>NC_083363.1:46649663-47249663 GCF_030254825.1 Meriones unguiculatus
AAACATACAAATCAACATTAATAGGCGGGCAGTAAAATCAGAGGCATAACCCAAGGCAACATAAGATAGTTACTGGTTTTTTTTACTGCTCACTAAAGGGGGTGGGGGAGTTTTCTTCTACATACTAAAAGTTGTCCTGAGTATCACATTTTTGGAAGTTTAATTTCGATGCATTATAGTTTTCACACATTCAAATGTTTACAAGTAACTTTAGCGTTTGTGAAAACTTGTAGGTCTGCCGGATGGGAATTAACTTCAGACCTGGAAGAAGCCTCAGGCTCCCTTCTTGTGCACATAAATTTACATTCTTCCAACACTGTTCAACATTTCTCTGTACAGATTCAGTAGGCTTTTAGAATAGATGCCATTTAAGAGTCTTTTGACTCTCATCTTGATGTCTTAATTAATACCTCTTGTTCCTAATATATAACTTAAATTCTCATGTATAACAACAGTATTGACCTCTATGATTATGAAAAATGAAGCAGCAAAGAATGCCTTCTAGATACCACAATGACCTTTGAACAGCACTGGCAGAACATTCCCAGCCTGTGATATAGGATTCCACTGCAGACCATCGTAAACAATCCCTTCAGTTACAACAAAAAACTTTAGATGCCTCTTTGTAGGAAATGATGGACAGAGCTTTCAATTGATGAGAATTTATTCCATTATAGAGCTAAAATTCTGGAATCCTTCACCAGTCTCAGAATCAAATATAAAACCCCTGGATTGGTAGACAATAGGAAAAAATGTGAAAATTATCAGTATCCATATCATTTCTGAAATAATACTGGCTCCATCTGGTGGCCAAAGTAATATTTCCAGTCCCATCTAATAATTAAGAAAAACAAAACTTTAATAGAAAATGCCCAATTTGGTACAATTTGATTTTGAAATTTTTATAGTATAAATTTAGTATAGAAAAAATTAACATTTCTACTTCTGATGAGTCTTTCTTATAAAGACTATAAATAATAACTTGGGTTTTTTTGCAATTTAAGAAGAGGCAAAACTGCAGTGTAAGAAACAACATGATCCTCTATCTTATGAGAACATGTAATGATCTCAAAACATATTTAATATGTCTGTAATTTTAAAAACAACCAAAAATCCATTACTAATTTAACCAGAGTATTGTAATTAAAGTCAACCTATACCAGTTAACATGTAAAGCACATGTAAAGCTCTTCAGTAATTCAAGAAGCTCATGGGATCAGAACTTTATTATCATTGCTTCTCTGCAGAAACGCCAATGAATGGGTGGACTGTTCTCACAGGGAGGTAGTGTTCACTTTGCTCTTTTATTCAGTACCTCTTACCAGGGGTTCTGTGGAAACTGGGGCTTCAAACTGAACCTTTTGTGTTGTGTCTGCATGTCTCCACCTCCCCTCAACCCCAACACTGGGGTTAGTGACACAGGGGCCATGTCAGGCATTTATGTTAGTCCTGGAGATTCACACTCAGCTCTGCACGTCCGCCCCATGAGCCAGCTCTACAAGCCCAAAGTCAAGCTCTCTACTGGTAAAGAACTTTCTTGTTACTAACATTACCTTACAGAATAAATAACAACTGAAACTTGATTCCTGCTTCCAACGTCCACTCCGATTGGCCTTTTCTCACTTTCTTCCCTTACAGTGATGCTTAGCACAGCAGTGCACACCCCACTTCCTGAGAGAGAGAGCTATGTGCTTATCCTCGCCATCTCTACCAAAAGAGAAAATTCAGGAAAATAAGGGAAACAAAGGTCATGAACAGGTGCAGCATCAAAATCAACATATGCGAAGCTTCTGCCTTATGTATTGAGTTCTCAGTTTCAAGTTCACCTTGTCTTCTTGCTGTATGAAAATGGACCTGGGCCTTTTAAGAATATGTTTCTCCTTTGGGCAGAGCACAAGGAGTCTTTTGGGAAAAGGGGGGATGGAAGGACACAGAGGGGACAGGAGCTCCACAAGGAGACCAACAAATTAAAAATATTTGAGCCAAGGGGGGCCTAGAGAAACTGATGCACCAACCATGGACCATGCATGGAGAGAATCTAGACACCCTGCTCAGATGTAGCCAACTGGCAGCTCAATCTTCAAATGGGCTCCTGAGTAAGGGGAGCAGGAGCCGCCTCTGTCATGAACTCGGTTGCCTGCTCTTCGTTCACTTCTCCCTGATGATGCAGCCTTGCCAGGCCACAGAGGAGGAGGATCCAAGCAGTCCTGATGAAACTTGATAAGCCAGAGTCAGATGGCAGGGGAGGAAGAGGACACCCCTTTTCGGTGGACTAAGGGAAGGGGATGGGGAGAAGAAAGAGAGGGGTTGGGACCTGGAGATGAAGGAAGGGGCAATAATCTGAATGTAAAATTAATAAATTGCAAATAATAACAAGATTTAAAAGAATGTTTTTCATCTCTGAAGCTCTATGGGTATGAGATTTTAGAGACATAACCAAGAGGTCTCACGCTTGGCAGCCTCCTGCTGCATTCCCAGCTTCTCCAGGACCTGCCTTCTGAAATGTTTGCAGTGCTGGCGTCCAGTCTTTGCTGTGCATAGTACTCAATACTCCTCAGCCAATAGCTCCTATGAGATTGTGTGAGGCAGAACATCTCTAATTCTTATCGCATTTATGACTCCCGATGTGTTCAGGTCCTGAAGGGCAGAGTGGCAGTGATACCAGAAAGCACATCTTCCATGTGTGCTTTCATTGTGGCCTCCCTCCTGTAAGAGAGTTGTGTGACAAAACTTTCTCTTGGGAGATGCAACACATGGGTCTACTCACCCCGAATAGGGAGCCCATGATAGAACTAAGTGTAGATACCACCAAAGTCCACATTGGTGAACCAGAGTTTTTACTGGGATTACTTTACAGGAGTGTGAGTAAGAAGTTACAGGAGCAGAAAAGACTCAAAGACCGCTGCATCATCAAAGCCCATCCCAGCATGGGTGACAGCTCTCAAAAGCCGGGAAACATGGAACATACAGCAGGTTAGACAGTGTCCCTTCCAGGTTCCCTCATTTGGTCTAACCTGCTGGTTTCTACTTCTCTTAGGAAGTTAGTCTGGTTTCAGAGTCTTCTCTGTAGCTTTTCTTGTCTGAGAGGGACTCTCAGTTTTTATTGTTTATTCTGTCAGGGAGGGGCCTTGTGAATTTTGTCAGTTTCAAGGAGTTCCTGAAGTTATTTTGAGTACTTTGTCATCTTGTTTAAGGAGGGCGGGATATTTCAATCTCAGGGGAAACTATTACACAACCGAGACTTCCATGAACAACTTCCCCTGGCTCTCTAAAGAGCATGTCACCAGCAAGTTCTTTCGTGTGGCAGTATATTGACTTCTCCGCTATCCAATGAGCCAGGACATGAAGCCTTTCCAATAAAGCTTGAAGAGTACATTCTTGAGCTTTCTAGCTCAGTCTTAATGCTTTCAGTCTTTAGTCTTTCTGCTTTTTACTGGCCAGCCCTTGAACACTAACCTCGGCCACAATTTGGATTTCTTTATATTAAATATCCCCCTTTTGATCTATTATGTGATTGCTCTGCTTCAGTTGGGCAAACACCGACAGATCCTTCTGCTTCTCAGTTAAGATGCTGTGTAAAGCCACCTATTACCTGTATCAGGACCTTGACTATAATACACTGATTCTCTAGCCAATGTGGTCTGGTCATACAGATCTGTGTTTTGTCAACTTTTCTAAACAATTTTTTTAAAAATTTGAAGAGTGGAAACTAACCCTTGATTGATAAGATTTGTGAGAACAGTGTGGGTTTGTATATGTGTGTTGTATATGTATGTTTTCAGAGAACATTTAAATAACATATTTGTACCTTGAAGATACTGCTTAAATGTTCTAACTGCAATTCATATTTAATTATTTACATATGGATATTTTCCCTCATGGGTCTGGAGACACCTTGAGAATAAAGAGAGTGGGTTGTACCAGAGATGCGAAAGCTGGATGACTATGTTGGTCATTTTCCGTAGGCATATTAGTTTCTTCACACTCAGTCTTTTGTTTGTGTGGGTTCAATACAGGTCTCCATCCTACCCAGCCCAAACTTCACTCCCAAAAGAGGAACTGGACACAGACTGAATGATCATTTCTCCCACACTCTGAGCAGTGATGATTGGTTCAAGAAGGATAAGTGAAAATTTCTGATGGGGCTTTTAGAAAGAGATAGTCTCTTAATGCTGACATTAATGAGCTATTAAGACATAATACTGAACTGCTAACTACCACATTTGCCAGTACATAGAAGAAAACCGTCTGCTGAGATGAGAAACATAGAAAAGCAGAACCAAAGGATACCAAACAAAGCAAAGATCACATCCTAATGATGTTATTTAGTGACCTGTCTGCTTCTGGTTTCAGATACCTGACGTTTTCAGAAAGATAAAGCAATAAATACCCTAAATTAGCTTGACGTTATTCTGTTGCTTATGACCGTTATGGTCCTGTATCATAATCATGGGTACAGTGTCTAACTGAAATCCATAGGATTCACTGTCCTAGAGTCAAAGTCCAGGTGAGAACTTCATTCGTGCAGGTGGCAAACCTGAACTCACACTGTGTAAACTGTTATTACTTCGAGGCCCATGTTGAACAATGGGACTCGAAGTAATCGAATCCAAAGAGCGCTCCAGGGAAGGCGGGTGTCCTTCACACTTCTGTCCTTCCATGGTCATAATCATATCAACCCCGTCCTGACAGTTCATCTTCAAACACTGGGAACAAACACTGGATTTAAAATAGCCAAACCTCCGTTTAGGGTGTTTTGTGCTACTTGCTACCGGTGTTTCCTTTCCAACCTCTTACCTCCTGTTTCTTATACTTTTGTCAGCTACAAATGGTCCTGAGATAGGGATCAGCTGCAAAGCTCCAGCTTTGACGTCCAGCAGATCAAAGCCCAAGTGTTGCTGATTAAAGGCTGAGGTTTTCCCTTCCCCTTCGAGGCCCTCTCACAACAATAGCATTCCGCCCACACTTGACAGGTCTCATGCCATATAATATGATTGATTAAAGGATATATTTTTAAATTTCTTCACTGTCTTTATTTTTATTTTTTATTTATTTATTTTTTTACTTTCTAGGCTTCTTGTCACCCACCCCAGGTCTATGAGAGGATTGTATGAAATAGAAAAAAAGCATCTCTTAAAAGAAGCACAATGCGTGACATAATGACAAAAGCCAGAAAATTGTGTGTTCCTGCCACTCCTTCCTTGGATCTCTGCTTTGTTTTCTTTGCCTGGGAAAGTGACAGACAGAAGGGCCTGGCGTTTGTCAGTTTATGTCACAACTATGGTATTTAAACATAGACCTCTTTGCAGGTTTTTGTTTCTAGCCAAAATCTTTTAGGAATTGTGCCAAATATATATTGACTGAAATAAGTATAAAAGATCAATCCTTGCTGTCTCATTTAGAGCCAAATGTCGCTTAATTGTAACCCATTGCTTCTGTTCATTTTTACAGAAAACTTGTTTTTAGATGTTAAATTTCTTCTCCTACATGCCTACTTCTGTTTATCATAACATTTATCAAAACAGTTTTGTTTCCTTGTACATAAAATTGAAAAACTCAAAGCCAATGTATTTTAAAACTCTATAATAACACACTATTCCTTATTCTTTTTTCTTTTCATTTATTCTTATCTCACACTATACACCCCAACTGCAGCCTCTTCTCCCTCCACTCCCCTCTTCATCACCACCCCTGAAACTCCTCTCTTCTTCCAGATCACTGCTCCTCTGTTTCCTTTCGGAAAAGAACAGGCTTCATGGTGAGTTCAACTGAAGACAGTGTAACAAGATGCAGTAAGATGAGGTATACACCCTCATATCAAGGCTGGATGAGGCAAACCAGGAGGAGGAAAAGGGTTCCAAGAGCAGGCAAAAGAGACAGAGGCACCCTCACTCCCACTATTTGGAGACTCACAAGAACACCAAGTACAAAATATAACATATATGCAGAGGGCCTAGCACAGACAGAACCATGAAGGCTCTGTGATTGTCACTTCAGTCTCTATGAACTCTGCTTAGTTGATTCATGTTTTTTGTGGTGTGTCCTCAAAGAGTTAAATATAGGTTAAGTATATTTAGCACCAGACTTCTAAGTTGTAGGAAAGGCTAGAAGCTGCCTCTGTATGTCCTGGCAAAGATGAATGATCAGAATAAAAGAAAACAGAGCAAACCTTATCAACTAAGAAGAGCTCTATCATTTGATCATCCTGAGCCTAGGGTCAATTAATACCATAAACTCTGGAGGTGCCTAAATAGTGGGAGAAATCATCTTCCCCAGGGAAGGGCACCCCAAAATTGAGTATCTAATACCAAATGGTCATTCCTGAAAGTATGCATACAAGTAACATCAACCAGACTGAGAAGTTTACATACAGGAATATATATATATATATATATATATATATATATATATATATATCCATATGTAATTATACATGTAACAACAATTAATGAAAAAAAAGAGGCTATTGATTTGAAAGAGAGAAAATAGAGACATATGGGAGGGTTTATTAAGTGGAGGAATAGGAGAAAATGATATAATAATCTCAAAAATAAAGGATTTTTTTAAAAGAAGAAAACTATATTCCAATTCCCATGATGAATATAAAAAAATACTGAAAATTTTGAAATTCTTAAAAACTATATTTAAAAACATATTGAGATAATCATATACTATGCCCAAGATGTTTAATTCCAGAAGTGCAGTAATTATACAACATACATACTTTTAAAATATGTGATACAACACATAGACATGAGGAAAGAAATCGTGTGGTCATTATCTTTTAGTTACATCCCTCTGACTGTGACACTATACCTTATAAAAGAAACAGAGGGCTAGTGTCTGTGATAGCAGAGTGCAGAAATTGCTGAGATCACAACCATGACACACGAGAGCACTGGGACTCTCCCAGTGTTTTGAAATCTCAGAGTCTACACCCAGTGACACACTTCATCCGACAAGGCCACACCTCCCAATCCTTCCAGAACAGTTCCATCAACTGAGAACCAAAGTATTCCAACATGAGCTTACGGGGGCCATTCTCATTCAGAGCGCCACAATTATGCTATTTTTGATGGTGGTATCTGTTTCTTGGAGGCAACGACAACAGAAAAGAAGAATTCTGTATTCCAGTCCAATCCACGTCTGTATCTTTTGAGCCACTAAGATAATTACTATATTCTGAATTACAGTTGAAATGAATGAACTGATTCCAGGCCATTTGTGTTTATTTCACAGCGTTTGGTTATTTCTTAGACTTTCTTTGCTTGACAAGTGTCTTAGCATCATTTTTTCCTTCTTTCTGCCAGAGCATCATGGATGTGTTTGTCCTTCTCTTCAGTCCAAAGTGTTCCCACCAGTATTTTCTATACAGCTGGCTTGATGACCATGTTTCCTTTATCTTGTTTTAATCAAGGAAAAGTTTTTACTTCTCTGGAAAATAAACAAACAAACAAACAAACGAGAGTTTTTCAGATATGTTAAGCTGGGCTGGCATTTATATATTGCAGAGTTTGAAATTCACTATTCTAAGAAATTTTACGGTTTCAGTTGAAAAATAAGTTGCCATTCTGATGGGTGTAAGGTGAAATATCAGAGTCATGTTGATTTGCATTTCCCTGATGACTAAGGATGTTGAGCATTTCTTTGTTTCTCTGCCATTTGGTATTCCTCTATTGAGAATTCTCTGTTTAGCTCTGTACCCCATTTTTTAATCAGATTACTTGACTTGTTGCTGTTTAACTTCTTGAGTTATTTATATATTCTGTATATTAGTCCTCTGTCAGATATAGGGTTGGTGAAGATCCTTTCCCAATGCATTGGCTGTCATTTGTTCTGATGACAGTCATCAGAGTCGGAATGGATAATCAAAAACTCAAATGACAACACATGATGGAGACGATGTGGAGAAAGAGGAACCCTTCTCCATGCTGGTAGAAATCTAAGCTTGTACAACCACTTTGGAAACCAATCTAGTGCTACCTCAAGATCCAGCTATACCACTCCAGCTATACCAATATGTTCAAGTGTACAACAGGACATTTGCATGTTCATATGTTCATAGCATGTTCATAGCAGCTTTATTCATAATAACCAGAATAACAAGAACATTTGCTAAACCATGTTCATAGCAGCTTTATTAGTAATAGCCAGAAGCTGGGAACAACCCAGATGTCCTTCAAAGGAGGAACAGATACAGAAATTGTGGTACATTTACACAATGGAATACTAGTCAGCAATTTAAGAAATCATGAAATTTGCAGGCAAATGGTAGGATCTAGAAAAAAATCATCCTGAGTGAGGTATCCCAGAAGCAGAGAGACACACATGGTATATACTCAGTTATAAGCAGATAATAGATATACAATACAGGATACTCATTCTAAAATCTCTACACCTAAGGAAGCTAATCAAGAAGGAGGACCCTGGGTAAGAGGCTCAATCTTCATTCAGAAAGGCAAATGAGACAGACATGAGAAGAAGGAGAAAACAGGGAATGGGACAGGAACATTTTCAATTTTTTAACTCTTCATTGAATTATATTTTCATAGATTTCCTTATTTCATTTAACTAATTGTGTGTCTTTTGTACAATATTATATCCTCTTTGAAATTATAAAGCATATTTACAAACTTTTATTTTTAATTTTATGTCTGTAGTTTTATGTATCAATGACCATTTACTACCAGATTGGTAATTCTCTTTTTTTAATTTTTATTTTTTATATTAATTATAGTATATTCACTTTATATCTCAACTGTACCCACTCCCTCATTCCCTCCCAATCCCACCCTTCCTCTCTCATCTCCTCCCATGCTCCTCTCCAAGTCCACTGATAGGGGAGGTCCTCTTCCCCTTCTATCTAACTCCAGCTTATCAAGTCTCATCAGGGCTGGCTGCATTGTCTTCCTCTGTGGCCTGGTAAGGTCATACCTCCCGGGAAGGTGTCAAAGAACCAGCCACTGAGTTCATGTCAGAGACAGTCCCTGTTCCCTTTACTAGGAAACCCACTTGGAGACTGAGCTGCCCATGGGTTACATCTGAGCAGGGGTTCTAGGTTATATCTATGCATGGTCCTTAGTTGGAGTATCACTCTCAGAAAAGACCCCTGGGTCCAGATTTTTGAGTTCTGTTGCTCTCCTTGTGGAGTTCCTTGTGGAGTCTCCAGGTCTTACTATCTCCCCATTTTTCATGAGATTACCTGCACTCTCCCCAAAATTTGGCTATGAGTCTCAGCATCTGCTTTGATACACTGCTTGGTAGATTCTTTCAAAGGTTCTGTGTGGTAGGCTCCTGTCCTGTTTTCTGTTTTCTCCTTCTTCCAATATCATCCCATTTGTCTTTCTGAGTGAGGATTGATCATTTTACCCATGGTCCTCCTTTTTTTTCTTTCTTTTTTTTATTAATTTTTATTTTTTATATTAATCACAGGTTATTTATTTTCTATCCCAGCTGTAGCCACCTCCCTCATTCCCTCCCAATCCCACCCTTCCTTCCTCATCTCCTCCCTGCCCCTTTTCAAGTCCACTGCTAGGGGAGGTCCTCCTCCCCTTCCATCTGACCCTAGCTTATCAGGTATCTTCAGGACTGGCTGCCATGTCCTCCTCTGTGACCTAGCAAGACTGTTCCTCCTTCGGGGGTAGGGGGCAGGAGGTAAAGGAGCCAGTCATTGAGTTCATGTCAGAAATAGTTCCTGTTCCCCTTACTAGGAAAACCCACTTGGATACTGAGCTGCCATGGGCTATATCCGAGCAGGTGTTCTAGGTTATATCCATACATGGTCCTTGGTTGGAGAAATAGTCTCGTAGAGGACCCCTATGCAGGGTCCTCCTTCTTGATTAGCTTAAGGTGTACAGATTTTAGTATGATTATCCTATAATATATGTCTAATATCTAATATAATTGACTATATACCATGTGTGTCTTTCTGCTTCTGGGTTACCACACTCAAGATGATCTTTTCTAGTTCCCACCATTTGCCTGCAAATTTCATATTTTCCTTGCTTTTAATTGCTGACTACTATTCTATTGTGTAAATGTACCACAATTTCTGTATCCATTCCTCAATTATGGGACATCTGGGTTGTTTCCAGATTCTGGTTATTATGAATAAAGCTGCTATGAACATGGTTGAGCAAATGTCCTTGTACACTTGAGCATATTTTGGATATATGCCTAGGAGTGGTATAGCTGGATCTTGAGGAAGCACTATTCCTAATTGTCTGAGAAAGCACCAGATTGATTTCCAAAGTGGTTGTACAAGTTTGCATTCCAACCAGTAATGGAGGAGGGTTCCCCTTTCTCCACAACCTCTCCAGCATGTGTTGTCACTTGAGTTTTTTATCTTAGCCATTCTAAAGAATTCTGCACTGAATCCATCTGGCCCAGGGCTTTTTTTTTTTATTTTTTTTTATTTTTTTTGGAAGGGAGACTGTTGATGACTGCTTCTATTTCCTTGGGTTGGGGGCGATATTACTATTCAATCCTTCTACCTAATCTTGACTTAATTTTGGTAAAAGGAATCTATCAAGAAATTATCCATTTCATTTAGATTTTCAAATTTTGTGCCATATAGGCTTTTGTCATTGTCTTTTGTTATGTTCCCCTTCTTATTTATGATTTTGCTGATTTGAATAGTTTCTCTCTGCCTTTTAGTTAGTTTGGCTGTTGATTTTCTCAAGGAACCAGCTCTTGGCTTCATTGATTCTTTGAATTGTTTTATTTATCTCTAATTTATTGATTTCAGCCCTGAGTTTGATTATATCCAGCCCTCTATTCTTCTTGAGTGTATCTGCTTCTTTTTTTTTTCCTAGGGCTTTCAGGTAGGCCGTTAAGTTGCTTGTATGAGATGTTTCAAATTTCTTCAAGGCACTTAGTGCTATGAATTTTCCTCTATGCATTACTTTCATTGTGTCCCATAAATTTGAGTATGTTGTGCCTTCATTTTCATTGAACGCTAGGAAGACTTTAATTTCTTTCTTATTTCTTCCCTAACCCAGCTGTCATTGAGCAGTAAGTGGTTCAGTTTCCATGTATGTGTAGTCTTTTTGCTATTTCTGTTGTTGTTGAGGTCCAGCTTTAATACATGGTAATCTGATAGGATACAAGGGATTATTTCAGTCTTTTTGTATCTGCTGAGGCTTGGTTTGTGACCAGCTATATGGTTTATTTTGGAGAAGGTTCCATGAGGTGCTGAAAAGAAAGTATACTCTTTTGAGTTTGGGTGAAAAGTTCTATAGACATCTATTAGGTCCATTTGATATGGGGCCTCTGTAAGTGCCCTTTATTTCATGTTTCCTATGTTTTTGGGAATGGGATCTACCTATCTTGGATTAGATTATTGTTTAAGATATTTTCCTCATTTTTGTTATTTTTTTTTAATTTGGGTCATCTCTCTTTTCAGTGGAAGTGTTTGCAACATTAAGGAGAGACAATCTTGTGGTAGGGCCATGGTGATGTTTTCCTCTATGGAACTAATCTTTTGAAGAAGTAACAAAGCCATTGCAGCAAAAATAACAGTTAGAATTCTGCTGCTAGGTAGGAAGATGAAGGGAGTGACATGCATAAGAGTGGGAATAATAGAAGCAAATGGGGGGGGAATGGAAAGGGAGAGGAGATATATGAGTTTTGGTTAATAGTAGACTGAAAAGACAAGAAGCACAAAGAGATAGATATTGTAAGCCATATCAGTTTCTGGGCAATAATAGAAATGTCAGGACAAGGAAAGGATATAGTGTATGAGAAAAGAAAGAAGAAAAGAAGGAAAAAGAACAAAAGAAAATGCCAAGCATTAGATGGCATGAACAGTAGCAGACAGTGTACCTTGCTATTCTATAGACTGACCTTGGGCATCATATAGATAAGGAAAGCTGTAGTGGGAATGAGAGCTAGGTGGCAATATGTGATAATGAAATCACTAGCCTGATGTCTATTGTGTTCTCTTCCTAAACTTGCTCCTTGTTGATTTTTAGCTCTGTTCTGTTAGTGTGGATGGCTGAGATAAATTCTGCTATACAGATATGTAGCAGAGATAGATGGATGGACAGACAGACAGACAGACAGATAGATACATAGATATCCACTTTTATCTTCCGAGCCAGGGTTTCTCACTGTACCTAAAGATCATCAAAATATCTGGCCAATGATTTTCAGGCGCCCTCCAGTCGCCACACCCCCAGCATGGGTTCACAAGTGCACTCAGCATACCTGGTTCTTTTTCAGATTTGGGGGGTCTCCACTCAGTTCTCCACGTGCGACAGGTGCCTTGGCATGCCATCTCCACATTTCCAGTGGTTTCCTAGCTGTTCTGGTGCCCGCTGAACAAAATTCTATCCTGGGGCTTCAGGCTTACTTGCTCTTATTCCAGAGAGCCCCCATTCTCACCTCCTTTCTATATCTTAACAAAAGCAGCTCCACATTTACATGTCTTAGCCTGCTCCGTGAGAGATTTTATTTAAGGCACAGTTTCCAAGTTTAAAATGCTAAGTTATTCAGATGCACCTCAGGTAGCCTTTATGCAGCCTGCATTTTCAACATCCCTTAATAATTCTCCCCAGAAACCCTAAGTTGAATTCATTTTACCAACAGGGGGAAAACCAGATTTTAAAAGGTATTTTTGTGGGAGGAGGAGAAGGAAAGGAATTGGGAGAGCTGGGTTTTGAAATCATTAAGCTATATGCTTCCAGCGTGTTCCGAAGAAGGGCAGTGATCCAGGAATCGCAGAAGGAAGAGAGACTGAAGGGATCTGGTAGGAGAACAGGCTTTAGGGATTTCTAAGAAAGAGAATGAGCCAAAGCTCTGGATGCAGTAATGAGTAGGAAGAAAGATATCTGCTTAACTCCCAGAAGAGACAGGAGGGATGTGAGAGAAAATGTGACTTCTGGGGAAAACTATACCAGTCTGGAAAATCAAGGAATTTTCAGAAAAGTGGCAAGGATATGGAGTTGTGCTGATGACTGACTGACCGAGATCCAGATCCAGAAGGCATGATGAACAGAGTTTAGAAACTGAATGGAAGAAAGGAATGAGATCAAAACAACAGATACAGAGCCACGGGGCTCCCACTGGTGGCTGAATGAGCAGAAATATGGGGGATGTAAGTTTTTTTCCCCCTTATGATTCTATCAAAGCTAAGAGTACTAAGAGAGGAATAAATGTCTTGGTGAACCCATATAATTAGAATTCCCACTTGACCCCTAGGGAATGGGGTAATTGAATGTATAGTGTGATGAGTCCTGCAAACAACATAGAAGCTCTAGAGAGGTAGATGCTTCCAAATGCAGATATGAAGGCCCAAGAGGCTGCCCTTACTCCAAGCATCATCTGCCAGTGCAAACAGAACTTGAACTTACAAAATATCAATCCAAGTGTTAAGAGGACGGTCTCTCAACCCCGTTTCATAATATCCCTGGGAAGAGATTGGTCGAGTTTATCTATGATCAGAGCCTATAGGCACTGTAGGCTTTGTCGTATAAAATAACGCCAAGAGGTCATCAGTGTGATGGAGGGACACAGAAAAAAGGTCCGTCCACTGGCAGATGCCCTAACAGGTGAGCACCATGGGTTTTAGCCAAAGAAGAGCTTGATAGATAACTGTTAATACATCATTGGTCATTACAAGGTGACGAGCAGAGCACCGCTGGTGGGAAATGGTACACAGGACTGTCCACTTTCTCCCGGCCGGGTGAGAAGTTTTACAGCACTGAGCCTTCAAAGCCTTTCCCTTCCCCAGCCTCCAAGAAGGAACGTTTTATTGCCAAAGAAGAATTAAGTCTTTTGTGATGTCAGATTAAAAGAGGAGAGGGAAGAAAGTGACCTGAAAATGCTAAAGGCTGTCAGACAGAAAAAAAAAAAATACTTGGAAGAAGCTGCATGGGAAACAGAAAAAAATAGATGAGAGGAAAATGTGACTTTGAGATGCACTTGTCTGTGCGCCCTATTAGTATAGCTGTTTAATAACTACAAGAAAATTATGCCAACCATTTTGAAGCATTTGTGGTCATTGGTGGGTATTCTTGTACTAAGACACCAAGCTCAGGCCAGGCCGCATGGATTGTGGCTTTGAGGAACTTCAGTGCCTTGGGAGGAAAAGCTAGTCTTCCCTAAGTAGGAAGACAACTGGGCACCAAGGTACAGACAGCTCATGCATTTGGACATGTACTCTTGGATCTCGGGTGGTCAAGGTCAAACAGGAACTTATTTATGCAAAGAAAGAAGTAAGCCAGTAGTGACGCTAACTTAGTTATGTGCACACTGAAGGAAAAGCAGACTGCAGTAGACTGAGCCCCGTAAGACTCCCCACTAAAATGCACAGAAAGTAGGAAGTCACAGTACACGGAAGTAGGAAGAACTGAGTAATTTCATATGAAAGAAGCCAGAGATGGATATTCCAGGAACAAGGGTAAAGTAAAATAATTTGAGCCTTAAAGAACTCAAGCCAGGAACGGGATTACAAAGATAGAGCAGATGGGCAGCTTTGGCTTCATGTGGGTCCTCTAGTAAGGGAAATGGGGACTGCATGGGACAGGGACTCATTTGCCAGCTTTTTGATCACTTTCCCCTGGCTGGACTGCCTTGCCAGGCGACAGGGGAAGAGAACATGCTCAGCTCTGATGCAACTTGATGAGCTGGGCTGGATGGGAAAGGAAGCTCCCTTTTCTGAGGAAAAGAAGAGGGGAGGAAAGAGAGGGAGGGTGGGCCTGGGAGGGGAGGAGGGATGGGGCTACAACACGGATGTAAAGTGAATTTATAAAAAAGAAGAACTCAAGCTACTTCCTACGCAGGATTAGTCTGCATGAATATACATTTCATGAATATACATTTGGTGGATGTATGGGTGAACATTTCCTGGGAGAGTCGTGTTAAAGGTAGTTGGCTCTGCTGCTGAAACAATTTCTTTGGTATAGGTGGTGTGGAGATGATAGTGTCTGCAAAGGGGGGAAATGGTTGAAAGGAGAAGTTCTTAAAATGTCTTCCTTATTTTGAAGAGATGATATACAACGATTAAGTGAAATATATGTTCATAGTTTCCTTAATTAAAAAAAAAAACTGAAAACACCAGTATATGTTCATTTGCAGTTAACAATTAGTTTCCTATAAGACTTCAGAATAGTAAATTAGAAACTGCTTCTGTGTAACACAGTGAAAGAAAAGATAGAATGCTAAACAAGACCCTAGCTATGAGAGAGCTTCAGAGAGAAGCAATAAACCTAGGTGAACTGTTTCACAAAAAAGCCTCCAGGAGAAGCCATCTGCCTCTCTGCCAAGCCATGCTCTATATGCCGATGGAATGTCACTGTGGCTTCTGGGAAAGCTTTTTCTTCTGGAGGAGGATTGCACAAGAACAGCTCTCTGGAGAGAGCCGGAACAGGCCTGAAAGCACCATAAGAAGATGGGTAGGGCAGTGTAGCCAGAGAGCGGGAGGCTGAGGTTCTCCACCAGCAAGTACCCTGGAGTAAATGGAAGGAAAGGACCACTCGGACCACTGCCTGGACCTGTGACAAAACCAGAAAGGTGTGGTGGTGGGGGAGAGTGCCAGACAATCTCCTCAGCAGTGTTTTAAGTAAACATGGTGTCCAGGAAGGGGATGCCTGCAGCTAAGGTGGGCCTCAGACAACCCTCCTCACAGTCACAGAGAGCCCCACATGGAAACCATGGACCCCAGAACAACAGAAAGGAAGCCTTACCTGACAGGTGGTGGGGGGAGGGGTCTGAGACTCTGAGACTAGGATTTCCTGCAGAAGGGGAATGACTGAGATTCTCAGCCTCCATCCCACCTGCAAACACCACAGATGGGAAAGCGGGGAGAAACTACACTTGTCCCAACTAGGAAGCAATGCTGACAGAGGGTACCTCACGTTTCCTTATTCCTCTTGTGATTTATCTTTGTTTGCACTTTAGCAGCTTGCTTGGTTGTTCTGCGGCAGCTTGTCTTTCTTCTCAATAGGCTGTTAGCACTAGCCTTTCTTCGCTGTACCTACTCTGTATTAATAGTTTCTGTGTAATTTGTCCAACCTCTAACCCGTACACTCCCTCTTTTTTTTTTTACTTCTTTTTTTTCTTTTATCCAATCCTCCTTTCACTGCTTAATTACTAGTATACTTACTCCAAAAACAAACAAACAAACAAAACAATGTTGTATCTCTCCAAGTCAGTGCTGCTATTGGGCCCCGTTTCACAACCTTATCAAGAACACAAGGGAAGCTGCACAAATGTCTCCTACTGCAAGCTTCTGTCCAAGGTGGCTCTGTTACAGCACCTGGGTGGTACCCTAAACACGAGTGGAGGACACACATTAAGTGACAAGGTCTCATCTGAAAGACTCATGTCAAATAAAATTGAGTAGGAAAAATGGGAAGAATGAAAACTGAAAGACACATCTATCAGACAAAGGATTGGTATCTGGAGCATATTACAAAAGTTAAATGCCACGCCCCAGAATTCTTCCAATAAAGAAATGGGATAATGAACTGGATAAACAGTGACAATGCTTATGGAGGTTTTTAGGTGACACTAAATACAGATCCATATGACTCAGCTGTACAACTCCTGGGTATAATAGTTGACAGATTCTAAGACAAATGCTTCATGCTTTCTCTTATATATGGAATGTAAATTTTAATTTTTGTGTGTATGTGTGTTTATGCATGCATGTGTGTCGGGGGAAGGGCAGTGTGTAAGGGGCGTGAGTGTGTAAGGGGCATGAAGCATGAAACCAGAAAGGGAACCATGAAAAGAAAAATATCTTTTTCTCTTTCTCTCTTTTTTTTTTAAATTGTTGTCACTGGGGGTGGAAAGATGGTTTGTTGGTTAGACACACTGGATGGTCTTGTCGAAGGTGCAGTTTCAATTGCCAGCACCCACATGGCAGCTCACAACCATCTGTAACTTCGTTACCAGACGAACAGATACTCCCTCTGGCCTTCCCAAGTACTGCAGGCATGTGTGCAGGCAAAAAACAAGTTAAAAAATTTGGTGAGCATGTTGGCATGTGCCTTTAATCTCTGTACTTGAGAGACAAAAGAAAATTCCAAGCCAGCCAGGGCTGTGTAATGAGAACCTGTCTCAAAATAAAGAGTTTTCATCATCCATGATATGGGAAATTACACACATATTTACCAAACCACCTCTCCTTAAGACATTAGCTGCCAACTAGTTGTTTAAAAGCTTCCAGTAGCATCCAGTCCCTGTGGGAACACATAGGCAGCGGGCAGAGCTCTACACCAGGGAAACTGATGAGTCCCAGCTTCAACCAGAACACTGAGGCCCAGAGGGAACCCCCACATTCCTTACTCTTCTATTAAAAGAAAATTATAAAAAAAAACCAAAAAACACTTGTTCAACTATAAATGCTTATGATTCTGGGTCAAGCTAGCTTCATGAGATTCTATGCAGTCCTTGTAGAATATCAAGCATTTCAGGATTATTTTCCCAAGGGTATGAGCATGAATTCGTCAATGTACTCTAACGTGTTGGTTTTTGTTTTGTTTTGTTTTTTGTTTTTTCATGTTTTGTCACACCCTCTAAAGTTCTGATGCTGACTGGGAGTAAGCTGAGACCTTGGCCTGCTCTTAAGCCTTTGGCACCAGATAGAGTGGAGGCACAAACAAACAAACAAACAAACAAAAACCTGACAGATAAAATTTGTCATTGGACCATCTAAATGATGCACTTCCGATAATAAGCTGTCTTCCTTGTTCACTTTTCTTTTGTTAAAGGAAGTTGAAGATGAGAATAACGAAAGCAATGGCCATTTAAAACAAACGACAATTCCTAAGGAATAAAATGATCAGTTGCATAAGAATGAAGCTGTGTCTTTGGTGTTTGTTGTGCTGTCCTTGGTTTTAAGTAACTGTTCCTTCATGTAGCTAGGGAGGCTTGTCCCCAGCACAATAGCTAATCAAGTGGCTGGATTTCAATCACTTTTATTCCCAAGTTTCCTCTTGCTTTCAGGGACAATTATGAATTTACTTCCTGTCTCTTTTCTGCCCCTTCCCTGCATCAAAATTTACTTTCTCGTTCTGATATGCAAAGCACTTTTTAACTATGAAAAATAAATTTTACAAATAAAGTTTTCCTCTATAATGAGTGAGGAAGGAGGAAGGGAGGAATGATAATGTCTGCGAAAACAACAGATAAAATGTACTTGCAACCCGGATCATGGAAATTGGGAACTCTCAGCTCTGTCTGATAGGAAACCTGTTATTTGGAAATGTATGTACACTGGGAGAAGGCATTTCTCGTTACTTAGTGTGGTATGGGAAGGAGTGAGGAAGTAGTCCAACTAAAAGGATATGGAATATAGAGACATCACCTGTACCCCAGGGCTTGTGCTATGAATAGGAGTATAAATGGGTAGAAAGATTTAAGACATTGCTACTTTGGAAGCAGAGTTTGTTCTTGGCACTGAAGAGCCATTAAACACTCCCAAGCATGTAGTGGCAGGTTCAAGGCCAGATTATATATTAAATATTAAGACAGCAGCCCCTGTGATGAACTTGGGTAGTGATACAATGACAATAGAAAAAAAAAAGAAAATTAGAAAATAAATGCACCAATGTATTATGATACTAAAGAAGCCTAAACAGACTGGAGGACAGGGATTAGAATGAAGAGAATTGCAACTGTGTTTACAAAGAATGGAAGAAGAAAATCCAAAGCGTCACTAATAGATTACAGGCAGTAGAACAGTAAAGAATTCTAGGTGATATGACAGAACAAGATTCCAAGTGAAACATTCTTGTCTTAACTACTGAGTATTACACTACAGCAATACACCATAAAATAACTCTAAAGCTGAAAACAAAGTCAGAGTAAACAACAGGAAGTGAATGTAAAGCCTTCATAAAAGACTGGATCCTTTCAGGATGGTTGGTGACACTATCCAGAAAGCTCACTGGAGGCAGGATCTGAACTCCTGACATGCATCAAAGAATTAAGAGACTACCCTGTAAGCAAGACAGGGATGAAAAGCTGCACTGCTAAAATCTTAACCAGCTTAGACAGCATACCAATATCCCAGAGCCAGGGTAGAAACTATATGCCTGGGAAGAATAAGAAATTTAGACCCGAGTGTCACACACAGCCTGAATGAGAGCAACTCATATGATACAAAACATCCTTGTGAGAAACTGGTTTGAAGCTCTTGAGTGGAAATCCCGATGCTGCAAACACAAATCCCTCTAAGTTTCACCTGCAACCCATAACAGAGGACACAACACACATAGGCAAGTTGATCAGCCACAGAGAATCAGATGGGAAAATCATACCTGTGAAATGCATGCAAATAGTTCCAGTAAGAGCAAAGTTATTAGTGAATGAACAGTCAAACCTGAATGAGCAGGATTATGGTAAAACTCCTATGGCCACTTGCCTTATCTTTCTAAAACCAGTGAGTAAGGCCTCACAACAGAAACCCTGCTTCTGAGTGGCCCCCAAAAGGGTAGAACCAGAGATGCAAAACCCCAAGCTTCTTTCCTTAAAATGTCTGGCCAGTCTCTGAACCACATATTGAAAGGACAAACAGAGGGAAAATAGCAGCCTATGAAAGAAGGGGGAGATAGAAAGACCTGGAGGGTACAGGAGCTCCACAAGGAGAGCAACAGAAACAAAATATCTAGGCCCAGGGGTCTTTTCTGAGACTGATACTGCAACCAAGGACCATGCATGGAGATAACCTAGAACCCCTGCACAGATGTAGCCCATGGCAGCTCAGTCTCCAAGTGGGTACCCTAGTAAGGGGAACAGGGACTGTCTCTGATATGAACTCAGTGGCTAGCTCTTTGATCACCTACCCCTGAGGTGGGGGCAGCCTTACCAGGGGGACTGTCTCTGATATGAACTCAGTGGCTAGCTCTTTGATCACCTACCCCTGAGGTGGGGGCAGCCTTACCAGGCCACAGAGGAAGACAATGCAGCCAGTCCTGATGAGACCTGATAGGTTTATGGTCAGATGGAAGGGACCTTCCCTATCAGTAGACTGGGGGAGGGGCATGGGGTGATAAGGGAGGGATTGGGAGGGGAGAAGGGAGGAGGCTACAACTGGTATATAAAGTAAATAAATCATAATAAATTAAAATATGGCAGCTGATCATAAAATAAGCTGATCATCACTGAGGTGCCAATCACTGCACTAATGGGACCATATGGAATTGCCATTGGGTTAGTCAATTGCCTGTGAAAACAGAAAGACAGCATAATGCTTGTAGTTTCCATAATTTGCTCTAACATAATTCATCAAAGAGTCTAGAAAGTGTGAACTTTCTAGGGAACTTTTCAAGGGAAAAGACAAAGAAATGTCAATAAAAGGAGGGCCTACGTGTAGGAATTATCAGATAGAGACTGTAGAAAATGTATGGTCTTCATAAAAGAACACAAGCAACAGAGGAAAGAGTCTAGATACTCAAATACAAATCAATGCAAATCATTCAGGTGGAAGAAGAAAAGGAGAAGAAAAGAGGGAAAGAATATAACAAAGAGAAGGAAGGGAGGAGCGAGATTATCCTTTGCAAAACAAGGCTTCAAAGATCTGCAGAATGATTTCAAATGTTAATATGGAAAACTGAAGTCCCAGAAAGTAAGCAGAGAATGAAGCTGGACATTGTTAAATGTAAAACATAAACTATGTGTAGATATAATCTAAAAGCATAAAACTGAGGAGAGCTATAAAATTGCATGTCCAAGAAACTTAGGGAAGTCCAAACATGATTAATTGGAACATAACCATGCCTAAGCACATCACAATCAAACTACTGAAAATAAAATACAAGTACATCATTAAATCAACAGAGGAAAATGTATTTGCACTCATGAAAATGATTTGTGACCTTGCAACAGAAAGCATGAAGAAAAAAATAAAATACTGTCCTTAATTTATTTAAAGTGAATACACTATTGATTTAGAATTCTAGATCTAGCAAAAATAAGGTTTAAAAAAAGATGTTTTCAAAAACTAAAACCTCTAAGAGAACTTACTGCCTCCAGACATATGTGTGTGTGTGTGTGTGTGTGTGTGTGTGTGTATTGTGTATGATACTAACAACAACTCTTTAGGCTTAGGGAAAATTATACATGAGAGAAATGAAAATTTTAGACTATGAGACAAAGCATTTAAGTACTAAACACAATGATTTTTGTGCAAGTTAAATGATCATTGAGGTTAGATTTATTAGAAAGATCGAATTCACCAATGAGATATGGCAACTATAAATTTATATGTGCCTAAATAGCAGATATAAAAAGGACAGATAAAAATCAGTAGTGACAGAGGAACTGAATGGTGCACGATTATGAAATGAAAGAAGTACACTTTTGCCAAAGCAATAAAAAGCTAAAAGAAAAATCACTGGGGTCTGAAAAGCTACAAAACATCACAGGGAAAGAATTGGAATTTATTGAATGCTATGCATAGCAAAAGTCTCTGTTTAAGGGAAAAAGTCACATACTCTATGGTTTCATTTACACACACGCACACACACACACACACACACACACACACACACCCCAAAGAAAGAAACAAGCAGCAGCAAAAACCAGATCAAAGTTCACTCCAGTAGGGCCAATGGAAAACATAGCCCACCGACACATACTGGGACTCTTCGGGGAGTGATGAGAATGCACCACGTCTTCATTGTGATTGTTGTTAACTGTGTGTAACTATTTAAGACAATGGAAGGATGCAGCAAATGAGGGGCGTTCACTCTACATTGAGCGTTTGTTGAAGAATATCCATGTTTATCCTTATAGGTTTGAAAAGTGAAAAGGTTAGACCAGAGTTGTATTATATTTTTAACTGCCTTTTTATGGTGCTTATATTTCTTTATAATAATGACCAACGACCTCTATAATTTTTACTAAGCCAATAAATTAATTTTGACTTTAACTGATTATGAAGAATTGAAAAACAACAGGGCAGGACCTGTTTGTTTGTTTTTTTTATAAGGTTAAAAAGCAAATGAGAGCAGAAACAGTTATTAATGTGTGGAATATCAGAAAAGGGGAAGAATTTAAAAAAAAAAAAAGAGGAAAATCTGCATAGATGTAAAACAGAAATGCAGAAGGTCCTGTACTTTGTTCTCAGACATTCCTGAACCCTGCCTTCCTCAGTGGCAGGGAGACCGCAATCCAGCAAATATGCACAAAGATTTGCCATTAACCCACATTAACCCACCTCTTCACTGAAGCCGAGAAGAACCAGTGACGGCTTCCAAAGAAGGGGAAGTGACCTTGCAAAATAGATTATTTCAGTATACAAAATGCTACGTTAAATACGTGTTCAATAGATAGAGTTTTATTAACTAATCAACAAACAAAGTAAGAAGGGGTTGCTCCCAGTATTGCTCAGCTATGCTCCGTCATTTGCTTCATGCTCCATCAGCCTCCTTTGAAACTATTTAAATTCAGAGTGAATTGCTTATACCTGTTCTGAAATGACAAAAGGGTCGGGTGAGTTTCATACTTCGGAGTGTATCATGATACCTGCGCTAAAACAGAGGAACACACAATTCTCTAAGGCACGATTCATGAGTGAGATTCCGTCCTTCTGCCATTCCCGGAACGGAAGCACACTGTCCAACAGCGCCTAGGTTTTCATCAGACATGATGCACTGATCACGTCTTGCTTTTTAAAAAAGTATCCTGCCACATCTACTGAAAGGTTTATTGTTTGAAAATATGTGAATGACCAATGATGATAAGAAATGGAAAGCCTGGGGTTTGGGTTCAAAGGTAAATATTGGAGGTTGGGCACAATGGTAAATAGAGCAACTGCCTAGAAACTGCCAGACATCTAAGAGTTGATCAAATTTTCATGGATTTCATTATTTATGAAAATTTCATAAGTAACACACAGATTTTAAGCGATATTTTCATTGGATTTTGTTCAACTTTATAAAAAAAATGACCTTCTTTCTTCCCTTTTCTTTCTTCCTTTTTTAATTTATCTTATTATTTTCTTTGATGAAACACCAAAGTCTGTAAAGCTCAGGCTGACCTTGAACTCCCAATCCTCCTGATTCAGATATGTAGATGGGTTCCGCCACACTCAACCTGATCACTGTAAGAAACCCCTGTAGGTGCTTGTAGTTTTTTAAATTGTCTTATTATTTATTACAATTTATTCTCTTTGTATCCCGGCTGTAGCCCCCTCCCTCTTCTCCTCCCAGTCCGACCCTCCGTCCCACTTCCCCCACCCCGTGTCCCTCCCCTAGTCCACTGATAGGAGAGCTCCTCCTCCCCTAGTATCTGACCCTAATCCATCAGGTCCCATCAGAACTGTCTGGATCCTCTTTCTCTGCAGCCTAGTAAGACGACCTGCCAGCAGGAGGTAATCAAAGAGCAGGCAACTGAGTTCATGCCAGAGACAGGCCCTGCTCCCCTTGCTAGGGACCCCCGTGAAGACTGAGCTGCCTATGGGCTACATCTGCGCAGGGGGTCTAGGTCCTCCCGTGCATGGTCCTTGGTTGGCGTATTGGTCTCTGCAGGACCCCTGGGCCCATGATTTTTGGCTCTGTTGGTCTCCTTATGGAGCTCCTGTCCCCTCCAGTTCTTTCTGTCTCCCCCTTCTTCCATATGATTCCCCGTGCTCTGCCCAAAGTTTGGCTATGAGTCTCAGCATCTGCTTGGAAACCCTGCTGGGTAGGTTTTTTTTCAGAGGCCCTCTGTGGAAGGCTGCACATGTTTGTAATTTTTCAAAATTACTTGTTTTATGTCATTATTTGGAAACCCAACTTGAGACAGTGATGCTGTTGCCATTAACTAACAAATGCACCATCCTTAGAACAATTCCAGCAGAATTGTGGGTCACTGCTTTTACTTCGTCCTTTTTTCAGGCTCAGCGTTGCGTGAGTCCTATCAAGTCTAGGCCACGTCACGGCTATGTCAGAGATTTAGCTTCAGTCTCCTGCGATGAATCTGTCTTCAAGGAAAGAGTAAAAACTTTGTGTTTCTACCCATTAAATTTCTTCATATTACCTCGAGTAAGCAAATAACTACCATATATAATCACCTGGCTGTGTGTATTTATGATGCCTCGTTATCCTCTAAGCTAATAGGACCATGAGTAAAATATCATAGGAGAGAAGTAATTTCTAATTATTTAATTTGAAGTGTCTGTTTGAATAAAAAATTTTACATCAATAAAATAGAAATGTCATTTTAATGTTTAAGAAGTTTTTTTGTTTGGTTTTTGTTTTTTTAAGATGTCATTTTCGTTTTTAATTATGTGGACATTTAGGAACATGGGTGCAATGTCTACAGAGGCCAGAAGAGGGCATCACATGCCCTGGAGTTGGAGTTACAGACTGTAGCAAGCTATCTGTCAATGGTTCTGGGAATCTACCTCTGGTCCCCTGCAAGAACAGAAAGCACCCTGACCTGTTGAGCCAAAGTGTATTAGGAAACAGCTTTTGCAGCCTTTTATGTATAGCCGTATCTGTGGTAGCATACAGGAAAAAAAAATCATGATTTATATAAACTTTATGATTTCTTTAAAATGTGGTTTAGAGAGCATAATGAATTTCCAGCGGAAAAAACTCATGTCCTGGAAGTGGAAGCTTGCTACTGTTCTAAATTCTCAGTAACCAGACAGCTCTATTCACATTCCGTGCCGATCGCCAACACCATTCATGCGACAGAGTAATTGCGATAGCAACAGAAATATTTTTAAACTACCCTCTTCTTTTTATTCACATCTGTTTGGTGTTTGAATGAAGTTCCATTTTGCTTGACAAAAATGTGCTAGACTGTGTGTTAAGGAAGCAGGGCTGCGTGTAGATGGTAGGAGAGCTGTTGACAGAGGGACTATCCTAGGCCTGAGCTACAGATGCCACAGTGACCTCTTCTGTGGGGTAAAACACAGTGGAACTCTTTATTAGATAGACCCCAAGCACAAACAGAGACATATGCTTTATCGTTTTCAAATCATCACGTACCATCCATGGAGCCACTACTAGCAATAAAGTAGGTACTTGATTCTTTTTTCTCTATAACATTTTATCACATTTATTTGTTCATTTGTCTGTGCGGGTGGGTGTGTTGGTGTTGTGTGTTCCTTGTGTACTTGTCAAAGTCAGAGGACAACTTTCAGGAGCTGGTTCTCTCCTTCCACCATGTGGGTTCGAGGGTTCCAATATAGATCATCAGGCTTGGTGGAAAACCCCTTTATCCAATGTGCTGTCTTTCCTGTCCAGTATTTAATTATCAAGGTTCTTTACAGGTTACATTATACTGTCATTGTAAAATCAACTGCCATCTGATTTTAGTATTATCATAACTGTATTTCCTACGTGAAAAGAATGGAACTATTAAACAGCTTGTTAATTTTTATCATCATCAAGTAGGAACGATTGCTAATATATAAAAATCATTTTTAAATTGCATTTAGTTGGTTAGTTAACTTGGGGAAGTGTTCACATACCACAGAATGCATGTGCTTAAATCACATGACAGTTTTCTGGGCCTTTGGCTCTCCTTCCACCATGAGGGTCACAAGGACTGGCTTTGGCAGCAAGCACCTTTACCATTAGCCCCAGAAAACTTTAAGTTTACATAACATAAAACCTAAATAAATTAAATAAAAGAACCCCCACCTGCCTTACAATACTATACATGACTGTTCTTCTGCAGGAAAGAAATTTGCTTTCTGAAAATTACTTTCTCCTTTAAGGAATGTAGGACTCAGACTCCACTGATCCATTGACCCCAGGGACAATGTTTTGTGCTGCAGTTAACAAGGCATTCTCCCTGGCAGAGATTCATTCTGATTCATGAGATCAGCACACCAGCCAAGTCCGCCCTGGTATTTGCTGACTTCCCCAAGTAGACCAGCTCTTATGAACTTGAGAAAGGTCATTAATACTAGAAGTCCTTGAAGCTGGAGAATATTGAATGGTTCTTAAATGAAAGTCCCACAGAGAGTGTTAGACCACAAGAATACGTGCAATTGGTACCTTTGTGCCCACCTCACCCCATATTTAAAAAAAAAAAATCCATTCAGTTAGCAGCTGTTTCTCTTCTACGCACCTGCAATGCTTTCCTAATGATTTCTCCTGTGTGCATTCCTACCCTTCGGCAACCCAGGGCCCACCCAAGGAGCAGAGGAGACTTCCTAAAGTCTATGTCAGCTCATGTGTCTCCTCCACTGACAACTTCTACAAAAGTTTACCATGACCTCCAGGGCTTTTTTGTAACAGGGTCCTGTTTGTATCTTACTTCACTTTTCTCAACTTTCTCCCTCGGTCACCAAATTTGCTTTCTTTCTAATTACAGACGTTCAGATAATTCTTCCTTACCTCGAGGACTTTTTGCATCTCCTGCTTCAGTCTGAATTTCTTCTCCCATTGTGTCCACAGTTGCCTCTTCATGATCAGTCATGTCTCGTCTCAAATGTAACTTCTCAGGGGAATCTTCCTCTTTAGTATTGACCCAATAGTTTCTTCCTCATTGCTCTAACATATTTGTCCTATTATTTCTTTTTCATGATACTTACTGACCTTTGAAATTACTTTATTGAGAAATTTATGTTCATCTTACTCTCTCAGTTTGTTATCAGGGTTTTTCATGATAAATGTTCCCAAACTTTATCAGCTTAAAGCAGTGGTTCTCAACCTTCCTAATGCTGTGAACCCTTAATAGAATTTCTCATGTTGTGGAGGCCACCCCCAACCATAGCAATATTTTCATTTTACTTCATAGCTGTAAATTTGCTACTGTTATGAGCCATAATGTAAACATCTGATAAGCAGGATATCTGATATACAAACTCCAAGAGGGCCGTGACCCACAAGTTGAGAATCTCTGGCTTAAAGAAACAGCAGACTTTTTTTTTTTTTAACTCCCAGAATAAAGTTTGAGTTAAGAACTTAGGATAAGCTTATCTGGGTTACTCTGGCTCAGAGTCCTATTTGAGCCCGCAGCTAGAAGTCACCCAGGCTTGCAGTCCTCTGAATGCTTTGAGTTCAAGAGAGTGGACATGAAGTCACGTTTACTCTAGTCATCAGATACAGGCCTCAGTTCCTTCCCTCATAGGCTACTCTGTAGCTGCTAGAAGATTGCTACAATACATCGCTTGATCACTTGATTCTTACAGGGCACATGCTGAGAGAGAGGGTGAGCCAGACACCACAATGAGTTTTATGCCTACCCTTATTCTGTAACACAAAATCATCCTGGCAATGTCTCTATTTGGGGAGAGAAGAGACCAGAAGACTTGAATCTCATTGGGCAGCAATCACTGAGGGTCCATGGTGGATATTAGCTACGACATCCTGGAGATCACTGACTGTGCTCAAAAAGTTTCCCCCAACTAGAAAGCAAGTGTGAGTGTTTGATTGACCTTTGACTACCACACTGATGGGTCCTTTGGGTCTAAGTTTTCTGAGTTTGGTTCCCATATGTCTTTGCAAAATATAGTAACTGGAAGTTGAAGGAACAGAGTCCCTTCCTGATTTTTAACCTACCTTAGTCACATGTGCCTCTTATAAGTCACTTACGATATTTAATATTCTACCTATTGGTAATGAAAATATCACAGCTATCATGGCTCATCCATACATTTATTGTAAGATTTGTGTAATTGCAACTTAATTCAACTCAGCCTCAAGATAGAGGGTTCTAGATAAAAAAAAAACTTGGGCCTTTTTTTTGAAGTGAGTTATATTAATTCTAATCTTCCATTACTCTTTGATAGAAAAAATTTTATTGAACCAACATTCCAAGTCTCCAAATGTGGAGTCTCTATGGCTTCAGCATTAAATAACATGACATACTTTATAGGTAGTTAAAATAAAAAATTAATAACAAGAGTATGCCACCTATATAAAAATATTATATTGTTGACAAACTCACAATACAAATCAGCCTATCTGCACAGCCTCAGCAAGGTGTTCTGGATGAAGAGGTGAAGAAAGTCCACAGTGACATTACACTGCTGGAAAAATCCCAAAGGACAATTGGGGGCAGGAATAGAAATGAAAAGCAAAGTGACTTCAGTCGATCAACCAGTTTCTATCCTTTACAGAGCTAATTAAAACATTGCCAGTGACTTTTGTCATGTCTGTCTTGAAGGCCTGGAAAATTCATGAATGTGTGAGACACATTTTTTTTTTTTTTAATTTTTTAGCCAGGGCCCCTGAGGACATTCTTGCACTTTTGTATAAAGAAAAGGAGATTAGTCCCAACTATAGGTTGCCCATGTTTTGTGAATACTGTAAATATTGGCTTGTTTTGAAATTCTGCTCAGCTTCTCTCAGGCCCTGTGTGTACTCGGGGACCTCAGCCAAGAACAGTCTCCTCCCTCCAGACTGTAAGAAGCTTTTTAAAGTCCCCTAAATACTAAGGATTTGCTTGGACTCCTAGCTCCTAAGTTCTCATTTGTTCTCTCAGGCTTTTCTTTTAAAACCTATTGGCTATCAATAGAAACTGAAGCAGCAATACTGACAAGTCTGTAAGCCAGCTATATATGCTTCTTCGGGATCATCTTGAAAACAAACAAACAAACAAAAAGTATAGCTTTTGGCAAAACAATTAAAACATGAGCTTTCTTACTGCTTCATTTTGTTTATTGAGAATGAAGCTTCACTTGGGGCCTTTGAAACTCATTTGTTCAACTTAGCTACACTACAGATAGTACAACACAATTAGCAAATGCGTGCCGAGGAGAGGCACAGGGAAAGACAGACAAATGCATGGACAGAGAGACAAACAGAAAGGTTAGCACTCAGTGGAAGTTCAGTGCTTCGGCTCACCCAAGAATGCCCCATTTCCTACACTTTTAGGAAATCGAAAACATCCTCGGCTGTGTTTAGAGTGAAACCTTGGATGTGAAGTTCTAGACCGTGACGTAAGGGGGAGCGTTTGAACAAACATTTGTAGAATGAGAAGAAGTGCCATTGATTTGTTTGTAGAAGTTGACCGTTTGAAGAGTGAGCCTCTTGGTGGCTTCTTAGTCAGTGTTCTGACCCGCTGTAGCTGGCTGTAATAGGCTGAAAACATCACAGCACATTAACACAGCTCCCAACGTGGGACCCAGAGGAATACAACAGAAGGGAACGGTGCTGCCAATTGCACAGCACTGCGCATCCCACCTATTTGATGCTTAATCCCTCAAAGCCACCTTGAAGCCCTGTGCGGAAGCCACCAGGAGCGCTGAAAGAACAAATCCCAACGGATTAGGGAGTTATTTCGGTTACAGAAGAAACACATTTTCTCAGCTGCCCCGTCTGTGTGAGGAGGAGTTTCCCCTCAAGCACTCCACCCTCTTCCCAGCCGTTTAGCCCCTTTCTCATCCCAGGGGAACGGGCTGTTTCGCCATATGGGAATGTAAGATGAAAGTGGGTATGGCCAGCTCAGTTGTTCCCTTTTCTCCTTTTAGGACAAAGTCCTCTGGTTCTTCTTTAAGCCCCATCAGCCCCCTGTACCCCCAGGAAGACTTGTCTGGCTCCAGGATTATAAATAGAATGGTTTTTCTCAGGGTCAGTTAGCAGAATAATTTTTCTTCAATTAAATACAAATTAAAACCCTGGAAGTATTTTGAGTTTCCATCTGTCAGCTTTAATATTACTTGTCAAGACCCCAACCAACAGCATCCAACAACCCAATTAACAGCACGTTTTGGTGAGTTCCCAAACACTTTCATATTGCTCAAACTAAGACCATGCCTTCAGTCATATACTAAGTTTGACAAGTTATGCCTGCTAAGAGAGCGGTTAGGGTTAAAACTTACTGTTAATAACATGTTAAGCCAAAAGAGTACTAAAAAGTCTATATTTTAAACACTGTACATCATACAGCCAGGAAGGTCACTATTTTCTGCAAATTCATAAGCATTTCATTTTCTTGTCAACTAGGCAATTTTTATATCTTAATTAATTCTTTCCATACTGAAATTTTGTAATATTTCCACACAAATACATGTCTTTAGCAGAGACCTCTTGACAAACACAGTGATTTTTGTATAAAATACATTGTACTTTTCATAATTTTTTAAAATTAGATTATTTGGCCTAATAGCTAACGTAGAGGGAAAAAAATGTATAGAAAACAAAGTAAATTTTTACAAACAGCAAAAATATATGCACAAAGATGCATTTGTTTATTTCATCCAGTTGCCTGCTGTCATGGTTTCCTTACGCCTCTCCCTTCAGTCTCCACTCTGCAACCTGCTCACTAGTTCCACTTCCCTAGTGACAACCACAGTTGGGGCCTCCAGTCTGTGTTAGACAGAACTTGGTCAGGGGCTGAGTCAGTCGCAAAGAACTTCCTTAGTTCAGAAGTACAAGCGAGTGTGTGAAAACATGCTCTCAATTCAGTCTGTGACTCTGCAATTAAGTTGATATCTACCATGAAGCCAGGAGAATCACATACATTTCGTTATACCGTTCATTATAGCTGAGGAAAATGGTCACTTCCTGAAAGAAAATTTTATAGCACTGTGTATTTGGGTTCATAGCAACAGTCTGAATTTGATAATAATTTCACATTTTAGCCTACAGCTAGCGCATAGACTAAATTGTGACATTTTATGCCCATCATCTTGAATCCTTATGCACAGCATGTGTGTGTTTGTATGTGTGTGTGCAGTGGATGGATGAACTGAGGTTGTTAATCCATGTTCACCTTTTCCTGCAAAGTACCTCAATCTGTGATCCTAGTTTCTCTGGATTTCTCTGACATCACTGTTTCCCTCTGAGTTCCTCACGTAGGAACTTAACTCACTCCTTAAAAGCTGTGCTGGTTTTCATTCCCTTAATTTTTTTCAAGATACAGTGATGAAGAGAGACAGAGATACAACGTCTTACATAATTTCCCCCTAAAACAACTCACTGCTTTTGAATCTATTGTGTAGGTGAAGAAAATGTTAAAGCTGCTTGTTTCAAAGGTAAATGAATCCTGCACGAACTGGGCTGAAAGCTGGGGAAAATGATCAAATGGAAGCCGCTGGCTCGGGTAAGCCGTTGGTGCAAAAATGGAGTGGTGGAGACTTTTCATCAGAGAATTAAGTGATTTTTAATTTGCTTGGAGTATAAGGAAAAAAAAAAAACCAACATGAGGTTCTTTCAAGACAGCTGTTCCCTAGGTTCTCTTTGCCAAGATTTCCATTTATTTATGGAAGGGAAATTTATGGTTACTTATTTTAAAAGAAGTATTAAAATACTAAAGAACTTTTAAAACACGGAACAGTATTTACTGTTCCTCGGCGCATCGCCGCCACTCCTCTAAAGCAGCCTGTGTTTGCACCCTCAAAGCAGACCAGTTGTGCGCAGCGAGCTTCATTGTTTAGACAAATGTAGTCCAGCACAAAATGGCTGTTTGAGTCCTGATTGTATGCCTAACATCCAAGAGAGTAGATAAGACAGTAGATGACACAAAGTAGGCATTAAATGTATTTTTCAAATAAAAATGAGACAACTCTGTAGCAGAAAGCCACCTGGAGCAGTTTTTTTTTTCACTTTTAATATTTTTAACATAATTTTTTAGTTATTACAATTTATTCACTTGTATCCCAGGTGTAGCCCCACCCTCATTCCTTCCCAATCCTATCCGCCCTCCTCTCCTCCCACGCCCCTTCCCCAGTCCACTGATAGAGGAGGACCTCTTCCCCTTCCATCTGACCCTAGCCTATCAGGTCTCATCAGGACTGTCTTTCATAATCTTCCTCTGTGGCGTGGTCAGGCTGCTCCCCCCTCAGGTGGAGGTGATCAAAGAGCCAGCCCCTGAATTCATGCCAGAGACAGCCCCTGTTCCCCTTACTAGGGCACCCGTTTGGAAACTGAGCTGCTTTGGGCTACATCTGTGCAGGGGTTCTAGGTTATCTCCATGCATGGTCCTTGGTTGGAGTATCAGTCTCAGAAAAAGACCCCTGGGCCCAGATTTTTTGGTTCTCTTGTTCTCCTTGTGGAGCTACAGACCATCCAGGTCTTTCTATCTTTCCCTTCTTTCATAAGATTCCCTGCATCCTGCCCAAAGTTTGGCTATGAGTCTCAGCATCCACTGTAATACCCTGCTAGGTAGAGTCTTTCAGAGGCCCTCTGTGGTAGGCTCCTGTCTTGTTCCTTATTTTCACTGAAGCGGTCTTTTTAAAAAAACTTTATTCGGGTATTTAGGTCTCTACGTCCCTTCCACCAACCCCCCAACCTTAAGTAAGAGGGGGAAAAGGTTAGTGGGAAGAGGGGACCCAGACTCCTTTATTTCTCCCCCCTGTTTAGGGCCAAAGGGTTCTTCTAGGGCTCTACATCAATCTCCATCAACCACAGATGCAGCCAGCAGTCTCCTCCACGACTCTGGGCCCCAAAGTGTTTCTCTCTGTCTGTCTGCTCCAAACTACCACACGGTCTCTGGTCTCTCAGGTCTCTCCAAACTGCTTGACAACACATACAGAGGCCAAACTCCACACTGACCTCCACCAAGTTCCACCCAGTCTTTTTCTTGGCCTCATATTTATACTCCCAGAGCCCTAATCCATGCCCCTCTCTGTGCCTCACGTGGAAGGCCGTTACCAGCTGTCAAAGATCATGCCCTGTACATAACAATTAACAGCTGTGGACCAACTATAGCCCAATTAAAAATCCCACACTTGGGAATAAAACAAAGCACATTTACATAACATACAAGGAAACCAAAACTACTGTTACACTACTCATAAATGTGTCTCTCATTATCCACAAAATCTACAGGAACTTGGGTCTTGCCAGTTTGTAGATAAAATAACAACACTTAAAATATCAGGATGAAAATGGTAACCGTAGTGTTGAGTCCTTACTAGATTTCTGCCGAACGCTTAAATGCCTGAAAACATCCCACATATCTCTTGTTGCAAAGCTCTCTGTCCATCACACCAGCTCCAAGGTTCTCAGAGCCATGCAGAAGGAAAATAGTTTTCTCCTCTCTGTTCCTCCTTCCTCCCTTTGATAGAGCCAGCTGGAGGAGTGTGCCCCTGAACACCACACGGGACCTCAGAAGTGTCTAAAAGCATAACAGGCAGGCAGCCCTTTCCCCTGAAATGTGCTAGCAGGTACAAGTCCACAGGTCAGCCTGGTGTGAATGAAATGCTCAAGCAGATTCCACGGAGAAATCAGTGTTTCTGCCCCAGTTCTGGCTTTTATACCTTTGTGCTGGGGAAACAGGTTTCAATAAAAATCTGGTCTTCATTGCAAAATGAAATATTTTAAAAAGGTTCTAAAAATATGAACAGAGTAGATTTACTTGTTTGTTGGTTTATTTATTTATTAGTGTATGTATGTATCTGTGTATGTATCTGCATGTTTGTGTGAGCACATGTGTGTGTGTGATGAATTTCTGACTATTTCCACAGCTTTGGAAATCATCATCATCATAGTCTTTAGTACCCTATGACAAAACTTGACTTGCTAGAAACCATTCTGGTCTTGTGTGCCATCTCATTCAGTCCTTACAAACTGTTTCTACAGAAGAAGACAGCTTATCAAAGATTTCCCGGAACCTGGGGCAGATCACACATCAGAGGCTGGCAACAGCAGGTCACAACTTGACTTCACGAACATGGCCTTTGACTTCTAAAGGCTCTCATAGGTCTCAGGGTTTTGGGAAACAGCCCTGTTCAGGACTAGGTTCAGCTGCACATGTTTTCCTGTGTTGTAGTGCATGCTTTCCTAGCTCACAAGCAGTAAGCGATCTCTGTAAACCTGCAGCGTAGAACCAGGCTTTCTTCCTCTTCATTCCTCAGAAGCCTTGTGCTCTCAGCTGCCCGCCATGTCCCAACCGCTGTGAGCACAGCTTGAGTATCTTTCACAGATGGGATTCTGGCATGACTTTGTACTGATCGTTACCTAAGGTTGTTTAAACTGTTTCTCAGAACACAAAACAGGAAATTTCCACTTTCTTTATATCGTACACACATAATGTTTAATTTGTGTATTTGGGTTCAAGTCTTTCAGCATCAGTCCAAACTTTGGCGTGATTGCTTGTAAATTATTCAAAAGCCTGTGAAGAGACTGGGCTTGAAGACAATCCAAATGACATTGTTTACTAAGTACTATGCTCAATCTGACCTCTTCCCCTGCCTCACCCAGACTTCCATCAGTGTGTCTGCAAACAGCTTATGGATCTCGGTGCTCTCTATATTGCTTATTTAGGGACCTTCGCAGCGGCGCCGTGCTCTCCTCATGTCTTCACTCACTCCCTTCTTCCTGTATTCATCATCTCAGTGATTAGTACCAGCCTTAAACTCTACCCTGTCTCTAAGTTGCTGTTAAGTTTTCACAAAAATAGCATCTCCACAGGCAGTCCTCCCGCAGTCAGCCTCCCAAAATGAAAACCACCCCAACCGACATGGCTTTAAAGCAGACACATAGTCTACAGCTACCGCTCAGATCTTAATTTGCACCTTTAGATACAGAAAACTCTGCACCTGCCGCTCTTTTTACCATTGTTTCATGCTTCCCCCCCCCCACACACAATTAGCAACATTCTCTTTCTAGTGATTTTCACTGTTATTGTTGTTATAGGGTCTTATGTGAACCTATCTGCCCTAGAACGTTCTATGTAGATCATGCTGACCCTGAATTCATAAAAACCCACCTCACCCGCCTCAACCGGCTGAGCTTAAAGGCATGTGCCACCATGCCTGGCTCGTCTTTCTGGATTTTATTGTAATCGTTTCATGAGGTTCCATTACTCAGATGAAAAATCACCCCAAAGCATACAAACATGTATTTACTAACACACATACATATATGCAAGAAGGGGATTACTGAGTACAAAGAAGCTTGGCTCCTCAGTCAAATCTAGAGTCTAGAGGACTGAGTTGCCTGATAGGGGACAAAAAGATGGATTTTCCATAGAGTAAATTAGTTTTTATGGTTTGATAGTTTAATACATTTACATAATGAATCTAGTCATTTTTGCACACACCCAATTCCTCTCTCTCATCTCTCTTCCACTCATTCTGTATGTATATACATACATATAATTATACACATACATATATGTGGGATTTGGGAGGGTCTAGCTTTAGTTTTTTTCACCAATGAAAATAGGTTCTACCATGATATCTTCTAGAATACAAATATTTGAAGTATAATTAATCCTATTTCTTCAAAGGAAAACATTTACCCCCATGAAGCAATAGCTTTCTATCAGATCTCAGCGTTAGTGGTTTCTGGAGCTAGTGAGTTCATAAAACTATGCATAATAAAATTATGCTTATTAATAACAAGCTTTTAAAATATATATTGTTCTTTAATGAAACTAAATTAGCTTTATTTATTCTCTATTGTACATTATCAAATTCTGTGCTTTTAGATATCCAATTCTCTTGTATATTTGCTTCCTTTAGTTTCAAATTTCTGGGCATTTGGAAGAAGTAGATCGCCACTCTTCCATGATTAATAGAAAAAAAATTAAGACTATAGGTTTCTTGTGAATACAGTTTTGGTCACATTTCTAGGTAAGAAAATAACTTTCATCTATCTATCTATCTATCTATCTATCTATCTATCTATCTATCTATCTATCTATCTATCTATCTATCTATCATCCTGGCTATTACCAATCTAGCTACCTGACATTTATTATATATAGATGTGTGTGTGCATGTATGTGTGTTTGGTACAAAGGATGTTTTCCTTAAATGTACCTATTGTTATTGTCACTTTGTTAACCACCATATTTAATGACAAACTTCTAGAGACTTTTCAAACATATTAATTTGGGAATTATAGACACAATAATGATGACATTTGTGGAAATTGCTCAATAACTTAAGCATTCCAAGAATTTTCATCACATTACAATATTTGATTATTGACTTATTTTATATATACATATGTACGTATAAATGTAATTAATATGTTAATTATGTGGTTAATATATTAATTGTGTGATTAATATGTCAATATGTGCAATTAATATGTTAATATGTTTGTTAATACACATGTAAAACTGTAGGATAGCGTATGTTTTTTGTATATCCTTAATGTTAGTTACTTCTCCCTCTTTCTTCTTTCCTACCCTTCCATCTTCCCTCCCTACTTAGCTCTTTCAACTGCCCCAGCCCCAGGATTCCTCTCTCGACTTTCACATTTGACATGTTCTACCATGTTCTACATGTTCTCCTTTCTTGAAGTCTATTTCCACCTCTTCCCTTCTCCCTCTAATAACCTATTTTTACATTTCTGGCCTTTCTTGGGGCTCAGTGTTAAGCACATTGTTCTACAAACTCACAGCTAGGATCCTCATATGAAGGAAAACTGGTCATGTTTGTCTTTGGCGATCAATGTATGTTCCACACTTACCTATCTTTTGTAAAGTTCCATAATTTTTTCCTTTTTTTAACCATCAAACAAAATTCCAACATGTGTCTGTGTTACATTTCCATTATCCAGCATTCATCAGTTGATGGGTATCTGGGTTGGTTCCATTTCCACACTGTTGCAAATACAGCCAATAGTCATCTCTGTTGTAGAGTATGGCTTCATTTGGGTGTATGCCCATCAGTAGCATTGCTGTGTCATATGGCAGTTCTAGAATTTAGCTTTCTGGGGAACTTCCTCACTGACCTCCAGAGTGGCCTTCTTAGTTTATACTCTCTCCAACAGTGAGTATTGGTTCCCCATCATTACATCCTTGCCAGCATTTTTAGTTCCTTGGTCTCTTGATAATAAACATTCTGATAACCATGACTTGACATCCCAAAGTACTTTTGATCTGTGTTTTCATGACAGTAAAGACGCTGGACACTTTTAAAGGTGTTTATTATCATATGTGTTTCTTCTTTTGAGAACTATCTGCTCAGCTTTTAAAGACCATGTTTGCTCTTTTTAGAGCTCATTATATATTTATTCTAGGCATGATTCCTTGGTCAGATGTGTAGCTTCTGAAGATTTTCTTATATTCTGTAGTCTACCTCTTTACTCAGAAGTTTCCTTTGAGGCACAGAAGCCTTTTAATTTCAGAAGGCCTCGCTTGTTGATTGTTGGCCTTGTCGCCTATAACCAGAGTTCTATTGAGAAGGTCCTTAATTATGCCTTTATGTTTAAGCTTACTCACTACTTAATATTCTAGTAGTTTAAAGTCTAACATTGAGGTCTCAGATCCATTTTGAGGATTTGTGTGTGTGTGTGTGTGTGTGTGTGTGTGTATCTCTGTGTGTGTTTGCGTGTGTCCAAGAGAAAAGGGATCCAGTTCCATTCTTCTACATGCATACACAAGTTTTCCCAGTCTATTTGTTGAAGTTTCTATCTTTTCTTGCATGTATACTTTTTGCTTCTTTATAAAAAAATTGAATGACTGTACTTGCATGAATTTGTATTCGAGACCCATATTCTGTTTCATTCATCTGTGAGTCTTTTTTTTTTTTTGCCAGTACCATGCTGTTTTTATTATTATGGCTCTGTAATATAACTTTAAATCACGTATTCTTTTTTTTCTATTTCTGTGAAGAATTGAGTTGACATTTTGATAGGGATTGAATTACATTTGTAGATGGTCATTTTCATAACATTAATCCTACCAGTCCAAGATCATGTGACATATTTCCATTTTCCAGTGTCTTAATTTTTTTTCTTTCTTACTAGTATCCATTTATTTATTTTTCTTGACTTGTTGATTTAGTTAAGACTTCAAGCACTACACTGAAGAGGTTTGGGAAAAGTAGGCATGCTTTCCTGTTGCTAGTCCTTGTAGAATGTTCTGAGTTTTTCTTCATTTAACATAAAGTTGGCATTAGTGTTGCCTTAACCTTTTTTAAGTTAAGACATGTTCATCCCTTTCTCATCTCTCTGGGGTTTTAGTATAAAGGGGTGTCACATTCTGGCAAAGATAGTCTGTATCTATTGAGATGAATTATGATTTTTGTCTTTGATACCTTTTATACGATGAATTATATTTACTAATTTATGTGTCTTGAATTATCTCCACATGTCTGAAATTAAGCCAGCTTGATTAGTAATTGGTGGAGGAGGGCCCAGACCATTGTAATTGCAATCTCTGGGCTGGTGGTCCTGGGTTCTATAAGAAAGCAGACTGAGAAAGCCATGGGAAGCAAGCCAACAACCAGCACCTCTCCATGGCTTTTGCATCAGCTTCTGCCTCCAGTTCCTCCATTGTTCCTGTCCTGGTTTCCTTCAATAATGGAACACAATGTGGAAGCATAAGCCAAATAGACCCTTTTCTTCCCAACTTGCTTTTGGTCATTATGTTTCACCAAAACAATAGAAACCCCAACTAAAACACATAGTAAATGATCTTTTTGATGTGTGTGTGCTTTTTTTGTTTTGTTTTTTTTTTTGTTTTGTTTTGTTGTGAGTTGGTTTGGAAGTATCTTGTTGAAAAATTTTGCATCTGTGTTTGTCAGGAGCTTGATTTACAGTTTTCTTTTGTTGCTGTATCCTTGTCTTGTTTTGGAACAGGGATAATGCTGGCTTTATGAAGATTTAGGAAATGTTTACATTTCTATTTTACATAATAATCTTAAAAGTATTGGTCTCGGTTCTTCTTCGAATGCCTGATGGAATTCTGCACAGAATCAATCTGGACCTCTGCTTTTTTTTTAGTTGAGAAAATGTTGGTTTCTGCTTAAGTATCCCTCCTTCTTATGTATCTAAAGCATTTATTTCACCTTGATTTAACTTTGGTAGGTCATATGCATCTAGAAATCCATCCATTTCTAGTCTAGTGGAATAAAAAAAAAAAAGCTATGTCTTACTTTCTTTTCTGTTGCTATGACAAAACACCATGACTGAGGCAGTTTATAAAGAAAAGCATTTGGCTGGGCTTACGGTTTCGGAGGAACGGAGTGCAGGAGGGTAGAGCGTGGAGGCAGGGACATCTCGGCTCATATCTTGAACCGTGAGTAGGAGACAGAGAAGGGCACACTGAGAATAGTGCAAGTCTTTCAAAACTTCACCGTCCACCCCAGTGACACACTTCCCCCAACAAGGCCACACCCACACCGCTTAATCCTTTACAAGCAGTTCCACCAATTGGGAATGGAGTATTCAAACATACGAGCCTATGGAGTTGTTCTCACTCAAACTACCACATTCTACTCCTTGTCCCCTATTGGTGTATGGCCGTAGCATAATGCAAAATCCGTTTAGTCCAACTTCAAAAGTCCCTAGTCTTTCACAATCTCTACAATATTTTAAATTCCAAAGTTTAAGTCCTTTCTGAGACCCAAAGCAATCTCTTAACTGTAACCTCTCGTAAAGTGTTACCAGTATATGATGCCACCAAATATACATTCCCATTTGCAAAAAGGATGTATGGAGCATAATAAGAAAATAAAATGTCAGAGTATGTAATAGAACGTGTATGGTGTATGTGTGTGTGTGTGTGTGTGTGTGTGTGTGTGTGTTGGCAGGGAGTTGTTTGTCAAAATAGAATTCTGGAAAAAATGTGTAGGAAGTAACATGAAGCAGAGCTCTACCTTAAAGAAACCATGACTGACATTCATTTAACAAATATAATTAAATACAGACAAGGAGGCTCTAACTATATAATAATGAGTTGAATATGATGAAAGACTCAACGATGTTTCTAAATCAATTTTAATAATTTTTCATCATATCTAAATGCTTTCTTGGTTTTGAAATATTTGAAAGTTGAAAGGTTATGATGTAGTACAAATTACAAGTTAGAATATAAAAATATGGTTAATTGAACATGTCAATATAATTCATAACAATAGCTATTTTATCATATAATCACTTGGAAATAAAAAATGTAGTGCACTCAGCAGCTATGTAGCATTTCAGATTATGTAATAACTAGTTATGTAATAACTAATGTGATTAAAAGATTGAAAATCAGTCATAAGTCACTTTTACCAGAACATGTTTATCCTATATTTTCAATAAATACTCTATTTGTTTTCTTAGAAAGATTCTACTATAGTGATTGCAAACTGGCCCTTTAATCTCAATACTGAAACACAAAGTGATTTCGTTTTTAGCTCATAGCAGTCTTGTACCTGCTTGAAAATCTTCTTGGGGCGACATCATCTGAAGCCCCAGCTTTCCAGGCTACTGCAATGAATAAGAACACTGAAAGAGTTAGATTGAACAGCCTTAGCTTGAAGTAAAATCTAATTTCCCTGGTCTTTAACTTACCTAGGCCAATGACCAGAAAAGGAGGGTCGACGCTGCCCTGAATCAGAATGGATACTTCGAGACACCCTTGTTAGCATGGGAGTAATCAAATGGCTTTCCATGGACAGAAATCTCTCTTCACACCATCCTTTTCCACACACATTTGTATTAGGAACAAACAACTGGCAAATTGATCAGCTTCTCTTCCTCTTCCTTGATTGGTATTTTCGCTCCTTGATTCTTCTGTTGGAAACAAAGTGGTGTTTTCTGTGAGCTTGATATTTTATTAATACTCCTTTGTAGAGTGTTTTACATATTACTTACCTATATAATACATACATAAATTATTTTCTCAGGCACAAGTTACTCTTGAAATACCTTGGGCAAAGTATTTAGCCACAGCTATGAGTGAGCTTTCACTTTGAGATTTGGATGTAAAACAAAGCAGAGAATGGTAAGGTAGAGAGAGCTGCCATAGCCCCGGGAGAGGGGAGATATTTACAGTGGTCCGGGCAAGCATGACACAGAGCCATTTGAAGAGTCAAGCAAAGCCACCCCTAGTGTATAAGACACAGTGGCTCTGAGTGAACAATCTAAAAAAAGTACTCATTTTTAAAAAAATATTTATCAAATGTTTTCTGTATGTTCATGTGAGTGTCTGTGTCTGTGTGTGCCACATGAGTATGGGTGGCTGTGGGGGCCAGAAGGGCGCATTGGAGCTGCAGTTACAGGTGTCTGTGAGCTGCTTGACATGGGTTCTAGAGTTTGTGTCCTCTGGAAGAGCTGCAAGTACTCTTAACTACAGAGTCATCTCCCCAGCCTCTAAACATCCATTTTAATTTTCACTGGAAAACATCATCTGCTTTGAAATGGACGTTAGGGACTCAAGAAGATAATAACTGGGAAGTACATTAAAGCAGCTTTTTGTCTATAGCATTCTATTTGAAGTGAGGTGAAAATGAGCCAATAAAAGAACATAGCTGCTGACCTAAAAATGTGCGTAAGCACAGGAATGATGAAAGGGACATGGGCCTCAGGGCTTCAGTACAAGGCCAGGAAAGGGGATTTTAACAACACAGAAGCATTAGAGCTTCTGATGTCTCACCTCATGAGGAGCTGGAGCAAGGAGACTTCTCAACTCTGAAACTGTTTCAATTACTCCTTATTCTTTCTCCAGTGAGAAAGAAGCATCTCTGATATTTAAAAGGATGGCAGAATTCATGAATTCAAATGATCAATGTTTCAACTAGAGCAGACATCTTTAGAGGTTATGGGTTAATTCAGTCGATACTAATATTGCCAAATATTTTTTAGAACTCATTCTTTTTAAATTACCCTTCAATGTCAGCTTCATATTCTTTAGAATGGTGACAAATCAATGATCCAAAGGGAAGAATTTAATTGAAGTCACCAAATGTCATTCAAAGTTAATTTTGTTGCCTAGAGCAAGTTACTGAGATAATAAATGTTACTTTGGATCTTAAAGCATACATAAATTATATCTCATTATGTCCAATGAATGCAATCTTATTTTTGTCTTCACACAGTTATTTTTTTTCTTTTATTTTTTTTTTATCAGTTACATTTTATTAACTCTGTATCCCAGCCGTGTCCCGAGCCCTCATTCCCTCCCAGTCCCTCCCTCTCTCCCTCCCTCATCTCCACCGTGCCCCTTTCCAAGTCCACTGATGGGGGGGACCTCCTCCCCATTCATCTGATCCTGTTTTATCAGGTATCTTCAGGACTGGCTGCAAAGCCCTCCTCTGTGGCCTAACAGGACTGCTCCTCCCTTCGGGGGTGGGGAGACCAAAGAGCCAGTCATCGAGTTCCTGTTAGAAATAGTCCCTGTTCCCCTCACTTTGGGAAACCAATTGGTTACTGAGCTACCACAGGCTACATCTGAGTGGAGGTTCTAGGTTATATCCATACATGGTCCTTGGTTGAATGTCAGTCTCAGAAAAGACCCTGTGCCCAGATATATTTGGTCCTTGTGGAGCTCCTATCCTTTCCCCATCAGACTAACTCCCCTTCTTTCTTATGATTCCCTGTACTCTGCCAAAGGTTTGGTCATGAGTCTTTGCTTTGAAAACACTGCTAGTTAGAGTCTTTCAGATGCGCTCAGTAGACTCCTGTCATACGTTCAATGCACATCCCATCTGTCTTTCTAAATGAGGATTGATCATCTTACCCCATGTCCGCTCAATTGATTATCTTTTTTAGGTGTATAGATTTCATTATGTTTATCATATCTTATAGGTCTATATAAGTGAGTATATCCCATGTTTGTCTTTCTCCTTCTGGGATATTTCACTCAGAATGATCTTTTCTAGATCCCACCATTTGCCTGCAAATTTCATGATTTCCTCCTTTTTGATTGCTGAGTAGTATTCCATTGTATAAAAATACCACAATTTCTGTACCCATTCCACCGTTGATGGACATCTGGGTTGTTTCCAGGTTCTGGCTATTACAAATAGAGCTGCTATAAACATGGTTGAGCAAGTGTCCTTTTTGTGTACTTGAACAAACTTTGGGTATATACCTAGCAGTGGTATAGCTGGGTCTGGAGGAAGCACTATTCCTATTTGTCTTAGAAAGCGCCAGCTAGCTTTCCAGAGTGGTTGTACCAGTTTACATTCCCACCAGCAGTGGAGGAGGGTTCCCCTTTCTCCACAACCTCTCCAGCATGTGTTATCGCTTGAGTTTTTCATCTTGGCCATTCTGATGGGCTTCACACAGTTATTAAAGATACTTCATCCAACTGTTTTGAGCAAAAAGAGACCACATTAATGCTATTTATAAATGCCAGTGAGTATATACAACGTAAAAGCTGCTATGTCTACTTCAAATTACATTTTTAAAATCACACTTTAATTTACAAAAAAATGTTCTATTTGAGTATTCTAATCAAATAACACCATGTATTATATTATATTCTTCAAATCTTCCAACATTAAAAAAAAATCATGTTGTATGGTTATCCTGGACTATATGGCTAATATCCACTTATAAGTATGTGTGTCTTTCTGGGTTTGGGTTACCTCACTCAGGATGATCTTTTCCAGTTCCATCTATTTGCTTAGAAATACATGATTTCTTTGTTCTTAATAGCTGAGTAATATTTCATTATAAAAATGTACCACAGTTTCTTTATCCATTCTTCAGTTGAGGGACATCTGGGTTGTTTCCATTTTCTGGTTATTACAAATAAAGCTGAGGAAATGTCCTTGTTGTATGGTGGAAGATCTTTTGGGTATATGCTCAGAAGTGGTATAGCTCGTTCTTGAGGTAGAGTTGTTACCAATTTTTTTTTGAGAAAGCACCAGATTGATTTCCAAAGTGGTTGTACAAGTTTGCACTCCCACCATTAATAAAAAAGGGCTCCTCTTTCTCCACATCCTCTCCAGCATGTGTTGTCACTTGAGTTTTTGATCTCAAGCACTCTGATGGTTGTGAGATGGAATGTCAGAGTTGTTTTGATTTGCATTTCCTGAATGACTAAGGAAGTTGAGCATTTCTTCATGTGCTTCTTGGCCATTCAGTATTCCTCTGTTAAGAATTATGTATACCACAGGCAAACCAAGGAGACCAACACCAGAAGGCTTGCTAACGCTCCCATGCCCGCCCATTCCTTCAAATGATTCATGGCTGCGGCAATCCATGATGATAATCCTGCGGCTAGTCCTGCGTCCACTTTGATAGAATTTACTGTGACAATGGCCACTCTCAGCTGCTCCATCGTAGTATCGAATTCTCCAGTCCAATTACCTAAAATATAGCTCGACAATTGTTTAGACAGATTTGCAGCACAGGAAAAATTCTCATGTTATATGCTAGTGACTCAAAGTCCAGCATATTTTCATTGACAGCCAAGGTGAGCGATTTGCCATAGGGTATCAATTTGCTCCTGCACGAGGTCAATCCTCTGATTGAACACCATCAAGCTTCCTTTTAGTTGAGCATTAATTCCTTTATGTACAACTAAGGCATGAGCTACATTGGCAAAGTCTCACAACAGTGTGATGCAGCCATGATCATTCAGGCCTTTACAGCCATTGAAGCAGGACATTCTCCCCAAGCATGGTTGGATACCATAAAAAGCTAAAATGTTACGCTCAGGACGCGAGGCTAAGCACTGCACTCAGGGTCAGCCGCTTTCGACCCAGAGAAGAGCATGTCTGATTGCACGCGGGTTGATGCCCCAGGTTCGCCTCTGAGAAAAAGGTATCAGTCTGGTCTGATGCTCTTTGGGTGGATGACACCTAAATGAACATCGGTACAAAGTCCCAATTTATTTCTAATATCAGAGATCAGACCTCTACTCTTGCCTGATGCGTCTAAAACAAAAAGGGGGAACTGTAGAGAGCTGCGGAATGCTATGCCTTAAAGATGGAGCTGGTTTCTGCCTTCCACCTTCCCGATGGTGAGTGCTCTCTGTCACAAACAATTCCACATTTGGCTAAGGCTGAGGATCTGGCTTGCTTCCATGTATGTGGACCTATCTGCATTGCCCACGTGGCATGCCTGGGTTGGCTACCCAGAGGCTATTTAAGCTGTGGGCTGGCTTTCCCCAGGGTCCGAGGATTGTTCAAGGTTCCTGAATAAACTGCATTGAAAAAAAAAAAAAAGAATTATGTACCCCATTTTTAATTGGATTATTTGGTTTGCTGTTGCTTAATTTCTTGAGTTCTTTCTATATTTTGGATATATAGCCCCTGTCAGATGTAGGGTTGGTAATGATCTTTTCCCAATCTGTAGGTTTCCATTGTGTTCTCTTGATAGTGTTCTTTGCTTTACAGATTTTTTCCAGTTTCATAAGGTCCCATTTATTAATTATGATCTTAGAGCCTGAGTTGTTGGTATTCTGTTCAGAAAGTTATCTCCTATTCCAATGCATTCAAGGCTCTTCACCAATTTCTTTTCTAATAGATTTAGTGTATCTGGTGTTATATTGAGATCTTTGATCCACTTAGATTTGAGTTTTGTGCAGGGAGATAAATATGGATCTACAATTTTCTACATGTAGACATCCAGTTAGACCAGCACCATTTGTTGAAGATGCTGTCTTTTTTTACCATTGCATGGTTCTGGCTCCTTTGTCAAAAATCAAGTAACCATAATTATTTGGATTTATTTCTGGGTTTTCAATTCAATTTCATTGATCAACCATTCTATTTCTGTGCCAGTACCTGCTGTTTTTATTATTGTTGTTCTATAGTATAGCTTGAAATCAGGGATGGACTTACCTCTAGAAGTGCTCTTATTGTACAGGATTGTTTTTAGCTATTTTGGTTTTTTGTTTTGTTTTGTTTTTGCATATGAAGGTGAGAACTGTTCTTTCTTTCTTTTTCCTTTTTCTTTTTCTTTATTTTATTTTTTGAGGTTTTTTAGAGACAGGGTTTCTCTGTGTAGCCTTATCTGTCCTGGACTCAGTTTGTAGACCAGGCTGGGCTTGAACTCTCAGAGATTCACCTGCCTCTGCTTCCCAGAGTGCTAGGATTACAGGCCTGTGTCACAGTGCCCAGGTGAAAATTGGTCTTTCAAGGTCTGGTTTATTACGAAAATATACATCCTAGGTTGAACAGATATTAACTATTAACTAACTAACTAACAGATATTAACTATTAACTAACTAACTAACAGATATTAACTAACCAGCAACCTTTGCCTATTCAGGTTTATGATAGATAGATAGATACATACATACATACATACATACATACATAGATGGTCCTCAAAAATTTCAGAGACCTACAAAATATGGGATTTAAAATATTTTTTATTGATTTAGGCCTTTTGATTTAAGACATGTCAGCTCTTGGCAGCACCCTCCCCTACCTCAACAAAAAAAATGATAATCCTCATAAAATCTCCTTTTGAAGATAGCTTCATTAATGGCAAGCTAGCCAATGGGGAGAAAATGCCCCAGCTCTCTCTACAGACGGTATGCTGTCCAAAATGGACTAGACTTGGCTGGCTGAGTTGACAGCCAAGCTCTGCCATGACAGGGTAAGCACATCCTTCAATATGCTGGCCAGAAGGCTGAAGATGACGCTCCAACCTCATAGAGATAGAATGCATGACTGACCAGGCAGTGAACTGTCTCTGTCCCCTCTCAGTTTTGGAAGCTGCTTGCCTGAACTTCCTACTTAAGTAATAATTTTCTTCCTTCTCAAGCAACTGATGGGGTTGAAGACTTGATAGTTATAATTTCGCAGTTAGGCTTCAGTTGTTTAGGATTTAGGAAAATGTTTTACTGTCTAGAAAGATGTTTTCAAGGTGATAAATACAAGATATGATAAGAGAATAATTTAGATACAAAACTTTAGACTCACCTAGATAGGATAGACGGTATTTTCTTCAAGGCCAAATATAAATGAGCTAAACATTTTGAATATAACATTTACCTAAGGCTTTCCTGATTGTTTCATAACTGTCCTTACTGTATGTAGTTTATTATAAATAAATAAAGTCCATACACATTTGGAAAAATCATGTTAGTTTGTATTTCTACTATCTCACACATAAACCATATAGCTAGAATAAACACCATCACAATTTTCTAGGCAATTACCATTAAAAGATACTTGGAAATATATAATAATTGGGGTAGAGGCTTGAAAATGCATGAAGTGAAAGAAAAAAAAAAAAAACAGAATCCTAATCAATGTCAGGCACTCAGCCTGACTGAAACCAGAACTGATGTAAAAACTGAATGTCCCTGAATGTCCCTGAATGTCCTCTTCCTCTAGGTGTCAGCGCCCTTCTCATTCAGACCCGGATAACCTTCCTAGGCATCCTGTGAATTGTCTCTCAAATCTACAGCAAAATCAGCTCCTGAAATCCCAAGAGAAGCCGTTTAGCCCCACCCTGGCTACTGCTGGAATGCAGATGGAGTGTCTGACCACAGCCACAGAAGAGCAGAGAAGGCCCCGAGCACGAGGTGAAGCAGCCAGAGGAAGCTTCACCCTTTCCTTCCCCAATTTGTGTCTGAGGAAATCCAGGAGGGGCTCAGAGCCCTGACTTCCTGGATGATACATACAGGTCTTAATTCCAATAGATATGCAGTAGCCAATACTGTGGCGACACCACAACGCATTCAGCCACCTACTCCAGGTAGTTGCCACCTTTAAATGTTTGTAATCAAAAGTATAGTACATTTGTTGATGGACTGGCATGTAAAGATGCAAAGCTGGAATTGCTAACTGAAAATATTATGATGTTTCAAGTTGTAATTTCCATTTCCCAGGTAGATTTAACAACTCTTTCTCCCAGGAGCCATGTAGAGGTCTGGGCTCAGCAGTACTGAAAGGTAAAGAATCTCTTCCTCCCTTCTTCCTTCTCTCCCTTCCTCCCTCCCTTTCTTCTTTTCTTCCATTCTGTCTTCCTTTTCTTCCCCTCTCTTACACTGTCTTCCTCTCTGTCTGTCTGTCTTTGTGTGCCTGTTTGTTGGGTGTGCATGTGTGTGAGTAGATTCAGGTGCAGGTGTTTATGAATGTCAACTTGGAGCCCACTCTGGTGTCTTCCTTGATTGTTCTCTGCTTTATCGACGAAGGCAGGGTCTCTCCCTGAATTCAGAGGTCATAGATTCAGCTAGCCGAATCTATCCGGTTTGCCCTGGAGATTCCTATGGCGGCCTCCCTCCCAGTTCTGGGAATTGTGATGGATACCTTGCTTACTTTTCTTTACAGTTTTCACCTTTACAGTTCACAGTTTTGAGGAATACGAATTCCAGTCCTTCCCAGCATGGCGGCACACGCCTTTGATCCTAGCACTTAGGAGGCAGAGGCAGGCCTATCTATGTGAGTTCAAGGCCAGCAGGTCTACAAAATTAGCCTGGGACAGCCCAGGGCTCTATTAAACACATTGAGGCTGTCTTGAAAAAAACAAACAAAAAACAAAAATTACCAGTCTTCATTCTTGTGTGCAAACATTTCTTTTTCTTTACTAAGCCCCAATTCTATCTTTTTTTTTTATATAGGATTTTTTAATGGCACAAATGAAAACTTCTATGCAAATTTTCATATAGTTTGTACATTGCAGTTCTCTGATTCACTTATGAAAAAAAGAATATCTGTTGTCTATTTTTATTTTCTTTATTTCCAACTTGGTTTATTTTTGATTGCTGTATGAATATTTGGAACATGACGTATTATCAGGCTTTTCTCCCCGTTTTCCTTTTGTGGTGCTGGAAACTGAACCTGGAGCCCTGTGTGTGCTGAACAAGTTACACACTGCTGAATTATACTCCTATGCCCTTTTATCAGCCCTCTGATAGCGTTCTTATTGTGCATATATTTCTCTATCCATGAGTTTGCATTAAGAATATGAGAAGTTAAAGATAATATTTTCTAAGCTTGCTGTGTTTTAATGGCATAGTTCTAATCAAAACCATGCAAATGTTTCTGTGTAGGTTCTATTTTAGTATTTCATTTTCACATTTTGTTCATATTAAAACATCATTTAAGGGTAGGTTCAAGGAGGAAACTACAAATGCTTTTAGGTTCAAGAGCATTAACCATGTTTTACAGCCATCCCTTTCTCTCTCTCTCTCTCTCTCTCTCTTTCTCTCTCTCTCTCTCTCATAAGAACACCTGCCCTAAGTATTTTCATCATATTAAAAAATAATGCAATTATTTTCCTTTAAGACGGTGAGTAGCCAGGCATGGTGGTGCAAGTGGTGATGCCAAGCCTATAATCTCAGCACTCTGGGAGGCAGAGGCAGGTGGATCCCTGTGAGTTCGAGGCCAGCATGGTCTACAAAGTGAGTCTAGAACAGCCAAGGCCACACAGAAAAACCCTGTCTCCAAAAACCAAAAAAAGAAAAGAAAGAAAGAAAAAGAAAAGAATAAAACCATGAGTATAAAACCTGCCTTTACTCTAATGGAATAAATGAACTGAATTGCCACAGCACTCCCTCTGTTGCTGTCGCCCGGTGCCCCCGTGTTGAGGACACGCTGGCTAAGGTCTGACAGGGGTACTTGTACAGCACTGAGCCTCCCACAGGACATTTCCAAACTCGGCTAGAACAGATTGCATCTCAGACCCAAGCTCTCCAGAGCTCAGAGATGGCAACTTTATTCTAGGGACGTAGATTTTTCACATACTTCATTACTTCAATTAGTTATGAGAAGGAAAATGAAGGAATGCTCCGTGGAAGGTTTCTCTTTTTGTTCCCTTGTGGGAAAGCATTAGAAATCTAACTCAGCTTCCTCCTGTCCCCCACCCCTGGGTTTGTGTGTGACTAGGAGGAAGGAAGTGTTCAGGGCAGAAATTGTTTCTTTTTGCTTTTTCTTTTTTTTAAAGTTGTTACAGCTAAATGACTTAGGACGCTGGATTTTTCTTTTGCTACAGTAACAACTGCAAATGGATATTTATATAGCCTTAGGTCAGACCTAAGAGCTTAACAGTTTATTTTTAGGTTTCTGCTGGGCCAGGAGGGAAGTATAGTAAATGAACCTTATGTTCTTAAATGGGCATGCAGCTGGACTCAAAATATTTTAGAAATCTGACAGGAGGCCCCTGAGAAAAATCAGCTTTATTGCAAAGCCCCAAACAGTGATAATATTACTTCTGTTTGTTTGGCTTTTTCTCTTCCTTTTTCCCCCCCATACTTACTTTCACTTTTAATATTCCTGGGATGTACGATTTTTTAAGATAACGAAAGAAAACCAAGGGAACTTAGAAGAAATGCAAGTACAAAATCTCGTAACTAATCAGGCTAGCATTTGAGACATTGAACAGCATTATCTGCAGGCCAATTTTAAGACTAAATGTGGAAAAAAAGACCATCAAATAAACCAATTTAATGAATACGATTAATTATCAAAATGATAACATTTAGATCTAATTGGCTAAATAAAACATTTGTCAATTTGCACCTGTTCTTTTCTTGAATTTATTTCTTTATTTATTTTGGTGTTTGTTTTGCTCCACTTTGAAACAGGATCTCACTGCACTGTGAAGCCTAGTGGGTCTCAGACTCACAGAGCAGTCAGCCTGCCTCTGCCTCCCTGGTGCAGTAATTTAAAGGAATGTGCCAGCTCACCGGGCATTTCTGTTCTTTCTAAGATGTAACCCAGGAAGAACACAATTCTTAATTGCGCATTGAATTCATGAAACCTTTGCTCCACAGTGGGATAGAGTATAAGAACCAGAAGGCAGGCTCTAAAGTAAATCTACCTGGGTTCAAAGCCTGGCTGCTCCTATACCAGCTAGGAGACCTTGGTCAAGTCAGAGGCAATCTGTGTTACAGATGTGTTGAAAAATTGTGAACCCTGCCTTGTAGGTTACGGACCTCTGCAGGGCCCAGCACAAAACGGAAAGTCAATAAAGGAGAGAGGGCCAGGGCGGGGGGGGGGGAGGGCGGGTGCTGGTGTTAGTTCTGCTCTGTGTGAGAAACAGAAAATCAGCTTAAATCAGGAATTTGCTTCTCTTTGCCCCACCTTCCTGAAGCCGGTTTATTGCACTGAGATGAAATCAAGCCATATTTTTAGAATGGCATGTTTTCAAGATCCGAAGATAACCTATTGGATAGATTTTTTTTTTTTTTTTAACCATTCTATCTGAGCCTAGTTTTCTGAACAGGCCAATGCAATTGGATAACATTACTGGTATGCCCTTGCCATTGATAGCTTTTAATTAAAATAGATGGCTGGCATTAGATCTGAACAAAAAGAGCACATCTCTGATGCCCCTGACAGAGACCTAGCTTCAAAGCAAAGGTTGTTTCTGTTGAGCCTTTGCTGCTCAGTAGACATTATTCTGCTGTATCCCAACTCTCTTAGCATCACAGAACAATGGCACTTGCTGAAAGCTGCACAGCCAATAGGAGGCAGAGATTAGTTATAACCCAGTCTAACTCTTCAGAGGTATGCTGAGGAATGCTGGTACTCTTTAGGCAAACCTTCATAGGACTACATAAGAGAGACCCTACTCCACGAAAGAGGACTTGTTCTCCTTTCACAGCAGAGTTATTACACAGGTGAGAACAGAAATAGTCATTAGAATCTTCACATCGTATCTGCTGGAGCATGACTTGGGAAATTAAGTTATTTCCACCATTTCTCACAGTCCAGTGAGTGTGATATTTCTGAGGTAAGCAGGAGCCCACCTTTCATTTCTGACTGACTCCACAATGGGTAATACAACCCTCTGTACACAGTTTCTGCTGGCTTAGTGGTTGTTGAGTGGATAAATGTATGTATACCAAAGCTTTTCCCAGCCAGGAGCTGTCATCCAAACCACTGAATGCACAGGATCCCTTACTCAATCATCCCAAGTATGCACAGAAAATACCAACCTGGAGCCAAACAAAGGCTAATTCATCACATACAACAGATGCCTTAGGACAATAAAGTGCAATTGCCTCTTGGCATTCCACGGAGAACAATACTTGGGTTAACCCACAGCCCTGCATCACTATCTTGACTTCAGGCAGGCAAGATTGCCAGGCCAGAACTACTCCTAAGCTCTTTGTGTAAGGCTTCTGAACTAAGAAAGCAAAGACCTTTTAAACATTTGCTTTTAAAAACACAAAAGAGTATGTGGTCAAAACTATGTACCGCAAAATACCTGAAATATTTATAATATGATACATGCAAAACAAAAATGGAATCTCTGCTTTAGATGATGGGAGTATCTCGGGTAGAGGAGTTCTGAGAGGGCAAGGAAGAGATTAGACATAACTGTTTTAGCATGCTGTAGGGCCAACAGCATACTGTTTGAGGTAGTGCTCGTGATACTGAAGTCACAAGCCCAGGAATCCAGGAGCTCCCACACCCAAAAGGATGTAGCAAACTCAAGGCCCCTCATCGAAGAGCATCACTTCTGGAAGGACAAGAACACTCAGACCAGAGCTGCCAATTAGTGACCTGACCTAAAGAGATGCTATTAAGTTTTCTGAGCCCAGGAATTAGTGTCCTTCCCCAATGATAGCTTAGATCCACGTACAGTCATTTTAAGTAGGAAAATGACAAGACTCGAATTGTATTTTTTTTTATTCACTTAGAATCAGAGACAAGAATGAAATAATGGGGTGGGGAATAAAGGAAAATAATTAATTCCTGGAAAAGGTTTGGTGGAAAAGTCAGATCTAATCAAAACAATCTAATGTTAAGCACATTTTCCAAGTGCACACGATACCTGGTGCCATTTTTAACTCACTGTTAAGGATTCCCACTGCATCCATCTGTTTTAAACTGGACCACTCTAATTGGCTCCCTGAATTACGAATCCTTTCAGAATGGGAGATGTGAGGTAGCCAGCTCAACTTCACTCATCCCTAACTTCCTAAAGACGCAGTCTCCCCGCACTAGGGTTTCAGGGCCATTGTGTTATTTTGCCATTTGAAGTTGGCTTTATATTCTAAGTTAGAAATAATGGATTTTGAAAAAATAGTCATTTTATGAAAATAATGAGCCCCTAGATTTTTTTTTTTTTTTTTTTTTGCATTTGCTGCTGACACCTGCCAGTCTGCTTGGCAGTGCAGAGCAATAAATACCTCTTTTTTTGTTTGGAAATGACAAATTTAAATATGACTTCACTTTCAAAAAGATTCTGGATGAGAATGGGATACAAAGAATACATATCACAGGTACAAGAAGCGTAAGAGAGAGGGTCACCTGACTCGACACAAGCTCTTTGAACCATTTTAGTGGCGAGAAAGGAAAGGTATGGAAATTACCAAAGGACATGTCACAGGCAGCGGACAGCAGGGGTGTTGAATGGGAAATTCTGTGGCTCCAGGGAATAGGATGAATGTCTTGGGGAGGGCAACAGCAGGTGAAGAATGATGGTACAGCATCCAGAAAGCAAAGGCGTCACCATGGACCCAAGATGATCGAAACTTTTTTCCTTTGTTTTTCCCCTTACTTTCTACAACTAAATACAAAGTGCTAAAGGTTGATCCTACATGCTAATGACCAGTGCCATTCACAATTTTTAGGTTCTCACCTCAAGCATTTGAGAAGGTCCCTTTCCCCGTTAGTCGGAAAGAACTATGTAACTTGTTTTGATCAAGAAAGTCTCTGAGTAAAGTTGTATTTTGGTTGCTGAGACAGGGTCTCACAGGCTGGCCCTAAATACCTGATCCTCCTGTCCCTGCCTCCCCACTCCTAAACCATTTTCAGCTGTAGAGAGCTCTCTGAGGCAAAAGGCTTCCTGCTCTGTGGAGCCTGGTGCATGCTGAAACCAATGACAGATGGAAAGGTACAGAGCATGGGCAATTTTAAACAGTGTGCTGCTTTACAGTAAAACCAGCATGACTCGGAGAAGAGAAATGTAAGAAGCCAGACATGAGTGTCATCAGGGAATAATTCTGGGGTAGGGTCAGTGGCCAAGGGCTGGGTCATGGAGAGAGCAAGTGGGCCTGGAGACTAGAACCGAGGTGGTGTGCTCGATACGGCAGTGAATACTTGTTACAACTATTTCTTTTGATAACACTGGAGGCGTTATCTATAGAGTGGAGGCAGGGGTGCCTGTGTGACAGGGTACCTCAGAAAGAGATGACTTTACACGCGGCCAGGAAGTTTACAAGCGATAACATATAAGGAAAGAAAATAAAAAAACTGTCTAAAAGTTTTACCTTTTGAAATAACTGAGGCAGCTTCATCTCTCTAAGAGGCAAAGGGTAAAACCAAAGCCCTTGAGGCAAAATCCTAATAGAACTTACTGTTCTAAGGGGAAAACATTGGGTTATAGACAGCATTGCGTCTTCCTTGAAATGCACATTCTGAAATGCTAACCTCCAATATCTCAGAATACACCTCTACTTGGGAATACTGCCTTTGTTGATGTTACTAAGTCAAAATGAATCCCTAGTTCAATATGACTAGTGCCCTTACAAGGAGAGATAATAAAACACCTGGTGTAACAGTGGCTAAACTGATGTGTCAGTTTAAGTAGGTGTCAGGATTCTGCATATACAAGAGAGTCACCAAGTGACCTTAACTCTAAATCAGTGGATTTAGCAATGTTGACTATTCTCTCCCCAGGTAATTGAATCAACTCAATGGACTGAGGGCCTGAACAGAACAAAGGACAGAGGAAAAGGAGGAGTTCATCCCTTTATTTTCAGTCTCACTGCATAATCAGGACACCTGTCACTAATTCCTGGGATGGGGTTTACATATTTCCTGGTTCTCACCTCTTCAGACACAGGCTTCACTGAAGATTACATTTGACCAACTCGTTCCTGAGACTGGCGCTTTCCATGGTACAGAATGAGGCCTCTCAGCCTCGTTTTGTGGTAGCTAATTCAGATAGCTAGGTTAGATAGCTTGCTAGATAGCTAGATGGATGGATGGATGGATGGATAGATAGATAGATAGATAGATAGATAGATAGATAGATAGGCAGATAGACAGATGTTATATAGATGATAGGCAGATAGATGATAGCTGGATAGATTGATAATAGGTAGAAAGAAGATACATACATACATATGAGATAGATAGATAGATAGATAGATAGATAGATAGATAGATAGATAGATATTAATGATGGTAGATAGATAGCTGCAGATCTTACATCAAATCCCTTTTCTCCAGAGAACACTAAGACACCAGGAACCATACACATAGAAAAGGTCATCTGAGAGCACAGCCAGAACACAGCCACCTGCAAACTACGAGAGAAGACAGAGAAAAGCTCGCCCTGCAACCTCTTCCTGTTAGGCTTTCCTGCTCCAGAACTGTGAGAACTAAGATTTCTCTCACTCGCAGCGGCAGTGTAGAGTCCACTACCATGGCAGCCTTAACAACTAACTTAAAGGAAATGACCAACCGGTGTGGCAGGAAGAAAAAAGTAAACGTTTCCAGGCAGGCAGATCAGATGTCACAGAGCTAAGAGCTTTCAAAATTAATTCAAAAAAAAAAAAAAAAAAAAAAAGAGAGAAACGTGAGAAACGAGTCAAGATCTTTGATTGGACATAGGCACATCTAGCTGTTTGAGTCAAATGGGCAAACAGCTGTGTTTAACCGCTTGGCAGGAAGCAGCTGTATATACAGCCATTTAACTGAAGAGAACTCACTAAAGAAGAAATTTACAGAGGTGTGTCAGTGTTAAGGTGCTAATTAGGGACAATGAGTCTCTAGGGAACTGGCCACCAGAGAGCTACACATTCCAGAGAGTACCATCCAAAGGGATGGTACTGAGGAGCAGATCTGGGGGAAGTCTGGAGCCACAGAAGAAAGGTACCACGCAGGAACCGGAAACAGCAAGGCAGCCATGGCACAGACTGTTGCAAAGTTGGAGAAGGGAATTCTCTTCAGTCCTACCCTTGATTTTTTTATCACCTCTGACTCCCATTCACCATCTAACAAAATCCAGAGGATAAGAAAGCCTGAATAATGTAGATCATAGAGGTCAGCCCCTGGGGCATGAGGTGTGCTAGTTAGTTTTTGTCAACTTGATACAAAGTCGAGTCACTTGGGGAAGGGAACCTCAATTCAGGAACCACCTCTATCAGACTGGCCCATGGGAATGGCAGAGGAGAAATTTCTTGGTTAATAATTTATGTGGGTAGCCCAGCACACTGTGAGTGGTGCCATGGCAGAGAAGGTGATACTGAGTTGTATAAGAAAGCAGTGTTCCTGCATGGTTCAGTTCCTGCCTCCAGGTAACTGTTTGAGCTCTTGCTCTCACTTCCCTTGATGAAGGACTCTAACCTATAAGGAGTAATAAACCATTTCTTCCCCAACCTGCTTCCAGTCACAGTTTTATCATAGCAAACAAACAAACACCAAAAAAAAAAACAAGAAAACTACAACACGCAAAGTAAGGTGGGAAAAGAATAGTCTTCGTAGACAAGAAAAAAGTAACTGACATGTTAATTTACTACATCTTTAAAAAGTTATAGTGGCAGAGAAAGAATGGACTTTGAACAAAGAAGTAGCTAAGATTTCAAATGACCTTGGGGCCCCCATTGTTCCATGCATCCAAAACGGGGAAATTTCTCTGGCTTCTACATAAAGAGTCCAAGCCTAAACAAGCAAATACTTCTTATCACCCAATGACCATCCCTTTTATCAAGCAGGTTCATATCGTTCCCTGGATCACCTGTGACTTCCTTTCTTTCCACTTCTGAATGGGTGTTCATTGTTTTACTGTCATTGTTCTTCTGTCTTCTATCAGCAGTATAGAGAAGTACATTTTTTTTTAATTTCTCAGTTCTGTGGCTTATAAACACACACACACACACACACACACACACACACACACACGAACTTCCATTGTTGTGACTGGGTAGCACTTCAGTGATTTTTTTTTTCCTTCAATGGGGCAGGACATAGTGTGTGGGAAGATAAAAGAACAGAATGTTTACTAACCAGATAATTGGCAGGTAGCAGACGTCAGCTATGTTCTTGTTCTTTTATTTGCTTCATCCAATTGAATTTAGCCAGTAGATTTGCTTGCTGGCAAATAAAAAGATAACATGTATCACTGTTTGGGGGAAGCGTTAAAAGCAGTCTGGAATTTATTGCACTCTTTCTTCTTCTTCTGCTTCTTCTTCTTCTTCTTCTTCTTCTTCTTCTTCTTCTTCTTCTTCTTCTTCTTCTTCTTCTTCTTCTTTCCTTTCTCGGCACACATCCCGCCAGCTCCGTCCGATTGGGTCACTACGGCTCTACAAACAACAGAAGTGATGAAAGGAGAGAATGAACAAGGAGCAAACTTCAGTTGTTTTGAAGTCACTGTGCTTTTGGAGGATTATATCTTCTTACCCCAGCCAATCTTGACTGGTTAAGCATAGACCCTGGGTAGCTTATTTAGCATTGACTGCTAAAGAGGACACAATAGCTTTTGAGTCCTTGGTATCAGTTCCTCTATGCTGCTCCTCAGACTCACTGTGGTTATTGAGACACAGCATCTGCCCAGTCCTTTCCAGTCCCCATTCACCCTATGCCCGATGACTTCTCTCTCTTGGGCTTCCTAGGAGCTGAAGGTTAGTGTGGCTGTGATGCGAGTCAATCCAGATCAGGATGGGTAGTTGTAAGTGGGTTTTGTTTTGGTTTGTTTTGGTTTTTGGTTTTTTTCTCTTTGCATCAATATCCATTAACAACTCCTGTGTCTGCAGTTTTTATTCCCACCTCAAGCACAGTACAGTCAGCAGGCAACTAAGAAAATGACAGGGCTACTTTAGTGAGAATACCTGAAGGATGGCCTGCCAGAAAAGTGATATTGTGAAGAAATCTTAATGACCAAAACCAAACCAAACAAACAAACAAACAACCCACAGCTAAATGAAGACAAAATATCAGAGTGTAAGCAGACCAGCTTATGCAAAGTCTATCACAAGAATTGGTTTGGCACATTTAAGGGACATCCAAAGATCCATGTGACTATAAACCCTGATTGTTAAGTTGACAGATCCAAAGTCAGCTAGGAGACAAACCTCTAGGAGTACCTCTAAGTACATTCTAGATTCATTTACTTGAGGAGAAAGAACCCACTAAAGGTGGACTAGCCCACTACTGAAAGAAAGGGAGAAAATTAACAGAGCACCAGTATTTCTCTCCCTCTCCTTCTTGACTGGGAACTCAGTATGATCAGCTGTCCCATTCTCCTGCCACCAGGTCTTCCTGACCATGACAGAACCCAAAATAGACCTTTCCATCCCTGAGTTGCTTTTGTCAGATACTTTGTGAAGAGCTAAGGAAACTAAAAGTCCCATGTGGATTGAGAAGTTCTGGACATTCAAAAGCTGATTTTCCTGTTAACAACCTGTGGGCGTTTCTGATAAGGGGGTCAACATACCTCTTTGAGTGGTGCCTACCATTTTGAGACTGCAGGAGGAGAACTGACTTGCAAATGGAATCTTCCAGCCTCAGAGCCTCCTTTTCCATCTTATAAAACCTCGAGACATGTATGCGGTCTCAACGCCCACGGAGAGACTGCAGCCCTTCACTTCTGATGAAAGGGGCAATCTGCTTTCCCAGATGCCTGACTGCCTTTACTTCCACGGCACCTCCATCAACCCTGATCCAGCTCTTTGTTGTAGCAACAACAAAAGTAGATGATACAGGAAACTGGTCCTGAGAAGTGGGAACACCGGCATGATACATCTGATCACGTAGTCCTTTGAAAGTGGTTTATTGGAGAAATGTGAAAACATTTGAAACTTGAATCTAGGTATTCTTCCACAACATGCTGTAAATAGAGCCTAATGGGCCCATCTGGTGAAATTCAAAGGACAGACTGTCAAGAGAAACATAGGTAGTAGAGGCCTACCTCAGGAGGTTGCAGAAAGGGTGAAGGACCCAGACTCAGGGTCATAGGTGAGCAATTCTGATGAAGACTCTGCCTCTGCTTTGTACTCTGTCCATGTCCTCTGAAGTCAAGACTGACTTCATAGGATTAATAATAGTGCAGGATTAATAAAAGCGAAGATAAACTTCCATTCCATCTCTGGTATGGCTACTGCTCACTCCTTTTATCTTTGTCTACAGGAAGGAGTGAAAACAGTCAAGCAAAAGACAAAAAGGATGTGGCTTGCTGGTTAAAATGGTGTTGAGGGATGTTGTAGATAGAAATACATTTTGTTTTGGCCGCAGGTGTGGGATGTGGAACTGAGTTAGACAGTCCACAGCAGCAGACTATTTGCCTCATGTGGGCTCTGAGAGGAGCTCTTTGCCAGCTGCAGACTGTTTGAATCTGAGGACTGTGAAGAGAGAATAAATACCAGAGCCCAGAGAGTAGAGATCAGAGAAACAATGGGCTGCTCCTGCATCCTCCTTGCTGATCCTAGTTGCTGTTGTGACAGATCTCCAACTTCTTGGAGAGCTCCTGAAATGAGGGGTGGACTGGCTCCAAGGAACCCGATGACCCTAACCAGAAGAAAGCAGCTAAGAAAGAACTGCACCCCCTCTCCCACTAACCCTTTTTTTCTCTTACCTGGTGTTGGGATGTTGGAAGGGACTGGGATGGAGTAGGGAGAAAAAGATAAGAAATTCCAATAAAAGAGTTTTTAAAAGTATGCCAACAGAGGGAGCTTAAATTTGCAGCCAAGAGGGTTAGAAAGAAGCTGTTATTTTTAGAGATTTGTGCCATGAAAGAGAAAAAAATAATAATTTCACTGGAACAATAGAAAAGGTACCCTGATGGCAAAACCCAAGTCAACGAAGGCTTTATCGTGGGGGGAAAAAATGTAAATTCATTTGAGAAGAACAAGGACTGAGAATGCCACCATAGAAGTTCTCTGCCTAGGTGAGTAGATCCTTCAGATCACCCGTTTAAACATGCAGAGGCTTCTGCACCTATGGTCCGAGGGTTGGACATCTTCAGCCAACAGTGGAACTCCTCAGTGTCATCTATGTGGCACTGGTTTTGTAGACATGCCAAGTGAAAGGGGATGTCTTGCTAGTTTTTTACCATCAACTTGACTCAACCAAGAGTCATCTGAGAAGAGGGAAGAAGTCTCAGTTGAGGTATTGGCCAGATCATATTGGTTATGACTGTGTCTGTGGGGAAGTGTTCATGTTGTCAAGTGATATAGGGTGTCCCAACACAAAGCAAAGGGAGCGAGCTTGTAAGCAGCATACCTTCATGGTTTCTGTGTCAGTTCCTGCTTGGGTTCCTGTCCTGACTGCCCTCAGTGAGGGACTGTTACCTGGAAGCAAAAGTCAGATAAACTCTTCCTTTCCTTAAGTTGCTTTTGGTCCCTAGCGTCCATCACAGTAACAGAAAACCAAAGTAGAACAGGGTTCACAAAGGCTTGTCCTGGGGTTACAGAAACCTGATGAGGTAAGGAAATGTGACCTTACAGCTTACATCAATAGATACCCACGGGCCTGTAGGTATCAGAAGTGAAATGTTATGACCAAAATGTAATAGGTTCAAGAACCCCTTAGATGGTCCTGTGTGAGTGCTGTAAGGTGGAGCCTAAGGGAAATAGAAACCTCAGGATGGTGGAGATGCCAAGGCTGTGAGACATTCACCAAGAGAAGTCTGGGTTAGTATAGAGTGGGTCCAGCCCAACAAAGGGGGCATATGTGCTTCAGACAGCATAGCTGAAAGCACAACATTACCCAAGACTATTGGAAACTAGATGATTCTGTCCTGAGCTCCAAACAACAAACATGTAATTGCAGGACTGCTGTTTTCCCTGCTGGCATTTGGATTAGCCCTGGGCAGATCTTTACTTGTTATTCCTCTATCCCTCCCTTTTAGAAGGGGAATGTTTGTTGTGTATCACTGTATATTAGAACTACGTAACTTGGTTTTGATTTTTACGAGCAAGAGCTCCCTGTTACGAGATTACCTGAGTCTCAGGAGAGACACATGACACTTAGACTTCTGAACAGTATTGGAACTGTTAAAGACTTGGGGGCTTTTGAAGTGCACCGAATGCAGCTTACATCAATAGATACCCACGGGCCTGTAGGTATCAGAAGTGAAATGTTATGACCAAAATGTAATAGGTTCAAATGGCAGACTATCTAATGTAGACATCTGACTTGCATTAACTAAGAGATGAACCTCTGTGACTCTGATCTGACTAAGGAGTGAAGACCTAGGGTTGGGTGGTATCATTCCATGGGTTGAAGTCCCTAGCTGAATGAAAAAGAGAAAGTGAGCACAGTCCTGGTATTCGTCTCACTTCCATACTATGGCCTCCACGTGACCAGCTGCCTCCTGCCCTTGCAGCTGTGCCTTTTCTTCTGTGGTACTGAGAATCAAAATCAGCCCTTCCTTCCTTCCTTAACTTACATCGTCCCTGTAACAAGAAAAGTAACTAATACACTCACCTTGGACTGCAGTGTGGAGGTTGAAGAGAGGAGTAAAAGGATATATGCCTTTTGAGGGACAGGCAGGTCCAGGTGACACTAGCCATCCTGAGTAAAAGAAGCTAGAAATATATTCTGAACTGCATACTTTATGATACATTTGGGCAGACATTGAATGTGAAAAGCTTCCCCTGACTGATATACAGAAAAATGAACTGAAAGAAGACAAGCATAGAAGCAGTTAGACTGCTATGCAAGGTGCTGTAGCTGTCCATGTAAGAGGCCGTGGTAATAGGAGAGTAGAAGACCCAGGTTCCTTAACGGCAAACTTGCCACATCCTAGCAGTAACTGAATTTGGGGATAACATCATTCGGAATCACTGGATAACATCTGACTTTAGCAACAGGATGGATGTTGGTGCTCTTTAACAAAGCTGGGCAAGATGGCCACTAGGGTATGTTGACAACATTTGCATTTAATTATGACTTTAATGTCTTAAGCCAGAACTATGAGTCCTTGGGGAAATATACATCCAGTAGGAGAATTTTTTTAAAGACACTGTGGGATGAAAAATCTCTTCTCCTAAAAGCAAACAAACAAAAAACTGCTTGTGAAGAGGGCATGGCTTAAATGGTGCACAAGGCAGAGGGCTGGAGTTTGGATCTTCGGAACCTATATGAAAATCTAGGTAGGTGGCACACTGGCAGAGGTGGGGATGAGACAAGAGGGTCCCTGAGACTTGCTGGCATTCTAGCCAATCAGTGAGCTCCAAGCTCAGCGAGAAACCCTGCCTAAAAAATTAAGGTGGAGTGTGTCTTGAGAAAGGCACCCCAAAGTCATCTGCTGTCCTCTGCACACACGTGTGTGCATATGCACACATATGAACATGTCCACACACAGACACCACACAACAAGATCCGAAGAAGAGGAGGGGAAAAGCTGACTCTGTTAATTTGACATGGAGAGCTGGATTTCCCTGAGACAGACAGGGCCTGGCCCTCGGGTTTTCATGTTTTCCCACTTGATTTGCTCTCCCTTTAGCAAAAGTGTATCTTTTGTTCAAAGAATGGAAAGGGAAGAGGAATCTTAGTTTTAGTTAATAGTCCAAATGTGGCCACATGCACCTTCTCTTGGTACCCTTCCAACATGCCTTTGATTTCACTGTTACTTTACTGAAGCTGCAAAGAATCACAGTTTTCCAGTTCAGCAAGGCAAAACTTTCTCTCAACTTGGCTGACTACAACAGGATTCTTTCTAATCTCTTGGATAGTTGGATGCTAGAAGACAGTGTCTTTTAGCACATTCCAGATATCCAGGTCATGACCTTGGTTCTCATCTAGCTTGGCACACAAATCTTCTCCTCCTTCTCCTTCTCCTTCTTGTGGAAGCCTCCCTTTCCTGAATGACTGAAGGGACTGGGACAAGCCCCTCGCTCTCCAGAGAACTACATTGCCTACCTCTTATAGTTCAAAAGAGTCATTCAAGAGTTGTGCATATGCACTTACTGGGGAAGGAAGGGGTGGGCCCTTCCCTTCCGTTTTAGCCTTTTGGCATTTATGTCAAAGGCTTTTTCTTTACAGATACCTGCCAGCTAGGAACACAGACTTTGAGAGGAAAAGCCACCAGCATTTAAGTCTTAACCCCTTACTAGATGACCAGACCTAATTAAGAATTTACTTATTTCTCTTAGCTTCCATTCTTCATGTAAAGGTCAGGGTTGATAATAGAACCAATTTTACAGAGTCCATGTGAAAGGATAAATGAGACAACATGAAAAAATGTTCACCCCAGGGAGTCATAGTAAATTCTCATTGCACAGAATTTACTAGTCTCATCTTACAGCTAAGTAGAAATTGGCTACTTCTGTTTTTGGTGCTACCACTGTCCCCCTGAGCAAACATTTTCATCTGGGTTCTTACTGACAAAGTGTACCACGAGTTTGCAACATTTTTATACTATCAACTTAGAAATAAAGCACTTTTTTTTGAAACTTTGCCAGATCATGTATAGTCAGTCATCGATAAAATAGTAAATACATTTCTATATTTTCTCAGGCTATAAAAGAAAACACATTCCTCTTTTATATGCTAAAAATCAAAACTGAACCCATGATTGTTGAAGGATTTTAAATCACTTCATATTAACTGCTTTGTTTCTCCACGTGTGATTTCCCAGAACCTCTCCTACCACAGTAACAGTCTGGCTACAACGAGAAGCTGCCCTTTTCCCAGTTGCCCCATTGCAATATCAGAGGAGCATTCCTCTGTTATAATTCACTATGGCCTTGTTGTTTGCAGATTGCTCTTCAAAACAGAGCAGTTTTGTTCTGAATCTAAGACTCGTGAGCAAGTTTGAAAACAAGGAGGTAGAAAGATGAACCATGAGCCTAGGCATTAGGGAACCAAGCATCTCCTACAAAACTGGGGTATGTGTTCTGTTCTCAGAAGCAGAGGAGTTTAGAAATGGCTGGATTTCTACAATGGATAAAGGGGTAGTTTCTACAAGATCCTTCTTGCGTGTGTACGTGCATGTGTATATGTGGAGGCTAGAGGTTGGCATAGAATAGCATTCTTCAGTCGCTGCTTCACCTTATTATTAAAATTATTTAATTTATTCTTGTGCATGTACCTGCACGAGGGCACAGAACAACCAGCAAGTCAAGGTCAGAGAACAATTTTTGGGAGTCAGTTTTTGCCTTGCACCCTGGATTCCAGGGACAGGACTTGGGTCATTGGGCTTTTGTGACAAGCTCTTTTTAACAAGTGCACCATCTTGCTGGCCTCTCCACCTGATTTTTTTGAGATGGTGTTTTTCACTGAATCTGGAACTTACCGAATCTGTGGGGGGGGTACCCAGTGACCTCTGAGGAACCTCCTGTCTCTGCATCCCCAGCTCTGGGGTTACAAACCCATTCATCTGCACTCCTCTTTTATATGGCTCCAACCCGGGTCTTCATGCTTGTAGGACGCTTGGTAGGCATAGTGAGCCATCTTCCCATCATGTGCGCATGCACACACACACACACACACACACACACACACACACTCACTTTCTGTTAGAGTTAAAAATATAAATACAAATAAAAATAAAAATAACATCAAATAGTAGAGAGACACTTGAGTAAAAATAGCCACTTCAGATCAGAGCCCAGTTCAGTGTGTAAAAAGGCTGTTGATCTGATCAGTCTTTTAAAATATCCCTTTAGTTTATTCATTTTTTTTCCTTTAAAAGACAAAACAAAACATAAAAAAGAGGAAGCGAGTTATATAATCTACACTCTGGACGTCTAATCATTTTTATTCCTTATTGCAGTTTGAATTAGAAAGGAACACTCAGTCCCAGAACATGGTAATTCATCTCCTGTTTCTTTGTCTGCAACAAGAACTAGGAGATAGTTCAGAGCCTTTGCCAATCAGAAAATACAACAAAGCTGTACTCCGTTTTCATTTGTTTACTGACAGCTCACAGGCCACTTCCCTCGAATCTCAGACATCCTGTTAGGTCTGAAGGCTCCGCCCAAGGATGCCTCGAGAACTTCGGAGAAGAAAGGGCGTCCGAAAAGCCCCCCTCGTCTCATTCTTTGAACATGTCAAAGTTGAGAAAAGTGTTTAAAATGTTCCCCACCCTTGTTTGCTTCTTAATGCAGCACCAAGATGTAATTTGTGTGGAAGCCAGAAGCAGAGACATGCTGAATATGTGAATGCCAGAGGAAGTGGTTTCCTTAGCAATAACAGGCATGTGAAAGTCAAAACTTCCTTTCCTTCTCATGTGACCTTTTTTTTCAAAGCAATTCAGATAGAGGACAATGGAATTGAATTCCAAGCACCCACAGTGTTCATGAATTGCTAAGCAATGATTCACCAAGTACCCAAATTACTCCAGACTACTTGAGCATTTTATTAGTGAAATTGCTATGTTTTAAATTTTTCCTTCCTCGCTGTGGACATCAGTTTTCCTCGTTCTTGTGGGCCATTTGTCTGCCACTCTGAGAAAGCAGAGACATACAAAGCTATCCTGGGTAGGGGTAGATGCAGGGTGGAATACAGCAGCTGATGTTCATAATTGTTTTCTCCCTTTAGCTGAAAGTATGAAACACATCTAGAAAATATGAAATATACTGTTTACTCAGAATACACAGTATGAATTAATTTGGTGGGAATTCTTTCAATTCCAGTTCAGAAACATTTGAATTTTCATTCATTACAAACACCAATTTTTCTTGTCTCATTCATTAAAAAAAAAGAGAGAGAGACAGAGAGAGAGAGAGACAGATAGCGATTGGGGTTACACGGGTCTTGCTATAAATAGCATGTTCTGCTTGTGCCTGACGTTAAATGGTAGTATTCTATTTAAAAATACACCAGGAAGCCAGGGCTCTTGTGCCTTCAATTAAGTTGCAGTGTGTTCTTGAGGAATACAGACAAGGCTGTTTTATAAAACTGCTCTTTGCACTTGGCAAATTGTGAACTGCAAAGTCACTAATGTCACTCAACTTCTCACCCTTGAAATTCATTTTAAAATTTACGTATTTTAAAAAAGTTATGTGTGCATTGGGGGCAGTGTATGCACGCAAATGCAGGTGCCTACTGAAGCCTGGGACATCAGATCATCCCGGAGCTGGAGTTATAGGTGATTGTGTGGGTTCTACAAGAGCAATATGTACCTTTAACTCCAGCCCCACCATTGAAATGCTGAGAAGTGCTGGCAGGGTATGTTGCCAGACAGCCCTAGGACCTTGATGGGTTTGGTCTATGACCCTGCTGTCTGTGTCTTTGTACTGTAACAGGGATTCTCATGTTGAGATTTTTATAACTATTCGTAACAGTGTGAAGGGAAGCGCTAGCACAGAAGTAACATCAATAAAGTTTCTTCAGCCTGTTATCTTTCTTCTGGCAACTTATAAGCAGCATACCGTGTCTTCCCTAACTTAATGGCTCTTTCTGAACTCAGAAAGGGTCCAACATACAGGTCATTATCCTCCCCGTGAGTAACTGAGGGGAAAAATCCCAATTCAAAGTTATTAGGACCTCCAGGGAGTTCAGCGTCTGGTCACTTTCTTGAGGTCTAGTGAGACTGTTCAACAAAGGCGTTAAGAACTGTTCAAACAATCAGGGTAATTTCCCATACCCTCAGACAAAGGCACTGAAGATGGAAAGTTTGCCGCGTTCTCTACTGCCCAGCACTCTCTGTGCTGTGGCAGAGAGGGGCGGGCTCTGCAGAGGTTGCACTTAGGCTGGCCCGTGTGCCCCACCGTGAAAACTGGATGCCATTGAAGTGCCATCTGTCTCATGAACATTTTGCCATCTTTCTAACCAAGGCTGCTCCTAGGAAGTGGACACTGGCCTACGCTGCTGGGTTGGTTGGTTGTGTAGCCACAGAAGTCCCTGAGAAAACACTTGATTTTCTTGGCGAGGTGGTGGGAAAACGGCATTACTTACCTTAATATTTTTAGTATTTATTTCTGGTTGACTCAGCTGGTCAGACAAGTGTGACTTGGAGAGCTGGGAATGACCTTGGCTGAGTCACTTCAGAGCCCCAGGCGTTGGAACATTGGATGAAATCATACGCCATTACATTCTATACTGTGATCCATGGAGCCCTACAGCTCATTTACGCTTAAAGAGGAGAGCAAGATGTTGATGACATCACTGGGCAGTGGAGTCACAGAAACGGCTTCTATCTACTCTCCTGTACTGATTTCAGTATCCTGTGGCAGGAAAAGGGGACAGGCATAAAAAATATTGTCTAGATGTTTTTTAATCTCCTTTGAATCTTGAAACTATAGACCTAAACACGGATAGATTTGTAGATTGCAATCCCTATAAGAAGCAGTGAGAAGCAGAAAACGGCAAAAGCACGAACCACAAACTGCTTCACAATCAAAGACCGTTTTCCTCATCTCAGACGCTTTTTATTTAATTTTTTTTTTATTTTTTCAGAAGAACATTGAGAAAGATATGGGAGAAATTTGCTTCCATGAGTTGCAGGGAGACAACAAGAGGAAGCAGAGGTGTGAGGCTCCTCACGCTTGTCCATCAGTCTAGTTCTCATTCATTCATTCCAACTCGGAGGGGAATTTTTTTATTTAATCACTTTACAGTCTGTTCAAAGAAAGCCCCTCCCTCCTCTCCTTCCAGGCTTAACCTCCCACCCCTACTCCCTCTTCCCCTTCTCGGAGAACAGGGAGGGAGGGCATTGGTACCAACCCACCCTGGATCTTACCGATGCTTGGTGACCTTTGCAGGCATCTTAGCCATTGCAGCGTTTCTGCGTACCTCATTAGACAACCTCAGCGAGAAGAAGAGCTGCCAAGGAGTGGAGGCGAGTCTCACTCTAGCCACAGGGTGGTCCTATTGGTGACATTCTCTCTGCATAGTGGGGCTTTTGTTTTGTTTTCTTCTAAAGATTGTTTGATACCTGTTCCCCGTTATCCACCGTTTTCAGGATGGCTGGAGTAAACCAGCCAAGCTTTTTGGCACGGCTTTCCCCCCATTAAAATGGCTATTGTTGAACTGTTCAAACTGGGATGCTTTGATTGTTAGCATGTTCAGCAAGCTGTGATTACGGTAATTACAGACCTGTGAAGGTCAAACTGACAAAAGTGAATATAAACTGGAACTGGATATAAGTGTGACAACCCACTGTGCGAGTTCCTTCTGTGCTCTTTGCCCCTCCCCTTGTTGTTGTGAGGGTGGCCAAGTGGTAAATCTGTAATAGAAAATAAAAACGAAAGTTATTGATTTCACAACTTGGCTTTTAATACTTTGAATCGCTGTTCAAAAAATTGAAGTGCATGCTGCATTGCACTTTCTAAGCCACAAATAGTTCGGCCCTTTCAACTTCTTTTCAAGTCATGCTTGTGAATTTATGGAATATGTCTAGGTATCTTTCTGAAACCTTTTTTAAAACAATTTAATGTTTAGAAGATTTTTTTTCTCTTCCAGTTCAAAATGAGTTCAAAATGGGTAGATAAATTATTTTTGTCTGTACCTATATCAGTTTGTATACAATTTAGCTTTCATATAAAGAAAGTCCAAAGAGTATATGAAAATAAATAAATGGCCTTTCCATTATTGCCAAAGGCCAGAATATTTTTAGTGTTCAGATATACTAAATATAAACTGATCCTTCTTTTTCTTTGTCTTTAATGAGGGATTTAAGTAATAGTCTAAGTAACTATTAAGTAAAAACAGAATTGTAGTCTTGTATACCATATGAATGAAAGGTTAAAGATAAATTTGTTCTACATAGAATATAAAATTGTGTTGTGCCAAGAAAGATTTCAGGGAAAGAGCTGTGTCTGAATGAAGCCTAAATAGTAGAGACAGATGGGAATTAATCAGTTCTCAAAGTCCAGATGTTTCATCTGCTGGGAGCCAACTGTCTGGATTTTGGCTGCATGGAATTTTCATGTTTCATCCAGATGTGTTCTTTCTGTTAGACACAGGCATAACCCCACATATGTGGTTTCATGACAGTATACCATAATGACTATAAGCCCTAAGTGTCTTCTAACTTACAAGAAGAATAAGCACAAGGAGGCCCAAGGTCTTCTCCACATCTTAGTAAAAATGACATTGATAAAAGATAAATGTTGAAGGGAAAATAATGACTCATACAACTTCATGAGTCACATTTAATCTTACTCATTAATTCACAAGAAAAAGAGTAGAATATTACTACTGAATGGAAGGAGAATTCTAAGAAAAATACATCCACACAGAGTAAAGAAGAGCCCCCTCATTGATTCTCCAATACAAAGTCCTGAAGTCATATACACAAAAGCAATAAAACTAGACTCAACAGGCTTTATATATTTTATGTGTGTATTTATATATGTAATAATAAAGAAGAAAAAGAAGTCATCAGTTTGAGAGGAAGTGGGCGTCATGGGAACATTGAAAGGAGGAAAGGTAGAAGTAATGTAATTATATTTTAATTAAAAATTTAAAAATAACGAACATAAAGTGGTCAATAGTCTTTTAACAAACAGAGCTTTTATTTCTGTGGAAAGAGTGCTTTTTATTAGTGTCTGTTTTCTACAACTTTTGATGTTGTAAAATAGCTCAAAGACAATGGAAGAAACATGACCATAACCCAGGGGAGCGCAGGAAGTAGGACACACTCTCTAATCTTTTTTTATTCCTTCTTCAAAGTCTGTCACAATATTCCAAAATGATTTTCTTTGATAAAATAAAACTGAGGCCTGGAGAGATGGTTCAGCAACTAAGCAAAGGTTCTGTTTTGTTTTGTTTTGTTTTCAGAAGATGCAAGTCCAGTCCCAAGCATCCACATCTGGTTGCTCATGCTCACCTGTAAGTTCAGCTCCAAGAAATCTGACACCCTCTTCTCTGTGGGTACCTGCACACACTGGCACACACAGGGGCACACACACACAGGTTCCATGATCTGTGTGTGGAAACCAGAGGAAAACTTTTGAGAGTGGATTCTCTTTTTTTACATGAATTTGCCACCCATCAGGTTTACTCAGCCAGCACTTTTCCTTGCTGAATCATCTCACTGGCCCCTTCTTGACTGCTTTTCATAATTTTCTGCTACGGTCACAACTAAACATAGTGAAAAATAGGCATTCAAAAACCGAGAGCTCAGAGGCAGAAGAGATGGCTCCTACATACATACTTGAGGACCTGAATTCATATTCCAAGACCTATATTAAAAGCAAATGTAGAGGTGAATGCTTGTAACCCCAGCAATGGATTAGGGCATCTAGGTAAAAGCAAGAGAAGGCTGGGGCTTGCCTGGACAGGGAGCTTTAAAATTAGTGAAAGAAGATCTCAAAAATAGAAAGATGGGAACACAAAGAAAGAGTGGGAGTAGAGAGGTAGGGAAGGGGAGAGAGAGAGGAGAGAAAGGAGAAAGAAAATAATGTAGAGAGCAATCAGGAAAGACAAAGGACATCACATCAACCCCTGGCTTCTGCAAGTCGAGTACATGAACACGCCCACTCGTATCTACACTTGCACACACTCGCTTGCCCACCACCTCACTGCCACAAAACAACACCTTAGTTTATATAGTTAAGTCTTATAATAACGCTCATTTTCTGATCAAAGTTGGGCCTCTCCAAGATCAAAAGCACGGTATGAGTAAAGAAGAAAGGTGACATTGATGTCTAATGGAGGGACACAGTCTCTCTCTGCTTAAGCCTATAAAGTCCCCTGTGGTCAGCTGCCATAAGAAAGAAATGTTTAAACTTTGCACTGATGTCTTCAACTAGAACTTATCTCTGATGCATCTTGTTTGTATTATGGAAACATATTTCAGTCTGTCTAGCACTTATAAATTTATAGTGTAGTTGATTCAACATTTTACTTTATGAAATTATATAAAAAAAAACTTTATACAGCATATCAAATAGAACATTCTATAAATCCCGAGGTCGGAAGCTTGATTATCGTTTGTGTCATTTCACAAGCAGTTTGGCTGTGTCTTTCTTGAGTACATACGGATTTATCACTAACCTAATCAGCAAATTTTCAATTTTCCCCATCTTCATTAAAGATTTGATGTTCATACAATTAGCATTTATAAATACTGGACATGTATATAACTATAACACAGTTATTATTTGAATGTGGAAGGTGAGTGTTGTGATACATGCTGCAATTCCAGCACTTGGAGGGCTTAGCTAGGATATCATGAGTTTTGAACAGCCTGAGATATATGATGAGACCTTCTCTCAAGAGAGTGGGGAGTGGAGGAGAAGAAGAGGGGGAGGAAGAATGTAGAAAGAGGAGAAAATAGAGGAGGAAGGTAGAGGTGGGAAGAGGAGAGAAGGGAGGAAAGAAAGAGAAGAGGGAAAAAAAAGTTCTTGGCCTTATTGAAGCATGAATGATCTCCAAGTCTTTTTTTGTTTGTTTTGGAAATACTAAGTTAAACTGGAAACTTCCCAGTAATAAAGGGGTTAAGCCAGTCAGGGAGGGGCTCATGTGGGTATTTTGTTACAGCATCCATCCTGATACCAAGTCACACCTGATGCCCCTCACTTTATCTGCCTGGGTGTCATCAGGATTCAAGTGAAACAGGACCTACTCAGGAAATAAATTTCTTCTTCTTTCCTCCCCTTTCTTCTCCCAGGATTTATGTATCTTGCATGCCTTTTGATTACTGATGCTGTCTAACTATAGGTCTGGAAGCACTCATGGATGGTAAACCTAATTTCATCACCTACTTATCTGGAACATTCATCCCAATTCTTAGTACATTTTGGACTATAGAAATGTTGCTGGTTGTTCAACCTTAAAATCACTAAATACAACACAGTAGCATGTGAGCATGGTGTAACGATTAGTGTTGTCAACTTGACAAGATCATACCTGTGTGGGATCATCCTGATTATGTTAAGATGGGAAGAAACACCCTAAGAGTGGACAGCATCAGTCCTTGGGCTTAGACTCTAATTGCATAAAGAGAGGAAGGCAGCTGAGCTCAAGCATTTGTCCCTCTCTCCTCCTTCACTGCAGATGCAATGTGACCATCTGTGGCATGCTCCTGCTGCTATGACTTCTCTGACACAAAGGACAATGCCCTCGAACTGAGGGTCAAAAGAAACTCTCTGACCCTTAAGTTGCTTTTATTGGGGTATTTTTGTCATACCAAGAGGAAAAGTACCTAAGACAGATGCCTAGTCTAGTGCTATGATTTGAAATAGATCATTTTCTTCTTATAAAGGTGGCATCATTATGTAACAGAGCCATCCCTGTCATAGCAAACTGGTACATGAAAAGAAATAGGATCAACAGCCTTTTGGTAAAGTATGTGTGTGAGGGCATGTGTGTACCTGTGTGAGTTTGTGTGCAGAGGCCAGAGAAAACCCTCAGTGTCATCTTCAGGAACACTATCCACTTCCTTTGAGACAGGATCTCTCAGCGGCTTGAAGCTCACAACCTACTCTAAACTGTTTGACCAGGGAACCCCAAAGATCTTGCTGTCTCTGTCTCACCTGAACTGAGGTTGTGAATGCATGCCACCAAGTGAGGCACTCGCACATGGCATCTAGACATCAAATTCAGATCATCATCCCTATGGGCAAACATTTTACTGAATGAGACAACATCTAAAGCACCATACAGCCTTCAATTGATGCTCTGTTTTACCATCATGTTGCAAAACATTTAATTTCAGTGTTTGTTTGACCAGTGTCTTGGGGGAAGTCCTGACTGGTGAAATATCAATGCACAATACTTCTGAATAGGGTATGTGTATACTACACTGTTTGTTTGGTCATTTGTATTTAAGTAGTCTTTTTCTTCTTGACGGTTGGGGAGATTTCTTAAATCATTAACAATATTCAGTAATGTGTTTTTCCTTTTTCCATAGGCCCAGGTATAGCTGTATAGGACTCTGTATTCAAGAAAAAGAGCCTAAGAAAGGAGTTGTAGGTACACAGTATCATGGCAGTTAAAGGGAGCAAGCTGTAAAGATGATGATGGTGAAAGTTTGACATGTTTCCATTAAATACTATAAATCCCCTTTCACATCCCATGAATATTACTAGTTACATATGGTGGCCTTGTGTTTGAGGATTTAAAGGAATGGTAGTAGCAAAGCTGGAAAAAGTAATCAGTGGGCTAGTTACCAGATACATTACTAGAATAACATGCGTGAGCCACCACACTCAGCTCAGACAGCCAACTTTTCATCCTTTTAGACAGTGTCTCTACTCCAGTCTGGCCTGGAATGCACAGTCCTAGTTCCTCAGCCTCCCAAGCAGCTGGAATGACAGGGTTGCATTGCTAGGCTCAGCTCAGCATTGTCTTTCGGTAAAAGACACTAAGTGCTGCCTCTCTGTGTCCACTTGCACTGCAGGTCTACTGGGAACCTTCCACCATTTTTTTTTTCAATGCAGTTTATTCAGAAACCTTGAACAATCCTCGGACCCCGGGGAAAGCCAGCCCACAGCTTAAATAGCCTCTGGGTAGCCAACCCAGGCGTGCCATGTGGGCAATGCAGATAGGTCCACATACATGGAAGCAAGCCAGATCCTCAGCCTTAGCCAAATGTGGAGTTGTTTGTGACAGAGAGCACTCACCATCGGGAAGGTGGAAGGTGGAAACCAGCTCCATCTTTAAGGCATACCATTCTGCAGCTCTCTACAGTTCCCCCTTTTTGTTTTAGATGCATCAGGCAAGAGTAGAGGTCTGATCTCTGATATTAGAAATAAATTGGGACTTTGTACAGATGTTCATCTAGGTGTCATCCACCCAAAGAGCATCAGACCCGTCCGATACCTTTTTCTCAGAGGTGGGACCTGGGGCATCAACCCGCATGCAATCAGACATGCTCTTCTCTGGGTCCAAAGCGGCTGACCCTGAGTGCAGTGTTTAGCCTCGCATCCTGAGCGTATCATTTTAGCTTTTTATGGTATCCAACCATGCTTGGGGAGAATGTCCTGCTTCAATGGCTGTAAAGGCCTGAATGATCATGGCTGCATCACACTGTTGTGAGACTCTAATCTTGCATATATACCACAGGCAAACCAAGGAGACCAACACCAGAAGGCCTGCTAACGCTCCCATGCCCGCCCATTCCTTCAGATGATTCATGGCTGCAGCAATCCATGATGATAATCCTGTGGCTAGTCCTGCGTCCACTCTGGTAGAATTTACTGTGACAATGGCCACTCTCAGCTGCTGAGTCATACTGGGCAGACTGATCAGACCCTGAACAATCATTTAGCCAATGTAGCTCATGCCTTAGTTGTACATAAAGGAATTAATGCTCAACTAAAAGGAAGCTTGATGGTGTTCAATCAGAGGATTGACCTCATGCAGGAGCAAATTGATACCCTATGGCAAATCGCTCAACTTGGCTGTCAATGAAAATATGCTGGACTTTGAGTCACTAGCATATAACATGAGAATTTTTCCTGTGCTGCAAATCTGTCTAAACAATTGTCGAGCTATATTTTAGGTAACCTTCCACCATTTTTAATTTACTGCCTTTAATGTCCAGACAGGAGCTGTAGCCAACGGCCAGCAATATCCGCGTCTGTGATGATCTACACAAGTACTAGTGGATGCTAGTTAGCAATAGAACTGCTTTGGAATTTGGGGTATTGGGAAGGAGGTTTAACTATGGTACTTTCTTCCGGGCCCAGGAGTCATTGTCTTGCCGTTCTCATAGGGTGACCAGTCAGCAGTAAAAGGGTTATGTTTGCTGACCGCTGGAGCCAGGACCCTGCTAATGCTGGCCAGTATCCTGGGCTTCCATCCACTCTGTACTGGGAGATCTCCCAGTCAGGATGCACATGACTCCCGATCCCACAGTACTCTAGGGTGGGCTCAGTACATAAGACTTTTGGTGGTGTGCTAGTCTGACCATGGAGGAAGCTTCCAAGTGTGTGTGAGTAAAACATTGTGAGTACTGATAAAGGGTGATAAATGGAGGCAGGAAAACCTTTCAACTTCATTAATTCTCATCAGAGACGCTAGGAGAGTGTGGTGGCTTGAATTATAATGGCCCCCATAGGTTCAATTACTTGAATATTTGATCTGCAGTTGGTGGGAACTATTTAGGATGGATTATAATAATAATAATCCCACCAACTAAAAAGTGTGGTTTTATTGGAGAAGTCGAGTCTCTGGGGGTGGACTTTGACATTTCAAAAGCCATGGTATTCCCAGTTAGCACACACACTCTCTCTCTCTCTTTTTCTCTCTCTCCCTCTCTCTCTCTTTCTCTCTCTCTCTCTCTCTCTCTCTCTCTCTCTCTCTCTCTCTCTCTGCCTTGTGGCTTTTGTCTTATTACATAAGGTCTCACCATGCCTGCCTGCCTGATGCGGTGCTCTCTACCGTGATCATCATTCACTCCAACCTTCTGGAACTGCAAGCTCCCAATAAACCCCTTCTTCTACAAGTGGCCTTGGTCATAGTGCCTCTTCACACTGATGGAAAAGTTGCCAAGACGGAGATACTGAAGAAACCACCCTGGACTTCCTACAGTTAGGCCAGCTAGGAACTCCGATGCATATTATTTGATTGTCCCAACAAAGAAGAGCCTAGAAAACTGATTCCAGGAGAGCCACAGGGTGACAATAGTAGCTTTTCTACAAGAGTTTGAAGCAGGCCTGGAAGGTCTCCCATGCTTGCAGATGCCACGGGGAAATCAGAAATGTAGTCAGAAAAAAAAAAAAGTAAGGAAGAGCAACATGGAGACACAGGAGGAACACAGGGTGGAAACACCTGGAAACATTGGTGAATGGCCTCATCAGGGTGCTGATGACACCCTGAATGTCTTGTAAGAGTGACAGCTGTTCACAGAATCTGGGAGATGAGCTGACAGTCCCCCAGCCTCATTGGCTTACATACAATCCCTAACCTAAGGGACTGCCTAGTACTGATTAGCACAACACCCCCGTCGTGGGCAGACTCTCTCTGAAGGTGGCTCTGTGCATCCTGGTAGGAATCCCACCATTTTGGCCAGTCTCTTCCCCAGCAACCCCCTTTACCCTTTTCTTCTCCTTTTCTTTGCTTGGCCCATCTGTGAGATAACCCCCCATCCTCCCACTTTCTCAGTGTGCTGTGCAGCATTCACTCAGCTCTTTGGAATTCTGTGGGTGGCTGGGGTTTTCTCCTCCATTTCATATGCTCGGTGGTGTAGAAAGAGAAGTACAAACCGGGACACGTTCTTTTTGTGAGCATTTTGATCAAAGGAAGAGTGGTAGCCAAAAATTTTAAAACAGGTGGCAAAGGAGACGTGGGTGATACCTCTAACAGCACTGGCTTCCTTCTCAAGCCACCCCACAATGCTGGCATGTGCCCAGCAGCTCAATTTGGAGAGAATCCTACTGAATCAAATCCCAGATGGGCTGTGCTATGAATGGGTCATTGGATAAACGTCCATTTTTCCCTTTCGCTAAGCCCTGGGTCTGCCTCTCTCGCACCCAGTCATCATTAGTACTTTTCTCTTTCATTGAATTCCTCTGAAGTTGTGGATTATTTTTTCTGTCTTTGAGGAATTCCTTCTGGCCCGGGGATTTCAGAAGGGCGAGTGCTTTAAACTTTTCCCTCCTCTTTTGAATTAATACTGTACTCCACATTTTTTTCTTTCCATTTTTGGGGACCGACTACTGAGTTGTTTCATATTACATTTTCACTTCAGAACTGTTTGAAAATGGAGTTCATGCCATGCACGTGAATATTTTGCGTCCTCTTGGCTGATTTAATCAGAATGGATACCATTATTCATGCAATTGCATGAATAATTTATTTCACTGTTGTAAAAGTTTAATAAAAGTTTTCTTGTCTTTATCAAATTCCATGTAACTCTTTGTTCATTTCATAGCAGCAACATAATCAGAATATAAAGCAGGTTCTATCAAAAACGATGAATGATATGGGTTTCATTAGAAATCTTGTGGGGTATATATTAGTCTCCTTTTACTGATGATTGAATACAATTTTAAACACATGGATAAAATATAATTCTCTACAGACTAAGCATGAGCAGCATTAACTAAGGCATGCCATTTAAAGCTTTGAGAATTTTGTATTTATGGTGTAATATGTATTATGGTGTGTTACGGTGTATTCAGGTTATTCAGCAGAACGTATGATTCTTGTCCTTGCATATTCATGGATAACTGTGTGACTCTTCTGTCTATGGTGTGATTGTAAATTAACTACATCCCTACCCTGAGATGATTACTCCTGATATAAGTAGAGTCACTTAAAAAAAAATGGTATTTCCTTACATTTAAATTTTCTGTTAAATTTCCAGATTGGACACTTTTAATCAGTGAAGTCACTCTGTAAATTAAAAGCATAATATTAATATTTCTATGTCTCCTTTGATGCAAAAGTGGCAAGCTTTCTAAATAAGAGCCATTGTCACCTGCAGCAACTGAATTGTAGTAATGCCATGTTGTAATCACACAGTGGATGCTGAAATTGCAAACCTGCAGTTCTTCTCAAGAGGTCAAGTGCTCAGCCCCTAAATGCTGGAAATGTATTTAAAGTGTCTATGGAAGATTCATATAAATAAAGTATGAAGGCACCAATGAGGTAAGCAGTTAGAGAAAAGTACTAGTTACATTCAAGAAACAACTCGTTAGTGACACAGACTCATAATGTCTCATCTCACACAGTTGTACCTAGATGGCCATTAACAATCATAAGTTGATTCTTTCCCAATCTGTAGGCAGTCGTTTTGCTTTGATGATGGTGTCCTTTGCTTTAGAGGAGCTTTTCAGTTTCATGAGGTCCCATTTATTGATTGTTGCTCTGAGAGCCTGTGCTGTTAGTGTTCTGTTCAGGAAGTTGTCTCCTGTGCCAATGAGTTCTAGGCTGTTCCCCACTTTTTCTTCTAACCAATTTAGAGTATCTGGTTTTATGTTGAGGTCTTTGATCCACTTGGACTTTAGTTTTGTGCAGGGAGATGAATATGGAACTATTTTCATTTTTCTGCATGTAGACATACAGTTGGAACAGTACCATTTGTTGAAGATGCTGTCTTTTTTCCATTGAATGGTTTTGGCTTCTTTGTCAAAAATCAAGTATTCATAGATGTGTGGGTTTATTTATCTGACAGTGGGCTAATATTCAGTAAATATAAAGAACTAAAGAAGCTGAAAAGCAACAACCAAGTAATCCAATTAAAAAATGGGGAACAGAACTAAACAGAGATTTCTCGATAGAGTAATATCGAATGGCAGAGAAACACTTAAAGAAATGCTCAACCTCATTAGCCATTAGGAAAATGCAAATCAAAACAACCCTGAGATTTCACCTTACACCCATCAGCATGGCCAAAATGAAAAACTCAAGTGACAACACATGCTGGAGGAGTTGTGGAGAAAAGGGAATCCTCCTCCATTGCTGGTGGGAATGTAAACTGGTACAACCACTTTGGAAGTCAATCTGGCACTTTCTCAGACAATTAGGAATAGTGCTTCCTCAAGACACATCTATACCACTGTTAGGTACATACCCAAAATTTGCTCAAGTACACAACAAGGACATTTGCTCAACCATGTTTGTAGTGGCTTTATTTGTAATAGCTAGAACCTGGAAACAACCCAGATGTCCATCAACGGAGAGATGGATACAGAAATTGTGGTATTTTTACACAATGGAATACTACTCAGCAATAAAAAATGAGGAAATCATGAAATTTGCAGGCAAATGGTGGGATTTAGAAAAGATCATTCTGAGTGAAGTATCCCAGAAGGAAAAAGACAAACATAGTATGCTCGCTTATATAGACCTACAAGATATGATAAACATAATGAAATCTATACACCTAAAGAAGATAAACGAAAAAGCAAACACAGGGTAAGATGATCAATCCTTGCTTAGAAAGACAAATGGGATATGCATTGGACGTATGACAGGAGTCTACAGCAGAAGGCATCTGAATGACTCTACCTAGCAGTGTTTCAAAGCAGATACTAAGACTCATAACCAAACCTTCAGGAGAGTGCAGGGAATCATACAAAAGAAGGGGAGTTAGAATGACGTGGAAAGGATAGGAGCTCCACAAGGACCAAATATATCTGGGCACAGGGGTCTTTTCTGAGACTGACACTCCACCAAGGACCATGTATGGATATAACCTAGAACGTCTGCTAGGATGTAGCCCATGGTAGCTCAGTAACCAATTGGTTTCCCATAGTAAGGGGAACAGTGACTATTTCTGATAAGAACTTAATGGCAGGCTCATTGACCTCCTCCACCCAAGGGATGAGCAGTCCTGCTAGGCCACAGAGGAGGACTTTGCAGCCAGTCCTGAAGATACGTAATAAAACAGGGTCAGATGAAAGGGGAGGAGGTCCTCCCTAATCAGTGGACTTGGAAAGGGGCAGGGAGGAGATGAGGGAGGGAGGGTGGAATTGGGAGGGAATAAGGGAGCAGGATACAGCTGGGATACAGAGTTAATAAAATGTAATTAATAATAAAAAATTAAATTAAATTAAAAAAACAATCATAAGTTGAGAGATTTTAGCAAGGCAAAAATGATGTATGTAACATGTAATGTAGCATCACTCAGAAGCTGTGTGAGAGCCCCTTACCATGGAACATATTTTCCCCACAAAATTATTAATGTCTATTTTATGTGAGCTAATTAATTCCTAACTGTAATTTTTTTAATCAGATCATATAAAATTCTATTGTCAAGTGAGTTCAAATCATGTTAACTTCTGCTGCAAATTAGCCACTTCCGCTTTCTCAAATTATAGACCTAGTTCTACACATGAATACACATTTATGTGCTCACTTTGTGGTCTCAAACAGTTTTAGGCACTGTGCCTACAAACAAATACTATCGGTAATTAAATAACATTCATACATTTGGTAAAGAAAGCAGACGGAGGAGGAGGAAGAAAAGGTAGATAAAGAAGTTCATGCAAGTAAGATGAGACAGACAAAGGGATTAGCTTATAGATAAGTTCCTACCTACAGTCTTATAAGAAATATATTTTCATGAGTGGACGTATAGGAAATACAATCATTTTTCAAATATGGTATTCTATGCTGAATGTGGCAGCAAAGCAAAGTACAGTTCAAAATGCTCAAAATCCTTTATTAGGAAAAGTGAAATTTAACTCGATTGATGCCACAAACAACTGCTCTATTTTTTTTTTAGTAGATTACAATAGTTTTTTTCTTTTTAATATTCTGCTTTTCTCTAAGATACAGGCTCATGGTTGTGCTGTTACCAAGGACTCAACTAATCTTTCAATAGGGAAGAAGAGGACAGGACAAGAACAATACGATGACTTTCAAAACTTCTGCCTGGTTCTGAAATGTGACACTGTTGTTTTCCACTGGTCCATGCTAGTCATGTGATGAAACCTGACATTAAGGAAACATAATCTCCTACATGAATGGCTAGAGGTGCTGCTCAAGAAAAAGACAATACTAATTCCCTCTCACACACACTTGTTTGTCATTCTATAGTGCACATCCTTTACTGACCAAGTGCCTTGTCTCCTTTGAGCTTAGATTCTCCATATCATGATAGAGATTGGCATGAAGAATAAAATATGTCAAGGAAGACTTGTTAGAATGTATTTTCATATTGATAGAACACAGGCACAGCCCACACAAGTATGGTGCAGAACACATGGGCTGCAAGAGGTGTCCATATCTCTCCTACGACCCAGGAAACAAAAACATTGATTTTCTACCTGTTGAGAGATGAACTGAAATGTGAGTTAAATATACGGCAAAGAACCACTGAACGAATAGCAGTACATCCGAGAAACCATCCCATATCCACCCCAGACTCCACCTGGGGACCAGTAGACAGACAATATGACAAAAGCTAAGAGCAATCCAACAAGGAGTTAGTTGATATAGTTAGAAGTAATGAAGCTCAGATTGTCAGCTTTAGGGCTGAAGGGCTGGAGAATCACTAAAAGAACAGGGCAAGTTGATCCATGACTGGCATTCTACCACTAGAAAAGCTAAGGCAGGAGAGTGGCAAGATTAACGTCAGGTTGGGCTTCATAGGAAGTCCTTATCTCAACAAACCATCAACCAAAGAGTACTGTAGGAACTTGAAGATCTAGAATAGCATCAAAAGATTATGATTAGGACATACTTGAAGACATCTCCAGAATTATACCGGCGCTCAGATGTACAAGTCTCAATTCCTTTTATAAAACATTTGTAACCTATGCAAAAACTTACTCTAACAAAAGCTCAGACTCAGCGTCATTTTAGACAGCTAAACTATTTCAGTTTCATTACACATAGGCTAATATTTGCATGGGCATATTCTTCTCTGAACAAGTTTTATTATTCATACTTCTGCTATACACCATTTCTGGCACAAAGTTCAGAACTGTGTGGAATGAAATCAAACATCACGATAATAATAGTCAGTAGACATAGATGCAAACTTAGCTGAAATGTTAGAACTAACAAATAAAAGATAGTATTCAAATATTCTAACTTTTAAACTTAGGAATATGTGTGTCCCGCTTAGGACTGAGCACTCAACAGTCACTTATTTTCGGTACTTTACCTAGTGGAGTCTCTGCATTAATTATCATCTGTTGAAAAGAGAGGGCTCTCTGATCAGAGCTGAGAGAAGCACTAACTCGTAAGCATAAACATCAACAGCTTCAGTGAGCAAGAACTCCCAGGGAGGTCTTCCACTGGGTTTTCACCTAGTAACTTGGGACTTCTGGAAACAGCATTATCCACCCATTTAGGGTATCTCTGTAGGCTCAGGGAATACCATGAAAGAGAGAATAGAAAGGCTGTAAGATCCAGAAGGTGAGAAATACTAGGAAACGCTGTCTTTTTGATATGACTCAGCATCATACTCACAGCATCTGTAGTTACCTACAAAAGACCTGAACAAGATCAAATCAGTTAACATTCCGGAATGGATAAGAAGGACCTCATTAGGCCTCACCTGTCCCTAAAGGAGTTATTGGCAGTTAATTTTTGATGGAGTTTCTTCCCTAAATAAAACAGACCTATCACACACACACACGAAGCTCTAGAACTTTCATGGATGAGGGGGAAGAAATATCCTAAGATCCAGGGGTGATAGATAACTTAAAGGACACAACGGGGCAGTTGTACACAAGAACGCACAGTGCTGTGACACCATAGACAAAAGCTACACAAGCTCCAAATTCCAAAATTTAAGTGGAGAGATGACAGAGATTCAATCACTGGCTGAGGAACTGTTGGCATTTGGTAGCTGCTAGGAGAGGAAAAGTCAGTTTTGTTTTGTTTTGTTTGTTTGTTTGTTTGTTTGTTTGTTTTTAAATAATATGCCCCCTGGAAAGCTGACTACAATCAGTGAAGACCCCACTTCTAAAAATAGTTGTAATACACTTTGTATTCAGTGGGAGCAAGAACTGAAAAGAGGAAAGGAGAAGAAGGAAGGAGGAAGAGAAGGAGGGAGGGAGGGAAGAAAAAACTCAAAACTGTGTAGGTAGATAGGAGAAGATGAAAAGAGTGGATTTTGGAGGGGCCAAGAGAGGGGTTAAATTTGGTTAAGATACACTGTATAAAGTTCTAAATAAAAATTCTACTTAAAAATATATGAGCACAAAATAATGATCTTCCTTTGTTTCATATCAGCACATAAAAAGAGAAATGCTCAATAGACTCAGAGATTAACGTAACTGCAATTACCCAAATTGTAAAGTAATTGAAATGAAAGGAAAGACAATAAATAAATAAATAAATAAATAAATAAATAAATAAACAAATAAATAAGTGAAGAAGCAGCATTAAGTTGCAATCTTGTTGGACATTATGGTCAGATGTCCTTATGTGAGAAGTCATGAAGTGAAAGCCAAGGAAGGCAGCCAAGAAAATATCTGAAGAGACATTTGCCAACTTCTCCAAATTGCTTAAGAGGTTCCCTCCTACCCTGCTATTCTTCCTTTTCTCGCCAGCCACTCCTCCTCCCATTGGTCCACTTTGTTCCACTAAACTGCTTCACTTCTATTTTCATGTCATAGATAGGATCTAAGAACCACAAATAAAAGAAAAATGTGATATTCATCTGTATGATTTGCTTAGTAAGCTTACCACCAGTTGCATCCATTTCCTACAAAATGACAAGATTCCATTATTCTTTATGGCTGAAAAAATCCTATTGAATAGGTACGCCACATTTTCTTCAGTCATTCCTCTGTTCTTGGACACCTAGGCTGATCCCACAACTTAGCTATCATGAATATGCTTCAGTAAACACATCTTAAACTGAGAAACACACACACACACACTGCAGTTAGCATGTGGGAAGGGCAATGAAAATGAAGTCAGCCTTCTCAAAGAAAATCATGAGACTTGACTCACAATGATAGAACATTTTTTTTTTCAATGCAGTTTATTCAGGAACATTGAACAATCCTCCTCGGACCCCGGGGAAAGCCAGCCCACAGCTTAAATAGCCTCTGGGTAGCCAACCCAGGCGTGCCACGGGGGCAATGCAGATAGGTCCACATACATGGAAGCAAGCCAGATCCTCAGCCTTAGCCAAATGTGGAGTTGTTTGTGACAGAGAGCACTCACCATCGGGAAGGTGGAAGGCAGAAACCAGCTCCATCTTTAAGGCATAGCATTCCGCAGCTCTCTACAGTTCCCCCTTTTTGTTTTAGACGCATCAGGCAAGAGTAGAGGTCTGATCTCTGATATTAGAAATAAATTGGGACTTTGTACAGATGTTCATCTAGGTGTCATCCACCCAAAGAGCATCAGACCCGTCCGATACCTTTTTCTCAGAGGCGGGACCTGGGGCATCAACCCGCATGCAATCAGACATGCTCTTCTCTGGGTCCAAAGCGGCTGACCCTGAGTGCAGTGTTTAGCCTCGCATCCTGAGCGTATCATTTTAGCTTTTTATGGTATCCAACCATGCTTGGGGAGAATGTCCTGCTTCAATGGCTGTAAAGGCCTGAATGATCATGGCTGCATCACACTGTTGTGAGACTCTAATCTTGCATATATACCACAGGCAAACCAAGGAGACCAACACCAGAAGGCCTGCTAACGCTCCCATGCCCGCCCATTCCTTCAGATGATTCATGGCTGCAGCAATCCATGTTGATAATCCTGTGGCTAGTCCTGCGTCCACTCCGGTAGAATTTACTGTGACAATGGCCACTCTCAGCTGCTCCATCGTAGTATCGAGTTCACCAGTCCAATTACCTAAAATATAGCTCGACAATTGTTTAGACAGATTTGCAGCACAGGAAAAATTCTCATGTTGTATGCTAGAAGTTGTCAAAAGGCAAAGGAAATCTGTCAATTTAGAATTATAACACTTATGAAAATTCCCTTCCAAAACTAAAGTATACTTTCAAAATATATTTTTAAAGGAGATAAAAACTTGGGGTGCCTTGGTTCTAGCAAAAAGTCCTTTAAGATATAATGAAAGAAATTCTCTGAATGCATCAAGTATTCTGGGGTTCAGAGGGTAAGCTTCTAAAAAGTGTGTGTGGCAAACCATAATCTGTTTTCCAAATGAATAATCTCTTAATGAAGAGGTAATGGATTTTCTATAGGTCCTCTAATAACATACTTTTCTATTTCACCTAACCATAGGCCCCCTTATCTCATCCTCAGCGATTATAAACAATTCAGTGTCATTTGATCAGTTGTTACAGTTCAGTGGTAGAGCTACTTTGAATGAAGTGTAGACAAACTAGAGAGTCTTTCCTTGTCTTGGGGCATATATCTAGTGATGATAATTCCAAATATGACTTAAAATTACAGCTGAAGCAAGCAAAATATGTATATTGAGTTATAGCATAATAAGAATAATGTTAAAACCCCTCTCTAATTCCTTGCTGAATGCCAACAACCTAAATGAAGTATTTTAAAACATAGATAATAGTTTCCTTTATTCAAAAAACTGTAACTCATAAGTCAGTTCATAAGTATTGCACATAGTATCAGGTAGAGTGGCTCAACAATGCCTCTCCAAGATGATTCAGTCACATAATGCATAAGTTGGTCATAGCTGTTGGCTGAGGCCTCATGGGGAAGTAGTTGCTTGTGGTCCTGAGTTTCTCATACACATCTCTCCAAGGGTTTGTTGGTCCTCCTCAGAGTGTGACATCTCAGATCTAAGAGCAAAAGTTCCTCGAAGAGATTCAGAAGCCACCAATCTCTTAAATCTCTCCAAAAACTCACTACCTCTTCTGCTGTGCTCTCTCGCTCAAAATAGCATGGCCTTCCAAATTGAGGGGACAGTGTAAAAACTTCTGCAATTGCTAGAAATGACATTCATATTTTATTCACCATGCATCTTCCACCTTCTTACAATTGTATAATTGGTAGCTCAGCAAACACCTTATCGCACACTTTTTATTTGATCTTCTGCTATTCACATAGAAAAATGAGAAATGTTTATTTTCGGTTAACATGAAAGACTGAGGTTCAGTGATATTAATTTACTGACCCAGCTTACCACATGAAGACATAAATAATCTAATCATTAAGCTTTCTAACACCAAGTCTAGATGAGCTCCGCTTCCCTTCCCTTCCCTTCCCTTCCCTTCCCTAAAAGATTTTTATTCTGGCTCAATGAGGAATCTTAAATCATTATTTATTATTTTCATGGAAAATGGGGCTGTCATCCAATCCCAGAGTTGTGTTTCTTCCGAGTGTGACGAGAATGACTTAACCGCAGGCATTGGGGATCTGGAGATCCTTGCTGCAAGTGATCTTGCTGTGTCTGAGGCCTTAGGGTCTAGCTGCTCAACGTGGTCAGGTATATATGCTTTCCCTTTTTCTCCACAAGATGCACCCTGGATAGCCTCCTCCAACGTTACCTTTCCATCTTTCCTCTGACTGCCAGGGACAGAGCTTCTGCATCTTTCCTTTGCCTCAGTTCCCCACTTCATTTATTGCTCTGCAACTCTTGACATGTCCCATGCACTGCTTCTAAGAATATACTTAAACACCTCTTGAGAGCACAAGCTGTGAGGCAGTGACTCCTATTTATTTGTCTTTGCCTACAGGGACCATCATGGTAGTGTGTGTACGGCAATTGCTCAATAAATATCTGTTAGAAGAAAGGGATAAGCAATTTCAAGAAAATCTAGTGCAAATTGATCACATAAATGTTGAAACCCCTTTATTTTATTACTTCTAAAGTGTTTCTTCTCAAGAACTCTATCTTGGTGGTTTAAGAGATGGTAAACTATATAGTCTGAATGAAAACTTTCAGAGCCTAGTAGACTTTGTTCAAATCTCACTCCTTTAGCAGTCCAGTGTAGGTTTGTCTAGTCAGGCAGTGGTTCAGGATTCAGAGTCATTCACTCTATGGATCTTCAGCATATGCATGCAGGATTCATCAGAAATCAGTAACAGAACAAAGATATACAAGACGGAATCTAACCCAATCTTCAGACAATGAACAACTGAATATACATTTTTCATGTTCATTGTATGTTGAACAGAAGTAAATATGACACATTTTATTGAATATGTTTGTCAGAAGCCCTACTTGTTACAGTAAGATAAGAAAGTAAAATAAATGATATATACAAAGATTAGTGTTATACATGACACCATTGAATAAAAACATCCATAAAGATGCATGGGTTAGTTCACATATTGAGAAATCAACAATTTCTTAATGTTCAGTTATACACAGTAAAGAGTAAGTCAATGCACTATCAGCACCCTCTGAAACACAGAGGAGAAAACAAAACTCTACTTAAAATGCCTTCCAGCCCTACTGCTGCTTGGACTCTAACAACATGTGCCGGTGAAGTCTCAAGTCAGAGGAGCAAAAGTATAAGGGAAAAATTTCCCAATTTCTTCTTTAAATCCATGGCATTTGAGTCAAGGTATAATGTCTTTAAAGAAATGTTATCTATTTATCCTGGATTTCATTTGTAGTGAAAGGCCGAGAATAGCTCAAACAATCGTGGCAGTGAGTGTTAAATGAGGTATCTGGTTAGATAGCATTTATACCTACGCTGACAAAAACAGCAATGTATTAGCCCGAGTGCCAGTAATTGACAAAGAATCCAGACTTGCACGCATAGTGTAAACTCAGACACAGTTCAGAAAATATTGGTAATTACAAATTAGTCAGGAAAAAATGTGAATCATCCAATAGAGAAAACAATCACTATTGATTTTTTTTCCACACAGGTGACAAACATAAAGTATCTAAATCCACTACACACAGAAATAAATTTCAAGTTGGTTAAACAAATAACAAGGCAAAAGGAAAACATTTTTTTGTAAAGTAGAAATGTGGAAAATCTTCCGAAGACTCAACAAACAATAATACCCCTAAAAGATTTATAAACATGACTACCTTAATATTAAAAACGAAAGCTTTAGTCATAACCAATGGCATCATGAGCAAAACAAAAATTAAAGTAGAAGCTGAAATACAAAATTTGCAAAACTCTGAATCTTGCTTTCTAAATTTTTTTAATTTTATTTTATTTTTTATTAGTGTGTCATATGGAGGATGGGTGGGCAAATGCCATGATGATCATGGGAGTTTATGGACAACTTCACAAATACTTTTCTCCTTTATGGAGGGGATGGGGGGGTTGTTCAGGAAACCAAACTCAGGTCATCAGTCTTGCATCCTTAGTCAGCATGTGCCTTTATCACTGGGCCATCTTGAGGAGTCTGAGTTGTGCTGTTTAATTTTTAATAAATCCTTTCATGTAATCCCTGTTGTGTTTTTGCTTATTTAGATGAACAGCGGCGTGTAATTATGTAGACACTGCTTCTCCACATAAATTTGCTAATACTTCTTTAAAATCTCACGATTCTATGGAATTTACAATAAAGACTAGTGCTGATATTTTTCTTCTAGTGTGCCTTGAAGAACTCCTCTTGCTTCTCAAATATTCAGTGCCAATCATGAAATAAAATGCTCTGAACTTAGTCCTGGCATTCGCAGTGAGTAGTGTATCGATGCCAACCCGTGAGTTCTGCATCTCCAAACAAAGGTTCACGATTCCCGGAGTAGGGACTTTTTGGTTGCTGTGTTAAAACACGTGATCAAGGCAGTTTATGGATGAAAGTTGAGTTTCACTCATGCTTAGAGAAGGATAAGAGTCCGTTATGGTAGGGAGAAACAGTAGCAACTGGCAAGCACGGAAACAGAAGCCAGAAACTGATGGCTCTTATGCTTCAAGCAGGAAGCAGAGAGAGTAGTCTAGAAGTTAGGAAAGGCTATGGATCTCTCACCTCCTATAGCATTCTGCATCTCTTCAACCTCCCCAAACAGCGCCACCCGCTGGGACTGGGAACCAATTGCTCAAATACCCAAGACTGAGGGGGACATTTCATTCTAACCACTGCAATGTAGTAATGGGCACTCTGACCTCTGGTATTCTGAGTGTCACGGTGTTCTTAGGCAGAGAGCCACTTGCTCAGGAGTACACAGCACAGAAGTACAACTTTCAGTCTCATTGGTCTCTATCCTAATCCTCTTCTCTTTTTTTCCAAAGACAATATTTTTCCAGCCCAATAGAAAAGATTTCTTTAAATTAGCTGGGGAATGGTAGCAGTTGGAACACAGGGAGCCTAAATTAATAGCATTGTTGCATTCCCATTTCCAGTAGCATATGGTTAAAACAAGCTGAAGGCGAAAGCAGCATATGGTTTATTTCTTTCCCTAGAAATTTCGATTTAGCAGTGACATACTTGGAAGTAGTTTGAAGAAGAGAGACTATGTTTGATGAAGCCAGAAAGTTGTTCTATTAAGTTCCATTGACAATAAAAGTGCAAAGAAGATCGCATCAAGTGTTCCCCATTGTCACCACTGGAATGACATGGTATCAAAGATTCTGGGGTGTGTAAACCAGGGAATCCTTCAGAGTGCAGTGGTTCCTAGCAAGCAGTGAATTAAAAATAAAAAATAAAATAAAAAAAGGTAAGCAAAATGAACCACCCCAAATTTCTCAACCACCACTGTGTCAAAATTGCAAACTGAACCACAGAGGAATGACTTCAGTTAAGAGAATATAAAAATAAATTATGTTCTATTACTCAACTGGTTCAGAATATACTTTGTCTGGTATCACTTTCTTCTGCTTGCGTACATAATAAAGTACCTGTATGCTTCTGATGCTAATTCGGGTTTTCTGTTAGATTACAGATATTTGTGTGCAATCTGACTGCACCTAGGGACAGTGTTGTATATTAGAAACTAAATAGATTTTGAACTAGATAGATATTCATTGACTCTGACTTCTTGCATGTATGTATTATGTCCTAGACAAGTTACTTACTGAATCTTGATTTATTTTTCTCATCAGTAAAAAGTAATTTGTAAAATCTAACAGAGGGGAGAATTAAGGATTGTTTAAATATGTAAAATGTGTGCCATGAAATGAATAATCATCCTCTCTACTGGTTAGGAGATGCTAATGAAGGGCTGTCAACTTTTCAGTATTCACATGGGTCTTTTATATCTTTTTCAAAGTTCTCGTTATCTAAAAGAACTGAGCTGTTTTTACAACCACAAATCTAATCACTTGAAAGGAAATTCCTCAAAATATAATTAGCTATTTTTTCCATATTATACTTGAAGTTTATGTTCGTCATATTGAATTTATTAGAGCTATAAACTTGGTTCAAGCATATCCAACCCAGAGCCCAAGCACCACATGTATCCAAGGATGGCTATGAATGTGACCTTACACGAAACTGAAAACTTTCTTAAAACATTTATGTGGTGTTTTGGGATATTTTATTTTAGTTATTTATCACCTGATTCTGTGGTTCTCCAGCATGAATTTGTAGATGTAAATTTGTCACATTCCAGTGTCAAAATTCTGGCCACACTTGGAAGGTATTTACTGGAATTTTTACATAGACCTAGCCACACATAGAAACAAAAATATGTAATTGAACTTCCTTGAAATCCTTAGTCTTAAGAAATGCTATATATCATCTTCACTTATTTTTGGAGCTCAAAGCTAAATGTATTTTTAGTTTAACTTTCTGAAGATGTGATTGAAGGTCTCAAATGAATGCTCCATTTATTAGAGAACACTGTTGGCTCCTGCAGAGCCCCTTTGGTTGGTGTCTAGTTACTGTGCAGCTGTAAATATCACTCTGAGGAAGATGCTCTTTGCTAAGGAATTCAGTATAAGCACCAACATATCTCTATTCATAGGTTTTCAAAACTGTGATCTTTCTAATTTGCTTTCACACAGATAGATTCATTTATGACTACTTAAGAGCTTACTGCTGTAATATGTTCTTATTTTATTATCACATCTCTTAAAACCTTTTATTGACATGTAACCTTAAACATATCATAAAGTTATACTAATCTGATGAATTTTCTTAGCTTGAATAACCTGTGCAAACAATGCCACATATCTCCCTGTCCACAGAATTACAATTGTCCTGACCTCTCACACTCTCACAGCACAAATCCATTACCTATTTTTTATTTTATTTAAACGAAATCATACTCTGTATTCTTTTATCCTGTCTGGCTCCTTTTTTTTTTTTTTTTTTTACTCTTTGTGTTTTTCAGATCCACCCATAGTATTTGTGTTCGTATTAACATTTGGCATGCTGTTGCATGTGTATAGACAGCAAGTGGTTCAACATTCTGCCGTTAGGGACATCACTAGCTTGCAGTTTGTCCTGCCTCAAACAGAGTGCACACATTCGGTGACGATACAGTAATGGTTTTGTTGAGTAAATGCATGAAAGAGGAGCTGCTCAATTATATGATGTACATCTGTTACGATCATTGTTGAAGTTGCTGCAAAGCAGAATGATAGTGGACTACATAATTAAGATTACTGGGAAACAGTGCATTCACATTTCTTTCTAATTCATGCTTACATGCTGTTTTCTGTGCTCTGGCCTGTCCACTTAGCACTTTATAGTTTATAAAGTGTTTGTAAAGTGTTTGATTTGGTTTCCCAGAAGTTTTTTTTTTTTTTTTCCATCCTGGGAAACAGATAGTATACATGTTAACCAGAACTGGAATTCAAAAATTCAGGCACAAAAATCTAAGGCTTTTTAAATACTTTTAAAAGATCCCAATAAACAGATTCCCTTCACTTCTCTTTTCATTCTTTCCTTTTGTTATTTGAGACAGGATATCATGTATTGGCCTCAAACTCCCTACACAGCTGTGGGTGGCCTTGGATTCCTGCCATTGTCTGCCAAGGGCTGTGATTACAGCCATGTGCCTCCACACCTTGTTCTTCTTTTATCTCTTGGCTCTCCAGTCATCAAGGATGTTTCTTCTCTGCAGGCTAAAGCATCAGTGCCCTTGATGATCTTGGACATGAAACCCCTGGGCAGTTCTCAGCCCCTAAGTCCCAGCACCTGTCTTTCTTTAGATCCCTTTTCCCATTTTCTACAGAATCCATCTGAGATTCTAATATGGGTCTCTCTTCTCCCTGCTACTAAAACACAGAATCCTTATGACGTCTCTCTCTGCTTTTTCACAGGTTCTTTGTAAATGCCTGGGTGACACACACATGCTCCCTTCCCCATATAGTCTTTCCCCCTTTCAGTCCCCTGAGGCTTGCCCATAGCTCCTTTGCCTTTTCCGGAAAGCATAAGAAGCAGAGAAGAATATTTTACTAGCATTTATGATTTGTTAGTCTATACCACCATACCCCAAATGTATTTAGTGCCCATAGTGACCCAGAAGGTGCTAGGCATGTGGGAAATGTGACGTGGAATAAGAAAGAGGCGATGATTTTAAGAAGCATACAATCTAGTAGCTGCAATAAATAGTGTTTCATTTAGAAGCATAAGCTATAAAGCTTCTGTGATGAGACTAAAAAGCTCTAATCCTGGACAAACACAGAACTGGAGGAGGTGTGTGTGGACAGTGATGGGACAGTGCATGTGTTCAGGCTCTGAGTAACAGCTCAGCACAACTCAGGGAGGAAACAAGACAGACAGGATTGATCAGACCATGGAAAGCTTCAAATGCCCAGTAACAAGCTTTGACTTTATTCCCTAGACCTTCCGGAGTCACAGAATAGTTCTGAGTTCATTATGTTCAAGAAAACACAGTTGTGTTTGGGGGGGTTTGCTCTGCAGCCTTTAGTCTTGGCTCCCCAAAGCCACAGAAAAGGAGAGACTTCTTTCTCCCTCTTGTAACTTTACGACTCAACAACCTCTGACCCAGGCACTGTCAGAATTTTTCTCACTTGCTATCGTTTGTTCAAAAGCCATGGGTAATCAGAACTAGTTAGTTCAGCTTGAGTATCTGGGATGTTGCAGTTTTCACAATCCTCCCCCCCCCAACCACACGTCCCAGTGCACATAAGCAATTAAGCTTATGACTTGTGCATGCCAAAGAACAGCTGAAATAAAAAAGCTCACAAGAGGACGCACGATAAGGCTGGAATGTCCCTGTGCCAGCTGGCCACTGCACTAGGGCTTCTCTTCATATTGTTTCCCACTTGTGAGGCTGCTAAATGGACCAAAAGAGCAAAGGTTTAGCTGAAAGCTGCACAGGTCCCAATGCAGTGAAACAGAGGAGTCAGGAAAGACGACTCAGAGACGCACGTCTTTTGCATTAATCCCTCAAAGCGCATTCATTTAGCACCATTACTGTATTTTATTGTACTTACTCTTTAGGGAAAGAATCTCCTAATTTCTCCCTTATGATCTGAGTGGATGTTTCACCTACCAAGGATTAGCTGGATAAATTTAAGAGCTTGACTTACAAAACAGGGTTGAAAAATCCCTTGGCTGGCTGGATGGCTTGGGTGGAACCATACTGGCACCAAAATTAAGCAGACTGCTTGTGATTTCTTGCTCCATCACAGACTGCTGCAAGGTCCTAAGAGGGTTTCCTATCATTACCACCCTCAACTGTAAAACAAAGCTAATACTGTTAACTGCAGGGGGGTGCACCTGTCACCCCAGCTACTGCTAACTTTGGGGTGACAGCTAGTGAGACCTCATCTTAAAAAAATAATAAATAATGTTAAATTAACAACACTGAGGAGTCAATGAGTCATGTGTGGAGAAGAATCTGAAATACAGTAAGCGTGCAAAAGAGTCGATTGTTCCTCTTTTTATTACTATTTATATCACTCTTTTTTTTTTAAATGTCTCTTCCTTTCTTTCTAGGAAGGAAAAGATGCCCCTTTGTTATGTGTATCTCTCCTCAGCTTGTCATCCATGTGCAAATCTTCCTCTAAGATAACGATCTTCATTAAACCCCTTTTATGATTCTCTGGACAAGCAAGCTGTTCTAATTGAAAACAACTAATCCTTCTGCAATTATTAAAATAATGTTCTAAGATCATTAAAATGCTAATCAGCTTCCTGAATGGAAATATTTAGTCAATATTACTGATTGTGCAGGCAACACTGGATTGAAGGGTGCTCTAGTCGGTGGAGTGGTAGTTCCTTCTTGTCTACTCCTTCCGGTGAACCTATAGAGCCATCCTTACAGAGACTCATCTCAGGAGAGCTGCTGATCTGGGAGGGGTGCCACAATCAGCTACAAGTGCCTTTTCACACATAAAGTATGTTTGGGTCTGAGAAGGGGCACACGCCCTTATAATAACCTGAATTGTGTCACATTGGTGATCTCAGGAGCGAATTCCTGTCTGATCACAGTCGGTGCTTTTTGCCTTGTTCTGGTTTTCTGTAAGATAAGAAAGTTTTCAAATCTTTGTACATTGTGGCTAAGATATTGTGTGTGTGTGGACGGGGAATTTAATAAAAGAAAATTGTGAAGCGCCTTGTGTTCCACAGAACAAATGGAGTTGAGCCTGGAGAACACACCCCACATAGAGGCAGATGGCACTGTTGTCAGCTTCAAGAACATCTGCATGAGCAAGAAAGTGTGTTATTTTATAAGGAAGTGGGTCAGCAGGAATCAGCACGCTGGAGAAAAACATAAACCACTAGCATGCGTGTGATCAATTCTTTGAATTATTCATTGTCATCATTGATTGCCTAATTGAGGAATGTCGAGATACAATTCCAGAGTGTCCTCTACAGTAGAGGTATTAGGACTTCAGGGAACCAGGCTAGCGGCCACCAGGAAGCTTTTCCCAACTTCTCACCCAAATTTGCTTAAAGAGAAAGGAAATGACGAAAGCACAAAGCCAGGCATGGCTGCTTCCATCTGCAATTCCAGCCCTCTCATTGCTGCTGAGGGAGGACAATTGTGACTTCTAAGACAGGCTGAGGGACCCTGACTCAACATGTTAACCCCTAAAAGATGGAGCACGGTTAAAGAATACACTACGACTCTCTGGGAGGGAGCCCTAAGGGTGTCAGCTAAGGGAAAGAACAGTTTTAAGAATTCAGGTGACAAGGACTACACTTTATTTCATGGACAAAGGGACAGAAATTCATTCAGGTTTAGCGAGAAGATTCGATACAGGCAATAACAATGTCAATTAGAACATTGATTGGGCTAAGAGCTCATATATTAGGCTGTTTGGTACTGGCTAATCCCCCATAGAAAGCAATGATGCCAAAATCTGTTGACACACATGGGGAATGTTGGTACTTATGAATAGAATGAAAAAGTTGAAAATCCGAAATAAAGGTAAAATGTTACAACTGAAGACAAACAGGAAAACTCCTGTATAGAAATATCTTTTAAAGTTGCCTTTTCTACCTTACAATGATCCCTGCCAGCATTGAAAGGATGTAAAAGAATATTTCTCTATTAAACTGGAGCAGAAATCTATAAAGACAAAAAGAGATTAAAATGAGATTAATATTAAAAGAAGCATGATATAGGGGCATAAAGGAACGTAAATGGAAATTATTGGCGACAATTCCACATACACCCAGGTACTCCTAGAGAACGTCTTGGTATGTCCCTATCCAGAAACACCAGGAGTTATATGTGGGAACATTTACAGTAGAGAAACTTGTGCTGGCAAGTCAGATAGTAACTTAACTTACATTACAAAATACCTGAAGGGTTTTAGTGCCTTAACATTTACTATGTAGATGAAATTCATTAAAAACAACAACCAACCAAACAAACAAACAAACAAAAACCCCAGTTAAGCTCCAGCAGCTGCACTGTAAAAAGACATTATAAAAGAATTTGAAGGGCACAGCTGAAGTTTCCAGGAAAACAAAGGAAAATGGTAAATGGTGAACAAGTGAAAACCCAAAAGGAAGAGCAGCCATGAAAATGGAGAACCAGAACTCTAGACAGGTTAATGTCAGGAAGAAGAAACAGAACCAGAGCAGCTATGAGCATGAATGATGTCCCAGATAGGGAGAAAAGTACAAAACTGTACAGGAATAGTTTCAGTAAAAGACTTTGTACACTAAGGACAACAGGGCTTACAGAGTATTATTCAGCCATAAAGAAAAACAAAATCATGTTCTCAGAAAATGGACAGAACTGGAAATGAGCCAGTCTCACAAATACGAGTATCATTCATTTTCTTTGTTACATGGAATCCAGAGCTATCAGGAACATGAAAGAGAAGGGGCTGTTTAGGGTGTGGAAGGAAGGTGAGGGCAGGAGAGGGGGTGAACAGGGCAATAGGCAATTATATATGGTTGAAGTTCCAAATATGCATGGATGTCAGTGAAACCCTTTGTATGGTATTCACATACTTGGAAAATCAAACATGCCTACCATGTTCAAAGCAAAAAATCTATGAGGTTAAAAAAAAATGAATGAAACCACATTAAGTTCTGCTCTAGGGGGAAAATAATTCAATAATTGAGACAGAACCCATCTAGAAAAGAAAATGGTTAATGATTCCTAATAAAAATCAAAATACCTGCTGCTCCACAATCAAAATTATAGAAAATAATGCAGGATGTCTCTTAAAGGAAAAAATCATAGGCAAAAGTTCCAGAGTGTCGTCCCAGATAATGTGACTTTCAGGTATGAATGACATTGAAAAGATGTTTTTGAAGTTTCCAAACACTCAGACAATACACTCTCCTCACAGGTGGTATTTGAAACAGTTAAGGATGTACTTCATTGACCAAAAGATGAATTCCATTGAGGACCACAAGCAGAAACAATCATCAGAACGAGGTGGACAAAAGTGTAAATCTCAATAACTCTTGCTAACAAGAAGGCAAATGTGTAGCTGCCCTTTTGTTGTTGTTGTGAGAAAACACCATGACCAAAGCAATGTAGAGAAGAGTTTATTTTGGTTTCCAGCCTCACAGGGAGAACCTAATGGCAGGGAAGGCATGGCAGCACGTAGACTGAGCAGGAAGCTGAGAGATCACATCTTGAGCCAAACACAGAAAGCAGAAAAAATGAACTGGAAATGGAGTGAGGCTGTACTCCCTCAAAGCCCACCCCTAGTGAGTTATTGCCTCCAGCAAGCCTCCATCTTTTAAAGGTTCAACAGCCTCCCCAAGTAATCCCGCAAACTGCGGACAAATTGTCGAAATACATGAGTCTGCGGAGGACATTTATTACTGAAACCATCATCACAGCAATGACATAAAGCAAAATATCATCGACAATTATCTGGGTCTAAAAGTGTAGGCTACATTGAGGGAAACAGAAAAGTGAGAAAAGTAAGACACAGATGTTTGAAACTAAGATAGCTTTTCAATTTTGCTTAAAGAAAGGCCAAAATTATATTTTCTTTTATAATTACAATCATAGGGAAATACAGATTTGATCTCTGATACACAAAAAAGCTTGTACACAACAGCACTAAGAAGAAACTATAAGAAAAATCACCATCCAATATAAAATAAACAAATCAACATGTGTTAATTGCAAACAGTATGGTGAATACTTGGCAAGGTCCTAACATGAGGCAAGAACAATTCAGATCCATGATGCTTACAAGAGAGGCTTTCCACTAAATAAAGTAGATAGCACACAATAACAGAGGGGGAGATATTTATCAGGCATTCACAAAATAAAACAGAAACAGTAACTTCAGAAGCTTCATAAAGACAGTAATGCTGCCCAAGAGAGTCAGTGTGTGTAATGAGTAAGCATTTAAATGGAAAGCATAACACTCTTCACCTTCCTCAGTAGAATCGGATTGTGTCAGTACCGATAAAGCAAAGATGTTAAAACATCAGAGATGTGAACAGGATCCTAAACTGTAATGGAAGCCATTAATATCCTGTATTAGCCCCTGCTAAATAATCAACATTAATATCTACAGATATACTAATTTGACTGTTCTAACAGCAGAAAAAAAATAAGTGCATGATTTTTCAGAATTACGACATAACATTTTCTAAATGTTTACCCATTGCTGCAGCAAAGCAAATGCTCAAGTTCATAGCCTTACAGAGGCTGTCCTCTGACCACAGTACAGGCTGACTTTTGACTTCCCAAGTCAAAACAACCAACGACTTACACACTCTGCCAATTACGAATGCTTTCTGAACTGTCTGCCTAAAGATCGAATTACAAACTTGTTTTAAAGTAATGGAAATCAGACCCGTGTTATCAACCTTTAAAAGAATGTACCCGAAGAATGTACCCAGCCTGAAATCCTGTTGTTCAAATTTTAAAAAGTTAATTGAACTCCAACTTTAATGAAAAAGTTAGAACGTAACAATGTGAACAGGGTCATAGTTAGAACACATAAAATATAAATATAGAAATGAATGCAAAAAAAAAGGAGAGGAGAATCAGAATTGGCAAACGAGGCAGTAAGTCAGTTGGTAAAGTGTGGTCTCGTAACAGAACACTCTTCCCCGGAACTCTAAAATAACTGGGTGTGGTGGTGCAGTCTGAAGTCCCAGCACTGAGGAGATAGAGACTAAATGACCGCAAGGGTTCTACAAGCCAGCCGGCCTCTTCTTCGGGGATCAAGCCAATGAGAAGCTTTGTCACAAGTCAGAAACTGGTTGTTCCCGAGAAACAAGACCTGAGATTGTCCTTTGACCTCTGTATACATGTGCATACCGTGCATGAGTGTGCACACACTCATGTACACACACAAACAATTGGCAAATCAACTACAGTGTGGAATTTCTGAAAGCAAGAACAAATTATACAAAAATGTTTGCAGATATAAACATGAAAAGAATAAACAAACAAATAAAATTAGAACTAAGAAGGAACATATAATTTTGGAAGGATTTAATAATGGATTTTGCAATATGATTTTTAAAGTATGAATATAAATATAATTACATGACTATATTCCAAATTCTTCATAGTGGGAATCAAAGACAATAAATGAAAAACTTGTTGGTCAAATGTAAAAAGCAAAACCTAAAGATGATTAGTAAAAATTCAAAGCTTAAATAAAAGATTAGCATAGGTAATTCAATCATCTTAGCATAAGTAATTCAATCATTTAAATAATAATTTTGTATGAATATTTAAAGATTATCCTAAAAATTTACATGTACACTCTAAAAAACATCACACCAAGAGGTTACAAAGTAAATGCTTAGACATATCAATCTGCAAAATAATTTGGTAACATTTAATAAGTATTCTTGGGATTTAAAATATACTTAAGATCCTAACAATAAAAATGATAGTTTATTGACATAATAAAGAACATTTAGTCAGGTGTTGCAGTTAAAATTCCTAAATCCTAACAGTAGAGAGGTGGGATAAAGAGGATTGTGAGTTGGAAGCCAGCTTGGACTACATAGTAAGATCTTGTCTGAAAAAAAGACAATAAAAAGAAACAAAAAGAAAATGTATTTATTGTTGGCGTATAGCCAACATCTTATTTTATAATGTGCTGGATACATTATGGAAAAGTCAGTATTTTGACAGTGACATGCTCATCCCCAATACATGTACCGCACAACCCCTATACTTAAGGCTCAAGACAGATCATGGAAGAGGAACAATGGTGGAAAGGTGGTAAAGACCAGAGGAACAGGATGTCTGGTGCAAGGCAGTGTCTTCTATGTATGACAGGAAAGCTATACTCAGGGAAGTTCAACAATATGGCTGTCTAAATAAGTCCTGAAAAATGACAACAGCAATTAACATGCCATGGGGAAATAAAATTATCAGGGGGAAATTTTCACAAGGCTTCAGCCGGTGGTGAGGAGCTACAGGCAATTAATTGCTGCTAAGAGAGGAAGAGTGAGTCTTCTCTGGGGATGAGCTCCTGATAAATTATCCAATACCTAGAATAACCCTAAATATATATACACATGACAACACTAAATGAACTCTGCAGGTCATATTTCTAGATCTCTCTCTCTCTTCCCTGCCCCCTCTCTGTCTCTGTCTCTCTGTCTATCTCTCTCTCTCTGCGTGTATAGATGTGTATACCAATATCAATTAAAAATAAGGGACCATGAATTGGAGAAAGAGGGCATAGAGGACTTGAAAGGGGCAAGGAAGAAATGATGTAAACACAGTATTCATATGTGAAATTCTCAAAAATTTTAAAAAACTTTAAAATAAATCAGCATTTACCATTATTGATCACCACCATTTCAAAACTATTCTAGGCATGGCAAGCAAAACACATGTACACACAAGTATACCCAGAAACACAATGTGTATTCATTAATTTAAAAAACAGGGTGATAGATTAATAATTTTCAAAATAATGTATTTGTTTACCTAAGTAATCTAAATAAATTAAAATGGACTTAGAAATCATTGGGATTAGTAACTCTACTTCTAAGTGATCAAATAAAAAATAAATATACAAAAATCAATAATATTGCTAAAATAACATTCAATTAAAATGAAGTGAAACACTCATGATGCACAATTAGAAAATTAATCTTTAAAATAATCGTGTGTTGCTAGCAGTGAAAATTATAAAATACTACGAGGAAAATGAAAATGCTTTCATGTTAAGAGCATATCTGTGCTGAATGGGGAAAAAATAAAATTAATGTAATCCATCAAAGCCCCCAAATAAACTCTAGGACAATGAGTATAAAACAGTATATTTTGAAAACCACCCAATAGTTTACCAGAGGAATAAGTCAACCAAAAACGAAAGTGCTTAACACTGGGAGACTTATTAGTGGGATAGAAAAATATATTTAGCAGCAATAAAGAATAGATGTGCCACAAGCCAACTCTACTAGACTAAAAAGCAAAGTAACACCTGTTCTTAGAGGCATTACAGGTGTGGCTGCACGTGCCACATGTGGCAGAGAGGAGAGAGGTTCTGTCCGCGCTCAGTGTTCCGACCTGTGATCATCTGAATGATTAGTAGCCTAATATCTCCTGAAAAGAGTGAGCCTGAGATGACCACCAGTCAGGCGCCAGGCAGGACAGGATGGGGAACAGGCCGGAGACTAAAAGAACTCTGCCTGGGACCATGGGCCCCGGGATCAGAGTGAGCCTGAGATAGAGGACCCTCACAAGGGGCCACTCAGGTACCCAGATGAGGAGCGAGCCAGAGACAACCACCGTAGACCAGCGCCATGGAGCCCAAACAGGGAACTAGCCCGAGATAACCACCAGTTGAGTGCCACTCAGGTCTGAGAGGCAGACCATGCCTGAGATGACCCTGGCCCGGGGCCATAACGCACAGGAGGCATAGCCCTCTTGAGACCACTCCAATCGAGACCTTGGGTACCACTAAAAGGAGCAAGTGGAAGAGAAATAAAAGAGAAACAGAAGGATGTGGGTACAATGAAGAGAGGTAGAATTGAAGACTTATGGTGAGGAACAGTTTGATGTGAGGAGCCAGTGATGCCACTTAGGACCTTGGTGGGGTCCCGGCCTATGCTGCCACCAGGAGCCATGTCTGGGTCTATGGCCTTGCAGCGGCGGATCTATTACCACCACCAAAACCCAGGCAGACATCTTTTGTCTGGGTTGGCCTCCCCTCCCCCCAGGAATATTGATGTCAGAAGGCAGTGCAGAACTGACCCCAACCCTCACCTGGGCAATGTGGAAGACCTGGCCCTGGGGTCATGAGAGCAGGAGAGCTGGTCCTGCCCCTCACTAGCTACAGCACTCAGGAGAGGAGGGTGGTGGCTGGCTGCGCCTTACCTGGGCAGCACAGTAGAGCCGACTCTGGTTGTGGGGATTGCAGGTAAGCTGGCCCAGAGGACACTACAGCAAGAGAGAGCTGATAGGATGATCAGCTCAGATACCTCTCAGGCCCAGATATCAGGCTTTGAGGTGGTCCACCCCATCATCTACTCCATAGATGAACACGGGAATGTAGGAAGAGGCCAGTCCAAAACTGCAGGATCTTCATGACACAGGGCAACAGCAGGATATCCCTGTAAGGTTCCAGTATTGATAGAGTAGCAGAAGCCAGAGGCCTCCTACCAGACCAACGAGTCATTTCAGTGAACATGTGCAAGCAAAGGAGTGTGGACAGAAGGGTACACTGTGGAACGCACTGTGACATTACAGATTCCGCAACGAGATTTTTTTTTTTTTTTCTCTGTTGAGGGAAGTTGCAAGGGTGGTGGGCATCTATGAGGGAAGAAGATGAGTGGGATTGGGGTGCATGATGAGAAATTCACAAAGAACCAATAAAAAGTTCTTTCAAATGACAAAAATTAGAAGCTTGATCCGAAACACAGCCCACCGGAAGACGTGCTAAAAGAAAGATTCGGGCTAGCAGGATGGCTCATCGGTAACGGCGCCCGCTGCCATGCTGAGGACCGGAGTTTAATTTCCAGGACCCATGCGGCATCCTCTGACCTCCATGAGTGTGCTCACATATGTACACATTCTCTCTATGAGTCGGTCAGCCTGCTTTCTCATAGAACCCAGGACCACCTGCCCAGGAGTGGCGCTGCCCACAGTGAGCTGGGCGCTCCCATATCGATCGCCAATCAAAAAAAAAAAAAAAAAAACGCCTCACAGAACTTCCTACAGGCATTTTCTCAACTGAGTTTCCCCTTCTCAGATAACTTAGCTTGGACCAAGCAGGAAACATGCCTTTTTGATTAGGGTCATGAAATTAATTCTATCACATATAACAAAGAAAATATTCTAAGTTGTTCCTCAGCACGACCTTATCTAACCTTCTAGAAAAAACATCTCTTTGTCTCGTTCAAGAATTACAAATTTAATTAGAAATCAATGTTTTAATCATTAAATTATCAGTCCATCTTTCATTAAACGTATCTTGCTTTTGGAGGAAAGGAGTAGTAAAGGACAAATGAGTTTACTTTAGTTAAGCCACAATTCTTACTTATAACAAATCTTATTAACATCCTTTCTCTAGAGAGAGAAAATAAGGTGGGATAACCTTCACAGAAACTTGCGGAAGAGAAATAGGAAAGAATGTAGAGCCGGAGGATAGGGAGGAACTGTGACACACTTGTACTCTGAATGACGTGACCTTTACAGTCGTGAGTTCACAGCAGCTGCAGTTTCCTGTAAAATATCAAGTCGTCAGAATTCCAGTTAGTAGCTGAGTAATATTCCATTGTGTAAATGCGTCACAATTTCTGCATCCATTATAAACCCAGGAGCGGTATAGCTGGATCTGGTACTGCTATTCTCAATTTTCTGAAAAAGCGCCGGATTGATTTCCAACGTGGTTGTACAAGTTTACATTCCCACCAGCAGTGGAGGAGGGCTCCTCTTTCTCCACATCCTTTCCAGTCTGTGTTGTCGCGTGAGTTTTTGATCTTAGCCATTCTGATGGGTGTAAGGTGAAATTTCAGGGTCATTTTGATTTGCATTTCCCTCATGAACAACAATGCTGAACAAGTGTTTCTCTGCCATTCAGGATTCTTCTGTTGAGAATTCTCTATTTAGCTCTGTACCCCATTTTTAATTGGATTATTTGGTTTGTGGGTGTCTAATTTCTTGGATGTAGGGTTGGTGAAGATCTTTTTCTAGTCTGTAGACTGTCATTTTGTTCTGTTGACAGTGTCCTTTGCTTTACAGAAGCTTTTCAGTTTCAGGGGGTTTCATTTATTAGTTGTTGATCTTAGAACCTGAACTGGTGTTCTATGAAACTTTCAGGCAAATGGTTGGAACTAGAAAAGATCATCCTGAATGAGATAGCCTAGAAACAGTAAGTCATGTATGGTATATACCCACTTATAAGTGAATATTAGCCATTTAATATAAGATAGCCATACTAAAATCTATAGATCTAAAGAAGCTAAACATCAAGAAGGACCCTAGGGAGTCCTTAAATCTCTTTCAGAATGGCAAACAGGATAGACACCAGAAGCGGTGGAAGAGAGAGAATAGGATGTGAGCCTACCATAGAGGTCCTCTGAAAGGCTCCACCCAACAGAGCATTGAAGCATATGCTGAGACTCACAGCCAAACTTCGGGCAGATGCAGGGAGTCTTATGGAAGAAGTGGGGAGGGAGATAGAATGACATGCAGGGGACAGGAGTCCCACAAGGAGACCAAAAAAGTTAAAAAACCCGAGCCTAGGGAGTCCTGCAGAGACTGTTGCACCAACCAAGGACTATGCATGGAGAGGACTTAGACCCCTGCTCAGATGCAGCCAACTGGCAGCTCAGTCTCTATGTGGGTTCCCAAGAAAAAGGAGCAGGGGCTGTCTCTGACATGAATTCAATTGCCTACTCTTTGATCACTTGCCTCTGGCAATGTGAAGAAGAAGAGGATCCAGGCAGTCCTGATGAGACTTGATCAGCTGTGGGTATATGGCAGAGGAGGAGAACTCCCCTTTCAGTGGACTAGGAGAAGGGGATGGGGGAAGAGGGAGGGAGCTTGGGACTGGGAGCAGTTGAGGGGAGAGGGTTTCAATCGGAATATATAATGAATACATTTTAAAAAAAGAAAATCTTTAAAAGAAAGAATTCTAGTTAGTATGAGGGAGGAGATAGCTCATTGGGGAGGAACTCATAAAGCTCCACCCCTAACTGAGGCACCATAGGCATTGATACACAATGGATCCTTCTCTAGGGATGTAGCAGCTAGTCAGTTTCCCGTGCTCCATGGACAGCCCTGAATTCATGTATATATGACTACACTAAATGTACACAGTGGCTCATTTTAGAAAGAAAAGAAAAGAAGAGAGAGAGAGAAGGAGAGGGCATGAAATTGAAACAGGGATGTGTTGGAGATGCCTGAGGGGAGTTGGGAAGGGACAGGGGGAGTTTAAGATAACCATATTTCATGGTATACATGCATGAAACTTTCAAAGGATAATTTTTAAGCACTTTGAAAAAGAGTTTTAGCACTAACAAGAAGAAGGCAGAAATTCCCTGAAGAAAATGAGACCTAATTGTGAGTTAGGATGAAAGAAAATCCTTAAATAGTCTGCTAGTTGTCAGATAAAAGATAACAATGATTTTCCATATCCCTCAAAGAAAAATAAGCAACTGACAAAAATAAATTAGAATTTAGGAAAAAAAAAGAAGAAGTAACCATAAAATTACATTTGATTCTGGGGATATGTCATTGATGGTATTAACTAGTAATGAATCTTGAATGCCACAAGAGTGATCTACCAGGAAAAAAAAAAAGTGACCAAATGTGCAAACAGTGAGACAATGGTAACAAGAGTAAGCAATCACTTTTCTTATTAAAGTTGAGGCCTGCTCTACACGAGGGAACTTATTCCTGAAACTGGAAACCCAGTCAAAAGCTCATGACTGGGAAGGTCATGGGCCCTCGAGGGGACCAACTGCTGTTGTTCTGCTAAACTGTGATGCTGTCAAGCTGCCTTCTGAAGATTTGTGGCTATACTTATTGCTTGGTGCTCCTCCCAGCCTTCACCAGAGAAGTTTCTCTGTGCAGTTTAGATGGAGAGATATACAACTGGTATAATTTCACACATATATGAAAATTTCAAAGTAAAAGATATTTCAAGTATTTCGTTCTACTTCTATTATTTCCTTATTTTTATTTGATCATGAAACTCATCTAAATTATTTTAGCACAATAGATATCCAAGTTTTTGTCTTAAAAATATAAGGAGATTTTTTCCAGCATGATATAATATCATGTGGATTTTTTTTTTAATTTGTAACTTTAACCACTGTGTGGCAAAGGAGGATTAAGATTCCCACAACCAGTTTTATACAAGGTTGAAAAATCTTTGTAACCATTTTAATGGTATCATTTTAATTTGCTAAAAACACGTCAAAAAGTTTAGAAAAATATGTAGATCACATGTTTTCAGATTTGATTAGATTCTTATAAATGTAGACTGTATTGCCAAATCCCAATCTATGCTCCAGTCCACATGAATAAAACTTCTCTTTCTGAAGCAACTGTGCAGGAGCAAAGCACAAATTATTCTTCTCTGTGCCATCACCTCCATACACGGTACTTTTCTGTTTCTCCAACTCACAGTCTTTAACACTAAATAGATAAGAGAATCACAAATATGGCCAAGCCTAACTTTACTTCATTAATTAGTCCATTCTCTCACTGTGGTAGGGATCAAATTCAAGTTATAATAGACCAGGCAAGGCCTCTCCCAATGAACTCTGCCCCAACCCTGCTTTTTGTTTTACATTTACTCTATATGTCACCTAGAGACAGATGCTCAAGGATTTGTTTATTTTTTTCTTAAGAATTTTAAAGGAAGTAAGAAAAGGATTTACATCTTCAGAGTCTACTGCTATTTTCCTGTGCCCTATATGAATCCACTAAAATAAAACAAAATAAACAAAAAACATTAAAAAATCCTCCAGGCAAGAACATTTATCTTACACTATATCTTAAGCTAATTATATCTTCTTCACTTCTTCATATGAATTAAACATAATATTGGCTGAATAAAAAGTTAAATCAAAATTTGAGATAATAAATATCCTTGGGGTTGGGGATTTAGCTCAGTGGCAGAGTGCTTGCCTAGCAAGTGCAAGACCCTGGGTTCAGTCCTCAGCTCTGGAAAAAGAAAAATTAAAAAAATATGTCATTAACTTTCTCAATTTTTTTCTTTTTACAACTTAGGAGATTTCATTGAAAGATAACCATTGAACTTTAGAAAGTTTTTCTTCGTAGCCCTTCTATCTGCACATTCAGGAAATATTCGTGGATTGCTTTGTTGTTTGGGGTTCCTAACTCTAAATCATCTCCTTGACCCTCTGCCCTTCTTTGCTTTGGGGAGCAAGGTAAGTTTTTCTGTTTTCTGCACAGGGCTATTAAATCATTGTCTGGGTTGTCTGTAGAGTAAAGTGGACCTATAAGGGAGATGGAGAGTTAAGTATTTAATTATTGTAAGGTCTACAGCCAGAAGATTCTGGCAATCAACTAATCTAGCTGTTTTATCCAAAAGAGAAATTAAAGAAATCACAAGACAAGTCCAACTTCTATATTTACTGACCATCATTCAAAGTATAGCTCGAAGCAGTGTGCTGACCACTTGCTCATGATTAGGATATATAGGGACCTGAGAGTGGAGCTTATCTAACTGTGTTGGATGGTTTTACATACCATCTCCTTTTCATTACTTGCACAAAAACAGAAAGAAAGCCTGTTACCTAAGAGCATTGGCTACCTGCATAGGCTCTGTAAAGCATTTCCCCACAAACAAGTGCCTCTTCCATTCTTATTACAGCAAGAAAGAGACATAGCAACCATAACTGTTGCCATCCTCATTTAATGTCCTGGAGGAACTAATGGCCTATTTCCCTGTTATTGAAATAGAAGAGCTCAAACATTCTTTGATTCTAAACATCACACCAAGCGGCCTCTTCGTCATGGGAAGTTCCGAGGAGTTAATGTGATTATGTATATGAAGGTGCTTTCTAAATTAAAAAATAATGGAGGAAGGGAAACGTTATATCTGTATTAATTTTTATGCTACTTTGGGGAGATTCAATCAAATGAGAATGCTTTGTTAGAGCTAATCTAGTTTCAATGTACTGTCTCTAAGTGGCATGTGTTATACAGCAAAATGTTCCACATTAGGATTACCATCACAGTTGACAGCAATTTTGCAGTTCTACCGTGCTTCTTTACTAATTCCAGCTTTGCTTTATTTTCCCTCCCGTTTCTTATCAAATGACAGTGATTCAAAGCTTATTCGGCTTAGTCCCATGTACACAGACACACACACACCTACACACTGCATGATTTCCAACAGTGTTATTTTTCTTTCCGTTTGAGTACTCGAAGCACGCAAGCCAATAGACTGATTAGCTCTCTCGAAGACGTACTGACTCTAACATACCCATAGGACCCGAAAGCATTTTACAGTTGGTACAGCAGCCTCCTTCATTTGCAAAGAGAATTAACAATGATATTTTTTTTTTTCTGAAAATCTGGAGACTCAAAAGCTCAAAAAAGACAATTCCTCAAACGATTTGTGTTCCAGGTTTCTAATTCTTTTTGTAACTTTCCACAGAATCTTCTCCATAATTCCATTCATTTCTCAAACCATAAAGCTCACACTTTGCAAAATTTCAATAGAGTTTTCCTGTATGCTGAGTCAGACAGCTTTAAGTAATACAATCACTTCATCAAAACACAAATAGGCATTTAGCATACACGTTCCCCATCCTCATTTTGCCCTGAAATCCGTGGGACCCGAGGACTCAGTTGTTCTCTAGTGCATGTGCATGCATGTGTGTGCACGCGCGCGCGCGCACACACACACACACACAGAGAACATAATCTTTATTATGAATTGTTTGCAAAGTGCATAAAAGAAATTTCACTGAACAATTATGCTGCTGTTTTTGAAACCATCGTTTAGATTCTTCATGTTCATATTTTACATACTGCGGTCCTAGTGTTGTTGTTTCACAACATTTATTATCTTTCATTTTTTGATAATTTCATGGGAAGACTTTTCTTGAGATAATACTTACGAAAATATAACAAAATCACAACCCCCTTTCTATTCAAATACAACACACTTCCTCAAATGAAAAGTCTGTTTTCAACCGTTCATGCTTTTAGTTTCTGCATGTAAGGAGCTAAACAAGACTTGTTATTTGGAAATAAATGAAATTTAAATGATGAAATCACTACTATATTCATATTTTTATTTATATATGTTATTTATCATCTTGATCATCAGCCATGTAGAATATGGTAAAGGCTTTTTATGTTAGAGAAGTTTGATGGTTGCATTTTAGAATGAATTTATATTTCTGTTTCTTGTCCAGTCCATTTTAGCTGTTTTCTTGACAGCCCATCTCAATATTGGGCCAATCTTGTCTCCATCCATCTTTTCACACATTTGTTCCCTTCTATTGTCTCCATCTGTTCACTAGCTTTACGTTCAACTTTATGCTGTGAAGTTTAAATTGGTGACATAATAAACTAGTTTTAATATTTAAGTATTAGGTTTTTTTCTCAGTTCTGATGGAAATCTATTCACCAGTTTCCTGCATATGATCTGCTAACCTGGAGAGCAGATGCTATCCATGCAAACTATTTTAAAGGGGTGCTTGGTATTTTCAGTTTGTAACTCCTAGGAAAGTAATACATAATTGCAGAAAACAAAACAAAACAGAAAGTATATGTCTAAGTTCTGCAATATTCTAAGTCAATATTATACTTAGGTGAAGTGTTTGTTGTTTTTTTTTTAAGTCACTTTAATCTTTAAATGAACCAAGTGGTGGTGGTACACAACTTTAATCCCAGCACCCAGGTTGCAGAGGCAGGTGGATCTCTGTGAATTCGAGGTCAGCCTGGTCTACAGAGCTAGCTCTAGGACAGCCAAGGATACACAGAGAAGCCATGTCTCAATATATATACATATTGAGACATATACATATATACATATATATATTGAGACATAGGATATATATATATATATATATATATATATATATCCTTTAGAAATGATTCTAATACCTTTTTATCTAGTCTCGCACTTCTGTTGTTTTCTGATCCCCTGTTGCAGTACTTTCTCTTGAGAGATGTGGTCAAACATCTGTTCATCCCAGAAAGGACATCAATAACAGACCAAGGAAACTATTTCTCCTCAGTCTGGCTTGATGAACTAGAAAGAAGCGTTGGTGACATGGGTCCCTCAACACATAAAAGCCTCCACAATACACAACTGCTAGGAGAGCAAGGCACACACCACCCCTTACCACACCAAGAAAGACTGCCCTATTGGTTTCTTTCCTTGCATGCCAACCTCAGACAGATCAATCTCAACCCCATTTCTTTTTCTGCCATAGCAGTGGGCACAGAACTGCTTCTCACTGGCTCATGCTTGGCTCCATCAGTCTGTTTTTGGTATCAGTTATAGTGTGTGATGTTTTTCCCCAGGGGAGTGAAGAACCAACAGAAAAAACAGAGTAACAACACCAGACCAAAGAAATGATTTCCCACGTCTAGCTTGGTTTATCGGTGACAAGCATAGATACACTTCGTAGCTCATCACCAAAGAGCCCACCCCAATACGAAAAATGACTCATGGGAGCTACATCAAGGGTATTCTGCCTGGAGAATGCTCTGGCAATTGTTCCACAGAACAGTCTTCTCTCTAAAAGATTTTTACTACTTATATAACCTGAGAAGCTTGTGAGTCTTGTAAGTTTCATGAGCTCCCTGAGTCTTATGAGCTTTCCTCTTCCCTCTAGGAGGGAATGTTACAATTCAGACAAAAGCGTTACACAACCCTCTGAGAAAGTTTTTGAGAGGTGATTCCTGAGATCACAGATTTCTATACTCTGTGGAGAGCCACAGAAGGATACTTAATATTGTCGCCACTGCACAGGAACTGCATTTGGTGAATCATACTCAGGTGCCACATACAGCTCAAAACATGTTATCCATCCACTTATCTACATATTTTTAAAAAGCAGAACACAGTGAGAAAACAGCATGGTTAAACTCAAGAATTCAGAAAAAAAATGTAAGTTTCATAAAAACAGAGTTAAAGGATCTGGTGTTGAGTCTCACAAAAGCATTTGTCCTTTATCATCTCAGAAATAGAAAGAAAAATTGAGCTAATTATTTTTTCTATTCTCTCTGTAGATATTATTTCATTACTAACAACATCATTTTCATATGAATGCACTGGATTCAGTGAATTGGAGACAAGTCATGTGGAAGTCGGCTTTGTCCAAGAAACAAAAACTCAGAGGCATTCTCTAATCAGAACCCAGTTGTTTGTCATGCTCAGTGATGCTGCAGTCTCAAGACGATTGTACCTTACATGCAAAATAATTTCCCATAATATTCTGGTTAGTAATAGTACTACCAAAAGGTGAATCAAATTAGAAAAGATCTTTATTTATGTATTAAAATTATCTTTACAAATGTGAACGCTAATCTAAAGGTCACAGTTTTAATAGTAAACATTTAAATCTATGTTAAACCCACTAGCTCTCCTTCACTCTATAATTCACCTGTTTCGTGGTGGATAACAGATGAGAAAGTTATTGTGGAAAACTAAAAAAATACCACTGTGTAAATGATACGATATGTGAGTGCAATCACATGTATTACCCAGATATCTTAGGGAAGAGCCACTGCCTGTAATAAATGTGTGTGAACCTACACATTAGTAAGACATTGCCCAACACTCTCTTTGATATATTAAGTCATGTATTGTAGTTTGTGTTTTCTACTTTGTGGGCTCTTCTTTCTTCCACCCTTCTCCACCTCTTTTCTTCCACAATTTCAACCCCCCTAATAGTAGATATGGGAGAAAAAAGGATAAAGAGGCAAGGAAAGAGATCCCTGAATAAAGTCAGGGGTTGGAACGGGGGCATCGTTATCCTTAAACTATTTCTGCTAAGTAGGGGCATTGAGTTCCTTGGGGCAAGTTTGATCTTTGCCATCAGGATAGCTAATTTCTCTTCTTATTTCTTTGCACACAACTACTTGACCAACCGCAACCAATAGCATCCAACCACCAAACATCAATCCACAATGTCTATGGGTTGCTAGCATTTATATATCCTCTTAAAATTCCCCCAGAATTCCAAATGTCACACAATCACAGAAACTATCTGTGGCTAGCAAAATTATGCCTCTGCTAGGGCACAAAGCAAATCATAGTCAGCTGCTGAGAAGCACCCCCCATAGTCCCACACTTGGGATTAAAATTAAAACATACTGGTTTAATATCTCTGCGGTTTTTAAAGACTCTAAAATTCTCACTATAAAGTATAATGCATTTATATAGATCAAGTTTCCTATCACTTCTACTCAGAAAAATGTGTCTGTGATATATATATATATTTAGCTAGTTTTATATATATCATATATATTTATATATATCCATATATATATATATATATAGAGAGAGAGAGAGAGAGAACTAACTATATAGTTAGTTGAAGATAACTGAAGGTTAAATTAAATTTAGTAAATTTCACATTCTGGAGTTATATACATATTTGTTTAAAGTAAAAAGTGTCTGTACTAGATAAAATGTTTTGAAATAAACAAATTACATTATGACACATAGACATATATCTAGAAATACATGTTACTTTGCTCTTTGAAAATTAAGCACGAAAGCCACAAGTGAATGCCTAATAAATACCTACAAAAACTCGGTACCCGATTGTGTTGGTATAACTTTGACACAGCCACTATAATTTCCATGCAAAGCTATTCACGCTAGCAGGCCCAGGATACATTGATTTTAATGTATACACTGAAATTTTCATAAATTTTTAAAGATTACACATAGAACAGTATAACGATGGACATTATGATGCATCTTGTTTTTGAGGCATATGTTAAGAACAATCAGTAATAAAGAATATTTCTTAAGCTTTTCTATTCATAATTCTTCTCTATAAGTATTCTTGTCTTTTAATACTACTTCTATATTAAAAGAGGAAGAAGTGGGGATGGAAAAGAAAAAGGGAAAAACTGTGAGAAGTTATGCTCTGTTTGTTTGTATTTGGTTTTGTTTGTTTGTTTGTTTGTTTCCAGAGAGAGGGGTAGGGAAGGCAGGAGGGAAGAACAGAGAGACAGGGACAGAGAGATGAGCCTGAGACTGGTTCTATGCATCCAATCACCCTCAAACTACTGAGGTACAGGACTCTCCTTCCTTATCCTCCAGGGCAGCCAGGGCTACAGGTTCACCCTGCAATACCTAAGTACTGGTTTCTAGAAGTTGTAGGCAGAAGCTTAATTCATGTCTGTTTTAAGAGAAAACTTATGGGTTCAAAAATAATACTAAAAAGCCTCGAAGACTGAGGGGGCGTGCATCCGCTGCCTGTGGGCAAGGGCTCTGAAGGTGAAGTTGAGAATGAGGATAACACTTTGGGCTGCTTTGCACTTGGCACAGGATCCTACTGAAAACAAAGGGCCTGACAGCTCTCTTGGCTGGCTCTCACCGATGAGGCAGGCAGAGCCTGGCATATTGTTCTCTTGTTACAGGGTTAGTCATTAACCAGTGTGCCCCAAATCAGGCCAGAACTCGGATCTTTTGACAAAACTAATTCTGGGACATCATCTTTTCTCTCCAGGCTAGTCACAGTGAGTTTCAATTGTGAAATAGGCTGGGTGGTAAAAGAATGTATTTTCTCTCTCCCTCTCTCTCCTGTCCCCTTCTCCCCAACTTTTACTTCTTCATATGGTTTACTTTACAGATTAGTGTCATCCTTTCAGACACTAATCATCAAAAACAATTTATGTAAAGGAACAGGACACATGCGCAAATATTTTTAAATGCAGTTTATTGCCAAAATAAATAAATTAAGCATGCCAGCTACTTGGAGAATACTAACAGATAAAAGTTTTATTTCAAAATATGAAAATATGTGTTACCAAATAGTTTTTCATCACCATGTAATTCATTTTCAGAAAGGAACTCAAACTCAATAAAATTATTGACTTCATAGAAAAAGAATGAGTAATCCTGGAGGTAATAGTTTGAATAAGATGTTCCCCGTAATCTCCAGCGTATGAGTCCTTGTTCCCCAGCTCGTGATGTTCTTTGAGGAGGCTTAGGAAGTGTTACCCTATTGGTGGAGGTTATTTCTAAGGAAGCTGGCTCTGAGAACTTAGAGTTGTACGAAGCTTTGAGCTCCCACTCTCTGCTTCCCGCTCATGGCTGAAGATGTGAGTCCTCAGTTTCTGCTCCAGCATCCCTGCTCTGCCATCATCAACTCTTTTCCCTATGGAACAGCAAGCCCAACCTAATCCTTCCTCCTGTAAGCTGCCTTGGTCATGGTGTCTTATCACAGCACACACCCTGGCTATATAAAATAATCAAATCGCGTTGCAGCCTCTACTTATTGCATTGGCGCTCGCCGTCTTTAACCAATGCTCTACTCAAGCCTTTCCTAGGTAGCCAGGGGTATCTTAGGAAGACATCCTCTCTGTATTCTTCTATCCAGGGATCCACGCAAGTTTCACTGAGTGTATTTAGTGCGACTTTACTTTAGAAGTATGGTTCACAGCTGGACACTGGACACTTGCGACGCCAGCACTCAGGAAGCCAATATTGGGTTAAACCAGATTGAAGACCGTATCTCAAAATAACAGAATAGCCAGGAGGCTCGTAATAAAAATGACTTACATGCTACCCTTACTTCTTCCCATCTTAAATGCATTTTTCCTTTAGGGGGAGAAGAAAAACCATCGCTATGCCACCGATGCTCTGGACTTGGTATCATGACGGAAAGGAACACGCTTGGGGTCCCCGACGCCCTGGCTGCTCACCGACGCAGACGTGCAGAAACAGCGACCCCGAGGGCTGTCAGTTTTCTAACGGGAAAGGCCTCACTTAAGTTTAAGAATCAAGAACGCCAATTAATAACGCCACAGCCGATGGGCGCAGCCTTGAAGCACGGGAGCGGCTTGGGCTTGAGGGTGGGGACTCCGCGGAGCCTCAGCAGCACGCGTCACCTGCCCACGGCGAGGGCATCGGGCCCCCGACCCGCCCAGGCCGACTCCCTCCGCGACGCCGCCGCGGCCGGGCCGGACTCGCTCGGGGCGGCGGGCTCAGGTCCCACCTCTGGGCTCTGAGCGGCTCGCTCCTCGAGGATCGGGGCGGGTGTGGAGCCGGAGTGGCTCCCGATTGGTCGCCCCGCCGGGCGTCCCGCCACCCGATTGGTCGGCCCCGCCCCCCCGTCGGGCCGCGCTCATTGGAGGGTGCCGGCCGGGTGGGCGGGGCGCGTCCCTCCGGTTCTTGAGCGAGCGCGCCCGGCGGCGGAGTAGGGGCTGAGGCGCGGGAGCGGGGCCGCGCGGCGGGCTGCGGAGGTAGGCAGCGCGGGCGGCGCGGGGGGCGGCGGGCCCCGCGGGCTGGCGGGGAGGGCCCCGGCGGGCGCCCCGGGGGAGGGGGGAGCTCGCCGCGGAGCCCCGCGGCCGGCGCGGAGCGAGCTGCCGGCGCGCCGAGCGCCCCGCCGTCCTGTCAGCCGCGGCCGCCACACTTAGACCCACACACAGACACACGCGCGCACACACACGCGCACACACACTCACACACACACACACACACACACACAAAGAGCGCCGCGGCGGGGCCGGGCGGCTCGGCCGGGCCCGCAGAGCCCAGGCCGCGGAGACAATGCGGCGGGGCTGGGCGCCGCGACGCGCGAGCCGGGGAAAAGTTTGCGGCTCTCGTCGGGCAGGGCCGGGCCGGGCCGGGCCGCGGGCAGCCGGCTCCGGGCGCCTGCGCGGCCGGCGGCGAGAGCGGAGCCTTTAACACTTTTTTTCTTTTTCTTTTTTTTTTTTTGGAGCGGGCGGGGAGAACAGATGCAAGCGCGGTCGGGCGAGAGGCGCTGGCGTGCCGCCGACGCGGGGCCGGTCTCCGTGGGAACCTTTCGGGGGGCCGAGGCTGCCCCCGGGCCTGGCGGGGGGCGGGGTGGCCGGCGAGGTGAGAAGGTCGCCGGGCTGCGCTGCCAGCGGCTGGCTCGGCTTGACCTTGGTCCCGGCGATTTCGCTGCTGAGGTCGCCCGGTGGGGGGGGGAACCGGGAGGCGACAGCCGCTCCGGGAGTCTCGTAGTTTTCAAATGTGTCTCCGATGGGGATCCCCAGCCCGGCCCCCCGCCCCGAGCCTCCTGGTGGTGCGGGACTTATGAGTGCTAGGCCGGGGTGCGTTTGTAGGCACCCGGGACTCACCCTGCAGCCGTACTCAGAAGTAACTTTTAGGTCGGGTGGCTCAAAAACACCGACCCTTAAAGGTTATCCCGAGTGTGAGTGTTTGCGATCCTTAAGTCTGCCCTACCTTGCTATGCTGTTTGAAGTCCTAGGGCTGGACAGAACCCATCCTGAGGGTGAAGTGGCAGGTGCTCCCCCCCCCCCCCCCAAAGCCATTCTCTGCTCAGTTTTGGAGGATCGTGAAGTATTTATTCTGCCCAGGAGGGAGCAGACAGGGCCTTGGTTTCTGTATCGCTACTCCGGGCTAAAAAGTTTTGTTGAAGGGTGAGGTGTCTGGGTGCTGGTGGTGGTGCCGGTGGCGGGAGGTGTTCTCCTTTGACAAAAGAAGGAAAAGAAAACTTCATTTGTAATCCAAGTAAATCTTAAAAGTAATGTAAATCTCCCTTGCGGGCGGGCACAGTAGCGATGCTAGTACATCTTGATCTAATTTTAATGAAGGATTGAAAATAGCCACTGTGTTCGGATCTCTGAAGCCAAGTCAGCTCACTTACATAATCTTCTTTGTTGAGATGTATTGGTGCTGTGTATAACTCTGAAGAATAATTGAAAGGTTTGTCCCGACGTTGTCATTGAACTATTGTCCTTTCAGATTGATGTGTAAAATAATGAAATCTTAACTTTTGGTTATCGTGATAACTACCATTTTTTCCCCATCAAAAAGTAAAGTCAAATCTTTTCATGAACAGAAGTCTTGTAAATACTGCATGTATGCTTTGTCAGCAGTGTAGGTGTTTGCTCTGTAAGTGATCAAGTACCACAGTAGTTTTCTCCCATTCTGGGAGTGCTTCTTGGATGTCAGGTGCTCCAAGGAGCTTAGAAGCTTGTAAACAAGGCGAGCTTGTAAGTTAGATATTCAACAAACATTTGCTCACTGAAATATCCAGTATCCAGATAAAAATAATTAAAAATCCACGTTACCTATACTTAAAGAAAATTGTTACCATGCTTTTCTGGAAAGAAGGAATATGTCAAAGAAAGGATTTACAGAAAAAGTAGGTTTAATTCTTGTATGTAGTCTGAAAGTTTATAGCTTAAAATAGGGGTACATATTTACAGACAAAGACAGCTGGAAGTGTTTCCAGGAGAGTGGTAACAAAGTTGAGTTAACATAATACATTTCATGACCTAGTTTTATTTGAACATGAGCCTTTGAAGAGGTATGTTTCTTAAATAATCAGTAGCTGTTTGCATTGATTGGATGTCTAATTAAATGTCCTAATCACAACTATAATATTTCACTTGAGTGCTGCCTCATTTGTAAACTCATTTAGAAAATAACATGAAAGCTTTCAATTTATTTGTCTGAAGGAATATTTTTAAAATCAAGTAAGTCTTCAGCAAGAAAAAAAATTATCTCAAGTCTTATACCAAGTGTAAATTAAATAGCATCTCGCCAAGGTCTTTGCTTTAGGTGTAGGAAAGAGCCAATGTGGACTACAGCGAGGCCTGTATAGTTGTGATAGACTTAACATTTGGAAGCTGGGACACTTACTGCAAGTGTGGTGGCTTTTTTCAAAGTAAACACTCAACCTAGAACCTAACATTGGTAACTGTGTGTAACACTGGTAACTCTGTAATTGTGTGTTTAGTCAGAGTTCCTGGTTGTAGCCCAGTGTCAGAGTTTGGAACAGTCTATCTCAGGGTGTGCTTTTTATAGACAGATATCAAAATCCTCTCTTAGAACCTGTAAAGCTTCACCCACTGAGCATCTCCCATTCTTAGAGAATCAGAATGTTTGTGAATGGAACCTGAATCTGTTTTCAGAATCTCCTTTCAGTTTGAGAGCTAGTCACACAAAATTGTAAGAATTAGTGTTTTTACCCTTGCCAGTGTTATAATAGCTAGTGTTTTCTTTTAAGACAGTTTCTCAGATGCTCAGTGCCTAATCATTTCCCCTATGATACCAAACATGATCTCCTCTCTCATCTACTATCTTTGCAAATCAACCTAGTTAAAGCCTGTAGAGTATAACCAGAGTTTACAGACACTTCCTCTCTATTCTGTTTGTGGGAGTAACCTAGTGTACTTACTACATTACCTAATTTCAGCCTAAAGGTTTAGAGTGGACCCTGGGATGGCAGCCTGAGAGACTAGCACCAGAATGTTCAATGAAGAGCAGTCCATTTAGTACCCTTTAACACTCATACTTGAAGATTTGGGTGAAAACGCTGACACTTTGGCAGCATGTACCCTGCTTTCTATTGTCACAGATTTTTTTGACAAACTTATATTGAAGCTTCTGTAAGTTCCATATGCAGATGTTCCCCAACTTGTGAAGATTTGTGTGTTTATTGAAAAAAAAAAAAGAATATAAAAGAGAAGTTCAAAGACTAGGCTGAGGAGTCTATGAGACCTGACTCCAGTCTTGACATTTACTGTCCAGGCGGTGTCAGGTATACCCTCTGACCTGTGCTTTCAAAGATGAAGGTGATGGTGTCTGCCTTTTGGAAGTTGTTTTGAAAATTATGCAAGATTATATATTAAAATACATCTGCCAATAAATCAGCACATTGCATATATTCATTAGATGTAATTTTTAACTGTAACTTTTCAATTTTCCTTTTTAGCCCTGGAGAGTCACTGAAGAAGGAAAGGAGGAAGTACACGCTGGATGAGCTAAGTAGATGTGAACACAATGGAAGGTCACATTACTAAGTAATAATTGTTGAGCAGAAGACAAGAGGGTGGAAGAGAGATCCAGACTGCAGTGGGTTTCGTGGTATAGCTTTCTGGCTTAGGTGCTTCCTCTGCCCTTATTCCCCTTTGTACCATTGTATTTAGCACTTAATTAATTACTTTCTACACTCACTTTGAGAAACACTGATTACGTAGTCTGCTTCAAATTTTGAATTCTGTCTTTAGATTTTGGTATCACTTATTCTCAACTTTTTGGGCTTAAGGGTAGCAGCTCTTTTTCTTATAGGGAGGTGGAAGGGGTCTAGCTCTTAGAATAATTGCAGGGAATAGGTGTCTGCCCATGGTCCTAGAAATGGATACAGAATTCAGCTTCAGATTTGCTTTCTCATACAGGTGTTTGCCACCAAAGAACGGGTTCTAGCCAAAGAGGCTCCTACCTGGGGACTTACAGCACTACCTGTGCTTAGCATTGAGATGCCTATAAGTACTTTTTTTCTAACATCAGGTCATTTGCTCCTTAAAGCAGCCCATTAAAATGCTGTCAATATAAGTGAACAGATTGCAGTCAAGCATTTCAAATCCTTTCTCCTCATCTCTCTTCTCTATTGGTTATCAACAAAAGGAGTTCCATTCTGCTCTAAAAACTATCTCTTATAGGTTTAGGAACAACCAGCCATTGTGGCTTAACTCATTCGTGATGTCTTCTTGAACTAGAATCTAATCATTGTTCATTCTCTAATTATCCCTGGACAGTTCTCAGAATTAACCTCTTAAAACTGTCACTCTCCTTGAGTTCATATCATAACCACACCATTTGGCCAATTACTACCTAGTTATAAAAGTCTTAATGAAAGCATATGTATATGATTGTGTAAGCCAAGTCAGGTTGCTCTACTTTCCTGATCCTTGAATGGAGAGGATTGGCAAGATGATCTTAGAGTAAGCATCTTCTCATTCTGAGGTTCTAGCACATTTTGACCTTCGATAGTTGGTATGGGATTGAGTATTCCTGGATGTAAATGTTGTTATGAGAACTGGTTGTTTCAGGACCTATTCTGTCTCAGAGATAAATAAACATAAAATTGTTCACTTTAAAATTCCACATACCTTTTCTAGAAAGCCTTTTAACCAGAAGAACTCAAAAAATTAGCTGGTGGAGAAATTAAATGCCTGTTGATAGGTATTAGAAGCCCCGCCCCCATCTTCCACCCCCCAAAAAAAGAAAAGAAAAGGAAAAAAAAGTCTACATTATCCTTGCAAATCATTTACTATGGTAAAATAGTAGACTATCTTTCCTCACTATTGATTGGGGGTAGGGAGTAATTTGTGCCAGGATTCACCCCTTTGTAGATACTAAAATCCGTGACTGTTAAATCCTTTATGGAAAGTAGTGTAGTACACGAACATACCCCCACGCATATTGTATGTTCTGAAGCAATATAGATGATTTATACCTCATGTAGTACCTTTAAGTAGTTGCTGTGCTGTGTTGTTCAGGGGGTAATGACAAGATAAAAAGTCTGTGTAAGTGTAACCTAAATGAAATTACTTGTTTGATTTATTTATTGAGCCAAGGTGTTGCTGTAACCCAGTCTGGACTGGAATTTACTGTGTGGTCTATGCTGTCCTTGAATTTGTAGTTCTTGAAGGTCAGCTTTCCAAATGCTGAAATTCTGAGGCATGTGACATGGAGCTTGTCATACTTTTATACACACAGACACATATTCATTCTTGATCCACTAGAATGTGAAAAACCAATGGTATTTTACATTTCATTTTTATTGACTAATGCTGAGAAATACCTGGCTCTGTGTTCTTTTTTGAATCAGTGCATAACTAAAAGTCATAGATGGAAAAATCTAGGCTAGATACAAGGTGACTGTCCCCTAACCTGGCTGTTGAGTATTGTAACACTGCATCTGCATGTACATATATCACATGCACATTACACTTAAATTAAGGATGTCCTGAAATTATGAGATGCTATTATACATTGACCCGACTTTAGGGATATCTCTTTAAAGTGTGTTGACATTTAATTGACCTTTGAAGGTTCATTCTGTTAATCATACTCAAAGTGCTAAAGCTATGGTTGACTGCTTTGGAATTTTTACATTCAGTCGTGCTTAGCATATAAATTCTCTGGCATAATTTGCTGCTTATTTAGAGAAAGTTTCCTTTCTTCTCTGAAAATGTGAGTTGTACTTGTGTTTTATTTTGTTTTTAAAGCTTTGCTTTAGGCTAGGTAATGATAGAGGTTTGAATTTAAGTCTTTTCCTGTCATTAGTTGTATGGGGTATCGCTTTTTCATACACAAGTAATGGAAACTGCTGCTTGCCTAAATGAAGAGTATGTTTATTCATGCAAGACCTAGAGTTCTTCAAGGAATAATGTTAAAATTTAAACAAGTTTAACCCTTAAAGTTGTGTATTTTTCAACACTTATAAGAGCCTTTCAAGTCTATTATTGTGGATGAAACTGTCAATGCAACAAATGTTTTTTTTTTATTGAACAAGAATTCAGAAGAACTATTTTCATAGTAAATTGTATTTCTTGAATTATTGTGAGTATTTTACTGTAATCACACTATTTGCAAAAACACGAGAAATCTAATTTTTTTAAATGCTAACTTTCATTGCTTTATCTAGAGTATAAAGATATACTGTATCTTCTGAAACAGTTTACAATTTCTGGGACTGGAAGTATTTTTGATACAGTTAGCTCAATTGACTTAAATTGATGAGGTTTTTTTTATTTTTGTTTTGTTTTTTTGCTTTTGGTTAGTATATTTAATGTTCCCCGTGTTAAAATGGAAACAGTCCTTACCTAGCTTAAACTGTCATTGAAATCATGACCCTTTAGCCTCATTCTTCTGATATACACAGGTGTACACTACAATGCCTGGCTACAAAATTTTTAAATTTTTATGTGTGTGGGCAATTTGCCTGCATAATTGTCTGCACCATGTTTTTGCCTGCTGCCCATGGAGATTGGAAGAGGGTGTCAGAGCCTCTGAGACTAGAGTTATAGACAGTTGGGAGTATCCACATAAATAATAGGAATAGGACCTGGTTCCTCCGGAAGATCATCACCATCTCTTCAGCCTCTAAATTAATATTTTTAATATTTTTGGAAAGATAACTTTTTTAAATTATGAAAAATTAGCATGTACCTACCATTTTTGATGTTTTGTCTTTGAGGCTCTGCACATATTTTTGAATGTTTTTACCTTAAAACAGCTATTAAATAAGAAAATTAAAGTTTAAACTAGAACTTTTACTTTCATAAGATAATCTTATACTTTACATTTATGTGACATGTAACTTCAGACTATTCTTTTGGGGGAAGGGAATACACAGAGAAAGATACTAAAATTATTTCAATAAAACCTAAAGAATGCAAATCAGTGCAGCGGTGATCATTTACAGGATAGTCAGATCGGGGTGCCATCTCAAACTTCCTTTTCTATACACTGTGATTTCAGTGTATTTCTTCTTCAGTTGCTAGTATCTTAAAGTCAGAAATAACTAAACATAATTTTAATATAAAGACGGGTTTCCTCAGGACACTTTCTTAGTTATTTTTATAAAAAAATACACATCTATTGAGTGGGTGATTCATTAACAAAAATAAATATTTACTGTTTTATTTTCTGTCTTTCTTATCATAAAGAATTTTCTGTCATTCAGATCTGGAGATGTTCACAGGGTTTCTTTTTAAACAGATTTATGTGTTTTCACATACTACATTCTGTCCTGACACTTTAATAATAGTTTACTTAATATTCTCCATGTTAAAATGGTGTCTTCATTTTACAAATGAGAAGGTTGTAGTACAGGTATTTATCTAAGGTCTTTAGTTGGGGAGACAGATGTGTAAGAAAATTAGGTAACAATCTTGGTACAAAATAGCAACAGCATAGCTGTGCAGGATCTAGAAAATGATGGGTCTACTAGGAAAAGACAGGACTGAGCTGGGCCTGGTATAAAGAGCAGCATGTCCTCCTTCCTGTGGCTCTGGAAGCACAGGGCAGATGCTCTCAGGTTTCAGCTGAGGGCTCAGCCTGCCAGGTGGAGGAGGCACTTGCTCTGATGCTGCAGGAGCCCTCATGTCCTCCTCCTCCTCCTGGCATTTTCTGGCTGACTCAGGCAGTTTTGCCCCAGGAGGGTTTTCCTTCCCCCTCAGTTGGAAGCCTGGGCTTTGTAAATAATAGGAGAAAAAAAATTTCCCACAGGTTTAATCTTAGGCTAGTTCACCCTCCCCTTCTCCTTTGTATATTTCTTTGAAAATAGTACTCAGAAGTATTTTATATATTGTATGAAACTTAGAGATTGATAGTAACAGAATTAAAGGGCAAAGCAATCCTTTCTGTTTGAATTCAGGAGAGAAAGAGCAGTTAAAGTAGAAAATAGAGAAAAAAGAAACATTTTGGAAATGAATAGATAAATTGGGAACGGGAAGATGATGGAAAATGAAAGGAGAGAACTGCTGATTTGCTTCACACCCACACCTCCTCCCCAAATTCACAGTAACAGGCAATGTCACTTTCTTTTGCCTGACATGCTGAGCCAGGGAGTTGAGAATCGTGGGAGTGGAAATTTTCTTCCTTTTGCATTTTGAGACTTGGGTGTGCTGCTTTAAGTTGCCACTGGTATCTAAGTAATGTTTGTTTATACTGGATATTTTCTGTGCAGCCTTTGTGGATGGGACTTATAATACAAACAATACTGTCAGAAAGACTGCAGGTATTCCATTGCTGTGTTTATTTTACTCGCTAAAAAACTGCCAGAGCCCTAAGACTTCTGAGCACATTTAGAAAACTCCAGAGGCAACTTTAAGAATAGTGTTAGTAAAAGGAAAGAAAGGAAATTAAGACTTGGTACTTTAGAATGCTAACCAACGTGGAAGTTTTTTTTCAGAGAGTATAAATTAGGGTCTAGTTGTTTTAAAACTTTGGTGTAAAAGTAGTTTTTTTTTTATTGTCTTAATCACGTAGATAATATAAAAGTGCAGCATTTTTGTTCCATAGGCATCTCATTTTATAAGATATAATTTGGAGAGATTTTAGTGCTATTTTTAAATGCCAGATTGATCACTTATAAAGAAAGATCCTTGATAAGATCATGGATCTCAAAGTATTTGTTCCTTATTAATGATTGTAATAGAACAGAGTAATTAAAATTGTGACCATCTCACAAAATCTAAGATGCACTGCCAGTCTTATTTTTAAACTTTCTGTTAACTCATTTTATGCCTCTCCCTCACTTTTTATCTTACTATCTATATAAAAGGTAGATTACTCATTCACATTTATGGAAATATAGTCTCTTTAAATAGCAAAATATTGAGCTAAATGGTAAAACTGTTGATTTGGAGAAAGTAATTACTTTCTAAGTGTTTGTTCCCCAAGTAAAGAAGCATGTAACAGGATTGGTTTAGATCCCCATCTGTGAAATAAAGTGAATTGAGCATATTTTCCCAGTCCTTATATGTCCTGGCATTCTCTTCAAGCATCCATAGGCTCTAGGAAGCAGAAAGAAGCAGGCAGATTTTCTTTATTTTTCCTTGTAGCTAATCTTGTCCTTGTCCATTCTTCCCTATTGTCATGGAAATGTTTCCCCTCATCTGACTGTTCTCATTAGACTCTAGATTGCCACTATGCCCAGTTTTTCCACATTAGACAGAGACGCAGCCTGGGCCTAGAAACTTGAAGAAATGTTCTCACGCTTCCTTGGATTTTCCTTCTAGAAGCATGAGTTTCACAACTGCTGCTTGTTTATTGCTGCGGTTCCTGTGTGTTCTCCTGGCCTGGGTTGTCTTTTAACCTCTGCTCTTAATGCTTAGCTTTACAAGAGAAATTTGAGCCAGTCACACTGGAAATGTCAGCCATCCACAGTGGGTCAGTTCACATTCAGCACAAATCTACCGAGTGCTTATTAACAGGTAACTATTTATTTGAATAGGGGTGGGTTTTTTGTTTTGTTTTTTTGTTTTGTTTTGTTTTGGTTTGGTTGGTTTGGTTTGGTTTGGTTTTTGTTGTTGTTGTTTTTATCTTGCAGATTTATAGTTATTTCATGAAAATCTAAAAACAAACAAACAAATGTATTTGAACCACTGAGCTTTTGATAACCAAAAACACTTTAAGTCAAATATTAACTTGCCATAAAACTCTCCGAAAGGTGTCTAATTTTCAGGTTAAGCAAGCTATTTCCACCTAAATGGCCCATTCTCTTATGAAATAGTACAAAGTTGTGAAAGCTGACTTACAGGTTAGATTCTAAATAAGACTTTTTTGTCCTGATTTTTTATGTGCTTTGGTGCTTTTTGCCTTCAGCATAAGATATATAGTCCTCCTTTGTTCCCTGATGGCAGCCCATATTTCTTACCAAATAGTACTGTAGACAAGTGCTTCTACAGAAAGCTTTACAAGTTAGCTTCTAACTGCTAGAACTTCTGTAACTATAACTTTTAAATAGTTGCATAATGCTTCTATTTAGAAAAAGTGTTTCTATGGAAAGTGATGGTGAATGAATTCTGTGTAATTTGGTGACTCTTTCTATTAAGAGAAAAAAATTATCAGTTAAGGGAAATCTACTTCATGATTTGTATATCTTTAATTTTAAAAATCTTCCAACCCTCCTTTACTCAGTTTTCACTGTATACTCATAAATTAAAAAAAATAAGGAATTGGAATCTTAACACTTTATAACTGAAAGGATTTTGTAGCGATTTTATTAACCCTCTTACTGAGAAAACTGACATCTACTATGGTCTAATGAAATCAGGGAGCTACTGGGTTTAAAAGCCCTAATAACATTTTAGTAGTCTGTTTCCATAATGCTGTACTATTTACTATTATCCTTGCTGATAATCAGAAAATGGTAAGAAGGGAACATAACTAGTAAGGACATAAGTCCCTGGACTTTTTGCACACAGCTTGGTCACTTCTCCAGGAAGTTCTGTGAAGAGCAGGTATTGATGTTTCCTTTCATAGGGAAAGTAGCTCAGTCTCGAAGTTACACATCTCCTGAGCACTCCTCTGTCTGCCAGGTAACCCTGTGTTCTTTGTCTCTCTGTTATTTAAGAATCACCATCTTGGAGAATTCTCCCAGGACACAGGGTAGGAAGCAACAGCTTCATATTATGATTTTGGCTGTCTTTGTTGAATTGTAAGCACCCCAAAATGCTGTTTAGTTGTAAATGAGATACATCCTAGGAATTCTCTTAATGACTTCTTGAAGATTCATCCAGCATATACTGAGCACCCACTTTTGACAGGACACCTTTTGGGGCACTTGGGTAAATGCAGTAGGTAGAGTCATAGCCACAAGCAGAGAGAGACTTAAGGTAGTCTCTCCTTTCAAAAACTTGCCTTTGTAGGGATGTGTGAAAGATATTAGTCCTTGTGTCTGAAATCTGTCAGCTCTTTCTAAATATCTATATTAAAGTTTATATTAATGTATACCATGTAGATAGAAAAGTAAAGGAAGTGAGTTTTTAACATATTAACAGCCATGTGACTTGGTTTTTATCTTCACTTTCTTTTAGCTTAATATTCATAGCTTAATACTCTGTCAAGTCATAGCTTTGAAAGCAAAATCATAATTACTTTCAGAATGAATCAATTTGGAAGTATGGCATTCTGGGTATTTTATGGCAATTGATATTATTAAAGACTCTAAATTAATCTTACCTTTATAAATGCTGTCTAAAATTAAAAATAAAATTAGTTGAGTTTAAAATTAGTAGATTACTCTATAATATTTAACAATACGAGATAACTTACTAATATATATATATATATACACACATACATACATACATATTAAAATGTACCAACTCTGAACAATTGGCTTTAGTTAAAAGTAGGTATCTTTTTACTTAGTGATATTGGTAAACATTATTATTTTAAATAAGGTCTTACTCTTATCCATGCTAACCTTGAACTCCTGGTCTCAAGTGATCCTTATGAAACTACAAGTATATATCAGCCCCAACTCAAATAATTATTTTAAGGCAGTTCCACTGTGTAGCCCTGTCTGACCTGAAACACTCTGTATTTTCTTTGCAGGCAGGCTAGCCTCAGTTTCTGCCTCTTGAGTGCTGTGATTACAACTGTGCTCCAGTATGCCTGTTAAAATAAATATTTTTAAAGGCAGCATTTGTTATAAAATTGTTCACATCCGAGGCAATATATTATCCTGAAGGAATAGTACTGACCATACTGAGTTTTTACTGTGTGGGAATTAAGGCTTTAGTTTTGTTTCTCTTTTAAAGTATTTCAGTATGTGAGCTCATTTCTGCCATGTGATTGCTACAATAACATTTAAATGTACCTGATATTTCTTTAGAAGCATGCTGTGTTTCAGCAGAAGCAGGAGGGTTTTTCTGTTCTTTGGAAGGAATCTAAGAGTAAGAGTACAGAGGGAAGAGCTGAGCCAGCAGCAGCCTGTGGTGAGGGAGGTTGCCTGGGAACTGCTGACAGTGAGGTAAAGGGAGGAGGGAAATGAAGTGGATTGAATGGAGTGGGAAAGTCCCCTCCTGGTTAGCCTGCAGGCTGGGAGGCCCTGACCTTCTGGAATCTCCCACCTTAGTGGTAATACTGGAGAAAATAGGAGAGAAGAGCTGCTGGAAAATGGATGATAAGCTCAAGGTCCTGATTATTTTGAGAATATCTGAAAACTTGCCTAAAGAGCAAACCAATTTTCTTTCATCATAAAGAGTGCTTTCAACTATTAATTTTTTTGATTATCATTTTATGTTAATTTTATAATGAAAATATAATTATTATTGCGCTGTTAATTGTCTTTTATTTTCAAATGCATACCTTCTCATACTCCAGAAATGGCTCAGAACACCAGAATGTGAGAGTCAACAGTGAGCCATGGATGGGACCTTAGTGCTGCAAGCCTGTTGTCATCCTCAGTATTATGCTGATGATGTATTCTTTTTTGATGGCTGCTTTATTTTGCTGTGACAGGGATAATCTGATAGTGGCATAGTAGATACCATTTGTCCTTTACAGGTGTTTGAAAATAAAAAGAAGGTAGAGGTAGAATGTCAGTACTCTTCATGCAGCTGCCTGGACCCCATGGTTCCCATGGTCCCTAGAGGCAGAAGGATGCAGGACCTGGCCACTAGACCCTGTGTTGACAAAGATCCTCCCGATCTTGGAATACCAGTTGGGAGGCTACATGGGTAGGAAGGACAAAGGTAGAAGGAGGGAGAAGCATCATTTTCTGGAGGAGCAGGGAACCTTGAACTTTTCATTTCCATGATTAGCTGAGAAAAAGTTATAAAAGATTTTAAAGTCTCCTCCATTAAACAAGTTAATTCTTCAAATAGTTCAAACAGAAAGGATGTGAAAAGATAACAACCTTCCAGAGACAGCAGAGTTGTGTGTGTGCTTATACAGCACTTTTGGGCTGACAGACTTAGGGACCTTGACTCACAGGTCTGGAGCCATGGGGTGCTCATAGTTTTAAAGTTGGAAGTTGGTTTTCTGTGTTCGAGGATTATTAAGAGATTAATGTCTGATGTACTGAACTACATTGAATCTTATTCTTCTATGTTAACCCTTTTTTTTTCTCTTTCTTTTTTGCTTTAAAAAAAAAAAAGAAAAAGCCCTGAGACAGGGTTTCAGTTTAACAGCCCTGGCTGTCCTGGGCTTGCTTTGTAGATCAGTCTTGAACTCAACAGAGGCCTGCCTCTGCCTCTCTTGAGTGTTGGGACTAAAGGCATGCATCACCACATGTTAATTGTTCACATTTACCAGATAATGGCAAGACATTTTTAGTTAGAAACAAACTTAGTTAGTTCAGATATTTAGGACAGTGGTTCTCTGCTGATAAGGTATAGCAGAAGCATTTGATAGTTTTTGCCAGGTGTACAAACCTACCAGCTTTCCATCTTTTGAACAAGAATTGCAGAATCAAGGGGGCAAAATGAAAAATCCATGTGAGGCTAGAAGAAACCAGCTAGATAATTTATCTTTTCCCAGTCCTCTAATTTTGAGAATTTTGGTTCCAAGTGGATTACGTGCTGCTCAGCAACAGAAAATAAAATCCTAAATCATTAAAACAACTACATAACACAGAACGTCACCTAAAGTAGCAAAGTTATCTAACATCTATTTGAAGAAATTGACTTTAGCTTTCATATGATTTTTTGCTGTGCTTGTGTCTTTCTAAAACACCTGTAAGTATGAAGTCCTGGACTGATACTTGTTAAATACGCTTGCATTTTTGAGCTTTTGTATCTATGATCTTAGTCTTTCATGTTTTAGAGACTTGTGTGTGTGTGTGTGTGTGTGTGTGTGTGTGTGTGTATGTGTGTATACATAGTGTGGTATGACTCTAAAGTTTGATATACCTTCAACGTAGAATTATCACTGGAAATTGTTTGCTTAGTATATAGTAGGCAATTACCATTTATCTTTTTAAAATATTTTATGTAATTTTTTTTAGATATATAATGTATACAGTGTTCTGTTTGCATGTACACCTGCACAACAGAAGAGGGCACCAGATCTCATCATAGATGGTTGTGAGCCACAGTATGGTTGCTGGGAATTGAAAAATGGCTCGAGGTCAAGAGCACTGGTTGCTCCTCCAGAGGTCCTGAGTTCAATTCCCAGCAGCCATTTATCATTTTTAATTTAAAGTTATTAATCAAAATTGGACAGATTCTAAGACAACTAGGAGATCCTTCACTTTGAGAAAAATCTATGAGAGTGAAAGTACTTTCTTTTTGTAAACAGCATTGATGTGCAATATCCTCCAGGGTGCCAGTTCTGGTATTTATGTTTTAATTAAAGAGCACCCTGCCTCTGTTTGTGGGTCACTAAAAATAAGTGGGTGTCTTGGTGAGAAGTTCAGGAGGTTGGTGGCTGTAGCTGAGTTTAGGATTGACTCAGCTCTGGGCAGCAGTGGTATATGAATGCCAAGTGCTAAGAATGTTTGGAATGTAGACTTGCCAGCACTGATAGAGTTTGCTTTGTTCCCCTGTGTGACTTGACCCATTGAGAAATTGTGGTTTCCTAGGAAGTTTTCATAGTTCAAAGTGTTTAGTTAATAAAGAGATTGGCCACAACATAATTCAGCTTGTTTTCACCCGCTGCCTCAAAGATTAACTTTCTTAAACATAATGGGATACAACTACCCTTTGCTTTGAAAAAAAAAAAAAAAAGAAAGAAAATTTATGGAGCTCATCACATTTGTTAGTTTCCACAAACATAAAGTTTCCTGTGGGGATTTTTGTATAATAAAATCCCAAGGTGTTGGCAACTTAGCCCTGGGTAACTTCATCTAAAACCAAATCTCAGGGAAAGGCACACCCACTTTTCTGTATCAGCTTAATCTTTCACTAGACTCAGAAGGGTTTTTGAATAACTTCAGGAAAAGTAGTGACTGATAGAGCTTAACCTTCCGTTTTCCTCATTTATTTTCATTAGAGAATGGGAGTGGAATTCAGAACATTCAGATGCGGAGTTAATGTGCGTCACTGCTGCCAGCCCCTGCTGCCAGCGATAGGTTCTGTGTTTTTCCAGTGGGAAACTCTGATCCGCAGACTGATGCATGCCGACCTGCACCTCCTTGCTCTTTTCTGTTTTTCTCCTGATTGTTGCTAACTCTCGCACATCAGCTGACTGCACAAGGCCTCTGTGGAAAAAAATTTCAGAACAAAGGTGACTGTAAAAGTAGCACGTAAGTCTTGTGTTTCTGTTTATAACTTTGCCATTCTTATTGATAGTTTTAAGTTTCCCTGTTCCAGTGTTTAGTGTTGAATGTATTCTTTATGCTGTGTAAATAATTAAGATTTTTCCTGGTTGCTTTTGCTCAAAGAAGAATTTTGCTAAACTTATGCATGTCCTAGTACTAGTAAATCACCTCACCTGCATGTTTGTTTCTTATGGCTGATAGTAATGGATGAAAGCCATTTATGTATATTTGACACTTAGTAGATGAATAATAAGTATTCCTGAAGCGTCTGCCTGTGGGACTACAGACATTTTCTAGTGCCCATCTGTGTGAATGAGACTTTACAGAGTGTTGCCTGTACATTTCAGAAACACCTCCAGGGGGCTTCAGGTCAGAAAGACAGACTGCTGAAGAAGGCACATCTCGTTGACAGTGAGCGACTGTAAACATCCTCGACTGGAAGCTGTGAAGCCACAAATGGGCTTTCAGTCGGATGTTTGCAGCTGCCTACTGCCTCCAACTTCAAGGAGCTGAAACCAATACCATGCTTTCTCTTCGATTTATTTTTACAAAGCTTGGATAGAAAAGATAAATTAAACAACTTCTAAGCTGCAGAAGTGTTTTTCCCATGCATGAAATATACAGTAGTTGTACCTTTAGTAATAGTATTCTTGAGAAAACTGAGAAAATATATAGTATTCTTATTTTTAAAGAACTATGTAGGCCAGTGCTTAAAAAAAAAAAAAAAAGCATTCTAAAACATGGGCTCTTTAATCCACTTTTTTATATCAAATCTCAGTAGGTATTTTTTTTAGGGTCATTCAAAAAAATTATGTTAATGTAGCTAAATTATTTGAAAAGAGAAAAAGTAAAACTAAAAGTAGAGAATTAATTCATGTTTCATAGTACTTGAATTAATGAGGTAGTGATTTTCACCTTAATAACGTATTTAAACACTAACATTTCCTCTGCTAACTCTGAAAAGTATATTTGGCTTTGTTTTGTATGGTCTTGTTGAGATTTTCCTTTTAGCTGAACTGATCATGTAACTCAGTTCTCTTTAAAATAGTCAGTGCATCAAATTCCATTCTTTATGAAGACAGTTTCAGGTTGGGAAGCCAGCACAGGTCTCTGAAGGACACAGTTTCTAGTTTGCTTTTATTGTAAATGTGTATTTTCTTAGGGCTTAATGTGAATGTTTCTTTAGTTAAATTATGTTTATGAGACACCTTAAAAAGAGAAGTAGGCAGCATCTTTATTGTCTAAAACAAATTTGAAATATACTATTTTCATTACTTTAGAATCTAAAGCTTCTCCCATTTAACACCATTGATCTTACTAATAGGAGGACATGTTGAAAAAGTGTGTCCCATTCTAAAAGTGCTGGCCATGCTGATAGCTGGAATGGAGAAATGAGTGTATAGAGGTGAGTTTTCCTCACACATAAAGCCATCAAATTAATCATGATAGGCAGGAGGAGTCAGTTGACTACCTCTGAAACACAGGGGACTGGATAGAGAAACCTCAGGGTCTGAAACAGAGCAATGCTGCTTTAATAGGTAAACTCAGCTATGTGAGTAACTCAGCTATGTCCTAGGGAACCTAACAGTATTTCCCAGGGAAATGACTATAGGTTTGAAGAAATTTTTTGACCTTCACTTTCTTTATATTCTCCACTATGTTATTTCATACTTCTTTCTTTGCTTCATTACTTATAAATTTTCCACTTTGTGCTTCTATTTGGTAATTCCTTCACATAATTACTTATTGGAATTTTTTATCTTGTAAAATTTGCTTAATTCTTAGATATTTCTTAAGCCAGTAAATATAAACCTCCATTAGCTATTTTGGTTAGTTTTGAAATTAATACCTGCTATGTTTTGTGCTTCTTATTTCCACAGTAATAATCTAAAATGCTGTTTTAGAATATCAGCAATGTGCTATTTATAGTTGAAATAAGATCCTGTTTTTTTTTTCTCCATTTTATAAAAATAAACAAGTTTAAAACAACAGTATTACATTATAAGATTAAATTGTCAAAATATTATATACTTTAAGTATCTTTATATAAATTAACTCTGCTAATTATTTTTACATATATTTTCTTTAATATAATTTAAAAATTATATCCATTTCTGTATAATAAAGCTTCTTACATGAACCATAGCATAAAATAATGTTTCTTTTCCTCCTCCCCCTTTTGTGTTGTTCCTTACGCTTTTTCGGCAAGGGTTTTTAAACTGAGTACATGCCCAGTCTCCCTAGAGTCTTCAAGTGGCCGGCAGTAGGTCAGTTACTTAGAATAACAGATGTCCTTGGTGCTGGAAAAATGAACTCAAGTGTTGTTACAAAGCCAGTCATGTTTTAAAAGTGAACAGCATACCTAAATAACCATAAGTAGTGTATATTTAGTTTTATTTGTAATATTTCAAAATAGAAGTGTGACATCCTTTGAAGGGAGTTTTCTAAAGGAGGAATATAAGAGACTAAAGTGACATAGGTGATTCATGTAAATAATACTTATATTTTCCCCAAGCCTAGAACTCTTAACTTGAACTTGCACTCTCGCTTATAGGGATGTCTCTATAAATAGCATACATGTGTAAACTCCTTTTCTTCCTGAGAGGACAGCTGCAAGCTATGAGGGTTGATGACTAGCAAACTGATCTCTTATCTAGACCTGTGAACACCATCTCTGCCTACATTGCTGTTAGATTGTGTTGTTTTCTTTTGCTAAACTATTAGCAAAATGTTACCGTCAAGTAAAAGGTCTTTCCTAGGTATTAACCATGTTTTGATGGTTTATTAACACTAATTTGAAGTTTCCAGGTGTTTTTGTCTATTGGGAGACTAATAGGATGTTAACAACTTGGTTTAATTTGTGAGTTAATAAAATCTTAAAGATAATTGTTAGTGAGCCATCTTAAGAGATTGGCTAAAGGAATTGAAAATTTTATTCACATGTCCCTCTGAGTAGTACAGAATAAGTACTGGATATTCTAAATACATGGGAAAGTAGGCTTGTTAGTATATATTATAGTTGCTTGTATGCATGGCTAAGCAAATACAGAACTAAGCCATTTGAGATCGAGGTTTCTAAGATTATTATTTTTCTTCTTCAGTTTTATTTCTCTTAATGCCAGAAATTCAATAAATAAGTAGGGTGGATTTTTTTATTATTATTATTTGTTTTACTAATGAGCTAACCAAATAGCTCATTGGATAAAGGTTTGCCTTCAAGTGATGACTTGTGTTCAATCCTGGGTCTCACTGAGCAGAATGAAAGAATTGACTCATACAGGTTCTTTAACTTCTTTATGCAGACCATAAATTATACATACATGAACATTTATTTGTGAACACACAAATCTATACATATAAGAAAGTGAATGTTTTAAATGCACTGGCTGCTAGTCTTATAAATGGTATCCAATGAATTAAATATTCGTTAATAGACTTCCTTAGTGGTTATTTATGAAAAATTATCTGTCACTAATATATACTTAAAATCAGGCACTGTGAATGTGGTAAGCAAGTTAGTGTTGCCAAGTGATACTTAATCTACTTTTCTAATTTGTAGATGTAATTATTATATAAGATTAATGATGCAGTACTGTTAGAATGAAAGTTTTTGATGCAAAATGCAAATTAAAGTAAACTGGGGATTCATTCAGCACAAATACTAAATGTAAACTTACTGTCTTCGTGGTCTTTCAGACTTCTGTTAGAGAGATTAATGAATAAAACCCATCAAATTTCCTTTCCTTTATGGTAATCTCAGAATCTTTCTTGTTAGAGGATGTAAAACAGTGTGATTCTGTATCATAAGTTGTTATATTCAGTGATTTCTTGCAAGGCTGATCACATATTTAAAATTTGGATTTGGTGGTTTTTGTTTTTTTAAGCCAAAGAATGAAACTCTTGAAAAATACAAGTGTTTATACAAGAAGTCTATAAGTAACGGAAATTTTACTTAAACAAGAAATGACACAGTTGAATATATAAGGTACCCAGTGTCATAAGACAGTATCACTTGTAGTCATAATTCCCACAGTTAATAGGAATATATTTACTGGCTTTTGATGTAAGAATTCTTGTATGGTAGATGTAGGTGTCAGTACCAGTGTGCATAAACACTGCATTGCCTTGTTTTGACAGTCCCCTCTAAAGTCTTTGTGACCTGCTTGTCCCCATCTTCTGCTCTCCTCAGCTTCTTAAATCCCGGCTATACTGTTCTAGTCCATTATATTCTTCCTCTTGACTCAGTTCCTTCCTCTGCACAGATGAATGCTCTTATTCCACTTATTCTAGTTTCAAACACATAACATCCTTGCATACTTGCACCCATGCACATGCATGCACACTCATATTTTTAAATTTTTTTTTATTCTAAATAGCTTTCCTTAGAGAAGAATTCTTTATTCCCTTCAGGTCATGCTATAGCCTGATTTATCCTGACACAGGAATCACAAATGTCTCTCTACCATGTTAAATGGAGAGGGAACACCAAGTAAATGATCAGAAGTTGTAGCAAAAAAAAAAAAAAAAAGCAGTATTTCAGGATACAGTGATTAAGATAGTCCCAGAGAGCTTAAGCAGCCAGTTTTAAGTACACTAATTGACATTAGATTAGTATTTGTTTCTATGAAACATACTTTGGATTTTTGAATTTAGTTTAATGATAAGACCTTATACATAGAATTCAATTCTTCCAGAAGGTGATCTTTTAAAAAAATTAGTTTGCTTTAGTAAACTCCTCACTTGTAGAAAGGGTAGGAATGATACTTGTATATACCTTTCCTTCTGCTGGGTGCCATTACTTGCCTTTCAGCAACTTTCCCTATGGTGGCATAGAAATTATTATGACAAGTATGTTGCTGCCTGGTTCCTTGAGTATCAGTGGCATTGATAACGTTGTAGATGTCATGTGGCAAGCACTGTTCAGACTGTTTTGTTAGCTAAATTATCACAATAACATTGTGAAATAAATGGCACCTTAATTTTAACAAATGAGGAAACTGAGGCACAGACAGGTTAAGTTACGTAGAGCTTCTCAGGAAGTGGCAGGGAATCTAAGAATATAAATTACTGAGGCTCACATGATAGAGACGAACAAGTTTGTGTCGAAAGGGCTGTGGAAGGCATATGAAGTATACCTTCCAAAGGCTGATGAAATGAAATATAAGAAAGATGTGGAGAGAAATTTTGGAGTGCAAGGTGGGTGCATGCCCTCAGAGATTGCCTAGAGTGGCTGCTCTGCTGCAGGTAAGAGGATGTCTGGAAGCAGTATAGTGAGAGAATAAGCTGGAATATTTGGAAAGTTTGAAGATACAAAGCAAAAATAGCTCTCTAAACTTAATTGCAAGCTACACTTTTAAAGAGTGTTGAATTATAGGTTAAACTTATTATGCAGGCTTGTTTTGTGTCGCTTCAAAGCTGCAAAAAAGGGACAGCACTCTTGTTGCATTTGTAAATAGGCTCCTATCTATCTGTTTTCCTTTCTTTTTGTAGTTGTAAAGAATCATTCATGCCAGCACAGTTAATGAGCTTTAGCAGATGTTGAATGAAATTATATATTCTGAAGGGCATTCTTGTGCTGCCATCATCTCCTGCCTGCCTTAGTGTCTTTATCACAGGGCGACTTCTAAGTTATAATGGCCACGTTCTTCTCCAGTGAATCTGGTTCTGGGTCAGACTGGACCTGTAGTGAGAGAGGTCCTTTGGGTGAAGTTAGCCATAGTGGGATGTCAGTTTTCTATACCATAACTGCTCTCTTCACAGAGCTTTCTAAAAAATTCTAGGGAAAGCCATTCAGTTTTTTTAAGTTTTTTATTTTTTTAAAATAGAATCATCACCAAGTTGTACAGAAACTATGAGTTTCTAGGTAGAGAACATCTCTTCATAGACTGTGAAGGATCAGAATGAGACTTGATTTTTTTTCTCCAAGATGTTTCTCTGTTGCTCCCTGACTTGGAGTTTCTTGGATAGGCTTGTAATATTTCCATCTATATTTATTGCATGGGATTTAAACTTCTCTTTATAAAACTGAAAATTGAAACTAGGACCTTGGGCATGGGAGACAAGTGTTTTATATCATAACTCTATTCCTGGCCCTGAACTCAAACTTTAGTATTTAGTCTTCCTTAAATTTCTCTAAATGACCACTTTTCTGTAATTCTTAGGAAAGGTAAGCCAATTACCTGGATGTCACTATGAAGTAACCTTTCATTTTGCCTTGCTGTCCTAGAGGCAGGCCTCTGTGGGATTTGCTTCCTTGGTATACTTAGTGGCTGTAGCCAGTGCTTTGTGCTAGAAACAAAAGAACTTCATGTTGATATAACCAACACAAGCTCTTTCTGCACAGGTAAGGAAGCTGGGAATTCTTTATGTGTTGAATGTCCCTCTGCAATGAAAAAATCTAGTTCTCTTCCTTTTCCACTGAAAAAATACTGTAAGGTTTTCCCACAAACATTTTTCCATACATTTACCATAAGAACAATATTTGATAAACATATTTGACTGTCTACTATGCAAAAACAGATGTGTTATTTTTTCCTAAATCCTGGTAAAGTGTTAATTTAACCAATTAATTTATATTTCAGAGTTAAGCATAAAATCAGAAGGTAAGCACATGAAGCAAGGTATCTTATTTAAACTACAACTACAGTTGTTTAGTCTTTGATTTTTTATATTTGCCTTCCTAATTCCATGTGGCTCTTCCATAAATGGCCAGTTGTTTATTGTTTAAACATTTTAGCTGTTGTCAAAATTAAGTGCATGTAATCACCTAGTGCTATTCTGATTACGCTCTTACTGTAATAGTACTTTCTTCCTTGATATGATTAAATATCAGTCAAAGACCAACGTGAAGGCCTTATTTGGGGTCACAGTTTGAGGAAATAGTCCATCATTATGGTGGCAGGAGTATGAGGCAGATGGTTATATACCTTTTGTCAGAAAGTAAAGAGAGATGAACCCTAGTCTGTACCTTAGCTCACCTTTTTCTTTTTGCTCAGTCCAGGACTCCAGCCCATGGCACACTGCCACATACATTCAGAGCAGGTCTTCCATCTTACTTAACCTACTAGAAGGGAAAAACAAATCCTTTACAGAAGTGCATAGACATTTGTTTCATTTTAAATTCCATGACGCTGACAGTCAGGGTTAACCATCACAGCTCAAATCTGCTTTAAAACTATAACAGTATATAAATACTTTTAGTCTCTTCACTTATATCTTCTTATGGGAAAGTGATTTCAAAGGGGGCCGAGAAAAATATTATAATGAGTGAAACACCCCAGTCAAAAACGGCACCATGCAAGCTTTCTGTAGTTTAGTCTCTGTTGATATTTTTAAGGGTATGTTAACATATTAGTTGGAGGCTACATGGGCTCTGTAGCAAGAATGTCTGCTGACATATGAGCCACATGGAAATACTGCTTAACGTGTTTTCAAATATTCTGTTTCTATTGCAGCCAAATTCACTTCTGAATTAAGACTGTTCTATGGTTTACAGATCTCAGATATGTAATACTGTATATTCAAGGACTGCTTCAAAAGTAGTATTTATGTAGCTATAAACATTTGTTGTTCTAACACAGGTAGGCATTTAAGATAAGACTGTTGTCCAGCATAGTAAGAATACTGACTTGCTAACTAAAACAAATGGCTACTAGAGTGTATGATTAAATTCCTAGTCTTACTAGAAAATTTTGCTCCTTTTTTGTACACAGCTTTGTACAAAAAAATATTAAGTGAACATTTTTCAACTCTAATAAATAATAGCTGTATTTTTCTTGTCATGTTTCCCACCATATATACTTTTTTTAAAGCTAGTACTTGGAAGAATCCTACTGTGTGTGCACCTATGCAGATGCTCATCTAAAATTATATTAGCTAAAGTCTCAGTGTCTAGAATGCACAAGGCCCTGGGATTCATGCCTGAGTATTGTTATAAATATCACAGTGACTCCACTCCTAGGTCTAACTGCTGCACCTGAGTCACTACTGTGAGACAGTCATATCATCGTGCCACTTTTACATTACCAAACAGTGGTGACTTCATTTCAGTGTTTCCTTTAGGTGACTATTTGGGAGACTCCCTTCCAATAGAGGAAGTGGTTTGATGAAGGCCACTGTTTTCATTTTAGATCCTTCATATCTCTGGAAAGCTGCATCCTTTGTAGAAAATAGAGCTGTATATATGCCAGAGTGTAACCCTGACATTCATCAGGGAAGGGGAGGAGGTCACATAATGCCTTGTGTCTTTCAGCGGTAATCCTCCCATTTGGCAAGAGTTGGACAGGAAGTATTTAACAATGGGATTTTATAAAAGTCAGTGTAGTAATGAGTGTTTTCATATTTGAATGGATCTAAGGAAGTTTTCTTTTTCTCCCCCTTAATGGGGAGGGCACTTAAGGATGAGGATGTCTGTGGACTTGGGAACATTTTTCTACTTTATTAACTTTGTGTAATGTTTTTCTATTTTATTGTGTCCATGAGAGGGAGAAAGGGAAGAAAAGAGCTATAGTCTCTTTATACTGATCTCAAATAGTTTGCTTAAGGGAAGTTAGTAAGGAAGTAACTGTCTCTTAGGAAGGTGATTTTTATCAACAACAGAGGTCTTATAATGTCTTCAACTAGTCCAGAAACAATGAAGTTTTTTCTTTCACTTATGCACTGTAAAACCTGATAGTTTAAAAAGCTTTACACACAAAGAAGGTCATATTAAGAATTAAAAATACAGAAACTAGAGGAAATGATACAGCTGCTTGTCTCCTCCCCCCCACCCCCAGTCACACAACTTCTTCAAGGCAGCTGCAGACATAAGTTTCTTAGGGCTAGTACTAGAGAGTTGGTTAGTAGTACACAGAGAATATCGCCAAGGCCAAGGAACAAGATGAGACCTTTTCCAAGGCCTATGAAGTTACAGGTTTTGGACACAAGAATGATGTAGGTCTTTACTAGTCAGTAACACAGGAAGTGAGGGAGGTCACAGATAAAGGGGATGAAGAAAAGGAAGAGACAGAGATTCAAAAGCATGTAGACCATAAACCTATGAAAGACACTGCGTCACTGAGGACTAACTAAAAGGTCATAAATTTAGGGTGGCATATATTCATTTCTGTGGCATTTCCCCCTAATATTTAGATAAAGTCCTACTAAATGCACCAAAAAGAAGAATTTTGTATATTGGGAACCTTACTTACAAAGAGAACTTTCTGTAGGATTCTACAGCTATTAATGTAATAGGATGTTGCTTTCTTGGTGACATCTGCTTTGTCTGTGATCCTGTCTTATCTCTGCAGAGTCTTTGATTGCACTATGACCTTAAAGTACTCAGATCCCACAAGAGATCTAAAACACCTTTTTTTTTTATCTCTTTTCTCAAATGTTATAGATTGGCCTAATATTTCAGCTTGTGGGAGAGGGTAATTTTAGGAAGGAATTAATCCCCATAGTTTTAATTTTCCAGATAAGTCAATTATATCCCTCTTAAAACTAAAACAACTAAACTCTGAATTATGTTAGTATTTTTTGGTTTCTCTAATGAAAGAAATAGACCTTCTTTGCAGCAGTGTCTTGGTTAAGTTTAGGCTGCAGCTATAGACAGCCCTTGCACTGTTCCTGTAGAGTGCATTGAGGCCTCTGTTTGTTCTTGGGGCTGTAACTGCTAGTCTTCCTATGACTGAATTGTGCCTTTAAAACATGGAGACCATGCCTGCTACTTCTCTAACCCCAGAGCACTAGAACAGTACCTGTAAAGGTTACATAAATTCTTGGTTAGTTTTCTAAAGATAGTATGATTCTCCCTTAATGGTGCCTTTTCAGTCAGTACTACTCAGGTTGAGCGTAATGGCAGTGAAAACACCTTTTCTTGCTTGAATTGCTGTTTCCACAGTTGGTCATTTCTTGTCCTTTCATTACTTGAATTTGAATAGGTACTTAAAATTATCCTTAAATTTTACAAGAGCTATGTCACCTATCCTACATAGGCAATTTCTTGGACACAACTGCCTAACAGTGACATTAACTTGGTTCCTTGTGTGTTAGTTTGTCCATGTCTTTTGGACCCCAAGTCATACATCCAACATAATTATGCTTTTTAAGGTATATGTCCAGTTGAGGAAACCTTTATTCTCCATTTTAACTGGCCATTTTAATACAAGTAGCTGTGTTACTCAGGAAATGTCCAGGCAAAGTGCAGTCACTGAGGACTGGAGTTCAACACTGATGAGTTTCTGTTAGTATCAGTTCTTTTAGGGCACATTTGTGCAGCACGTAGGACTCTCCTTGTGTCAGGATTCCAATTAAACTTCTCCACCAGGACATCTTGAGAGACTTGTTCAGATGTGCATTGTATAACACATTTTCTCTGTCTATCCATCCACTAATCATATTAAAAAGAGAAAATAAAAATCAACGCCCAAACTATATAAATTTCCTCTCTTTCTTTCTCTCCTTCTCTCTCTCTTCCTCTCTCTCTCTCTTCTTCTCTCTCCCTCTCTCTGTTTTGTTCTCTCTTTTTTTTTTCAGACTCTGTGTAGCCTTGGCTGTCCTGGACTCACTTCATAGACCAGGCTGGCCTCGGACTCACAGTAATCCGCCTGCCTCTGCCTCTCCAACTTAAAAACATGATTGCTGCTTCAAGGCAAAGGATTTCAGATGTGTGTTCACTAATAAGTACTGGTTAATCTGTTACTCTAAGTAGAACTTTCTGCTAAGAGTTGGTGGTAGAGCTGTAAACAAGTCAAATGCTGTCTCTGTCCTTCCTTGTCCATTACTGCCAGACAGTATAAAGTTGGCAGGAGTGAGAGAGAAGCTCTTGCTGAATAGGTGGTAGATAGACCAGAGCTGAGAAATTGTGTATGCTGAAGTGGAAGCTGTTCAAGTTGCTGAGAGTCTAAAATTAAATGTCATGTCAAAGTCTAGACATTTTGGGAAACTAGTAGGACAGTGAAACAAACCCCAAGAAACTGGAATTTGGAGCAGCTACTTTTTAAAGCATTAATAGTAATATTAATAGAACTCTCATGTCAGTAATTCAGGCGCATACTAACGATAGCTTTCACAGTCTGATCCATGGTGCTCTAAAAGTGGCACTGCTGTGTGAAGTCAATGTCCTTGAACGTAAAACTGCCATGTAAGAATTTAGATTATTCTAAAGGGAAAATCCTAACAGAACAATGAGTCAATCTTTTACTACATTGCCTAAGTCTGATGGTCTTTAGAGAGTTTTCAGAGAATTGCTTATGCAATACCCTTTTGCTCACTGTTGCCTCAGAGGGTTCACATTAATCATTTTCTGTAAGGTCTTTGTTTAGGTGTACACTGTACCTAAACAAAGTCAGAAGTCTGACTTCTGACTTAACCCGTCCTGTTTGCAAGTTTCAAAAAGACCGTAGACAGAAAACCACAAGGTAATTAGCCTAGGACTCCTATTTAACCCTATCTCAGTCCATTCTCCCTTCTCCAGTGCAACTTATTCATTAGGCTAGAATGTTGTAACCCGTTTAAAAGATTGGAAAAAATATAGTAATCTTTGGTTCCTTGTAGGGTTACTGTTTTCAGGAGTCTGGTCTTAGGTGCCCACCTCTCCTCCCACCTTCTAGAGATGCTAGGCTAGAGTATTTTTCCTCAGATTTAAGTCTGTGTGTGAACCAGTTGCCTAAAGAAAAAGTAAATGTTTTCTTTTCTCAACACTGCTGTCTTCTGTACTTCTTCCTTTGTTTCTTGGTGGTCTGTTTGCTTCTGGACTCCTTTCAATCTCTTACTAGTATATACAGAAGTCACACATGTGTATGTATGTCACACAGAGATATGGAAGTGTCTAGATGCAATTACATAGGTAAGTAAAAGTGCTAGATAAACATTCACTTCAGTTATTTTCCTGGACAATTATCACTTTAATAAGAATGATTTTACGATGCAGGAATTGTGGTACATTTGCACAATGGAATACTACTCAACAATTCAAAACAAGGAAATCATGGAATTTGCAGGCAAATGGTGGGAACTAGAAAAGATCATCCTGAGTGAGGTAACCCAGAAGCAGAAAGACACACATGGTATATACTCATTCATAAGTGGATATTAGCCATATAATATAGGATAAACATACTAAAAGTCCTAAGGGAGCAAAACAGCAAGGAAGACCCTAGGGAAGATGCTTAATCCACATTTAGAAGGACAAACGCGATAGACATTGGAAGTAGGAGAAGACAGGAAAAAGGACAGGAGCCCTACCAGAGAGGGCCTCTGAAAGACTCTACTGATCGAGGTATCAAAGCAGAGGCTGAGACTCATAGCCAAACTTTGGGCATAGTGCAGGGGATCTTATGAAAGAAGAGGGAGATAGAAAGACTTGGAGGGGACAGGAGCTCCAAAAGGGGACGAACAGAGCCAAAAAAGAAAAATGAGCCCTGGGACCCCTGAAGAGAATGATACCCCAACCAAGGACAACACATGGAGAGGACCTAAAACCCTAGCTCAGATGTAGCCCATAGACCCAGTGTCCAAGTGGGTACGCTAGTAAGGGGAGCAGGGCCTTTCTCTGTCATGAACTCAGTGACAGGCTCTCTGATCACCTCCCTCTGGGGATTGCAGCCTTGCCAGGCCACAGAGGAAGACAATGCAACTAGTCTTTTTTTTTTTTTTAATTTTATTTTTTCTTATCAATTACATTTTATTAACTCTGTATCCCAGCCATGTCCCGCTCCCTCATTCCCTCCCAATCCCACCCTCCCCCCCTCATCTCCACCGTGCCCCTTTCCAAGTCTACTGATGGGGGGGACCTCCTCCCCATTCATCCGATCCTGTTTTATCAGGTATCTTCAGGACTGGCTGCAGAGCCCTCCTCTGTGGCCTAACAGGACTGCTCCTCTCTTGGGGGGTGGGGAGGTCAAAGAGCAAGTCATTGAGTTCCTATTAGAAATAGTCCTTGTTCCCCTCACTATGGGAAACCAATTGGTTACTGAGCTACCACAGGCTACATCTGAGCAGAGGTTCTAGGTAATATCCATACATGGTCCTTGGTTGAATGTCAGTCTCAGAAAAAGACCCTGTGCTCAGATATATTTGGTCCTTGTGGAGCTCCTATCCTTTCCCCATCATACTAACTCCCCTTCTTTCATATGATTCCCTGTACTCTGCCAAAGGTTTGGTCATGAGTCTTTGTATCTGCTTTGAAAACACTGCTAGTTAGAGTCTTTCAGATGCGCTCAGTAGACTCCTGTCATATGCTCAGTGCACATCCCATCTGTCTTTCTAAACGAGGATTGATCATCTTTCCCCATGTCCGCTCTCTTGATTATCTTTTTTAGGTGTATAGATTTCATTATGTTTATCATATCTTATAGGTCTATATAAGTGAGTATATACCATGTTTGTCTTTCTCCTTCTGGGATATTTCACTCAGAATGATCTTTTGCAACTAGTCTTGATAAGACCTGATAGGGTAGGTCAGATAGAAGGGGAGGAAGACCTCCCCTATCAGTGAACTAGGGGAGGAGCATAGGGGGAGAAGATGAGGGAGGGGCCCATAGTTGGGATACAAGTTGAATAAATTGTAATAAATGATAATAATTTAAAAAATAAAAATAATGTTTAAAAAAAAGAATGACCTTACATAGCCTCATCTGCCTAAAATTGGCTTTCCCAACTGATACGTTGACATGAGGGGCATTTGTAATCACTGTAAAATTATATGTTTAGTAATTACTTACATTTGTCTCTGTGGATGCTAGGAACTCATCTGTTACCTAGAAAAATGCCATTTATATGGCATCATTTATATTTTGAAACTTGAGGTACATCTTAATTAAAGTTGGTAATTCTCTTTTGTTAGCTGAGTCTGCTAAAGTTTATTGTTTCCCAGTGTAACACAAATAGTAAATGAAATCAAGATCCAAACTCGGTCTGTGAACTGTTCATATTATGTTTCAGCACAGCAAGATAATAATATCTGTACTTAGTATGTCTTTACAGAAAAAATAAGATGAACGTAACAAATAGTACACTAAGGTTTTTCACAAGCAATCTTAGTAAAGAAAGCTAGGATAGCAAACCAAGTGTGGTGAAGCCTTGAGGAATTCAGAAGTTTCGTTTCAGTTAGGCAGTTCCCTTTCTTCCCTATACCTCTAATACCAACCAGCTGAAGAAATGACCAATTGGGTTTTAATTTTCCTTCCTTTGGCCCAATTCTAAGGAACTGCTCATTCCTAATGATATAATTAGTGCTGCTTTATTTTTCCTCCCCTGTGGGAAGAGAGGTAGGGACACATAGCTTGCATATTTGTAAGTTCATTCTTTCAGCCTCTCAGATGTCTCTTGCTGCCTAAGGATACTTCAGCACTAGGCTTAAGAATTTAGATTTGGAGCCAGTCATACAGTTCTCACATGAATTTTTAGTGACAGGAGTTTCAAAGGTGTGTCATCCCCTCCCCCCTTGCTTCCACCCCGCCATGAGCAGAAAATGTGAACTGGGTTAGAAGTTTTGATGTTTTGATGAAAACGTGTTTCTTTGCCTTTTGTCATAGTTAATTTTTGTAGTGGAAATAAGCTTTTTACTTTAATATAATGGGAAAGATAAACTGGTAGATCTAATGTGCGTCCATATGATGAAAAAAAAATGTTCCTCACTGAGGCAGTGTCCAAAGTATTCCAGTTCTGGTTTGTTGTATAAGCTTCACACATTTCTCTTTCCTTAGTTCCCCTAGGTTCTGTTTTTCATCAGAAGAAAGCACTGTGTCATGTTAATATACAATAGCCACAAAATCCTGCCTTGAGATAGTGCCCTCCCTGCTATGATTAGAGATCACTGTCGGATTTCTTAAAATACAAGGCGCCCTCAGCTCTGTTTTCACCAAATATAGTAGGTTACCTGAGAAATGTTTGTGTTGCTGCTGCTGTTTTAAAGTCACTGGTTATTGGGTAATAACAAGCACCTTATATTTATCTCCTTAAAAAGAACTCAGCATAATGAGACTGTGAGAGCTCAGTCCTTCTTTGTCATAGAACTGAAACATTGAGAAAGTAGTAACAAAAAGCCCACAAAGGAAGCATGCATGGCCATCCTACTGTTAAAACATAAACATTTTAGATTTTTACATCCCTTCAGTATGGTCCATTTTTGTAGCCATGAAATTGTATTATATTGAAAGTAACTGTATACTTAAAAAGGGGTCATAAATAGATACCATATGGACAACTTAAGTGAATATATTGATACAAGACATTATGCCAAATTACTCTTGAAATTGCTTTCATTTTGACTAAAATTCTCATTTAGATAATTTTTCCATATGCTATCATGATAAATTATCTAAAAAATAATAATGACTCAAAAGTAGGATTTTTTATTATTGTTTGTTTGCTTAAGCATAACAGATTTGTAAGCAATGCCAGGAGTGTGTGTGTGTGTGTGTGTGTGTGTGTGTGTGTAATTAGCTGCAAAACGAAAACTCAAAATGTTCACTGACTTTAGTTTTGATCACTACATAAACCTAGTGATCTCCGCATTTTGTTATTTAACTTTTTTTTTTCTTTCATTCTTTCTGGTAAGGCTTATAGCTCTGGGAACCTTATAGCTCTAGCAGCAGCCATTCTTGATTTGACAATTGTCTGTTGTAACATAGATTGGCACCAGTTTATAAAGACATTGCATGATCTCCTGAAAAATACACACAATGCCTACCCATGTAGAAGATCATGCATTCTAATACAACAAATAAGGTTTGATTGTTGCTCATTATGACCTTAAAATTTAAAAAGCAAAAAGCAGTACAATACAGAGATAGTTGTTTTGTCATTCATAAATTGATAAGAACTGAACTGCTCTAATGGAAAAATAAGCTGAATAGTTTAAAGCTGAGAAACAGAAATAAAGCAGCCACTGAACAAAGGAAGCATATAAGTGAGTCTGTGTGGCTTTATAAGCCATATCTACACTTTTGGGTTAAACTTGCTCTTTGTGATAGTATTGTTGAGTTTAGGTCTGCGACTTTGTTATTTGTTTCCATTTTGTCTTGCATTCTTTAGCCTTTATTTTTCTTGCCCTTTATTATTACTTATTATTACTCTGGAAGGGTGATGAGAGGCATGCCTGCCACAGCATGTGTTTGAAGGACAACTTTATGGAGTGAATTCTCTCCTTTGATCGTTACATGGGATCCAGGGATTAAGCTCAAGTCATTAGGATTACACAACAAATACATTATCTCCTGAGCCCTCTCAATAGCTCTCTACCCTTTTTTTAAATCTTAAATAATTTTTAGCATAGCATTTTAAACTGCTCTGTTTCCTGGCATTTTTATAATAGTCACAATAGAGAGTATAATAAGCTTCTTTAATTTACTATAATCAACTTGAGATCATTGTTAATTTAACACCAATTAAATTAGCACTGAGTGATCACTTAAGGTTCATTCCCTTTCAGTCTGTCCCATCAAACATCACCATATCTACTGAAAGATAAAACTGAATATACAAAGTTACTGACATCCCCAAAGGGTGACTTACTGCATTTAAAATCATTTATAGCTTCCATTCCCTATTTATTCTACAGTATTTTAAAACCGAAGTTTGCTTAAATCTCTCCTGTTTAGATTAGGCAGCCACTGTGTGGCAGTGTTAGCCACCAGCACTGGAAGCTGCTCTTGAGCTCACTAGTGCAATGTGGAGCTTCCATTCCCTCCCTGTAGGCTAGAGAAGCAATGGTGTTTTGGGTTGCAGTGACACCTGCTGGTACTTTGTTTTTTATTTTCTTCAGACCACTTTTTAAGAAGGAATCATTTAATCTGTCAGAATGTCATGAAAGGCCTCCCTTTTCTGTCACCAGATGCTCTTATATAGCATATCCCTGAGCCACAAGCTTTGCTACAAGCAGCAACCAACACTTGCTTTATAAATTTGGCTTAACAGAAAGATCTGCCCTCTTCCTATGGTGGGGGGATTAGGCCAAAAGAATGAAGAAAATGTTAGGTGGTACTGTTAGAGATTTCTAGTCTCACAGGAAGTGCTTCTAAAGAGATTTCTAGTCTCACAGGAAGTGCTTCTAAAGAAAGGTACTTTGAGAGAACATGCCTGACACATCATGAAGTGTTACCATGTTATTTATCATTTTATAACATCTGGGGGTACTCAAAGACAGGTTTAACAGTTTTATTTCATTTCTGGTGAAGCCAGAGTTCCAAATGAATGCTGGACAATAACAGAATTTCAATCACAGTGTACTGATACAATTTTTAAACTCGTATAAATGTTTCAGGAACAGATTATGTTTTAAAATTTAATATTGACAAGGTTAAAATCATATTTAATACTCAGCCCCTCCTCTCTCCTTTCTCTTGTTATACTACTGTTGCTAATTTCTTGTCGTTTCCAGATACCCTTGTCCCAACAGCACATGTACATATTTTGTTTGCTGGATTGTAGACTTGAAACACAATAGCTAGTATTTGTCAAAAGCTACTTAGTACTAAAGCCTTTGCTGAGGAGACAGAATAGTCTCAATATCTTAAGTCATGCCACTAACAATTTGATACTCTTATCACAGTGACAGTTTTTTCTAAAGTTGTTCTAGTATATGTGTGGTAAATTTAAAAGATTTAACTAAAAGATTGATAGGACTATGATTTTCCAGTTAAATTAAAAACCAGTGATTAACTTCTACAGTTGTTTAATAAAAGTTGCAACTTGGCAACACTGATGAAAATACCTTCTGTTTGTCCACTGCCACACTCCCAGCACCATGACAACAGACAGAACTAGCTACTTTTCAACATAAGATTCACACTTGTTTATTATGACTAACAGTATCAAATAGTCTGTTTACAGTTCATGTAGAGAGAGGATTAAAATTGGCTGTGAGGAAATTTTATTTGAACAATTTTCATTGACATCATTGAGTACTCACATACATTATCAGTTCGAACTTTAATTAACATAATAATAAATTAAAACAATAAAATAGTAAAAATAATAAAACTTTCCTTTCATTTTAGTCCAGGGGATTGCATTCAGGTTTTCAGGTTTGGCAGCAAGTGCTAAGCATTCCATAATGTTTGGTTGTTGGTGTATGTTTGTGTATGTATGTTTAGCAGGATTTCCTACACTTAAAACACCAATAGGAAGTTTATATATATGTGTATATGTATGAATCCAAATTCATGTGCTTTCTTTTTCTTCTGACACAGAAGAAAATGAATGAAACAGTTAAGTTAAATGAAACTGTGAAGCATAGAAGAGAAGGAGGGAAGGAATCAAGAGCCCAAAGTTTAAGGAAAATGTGATCAGATATACTAGAATGAAGGCCTCCTGACTTTAATCCATTCACAGCATTTTCCAGAATGAAGCCAAAAGCTTGCCTGTTCCTTAAACTATAATGTACCAAGTCTTTGGTTTAAACAAGATGAGTTCATTTATGGCAAGAATCTAGACAGAAAATCAGCAGAGATTCAAAGTAGGTAGCACTTCTGGCTAGGAGAAGGGAATGTTCTCTTTGAACAGAGTGAACCTTTTGCTTTGTTTTTGAAACTATTTTCATTAAACTGGGGGAACGTTTTTGAGTGAGATAAAGCTCTGAATTTTGTGAGGATAGTATTTGTATTAACTTCCATCACAACATGCTGCTGGTTATGCACTTATTATAACACTATAGTAAAGTGTTTTTTGCTGCAGTTAGCATCCAAGTGAGTGCTGCCCAACTAACTAGAAGAAGAACATTTAAGTTGGGACAAATAAAACTTAATTTTAAATAGAGTAGGCACAGTGAAGTTTTGTGATTTCTTCATAGTTGTTCCTTGGAAATTTCGATATAATTCATTGTTCTCAAAGATACATTTGTTATGTTACAACTAGAGGCTAAGGATCCCCTACTTTTTGAAAAAAAAGAATGTATGTAGTAGAGAGATAGCACATGTGTGTCAAGCCACATATATAGAGGCCAGAGCACAGCTTACCAGAGTTGGTTCTCTCCTTCCATTTTGGTCCAGGGGATTGTACTGAGGTTTTCAGGTTCAGCAGAAAGCACTGTTCCTCACTAAGGCATCCTGCCAGCACAGATGTGTTCTTCCTCTACGCTGGCAAGATAAAAGTGAAATGAAAGGTCATAGACAACTTTGCCTAAGAAAGTTCTATACAAAGGAAAGGAGCAGATGTGCAGTAACTAAGATAAGCACATGGTATCTGGTGCAAAGAAGCCACTACCTGTCTAATTCCTTAGGAATTAGGAATGTCCATGCCTAAGTCTGGTATACAAGATAACTCAAAATGATAACCATGTTTGTCTCTTGTGCATCATTTTTAATTACTATAAAGCTGCTGCATTTGGGGTTTAAAATGAGAATTAGGAAAGGCGTGTATGTGTGTAACTTGGATTTCCTACACTTAAAACACCAATTGATTATAATAATCAATTATAATCAATTGAAATGTTAGGTATACTTTACTGCGAATTTTAAAACTCAGATAGTGCCCCCCCCAAAAAAAAAGGATTTTATTTTGTTTGGGGTGGGCCTCATCATGCGAAGTTTGTGGCTTTAAACACTCAATCCATGGAGGAGTGGAAGGAAAGCATGTTAAGGTGATTAGAGTGTAAATCTTATCAAGTGTGACTAGGCATAATGCATACTTGCATTTAGAACTGATAATGGCCAAGTTTTAGTGCCTGGGAAGCTTTTGTGAAGCATAAAGGCTAGATTCCCTGTTACTGTAACTAAGGCTGATATCAATACTCTGTCTAGTTCTTACTAATTCACTGTCTGACTTTGAACATTTTATATTCTTAAATGATTATTCAGTATTAGGAACTGTTAGAGCCATTTCCTTTTATTCTTGTCCATTTTAAAACTGTTTACATGGACTTCTCTGAAGTTATTTTTCACCCTGACTTTTCTTCACTTGGAATCCATCACAGAAATAAAATTTAAAACTCAGGTGGTTCTCAGGGAAGGTTAACTTTTCACAAGGTCTTGCTGTCAGTTAAGAAAAGACTGGCTGTATTGTGATCAGTTCTTCTAGTCACGAATGCCATAGAAAACTAGAGCAGCTGATCTTTGATTTACTGAGTAATTACAAAGATTTTTTTCTAAAACTTGTTGCTTTTCTTTTTGTCTTGTTTTTTGTTTGTCTCTCTGTTTGAAGAAATTTAAAACCAAATAATGATTTTGAAGTCATTAAATTGCCAGACATTAGATAACATCATTCATGTGTTTATTTTTTATTTTGTATTTTGTTCTTTTTTGTTTGAGACAGGTTTTCTCTGTGTAGCTCTGGCTGTCCTGGACTCACTTTGTAGACCAGGCTGGCCTTGAACTCACAACAATATGCCTGCCTCTGCCTCCTTGAGTGTTGGGATTAAAGGTGTGTGCCATCACACCCAGATCATATGTTTATTGTTTAAATATTTATTGCTTATACCCAATAAGCTCTGGCTCCATGTTGTGAATTTTCTTTCAATAGAATGAAATTGAGTGAAACTAAATTAAACTTTTCAAGTATATTGTTTTCTTTGAGAGAAAGAAAATTATAATAATGACTATCATATGAAATTATAATAATGAGCTATGAGTTGGTAATAGTCAAGACTACAGGGCATAGTGATGTGGAAAGGACAGAATAGATAGGTCCTTCAGGGTGATTGGGCACAGATTTAGACAAAGATCAATGGAGGCCGCTTCGGAAGAAAGATGCTTGATTTGGGATCTGAAACAGTATGCCACTAGCTAGATGAGTGACCAGAGTGCAGAAACAGTTGAATAAGAATGGGCTTCTTGAAGTTCTTTGACATGCCATTTCTTCAGGTACAACAGAAGTCTAATATACAGCTAGCTGTACTTGTGAGCTTTCTGGTCCAAACTCTGGGGGATATCCGCATTGATATGTGGCCTTTTCAGCACTTCCTTCTCCTTAGAAAGTCTTACCAGTAAAATTTAAGTGAGGAATTACACCGCTTCCCTATCTCTCTACTTTTTTCGTTTTGTGTCCTTATATTTGTTCTTTCTAGTTTTAATTAAAAAATACTCAGATACCATGCTATTTTCCCAGTTATACACCCTGGCATTTATAGTACCTATTTTTCTTCCCTAGCACCTGTCTCACCAGCCTCAATTCTGACCCCTCATCTAACTGCTGAATTTTGAAAAGTATCAATATAGACTTTTATTTCTCCATCTTATGACCAGTATGAAATAATATCTAATATCCTCTACAGTGTGTAGCCATCTCAAGTCCCTATAACAACATCTTTATCTAACAGCATTATTTACTCTTCAGTAATATCTCAGTTACCATCTAACTCAGAGATGTGATAAAATTACCATCTTATCACAGTTCCTCCTACACTTGGATTGATGCATCTGTCCTGCAGGCTAGTATTCTGAGGATAAGTATTGGTAGTATTCATTTCTCCTTACCTAGCATTTTATACCATTACTGGTATAAAATGACAAGTACATATAAATGGTTGTCTAATGTATGAATGAGTGATTTGCATCTGTTACTGAGTTGTATGCCTCTCTCATTTACAAGTGGTCATCTCAACGTGTAGGCTTGTTTTGTGGTGTGTTGTATCAGTGATGACTTTCTTCACTATCAAGCAAATCAAGTTATCAAATGAACACCAGGAACTGTTTGAATCATTTCATTCATTGACAGAGAAGAACTTAAGAATTGACTGGCTTTGCTTATGTGTATGCCTCGAGTTACAGATTTATTTCCTTCCATATGTAAGACTTTAAATTTTCCAGCATTATGTTATAATATTTAGTGTCCCAATATCAATGCGTACAATTTTCTATCCCAGCTATCGTTTACTCTTCTCATTTGATTGATTTATAACTTTATAACCTTAAATAAGATAACTGGTATCAGTAATTAAACCTTTGGATGATCTTTGTCTGCAGACAGAGTTGAACAGTTGTTTTCAGTTCTGTGCAGGGGTGAAGCAGAGCAAAACCAAATAGCTAAGACAGTGAGAAGGCAGACTTGTTTTCCTCCAGTCAGAGAGCAAGTAGCAAATAGAAAGGAAACTTTTGAGACCACTTTGGGAAAGCATAGAATATTAAAGTTCAAAATTACTCAAATACCTGGGTATTTAAGGTCAAAGTAGGAGATCCCAGGAAAATCCTACTGTATGCAAAACAGGAACTGAGCAGCCATAAGGAAAGTAAACAGCCTGCTGCCTTCTCACTGCTCCAGACTTAGAAGCTGAGGTTTAATTCCAGGTATACTGGTTTCTGTCTTTTGCTGTAACACATTGTGGGATCTCCAGCTGTTCCTGGGCTTCCTGAGGCTTGTGCTGCACACTGCCAACCTGTTCTAGAGAGCACTGAGTGACAGATACTGTAAACATCCTACACTCTCAGCTGTGAAAAGTAAGAAAGCTGGGAGAAGGCTGTTTACTCTTTCTGCCTTGGAAATCTACTAAGAGAAATGACTTTTAATGGCCCTTATCTTACTGGTAATCTTATCACTGATCTGTTATTAGATCAACTCTAAAAGGTAAAAGGATGAACTAATTCAGGCTAAGAAATGCAAGATACTTTACAAGATTGGTTATTTTTAACTGTTTAAGAAAGCCAGGTATGGTAGAATGTGCCCATAATCCCAGTACTCAGGAGGCTGAGATTGTTGCATAAAGAGTTTAAACTAGACTGGGCTACCATGTTAGATTCTAGGCTAGTCTGGACTACATCAGGAAACCTGTCTTATAAAAAGTTTACTAAATACCCACAAGATGAAAGTTTAGTTAATCATTATGAGATTATATTTCATGTATTGCTGTGGTAGCCTGGTGTATGAAAGCGATAAAATACTAAATGCCTGTGTATTAGCCCACCAATTTTCCATTAACTTTTCTACCATTTTGTACACTGAGTTTGTGGTTTTATGGTGGTTGGAACTTGCTACTTGATCAGAGGGGGTTTGAGAACCTCATGGGGAAAGAATGGCATGATAAACAAAATGACAAAAACCTGCTATTTAAAGACAATATAATTATACTTTTCCAGAAAAGGTTGGATTGTGGAGTGCAGTTGAAGGACATACAAGTAATTTTAAACAAAATTTATAAAAGTAACTTTCAGGTTCAACTTAAACCAGAAAAATAGCAACCTCTTTCTTTTTCTAATAAATCACTTATATTAAATATTTATTGAACACCTCATCTAGAATTTGGACTTGTCCAAAATATGAGTCTTTTTCCATTGGGCATTCTAGCAAGCATCTGCCACATTCCTAAGCCATGTTTTGCTTTTATTTAGTCAATATCAAAAAGTCTTCTTTTCAGAGATAATGTGAATAAAATGTGTTCTTATATAGCAAGCTCTTAGGATGCTAAAATACTTATGTTAATGCATATGTTAAATTTTATCCATACATATTTATTCACATATATAACCTTGGCATACTGGCATGCCTCAGTCATTTAAACTAAAAGACATTCTATTGCCTTAAATATATTAGAGAAGCATTTTATTTTCTCTGATACCAAAATGTAGCTATAAGACAATAAGAAATATTGCTCATGTAGATCTAGTAAAGTATACAAATCCAGTGACTTAAGCATGTGAGTTCAAGGAAGTATTTGGACAAACTGGTCTTGTATCAGTTACAGACACTGTTGAAGTACTGTTGAGCGACTGAGCTTGGATGAGTCATCAGCCTTCATAGGTTTGCCTCCAGGCTTAGGGAAACCCATTTCAAGACAATGTTCTATAGTCAACAGTTACTATTGATGATTGAACTTGTGCTTTCTGGCAGAGATGCAGGCTGTTCGGAGCATGGATAGTTGTGCTGGAAGTAGGTAGAGTACGATACTGCATGCACTCTCATCACATTTTACATGGATAAATTAACAAGAAAGACATTAGGATATTCCAGATCAAAGCTGTTACTAGTTTTCAGCTTTTCAAAGTTAATTGAAAAATGAAGTTAAATGTATTACACTATTAAATTTTTTTGAGTGGGGTCTAAAGATACAGCAAGAAAAAATACTATCTTGGGACTTAGAAATAAATATGTCATGATAGATCTGTGTATTGCATATATTTTTGTAAAATAGCCAGTTTTATTCAGTGATACTTTTGCCTTTTCAGTCTTTCAATACCAAATGAGTTTTAATATTTCAGAATGTTTGTTTCATTGTTTATGGAACACTTCTAGACATACACCATTTTCTTCCTCATAGTTCTTATTGTAACAATACTGAATGTGACATGGCTAACTAGTGTAAGTAAACATACTTGAGTGGTCATTGTTTTTTTTTATGTAATGTATTTATATGTCATGTCATATGTATTTGCTGAAATGATATTACTAACCAGTTATATAAAAGTTATATGTTTATTTACTCTTATAGAAATGCAAATATCATTGTAATTATACAAGTAAACTTAATTACTTTGAAACTTTTGTTCAAATTTATAGCTTTATTTTCACATTACATTTGTATATTTTAAAAATGCTGTAAACACTTTAAAAGAATAAACTGAATAAAAGTGCATGTTTTATTGGAAAAATAAAACAAGTTTTAATGAACAGTTTATTGTAAGCCTGTTTAAAACTCAATAAAAATAAGTGTTTTGGATATTTCATCTATGAATTATTTCCTTGTTCACTTTTGTTTAAATGAGTAAATAATACATTAATTTTTTTGTCCAGTGGTGATCTATTTTTACAAGACTAGTTTGATTTAGACTTCTCAATTTGAATATATTTAAACTCTTCATTTTGAAACTGTAGAAAGCAGGTTATTAATTATAGTATCACTCAGTCATTGAAAAGTTAAACTCATTTATCTATAAACAAAAATGAAAAAACGGTGGCATGTTTCTGCATTGTAAGGAAAGGTGATGATAGGGCAGACTGGCTCACCTGGGCGTCAGGAGGCTGTCAAGTCTGGGAAGTGTTAACAAGACAACTGCTACCTGCTTGCTACGGGGCCTCAAGGGCTTTCCATAAGCACCCAACATGTATATCCTCACGCCCTGAACGTGGTTTAGTGGGTAAAGTTTTTGCCACCAAGCCTGATGTTTAATCCCTAAGACCTCCATATTAAAAGGATAGAACCCACTCCCACAAATTGTCTTCTGACAACCATATGCATTTGATGTGTGCATACACAGTAGAACACACATGCTGAATAAATTAATAAAAAATGTAAATATCAGTCCTCTACCATCATGTTAAGTTTTTGAAATAAGATTTCCTTAAACACAGGATATAAACACACTGTACATTTAGTGTTCTTGTTTTAATTTTTAGAATGGTTATTGTAGTTGAGATTTTTTAATTTTCTGGGGGAGGAGAATCATTTATGCTTCTTTAAAAAATTATCTTTAAATTTTTCTTTCATTTAGAAAAATTCAGTTTCAAATGTTACCTTAATTATTTTTTTAATCCTATATTTAACCAAAAGAAAAAAATTGACCCCTTTATAGGTCAAATCCCAGGTGTTAACTGGCTTCACAGAATACTTCTCATCTGGGGACAGTGCAGCTCCATGTACTTGGGATGTTAAAGTAGCTGGAAACGCCACTCAGAATGCTTTGGACAGTGCCACTCAACAATAGATCATTTCAGCCCAAAACAGTCAAGATGCACAGCCTTCCAGATAAGCTAATTCCAGAGGAGTTGGAACTACTCACACTCTTCTGTACTGTACCCCTGGGATACCATAGGTCTGCAAAAGACGTGATGTGGGTCATCTAAAAATAATCAGAATTAAAGATTAAAAAGTACCTGAGTAGAATATGTGCCTTTCAGGTGACCCCAAACATCCTATAGTTTTGGGTTTTCAAAGGCTTTCTCACTAAAATGTCAGCTGTAGAGTTTTTGCTGTTGTTTTGTTTGAGTTAATTTTTAATAGTGACCTCAGTTTAAGGGGCAAGTATTTTACTAAGGGAAAAGAAAAGACAGATTGTTGTGGTGGTGGTTGTTCTTTTATGAGTGACCTGATATGCTGGTTTCCATGATACAGGAATGCAAAGCATAACTTTTTAGCAGAATGCTAAGAGAATAAAAGAAATTTCAAAACTTTAGATATTTAAGCTTCAGCTGCTTTTTTTATTTAGTAAATTAAATTTATTAGACATTAAAAACATAGAAGGCAGCAGTCATGCTCACGACTCAATAATTACTCTGTTGTACATAGAAGAGAGATGAAATGAAATCCTATTAGGGAATTTTGGAGTTGAGAATATGGCATTGCTATCAACCCATGGTAGAGCAACTATTGGCTTTAGGTGTGATTCAGTCATTGCTCTGGGAAAGCTTTAAGTTCTCCTAGCATCCTGAGGGATGTTGCTGCTCGCCATTTAAGAACCACCCGAGGCCAGATGCAACTGCTTCTTAAAGTGTTGCTCCTATTTGGCTAAGGGGGGAAGAATGCTATTTTAAAATCCAAGGTTTGTGGGGTAAACCCAGATACTGTGCACTTTGGTCATGCCTGGCACTTGAGAATCTGACAATTAGGACTTGGCAATGTGTTTCAGTTCTTAAAAACTGAGTTTTCTATGCAATACCAAAAAGCAACACTAGGTGTAGGTGCACCTTTTAAAGTACCTTCAGTGGATGACAAGGATATTCTTGCAGACACAGGAAGGCATCTGATCTTGCAAACTTGTAGTGGTTATGACAGCGTGAGTGGGAACTGTGCAAGCTCATTCCAAAACCCAGCCTGGAAGTGGGATTTGGCTATGAAATTTCAACCTCAAACATGGAACTTTGTAAATTTTCTCTAAGAGTGTATGTGGTCCTTGGTAAGTAAAACACAATTGAGTGTAGGCCACGCATTGAAGAATATTTGGTTTTGGTGGTGGGTAAAAGATTCAGAGAACAAGGAAGTGGGGTGGCCAGGTAGATCTGGGAAGAGTTGCAGGGTTGAGGAAGGTAAATAAGATCAAGACACATTGTATGAAATTCCCAAAGCACTAATGAAATTTCTTTAAAACCTCATTTAATTTTATAATAATTTTAATGGAGTTATTCATGGTAGAGTGAGTAGTCACTGCCTCCCTGTTCTGTAGTACCTCTGATAAGACATGGTCAGTTGCAGTGGAGTCTGAACTTAGCCTGGGATGTACTATCCCAACACATTTCATGATTATAGGCTTCACTGAGTCATGACATCTGCCACATTGCTAATATGGAGTACACAGTAAGCGCAGCAAGTAAATGCTCTTGGTTCATCGAGGCTTTTGGAATGTAATGTCTTCTCTATGACTAATGATTACAAGTATTACTGCTAATGTCATAGTAGAAGCCAGGCTTGCTTCTACTCAGCACTGACTTTACATTAAGACAGGAGCTCCACAAGGAGAGCAACAGAACCAAAAAATCTGAGCACAGGAGTCTTTTCTGAGACTGATACTCCATCCAAGTACCATGCATGGAGATAACCTAGAACCCCTGCACAGATGTAGCCCATGGCTGTTCAGTGTCCGTGTCCAAGTGGGTGGGTTCCATAGTAATGGGAACAGGCACTGCCTCTGATATGAACTGATTGGCCTGCTCTTTGATCACCTCCCCCTGAGGGGGGAGCAGCCTTACCAGGCCACAGAGGAAGACAATGCAGCCACTCCTGATGAGATCTGATACACTGGGATCAGAAGGAAGGAGAGAAGGAGAGGACCTCCCCTAACAGTGGACTTGGGGATGGACATGTGTGGAGAAGGGGGAGGGAAGCTGGAATTGGGAGGGGCTTATTGGGGGATACAAAGTGAACAAAGTGTAATTAATTAAAATGAAAATTTTAAAAAAAGATTCTAAATCATGGGGCTAAAGAGATAGCTTATGCTGTAGCATGAAAACATGAGTTCAGATCCCCAGAATCCACATAGTTGGTTTCTGTAAGCCCAGTGTTCCTGTAGTAAGGGGGGAGGCAGAAACAAGGTTGACCAGCAGCTCCTGCCAGGAAACCTGGTGTACACAGCAGTGAACAAGAGACCCTGTCTCAAACAAGATGGAAGGTGAAGACTGACAGTCGAGTTGCCCTCTAATGTGAACACACATGCAGGTGCATGAACACCCACACCACATATGAGCCAGATTCTGATGAGGACAGGGATATATAATGATCAGATAGTTTTAGAGGCAGGGACGTCAATTCTTGTCTTTAGGCAATGAACCAAGTTGATATTCATGAAGTTTGATATGGTTCACTGTAACATATTTGCAAGGCACAGAGGAGTCTGCACCAAACTAGAAACTTAGTGAAGGTGGAAGTTACTTATATTTGAATCTTTGAGTTCAAAAGTGATTGTTCAGAAATCATTGTATGACTATACACTGCTCATAAATCCTATTGTCAATCATTCCTAATTTGGGGATAGTATAAATATTTTCCCTGTGAAGTGTTCTTGATATTTGGGGTCTAAAAAAATTATATAAGGTTCTCTAGAGCAAGTAACAACAGATTTACTTGTATTTAATAAATAAGTACTTAACTGGTATTTAACTACCAGAGTTAAATAATTTTAAAAGGTCGAATGTGGAATGTTCATATTGTCTAGAGATGGAGGGAAACCTTCCAAGTGTTAGAGTTTCTAAAAAATACACACAATAAAGAGTAATGTACATACATATCGATATAAAATATAAAGACAAAAATAGGAATTTTAGACACCAAAAGTTAACAGCCATGTGTAAGAGTCTTAAAACAATACAGGCTTTAACAAATACATGAAGTAATAATTCACAAAATAAAACATTTGGATAATTATTGAATGCTTAAAACTCTCCACAATGGTATTGTATAGTTCTCAGGGCAATGTCTCTTGATTGGGGGGTTAAGTCTTCAAGAAACAGTTCATTGTCTTCTCATAATCACAATAAAGTTTAAAATCTGTTGGCATGACACAGATTTGAACTGCATTAAAAAAAAAAAAAACTACGCTGTGTCAATGGAGTCCACAATTCTGTTCATCTCAACTATTCTGTATGCTCATTGAGATTATGAAACTAATCAGAATCAATGAAGAAAATAGCTCTGGTTTTTATGAAACCTTATGCAAAATTAAGTTTTAAAATGTTAATATCTGTTAGAAAAAAAGGGAAAATGATAGACAAGTGATGGTCAGTGTAGTCATTAGGCTTTCTTTTTCTCAGTGTTGGCATCGAACCTGGGGCCTCACACAAGAGAAGCAAGCTACATCCCTAGCCCAATCAAATACTATTTTGGAATAGCTGAAATCTTATTATGCTAATAAGATTTTCTAACTCTAATTTAAACCCATTTGAATTACTATAATGCAATTGAGATTGGTCCCTTTCTTTTTGGCTTTTTGTCAAAGCTAGGAGATAGGAGCTGTTTCTATCCCAAAGCAGGAACAGTAGACCACAGTTGTCTTTAAAAAAAAATATTATAAACTTTATCATAAAATAATTGCAAATACGTCACGCCTACATTAACCAAAGTCTACACAACTTCATGAACTTATGTAGTTAGTACTGGCATTTAAGATTGAAGAGGGAAAACTTCACATTCTAGTTCATGCTTTTCAGTATTGCATATGTTTTCTGAGTTTACACACCACTGAAAACAAGTGCATAACAAAATTAGAACTAGAGGAACTATCAGGTTTATATCTTCATTCACAATTTGTGTCATTACTTGCATTACCTTATTTTTACTTTGTTTTACTTTCAAATTGTTATCTTTGTGGTTTATATATTTTTAATATTTTCATTATTTTTAACTGAAAATAGATTTTTTATATACTGTATTAAATTTTCCCTCCCACAGATCTTCCCACATTTCTCTAACTGTAGTTGTCTTAATGATAATAGTTATGAGTAGACACTGCTAGGAGACAGAGTAACCCAAAAAGTGATAGGAAAGCAGGTTGTTTCAGCTGCTAATTTCATGGCAGTGTCATGTTTCCCCTTCCTTGGTGTCCCAGATGGGGGAGGGGCACTTGTGAGATATAAAGGTATAACAGGGAGTGGGAATAAAGGTGAAATAATGTCTCTTCAAAGCTGTGTTAAATTGTCATGTTTAATGATTTCACAATATTCAATTTGTATGGAGATAGCTTTTCACAATCAGGAATTAAGTTATAAAGTTCATGTTTAAATAAAAACAAGTCCCACAATTCAGATTTATTATAATACACTAAAATACATCTGTCTTTATGATGGCTATAAATTAGTTTTATTAAAAACTAGAAACTCAACAGGTAAAGACAAGCATAGCTAAAAAATTACTAAGACCCTACAGACATCAGTCAATTGAACTACACAGAAGAATTCACTGAGTAGTAAAAGTGTTATCTCAAATCCCCAGAATAAAGGTGTCCTGTTTCGTGCAGTGTGGGGAGCACTGAATAAACAAGCTGAGAAAAGGTACTTAAGTATATATCACTAGCAACCTGTATTACTGTTTAATTTATTGAAATATAAAATTTCAAAAAAGGTCCTACAGGAACGGACAGATTTGAACAAACAGCTTGAGCAAACTAAAAATATGTAAAAAATGTTCCCAAATATGAAAAGACCAGCAGTTATACCCACACCAAAATAAAAACTTCATTAAGGGTCATCTTTTCACCCATCAAACTGGAAAGCTGAGAATCAAACAGCTTTACAATCCGTTCTGTTGGTAAAGTAGAAAAACAGGTCCATAGTCACAAGATGTGAAAAATGTCTCGACAGAGAAGGAATTGTCAGTCTGTAACCTACTCCCATCTACTTGTGCACTATTTTTCTTGGGGAAGGTGTCAACATCAACAAATGTCATTGATTGTTGATAAGGAACAAACCGCAGGCCAACAAAACAATTTTGTCAAGTGTATGGTGAACCACTTGCCTCATGAGCCTTTCCTCTTCCCACAAGGGAAAGCAAGTAGTCAGCCTTGTAAAGGTCTTGTGCTGGTAAACCCCACTGCTCTGATTTTAAGATGGCACCATGTGGTGCCTAAAAGACAGACTTCCACATCTCAACACACAAATCTCTGAGCTTGAACACATTTCCCCAGTAACATGATATGAAAATACCTTTGTACAGAATTATTTGTAAAATATTATTTGTGATTGTCAGGGAAATGTAGTACTATACAGCTTTCCAGCAGAATACTAAAAAATTCTATACAAGGATATGGAATTGTTTACAAGAAATACAATTAAGTTGAAAACTTGGAGAAAGCATGCATAGTATATTAACTGTAGTGTAAAAAAAATAATTGTAACACACACAATGGCTTAACCTATCTAAAAGGAACATGAGAAATGCAAACCAAAGGACAATCTAGGTGCTGAGGTCCTAGACTGGATTAAAAGGAGAAAGGTCTGGAGAGCATCTTCACCTCTCTGTTTCTTGACTGGGTACAATGCGAGCAGCTGCTTCATGCTCCTGCCCCTATGCCTTCCAAACCACAGTGGGCCCTACCCTCAAACTGTGACCCCAGATGAAGCCCCCTGCCTTAGATTACGTTTGTCAATATTTTGTCTTAGTCACAGGAAAAGTGACTAATACAAAAGTTTTGCTAGAACCCAAAATGTCAGAGAGGCCACAGTAGGATAAATCACCCACACTGTAGAACACAGTGTAGCTCACTGGAAAAGTCAAGGTGATCTACCCTGTGGATGTGCTGCGATTTAGCAGCCATGCATATACCTGCCAAGTAAAACAGAACTGACACACTGTTCAAGGTTGCTTTTTGTTGCTGTGATAAGCAGCAGGGTATATTTCAGCTTACACTTCCAGGTCACAGTCCATTACTGAGGGAAGTCAGGGCAGAAACTGGGTCGGGAACTGAGACAAATAGAGGAAGCTCGCTTCCTTAGTGTCTCACTGGCGCGTGCTCGCTCAACTTTCTTACACAGCACAGGCTCTCCTATCTAGGATGGTGCCACCCACAGTGGGCAGGCCCTCCTACAGCAATCATCCAACGAGACGGTCTCTCATAGACATGGACATGACCAATATGATCTAGGCTGTTTCTTCAACTGATGTTCCCTCTTCCCAGGTGGCTAGGTTGTGTCACAGTAAAAACTGAGCAGGACATGAAAGTTTATCAGAACAACCCTGTTACAATAAAGTACGCTTCTGTGGTCTTCCAGCTCTCCATGTGACATTTTTATTATCATTAGGATTTGAGTGAGGACTATAGATCAGTAGCCATGATAGTGTGTCATGGAGTCTGTGTAACCTCCCTGCAGGGGAGTTACTGTTACCCAGATTCACAGCCATGCAAGAAAAGGGGCTTGAGGCCTTTATATGAGGCTGAGCTCTGATTGAGATGGATTGAACTTTCGAAATGAAAGCCCAGAGCAGTTAATTACCAAACAGCTAGGCAGCCAGTACCTGTCCCCGCTGGAGGAGAGTCAGCAGGGCAGGGGCAAGGACTTGAAAGCTATTCCCCTGGGCCTGAGAAAAAGTGAACAAGCTATTTAAAGGCCCAGGAAGGGTGGTGCATCAAGGTGAATTTTGTGTTCTGCAGTTCTGGTAAGTGTGAGGCCAGTACTCTCTGAAAGGCAGCTCTTGCTTCTGCCATGGACTGCTAAGCCATCCCCTCCTGCCTGTGAACAATCATAGCTGCTTCTGCAGTGTAACAGGCACAAGGAAAGAAGCTCCAATGACTACATTATAAGATCAAGGCTCTCCTGACAGCAGTCTAGTCAGATGTACTACTTTGTCACTACCAGTTTTAATGCGGGTTTGCTTCACTTTTTCCTGGATAAAATGAAAACAGGGACTCAGAGAGCTCTGAGGAGGGAGATACAGGTTTTCTTCTCATCCCTAATCTGCCGCTTACTGTACTTTGAAGTGATTTATGTAGGGATTAAAAGCAAAGGGTAAAAAAAATGACAAATAGACACTGTTTCTATTGTCATCCTCTGAAGTTCCAGGAACAGGCTTAAGTTCAGTCTAGGTATATGAAAATATTAGCAGATGCCAAAAGGCCAGCAGCCAAGATTTGTCTCTTTGTGGAAGAACTAGAAAGCTCCCAACAGCTAGAAAAAAAAAAAATTAAGGCTTGGCAATGATGTGAGTCCTATGAAAAAGAGAAAAAGAGAATGCCTCTGAATTAATTACATTTATGAGCTTCTGAAAGACTGTTTTCTCCTGATTGATCCTGGGCCTTTAAGTGTTAGCTGGCTGAAATTTTAAGACCAGGAGGTATTTATTTACTCTGCACATCATGCTGCTAATACAGTGCAGATGAAATAAATCTGAGATAACTTGGGATTCTTTAGAGAGGAAGCTAATATTATTGGTAAATAAATAAGCTTTACAGTAAGCAAATGTGTAACCTTGTAAGACAATTCTAAGTTGCTCAGAATGACAATCAAGTGACATCTTTTTAAATTTTCATTTTTGAGATTAGGATATAATTACATTATTTTCCCTTACCCTTCCTCCTCCTATAGACCCACTCTTGCTGATTTCTTTTTTTTTTTTTTTCAGTTTTTTTTTTTTTAAATGCAGTTTATTCAGGAACCTTGAACAATCATCTGACCCTGGGGAAAGCCAGCCCACAGCTTAAATAGCCTCTGGGTAGCCAACCCAGGCATGCCACGTGGGCAATGCAGATAGGTCCACATACATGGAAGCAAGCCAGATCCTCAGCCTTAGCCAAATGTGGAATTGTTCGTGACAGAGAGCACTCACCATCGGGAAGGTGGAAGGCGGAAACCAGCTCCATCTTTAAGGCACAGCATTCCGCAGCTCTCTACAGTTCCCCCTTTTTGTTTTAGACGCATCAGGCAAGAGTAGAGGTCTGATCTCTGATATTAGAAATAAATTGGGACTTTGTACCGATGTTCATTTAGGTGTCATCCACCCAAAGAGCATCAGACCAGACTGATACCTTTTTCTCAGAGGCGGGACCTGGGGCATCAACACATGCAATCAGACATGCTCTTCTCTGGGTCCAAAGCGGCTGACCCTGAGTGCAGTGCTTAGCCTCGCATCCTGAGCGTAACATTTTAGCTTTTTATAGTAGCCAACCATGCTTGGGGAGACTGTCCTGCTTCAATGGCTGTAAAGGCCTGAATGGTCATGGCTGCATTACACTGTTGTGAGACTCTAATCATGCATATATACCACAGGCAAACCAAGGAGACCAACACCAGAAGGCCTGCTAATGCTCCCATGCCTGCCCATTCCTTCAGATGATTCATGGCTGCGGCAATCCATGATGATAATCCTGTGGCTAGTCCTGTGTCCACTCTGGTAGAATTTACTGTGACAATGGCCACTCTTAGCTGCTCCAACGTAGTATCGAATTCTCCAGTCCAATTACCTAAAATATAGCTCGACAATTGTTTAGACAGATTTGCAGCACAGGAAAAATTCTCATGTTATATGCTAGTGACTCAAAGTCCAGCATATTTTCATTGACAGCCAAGTTGAGCGATTTGCCATAGGGTATCAATTTGCTCCTGCAAGAGGTCAATCCTCTGATTGAACACCATCAAGCTTCCTTTTAGTTGAGCATTAATTCCTTTTTGTACAACTAAGGCATGAGCTACATTGGCTAAATGATTATTCAGGGTCTGAGCAGTCTGCCCAGTATGACTCATGGCTAATGCCCCTGTGGTAGCTCCAACAGCCGCCAATGAGATGGCAGTAACAATGGTGGCTGTAGTTCCAAGATCCCTTTTCTGTCTGAAGAGAGTCATAGCGTGAGGGGCATCAACGGGCACAGGCACCCAGCGAGGCATGCGAGTATCCAGGGCATACCTAAATTTACTAGCATTCCAGCATTGGACAAAAAAGCAAGTATCATTACCATATTTACTTGGCTCTATCTGGCTAATAATGAATAAAAATGGGGGATATAAACAAACAGGTGTGGGCTTATAGGAAATATTATGAGAAGCCTTAACCCCCTCGTTGGAACATCCTACATCAGTTCTAGAACTAGCAGTGGTGGTGTCCGAGGTCTGAGTAGGTTCAGGAGACCATTGCCCCCAGAGGCGAGACGTGCTCCATGCCAATTGACTAACTCCATGTTTTCCTCCACTTTTGAAAGTCATTTAAGGTTCTTAAATTATTTTTTCCCTTTTTTTTAAATTTTTCATCAATTACACTTTATTCATTCTGCATCCCCCCATAAGCCCCTCCCTCCTCCCCTCCCAATCCCACCCTCCCTCCTCCCTCTGCTTGCATGCCACTCCCCAAGTCCACTGATAGGGGAGGTTCTCCTCTCCTTTCTGATCTTAGTCTATCAGTTCACATCAAAAGTGGCTGCATTGTCCTCTACTATGGCCTGGTAAGGCTGCTCCCCCCCCCCCCAGGGGGAGGTGATCAAAGAGCAGGCCAATCAGATTATGTCAGAGGCAGTCCCTCTTCCCATTACTATGTAACCCAATTGGACTCTGAACTGCCCTGGGCTACATCTGTGCAGGGGTTCTGGGTTATCTCCATGAATAGTCCTTGGTTGGAGTATGAGTCTCTGGGAAGTTCCCTGTGTTCAAATTTTCTTGTTCTGTTGCTCTCCTTGTGGAGACCCTGTCCTCTCCAGCTCTTACTATTTCCCAGTTCTTACCTAAAATTCCATTCACTCTGCCCAACAGTTGAACATCAGGCTCAGCATCTGCTTTGATAGTCTGTAGGGCAGAGGCTTTCAGAAGCCCTCTGTGGTAGGTTCCTAGGTTGTTTCCTGTTTTCTTCTTCTTCTGATATCCATCCTCTTTGCCTTTCCGGATGGGGATTGGACATTTTTGTTAGGGTCCTCTCTCTTGCTTAGTTTCTTTAGATGCACAGGTTTTAGTGGGTTTGTCCTATGTTGTATGTCTATATGAGTGAGTATATACCATGTGTGTCTTTTTGCTTCTGGGACAACTCACTCAGGATGATCCTTTCCAGATCCCACCATTTACCTGCAAATTTCATGATTTCCTTATTTTTCATTGCTGAGTAATATTCCATTGTGTAGATGTACCACAATTTCTGCATCCATTCTTCAGTTGAGGGGCATCTGGGTTGTTTCCAGCTTCTGGCTATTACAAATAAAGCTGCTACAAACATGGTTGAGCAAATGTCCTTTTTGTGTACTTGAGCCTCTTTTGGATATATGCCCAGTAGTGGTATGGCTGGATCTTGAGGAAGCTCTATTCCTAGTTGTCTGAGAAAGCGCCAGATTGATTTCCAGAGTGGTTGTACAAGTTTACATTCCCACCAGCAGTGGAGAAGGGTTCCCCTTTCTCCACAACCTCTCCAGCATGTGTAGTCACTTGAGTTTTTGATCTTGGCCATTCTCATGGGTGTAAGGTGAAATCTCAGGGTTGTTTTGATTTGCATTTCCCTAATGGCTAGTGAGGTTGAGCATTTCTTTAAGTGCTTCTCTGCCATTCGGTATTCCTCTACAGAGAATTCTCTGTTTAGCTCTGTTCCCCATTTTGTAAATGGATTACTTGGTTTGCTGCTTTTCAGCTTCTTTAGTTCTTTATATATACTGGATATGAGTCCTCTGTCAGATAAAGGGTTGGTGAAGATTCTTTCCCAATCTGTAGGTGGTCGCTTTGTTTTGATGACGGTGTCCTTTGCTTTGCAGAAGCTTTTCAGTTTCATGAGGTCCCGTTTATTGATTGTTGCTCTTAGAGCCTGTGCTGTTGGTGTTCTGTTCAGGAAGTTTTCCCCTGTACCAATGAGTTCTAGGGTATTCACCACTTTTTTTTCAAGCCGATTTAATGTGTCTGGTTTTATGTTGAGGTCTTTGATCCACTTGGACTTCAGTTTTGTGCAGGGTGACAAGTATGGATCTATTTTCATTTTTCTACATGTAGACATCCAGTTAGACCAGCACCATTTGTTGAAGATGCTATCTTTTTTCCATTGTATGGTTTTGGCGTCTTTGTCAAAGATCAGGTGTCCATAAGTGTGTGGGTTTATTTCTGGGTCCTCTGTTCGGTTCCATTGATCCACCATTCTGTTTCTATGCCAGTACCATGCAGTTTTTAAAACTGTTGCTCTATAGTACAACTTAAGATCAGGGATGGATATACCTCCAGAAGATCTTTTATTGTAGAGGATTGTTTTAGCAATTCTGGGTTTCTTGTTATTCCATATGAAGTTGAGAATTTTTCTTTCCAGGTCTGTAAAGAATTGTGTTGGTAATTTGATGGGCATTGCATTGAATCTGTAGATTGCTTTTGGTAAGATGGCCATTTTTACTATGTTAATCTTGCCAAGCCATGAGCATGGGAGATCTTTCCATCTTCTCATATCTTCTTCTAATTCTTTCTTCAGAGATTTGAAATTTTTTTCATACAAGTCTTTGACTTCCTTGGTTAGGGTTACTCCTTACTCCGAGGTACCTTATGTCATTTGTGGCTATTATGAAGGGTATTGTTTCCCTAATTTCTTTCTCAGCCCTTTTGTCTTTTGTATACAAGAGGGCTACTGATTTTTTTAGTTAATTTTGTATCCGGCCACTTTGCTGAAGGTGTTTATCAGCTGTAGGAGTTCCCTGGTAGAGTTTTTGGGGTCACTCACATATACTATCATATCATCTGCAAATAGTGATAATTTGACTTCTTCCTTTCCAATTTGTATCCCCTTGATCTCCTTCAACTGTCTTATTGCTCTAGCAAGGACTTCCAGAACTATGATGAAGAGATATGGAAAGAGTGGGCAGCCTTGTCTTGTCCCTGATTTCAGTGGGATTGCTTTAAGTTTCTCTCCGTTCAGTTTGATGTTGGCTATAGGCTTGCTGTATATCTCCTTTACTATCTTTAGATATGTGCCTTGTATCCCTGATCTCTCCAATACTTTGAACATGAATGGACGTTGGATTTTGTCAAATGCTTTTTCAGCATCTAGGGAGATTATCATGTGGTTTTTTTCTTTCAATTTGTTAATATGGTGGATCACATTGATGGATTTCCGTATATTGAACCACCCCTGCATACCTGGGATGAAGCCTACTTGGTCATAGTGGATAATATCTTTGATGTGTTCTTGGATTCAGTTTGCAAGTATTTTATTAAGTATTTTTGCATCAATGTTCATAAGGAAGATTGGCCGGAAATTCTCTTTCTTTGTTGAGTCTTTGTGAGGTTTAGGTACCAAGGTGACTGTGGCTTCATAGAATGAATTTGGTAATATTCCTTCTGTTTCTATTTTGTGGAATAGTTTGAAGAGAATTGGTGTTAGCTCTTCTTTGAAGGTCTGGTAGAATTCTGCGCTGAAGCCATCTGGTCCTGGGCTTTTATTGGATGGGAAACTTTTGATGACAGCTTCTATTTCTTTGGGGGATATAGGACTATTTAGTTGATTTACCTGGTCCTGATTCAGCTTTGGTAAGTCAAATCGATCAAGAAAATTGTCCATTTCATTTAGATTTTCAAATTTTGTGGCATATAGACTTTTGAAGTAAGTCCTAATGATTGTTTGGATTTCCTCAGTGTCTATAGTTATATCCCCCTTTTCATTCCTGATTTTGTTGATTTGGGTGGTGTCTCTCTGCCTTTTAGTTAGCCTGGCTAAGGGTTTGTCGATCTTGTTGATTTTCTCAAAGAACCAGCTCTTGGTTTCATTGATTCTTTGAATTGTTTTATTTGTTTCCAATTGATTGATTTCAGCCCTGAGTTTGATTATTTCCAGCCATCTACTCCTTCTTGGTGTGTCTGCTTCTTCTTTTTCTAGGGTTTTTAAGTGAGCCATTAGGGTACTTGAATGAGCTGTCTCGAATTTCTTCTTGAAGGCCCTTAGTGCTATGAACTTTCCTCTTAGCACTGCTTTCATTGTGTCCCACAAGTTCGGGTATGTTGTGTCTTCATTTTCATTGGTTTCTAGAAAGACTTTAATTTCTTTCTTTATTTCTTCCCTGACCCAGCTGTCATTTAGTAACAAGTTGTTCAGTTTCCATGTGTGTGTAGGCTTTTTGTTATTTCTGTTATTGTTGAGGTCCAGCTTTATTCCATGGTGATCAGACAAGATACATGGGATTATTTCAATCTTCTTATATCTGTTGAGGCTTGCTTTGTGACCCACTATATGGTCTATTTTGGAGAAGGTTCCATGAGGTGCAGAGAAGAAGGTAAATTCTTTTGTGTTTGGGTGTAAAGTTCTGTAAATGTCTGTTAGGTCCATTTGATTCATGACCTCTGTCAGAGACATTGTTTCTTTGTTTAATTTCTGTTTTGTTGACCTGTCCTTTGTTGAGAGTGGGGTGTTGAAGTCTCCCACTATTAATGTGTGGGGATCTATATGTGCTTTAAATTTTATCAATGTTTCTTTCACAAATGTGGGTGCCCTTGTATTTGGGGCATAGATGTTCAGGATTGTGATGTCTTCCTGGTGGAATTTTCCCTTGATGAGTATGAAGTGTCCTTCCCCATCTCTTTTTTATTAATTTTGGTTGAAAGTCTATTTTATCAGATATTAGAATGGCTACTCCTGCTTGCTTCTTGGGTCCATTTGCTTGGAAAGTCGTCTTCCAACCCTTTACCCTCAGGTAATGTCTATCTTTGTGTCTTAGGTGTGTTTCTTGTATGCAACAGATTTCTGGGTTTTGTTTACGTATCCATTCTGTTAATCTGTGTCTTTTTATTGGAGAGTTGAGTCCATTGATGTTGAGAGAGATTAATGACCAGTGGCTGTTAGATCTCATGATTTTGATGTTGGCTGTGGTCATCAGGTTGTGTGCTTGGTTGCTTTTTGTTTTACTGAAGTGAGGTTATTTATTTCCTGTGTTTTCTTGAATGTAGCTAGCTGTCTTGGGTTGTATTTTCCCTTCCAGTGTCTTCTGTAATGCTGGATTTGTTTGTAGGTATTGTTGAAATTTGTTTTTGTCATTGAATATCTTGTTTTCTCCATCTATGAGGACTGAGAGTTTTGCGGGGTATAGTAGCCTGGGCTGACATCTGTGTTCTCTTAGGGTCTGCATGATATCCGTCCAGGCCCTTCTGGCTTTCATAGTCTCTGTTGAAAAGTCAGGTGTGATTCTAATGGGTTTGCCATTATATGTTATTTGGCCATTTTCCCTTGCAGCTTTTAGTATTTTTTCTTTGTTCTGTATACTTACTGTTTTGATTATTATGTGGCGGGAGGATTTTCTTTTCTGGTCAAATTTGTTGGGTGTTCTGTAGGCCTCATGTATTCTAATTGGCCTCTCCTTTAACTTGGGGAAATTTTCTTCAATGATTTTGTTGAAAATATTTTCTGGGCCTTGGAGAAGGGAGTCTTCTTTTTCCTCTATACCTATTATTCTTAGGTTTTGTCTTTTCATATTGTCTTGGATTTCTTGGACGGTCTGTGTCAGGAATTTTTCAGATTTAACATTTTCTTTGACAGATACATCGATTTCTTCCATTGTATCTTCTACACCTGAGATTCTTTCTTCCATCTCTTGTAGTCTGTTGGTTATGCTTACCTCTGTAGTTCCTGTTTTCTTCCCTAGATTCTTCCTTTCCATTATTTCTTCCATTTGTGTTTTCTTTAATTTTTCCAATTCTATCTTCAGGTCTTGAGTTGTTTTGTTTTTCTTCCTTCACCTGTCTGATTGTACTTTCCTGTTTTTCTTTTAGTTCCTTCAACTCTGTTTCTTTTATTTCATTCAGTGTTTTAAGCATTTCCTTTCTAAAGGCCATAAACTGTTTGGCTGCAGCTTCCTCTATTTCTTTACGGATGGCAATATTCTGTTTGAGTTTATCTTCCTCTATGTCTTTACGAATCTTATTTGTTTCCTCTGTTATCATCTTCATGAGCATACTTGTTAGGTCATCTTCTTGGATTTCAGTTATGGTGGGGTGTCCAGGGCTACTTGCCCCTGGGTAACTGGGTTCTGGAGATGCCATATTGCTCTGTCTTTTGTTGCTTGAGCTTTTACGCTGGCCTCTACCCATTGTGCTATCTTAGGTGTTTGGGGTTATTTTCTGGTGGTTCCTGGGAATCCTGTGGTGGAGAGAATCCCCTTTGCAGAAAGCTGGTTTTTCCTGAAGGATGTCTTCTTAGCTTTTTGGGTATAGTCCCTGCATGGCTGGTGTTTTTTCAGGAGTTGCTCACCTCAGGGATATAGACCTGAGTGGTAACTGTGGTCTTTGTTAGTCGAGAGGGTTCTCCTCTCACCCAGGGAAGTCCTGAGGGCAGCTGCCCTGTTTCTGGGTTTCTTGTTGTAAATTTAATGATCAGCTGCTGTGACCTAGTTGGACATCAGGCGTGCATCAACTGTTTGTGCCTGTGTCTGGAGCACAGCTGAGTGCTGGCGCCTCGGCCCCACTAGTCTGCTAGACTTTTTCTAGGGAAGGATTGGGTGATTTAGGTCAGTACAGTTTCCTTCCTTCCCTGTGGATTCTCTGGAGACACGGACTCCCAGTGTCTTTTTTTGCCCTGGTGCACACTGCTCAGTGTCCGCCAGCTGGCTGGCTGCAAAAACTGCCTGTGCCTGGAGCACAGCTGTGTGATGGCGGCTCAGTCTCTGCCAGCTGTCTGGTGCGCAGAAACTGCCTGTGTCTGCCTTTGCGGCCTTTGGGAGCCTGGGTGCCTCCCTAAGCTGGGTAATTTTCCGGGGACCTTTTCAGGTTGGGGGTGTTGGCTGAGTGATCTGAGATCAGACCAGTCGTTTCCCTCCCTTTGTGTTTGCACCGGACAGTGAAACTCATTCGCTAGTGCCCTGGTGCCCACAGTTCTATCTCAGGCGGCAAGTCAAGCGCACAGGCAGGCAGGGCTCAGTGCCGGAACCTGGGTCCCCGGCTCTGGCTCCAAGCTGGCTCCTGGGGTGCCCGTGGACCCCGAGTCTTTTCCAGGGGATGTCTGGGTGACCTAAGGCCAGTCCCAGTCGTTTCCTGTACCCTGGGGTTATCTCTCGACTGGAAATTCCAGTCTCTGATAGTGTGGTGCGCACGGTTCAGTCTGGGACCGTGACCAGAGACACTGGCTTGTGGCTCTGGGCTGGGGCTGGGGCTGGAGGTCGACAGCCAAGCGTCTGGCGGAACCGGGATCTCTTTAGCCGGGTGAGTTAAAAGCTGATTGAATCCCCCACCGTGGGGTATCCTCTCACCTGGGAAACACAATGACTGTGTTTTATGGCCGCGAGTTCTGATTACTGGTCACTGTGCTGATCCTGCTGCTGCTGCTCAGAATGAGAGTCCTCCCGGCGCCGCCATCTTGCCCCTCCTCCGCTGATTTCTTTAAAATTCATGGCCTCTTTTCCCATTCATTGTTGTTATATGCACATATATACATATATATATATATATATACATATATATATATAGAGAGAGAGATGCACATATATATACATATATATGTATGTATGTAAGTACAGGCTGATCAGTCTGTATTGTTACTTGTATTATGCTTTCAGAGCTAACCATTTGGAACTGGATAATAGTTCGTGTATAGTGTGCTCTTTCCTGGGAAGACTATTTCTCCCATTCTCAGCATTACCTAATTTTCTGTAGTTTCTTTGAACCACATGACTTTCTAATAATTTTTTTTCAATAAATTTACTTGATTGTATTGAGAAAATCATAATTTACATTTCACAATTTAATGTTTCTAGAAATTCAAACTGGGAACACTTGTTCTTTTTATTTTTAAATATATTAAACACAGGAAATAGGATGTAGAAGGTGAAGTGAAATTGATGCTAAAAGTTGAAAGTGTTTGTATCCATGGTAATATAAAATTTTAAAATAAAATGCGTTATTGAAAATCACCAAGGCAAATACTTGGGTTCTATTTAGTGATCAAATTATAAGACGTGTGTAAATACATCACAGAATTTGATTCAGAAGTTTACTTTTCCACAAATATCCATAGTTTATCAGAAATAAATTTCTAAAGAGCATTTAAAAGTACTTACCAGACATTCAACTGTAATGGCAGAAAATAAACAGTAGAGGGCACTTTGGTTCTCTAACAAAATAAATTGTTCCAAAATCTTTTGTAAATCACCAAAATAAAGGATAAGGTTTAGATGCCATGATAAGCTTAAACAAAGATGTAAAACAAAGCTGTCCATTTGCTGTAGTTAAAGCAAAGCTATCTCAGGCTAACTGAAGCACCTTTCTTTAGTCAGCCTATAAAGAAATTAGCTGCCCCATGGAAGAAAAAACAAAACTATTTTGAGTACTATACATTGAGGTTCCATAATACCAAGAATACTTCATTTGAACAAAGAAACAAAAAAACTCACATTCAGTTTAAAATTGCCTAACATACTAAATACTTCTGACTTAAGCCAGTAAGCTCAATGTATTAGTTGATTTGTCTTATGATAAAATGCTAGCCAATACCAACTTGAGGGTGAAGGCGTTTATTTGTCCATCATCAAGGGACACCAAGTCAGAAGTTTCAGACAGGAGCTTGAAGCAGACTCTACTTGGTGAATGATGCTTACAGGCGTGCTCCTCTGGTTTGTTCAGCTACCTTTCTGATGCAGCATCATCCCACCTGCGCAGGGATGCCACCACCTATATTGAACTAACACCTTCTATCACTTACCAATCAAGAAAATGCCTCACATAGGCCAATCTGATAGAGCAAAATCTTTTTAAGATTCCCACTTTGTAGGTATACCTTGGCTTGTGTGAAGGTGACAAAAACTAATCACAACATTCACATTATTCAGGATTTTTTTTAAGATTTATTTGGTATGTATACAGTGTTCTGTCTGCATGTATGTCTGCAGACCAGAAGAAGATAACAGATCTCATCATAGATGACTGTGAACCGCCATGTGGTTGCTGGGAATTGAACTCAGGACCTTTGAAAAAGCAGACAGTGCTCTTAACCTCTGAGCCATTTCTCCAGCCCCATTATTCAGGATTTTAAGACACAGTTTGTATGCTCTAATTGTATAATAAGTAGTGGTAGCACAGAGCGTACATTTCTTCTATATTGGTTTGATACTCCTAATATTTGGCCTATGAATTTAGGAATGTTCAGTTTCCTGTAGAATTATTTTTATTATCACCCTTGTCATTTGGTTGTAAGACATTTTATGGTACAGTGAGTTCCTTGCACTACCTACAAATCTATTCTAATTTTATATACACACAAGCAACACTAAATGGACTCCTGAGATTGCATATATATACGTAACAATAACAATTGAAAAATAGGCCATGAATTTGAGAGGGAGAGGGAATAAGGAGGAGACATGGGCAGGGCTGGAAGAATGAAATGATGTAATTGTATTTTAACTTAAAATTTAAAGTTAAAAATAAAAATGTGAGAGAGAGCACTCCGAAGAAGATAGTGTACAGTTAAATCTAAATTATATTGTTCCATGTTAATGATCTTGGGAAAATATTTACAAATTCGTGGACATCAGTTTTAACATTTTATAAATAAATGTATTTATTATTGACTCTACAGTAATGTCATCCATTCTTACTCTGAATAATTTTTTAGCAAATTTAATGATTTATGCCCTAGTTCTCAAAAGATTTGTCAAGGCTCTTAGTCTAGCAGGTTAAAAGATCCATTTGAATTTTGATAAAAAGATATGGAGCTAATGCTAAAATGTACATCTTACTCAAAATGGGCAACCACTCAGGAGGCCTGAAAACCTTCAGAAATCAATCAGTAGACTTCACACACCACATGCCAAGAATTACTGACAGAGGTTAAAATTATACAATTACTACATATCTGGGGGCAAATTACAGAAAGTCTATGTGATATTCTTGGGTCAAAGCAGGGAATATGTTTTAAAACATGAAAGAACACTTTCAAACCCAATAAAAGCTTGCTCTAAAATTCTGGAAACAATATATCAGTTTTCCTCTTGAGAAAATAGGTTATAGCAGCCTTGCTCTTAGGCTTTCTGCCTATGTGAAGGACTTCAGTGGTTTGAGGAGCTGCTGACCCGCTGAGGAGGTACAGGATCTCCTTCTGCGCTGACTGACTGGAGGGTTTTGTTTGCCATCTCTGCACATCCAGTGCAGTGGTGAGTGCTGCATCTATTTCCATTATATCCTTTACAGGGGAAATGATGCATCACTCAGGATGTTACCTGGGGCTGGTCCCATCTGGAGATACCTTACCACCTGCCTAGTAACCGTAAAGCAGCAAACAAGCAAAGTCTGGACATGGAGACTTTATCAAGAATTTAGTAAAAATGAAAAACAAAAAAGCAAAGTATTTGCATTCATACATAATTTTCTAGGATGTTTGCACATATCTTGTATTGTATTACCAGTCTTATTTGACTCTCAGAAGAAAGGCAATAAGATAGTTAATTAAATGGTGGAGGTGAGCTGTAAGCATGCTTCCATTTTATTCGAAGGACTTTGGCTAAAGGACACCAATACCAGGGACAGAAATAAAGCAACATCAAAGGAACTGTAGAAAATACACGTCAATATTAGTTTCTTGAGTCTACTTGGACACTAGTGTTTAGTCAATGCAGGAGCTGAAATTGCTCATTCCAGCACTGCAGAACACAGCCCTGTTTCTTGAGCAGTTTGTTATCTGGCCTAAACCACATTCTAGCCTCTTGTCTATCTACTGTCTACCTCACGTCCATGATCAATGGACAGCTAAGCACTCTGCAAATCTTAGAGTCTCTGTGATATAATATTTCCTGAACCAAAAAGCGTATAAAACATAACTCTGCCTGAGGAAACAATATCCAACTCTAACCCTTACCTCTAAACCACCTTCTCCATCTGCACTTTCTTAACTCATTTTGCCCACCTCCAGCAAGTGAAAGCAACACACGGGTGAATTAAGTTCTCATGCTTCTTTCCCGCAATACTGTGCATTCCTAGAAGAAGGCTGGTCTAATTCCTTTATTCCCCAGCTACGAGCACAATGTTGGCAGATAGTAAGAAATAGATCAACATCTCTTAAAGAACGCAAGCTTTAAGATTTTAGCAGACAGGCTATTGGTATAATCCAGTCTTCCTAAATTCAGGAGGTGGTACTATGGATGAAATTTTAAATCATCATGCAATAGCTTCAATTAGATGAGTGCCTAAATATAGAAATGAGAGATAATAAAAACATGATTATAGTCACATTTTTTCATTAAAAAGACTGAGAGAACATAGAGACTATTATAAACATGGGAAGAACAGAAGAAAAAGAACGTGAATTCTGCATCAGGCTGTTAGACCTGATACGCAGGTGATCTCCATTAGCAGGTTAGCAGATACGTGTGTATTCAGAGCTGACACTCTGCAGACTCTGAGGGCATGGCACTATAAAGTACAGAGTGGAGGATATCGAAGAGATACTTAAAAACAAAGGGCTGGGGAAAAGGGAGTGAAGAGATCTGATAAGAAACCAGATGACATGCTCCAGGAACAGGAGCCCAGCAAAAACCAAAGTTATATAAGGTTGAGTCCAGATCAGAGAAGGAACATAGAACCCTCACTATGGTGACCTCCCTGAACACAGCTTTACTAGCTGATGGAGCCAAATACAGAAGAGCCACAGAGCAGAGTAAATACACTGAGGGTGTAAAAGTCAGTTGTAACAGGCACGGGCAGTGTTACTGTTAGTTCTGTGACTTGTCACCACTCCTGTCTTCTAGTTGAGAATTATTGGAATAGTCCCACTTCATGTAAAGCTTTTACTAATCAAAGCTTTTACTAATCAGAGCTTCTAATTTTTTGCTTCCATAAGAAATTAACAATGTAATCTATGGAGTTGAAGGCACAGCTTAGTAGCAGATCACTTGCTATGATGCTCAATATCCTAATATCATTGCTAGCAACACACACACACCAAGAGAGGGGGAATCTATGTATAGTCTTGAGATTGGGCTGGGGAAATAGTTACAGAATTCACCTTTACACTTTTTAAATTTTTTTTAAATTGTATTAATTACAGTTTATTCACTTTGTATCCCAACTGTAACTCCCTTCCCACCCACTCCCAATCCCATCCTCCCTCCCTCTTCTTCTCCTATGCCCCTCCCTCAGTCCAATGATTGGGAGGTCTTCCTCCCCTTCATCTGACCCTAGTCTATCTGGTCTCATCAGGACTGGCTTCTTTGTTTTCCTCTGTGGACTGGTAAGGCTGCACCTCCCTCAGGTGGAGGTTTACTCTCTTTTTAAGTGTGTTATCACAGTTATTATGAATCAACTGTTTTGTGTTTTGTTTTGTTTTGTTTTGTTTAGTAAAGCAGGAATATCTTAAGAGATCCTTCCAAAGAGACACAGACTCTTACCCAGCCCTGAACAATAGCCATATATAGGTTTATTAGCTCGGTAAGGGTCTGACTGTGGCCCTTCACATTTGAAGTCATTATTTCCCATGGCTTTCTCCTCCTTTCAATGAAGATCATTGGCTATTGATTAAAAGAGTAAATAGAGGATTGGCATGTCTCCATCCTTATAGTTAAATACATTTTTGTGCCATTCACTATTTATAACTAAAGAGGCCTGTTTTAGATTATGACCATGAAGGCTCACGGTTCTTTTAATCTGCTGACATTTCCATCTTGGTGTTTTTTTTTTTCCTCCCATTAAATTTACCACTGAAGTCCTGTGTTTTGATTTGAAATGACATGATAATCAATTATGTCATTTTAAGTATATCCCCCAAAGCAGTTTGGGGAATATCAAGCTACGATCCTGTAGATATTTGGAGAATATCTACAGGATTGTAGAGCCTGTGCTGTTGGTGTTCTGTTCAGGAAGTTGTCTCTTGTGCCAATGAGTTCAGGGGGAAACGATAGGAAACTAAGGGGAAAACTTAGAGGATTTAAGGGAATAAGACAGATTTTTTAATTAATTTATTTTCTATTAAATACAATTTATTCATTTTGTATCCCAGCTGTAACTCCCTCCCTCAACCCCTCCCAACCACACTCTCCCTCCCTTTTCTCCTCCCATGCCCCTCCCCTAGCCCACTGATAGGGGAAGTCCTCCTCCCCTTCCATCTGACCCTAGCATATCAGATTTCATCAGACAATGACTGCATTGTCTTCCTCTGTGGCCTGGTAAGGCTGCTCCCCGCATCAGGGGGAGGTAATCAAAGAGCCAGCCATTGAGTTCATGTCAGAGACAGACCCTATTCCCTTTACTAGGAAATCCACTTGGAAACTGAGCTGCCATGGGCTACAACTGTGCAGGGGTTCTAGCTTATCGCCATGTCTGGTCCTTGGTTGGAGTATCAGTCTCAGAAAAGACCTCTGGGCCCAGATTTTTTATTCTGTTGCTCTCCTGTGGAGCTCTTGTCCTCTACAGGTCTTTCATCTCCCCCTTCTTTCATATGATTCCCTGCACCCTGCCCAAAGTTGGGCTATAATTCGCAGCATCTGCTTTGATACCCTGCTGGGTAGTCTTTCAGAGGCCCTCTGTGGTAGGCTCCTGTCATGTTCCCTGTTTTCTCCCTCTTCCAATGTCCATCCTGTTTGTCTTTCTGAATGAGGATTGGTCATCTGACCCAGGGTCCTCCTTTAGGTGTACAGATTTTAGTATGTTTATCCTGCGTTATATGTCTAATATCCACTTATAAGTGAGTATATACCATGTGCGTCTTTGTGCTTCTGGGATATCTCACTCAGGATGATCTTTTCTAGTTTCTACCATTTGCCTGCAAATTCCATGATTTCCTTGTTTTTAATTGCTGAGTAGTATCCCATTGTGTAAATGTGCTACAATTTCTGCATCCATTTCTCCTTTGAGGAACATCTGGGTTGTTTCCAGATTCTGGCTATTACAAATAAAGCGGCTACAAACATTGTTGAGCAAATGTCCTTGTTGTATACTTATCTTTTGGATGCCTAGGAGTGGTATAGCTGGATCTCAAGGAGGACCTATTCCTAATTGTCTGAGAAAGCACCAGATTGACTTCAAAAGTGGTTGTACATTCTCACCAGCAATGGAGGAGGCTTCCCCTTTCTCTACATCCTCTACAGCATGTACTGTCATTTGAGTTTTTGATTTTAGACATACGGATGGGTGTAAAGTGAAATTTCAGGGTCATTTTGATTTGCATTTCCATGATGACTAAGGATGTTAAGCATTTCTTTAAGTGTTTTTCTGTCATTCAGTATACCTCTGTTGAGAATTCCCTGTTTAGCTCTGTGCTCCATTTTTTAATTGGATTACTTGATTTGTTGCTGTTTAACTTCTTGAGTTATTTATATAGTCTGGATATTAGCCCTCTGTTACATATAGGGTTGAAGATCCTTTCCCAATCTATAGGCTGTAGTTTGTTCTCATGACAGCGTCCATTGCTTTACAGAAGCTTTTCAGTTTCATGAGATCCCATTTATTTTTTGTTGATCGTAGAGCCTGTGCTGTTCGTGTTCTGTTCAGGAAGTTGTCTCCTGTGTCAATGAGTTCAAGGGCTTCCCCATTTTTTCTTCTAACAGGTTTAGTGTTTTTGTTTTTATGTTGAGGTCTTTGATCCACTTGGACTTCAGTTTGGGGCAGGGTGATAAATATGGATTTTTGTAGTTTTCTGCATGTAGACATCCTGTTAGACCAGCACCATTTGTTGAAAATGCTGTCCTTTTTCTGTCGAATGATTTTGGCTTCTTTGTCAAAAATCAAGTATCTGTAGGTGTATGGATATATTTCTGGGTCTTCTGTTTGATTCCATTGATCCACCATTCTGTTTCTATGCCAGTACCATGCAGTTTTATTACTGTTGCTCTCTAGTACAGATTGAGATCAGGGATGGAGATACCTCCAGACCATCTGTTATTGTACAGGATTATTTTAGCCATTTAGGGTTGTTTGTTTTTTCATATGAAACTGAGAATTATTCTTTCAAGTTCTATAAAGAATTGTGTTGGTATTTTAATGGGAATTGCATTGAATCTGTAGATTGTTTTTGGCAGGATGGCCATTTTCACTATGTTAATCCTACGGATCCATGAGCATGGGAGATCTTTCCATCTTCTGATATCTTCTTCAATTTCTTTCTTCAAAGACTTGAAGTTTTTTCGAACAGGTCTTTCACTTGCTTGGTTAGAGTCACACCAATGTACTTTATGCTATCTATTAGTGGCTATTGTGAAGGATGTATTTACCCTAATTTCATTCTCAGCCCTTTTCTATTTCATATACAGGAGGGCTAATGTTTTTGTTTTTTTTTTTTGAGTTAATTTTGTATCCAGCCACTTTGCTGAAGGTATTTATCAGCTGAAGGAGTTCTCTGGTTGAATTTTTGAGGTCACTCATGTATACTATCATATCGTCTCAGAACAGTGATACTTTGACTTCTTTCTTTCTGATTTGTATCCCCTTGATCTCGCTTAGTTGTCTTATTGCTCTAGCCAGGACTTCAAGTACTATGTTGAAGAGATAGGGAGAGAGTGGTCAGCCTTGTCTTGTCCCTGATTTCAGTGGGACTGATTTAAGTTTCTCTCCATTGAGTTTGATGTTGGCTGTAGGCTTGCTGTATATTGTCTTTACTATGTTTAGGTATGTGCCTTATATCCCTAATCTCTCCAAGACTTTAAACATGAATGGGTGTTGGTTTTTGTCAAATGCTTTTTCAGCATCTAAGAAGATGATCACGTGGTTTTTCTTCTTCAGTTTGTTTATATAGTGGATTACACTGATGGATTTCCATACATTGAACCACCCCTGCATGTTTAGGATGAAACCTACTTGGTCATGGTAGATGATATCTTTTATGTGTTCATGGATTCAGTTTACAAGTATTTTATTGAGTATTTCTGCACCAATGTTCATAAGAGAGATAGTTATGAAGTTCTCTTTTTTTTGTTGTTGTTATGTCTTTGTGTGGTTTAGGTATCAAGGTGACTGTGGCCTCATAGAATGAGTTAGGTAGTTTTCCTTCTGTTTCTATTTTGTGGAATATTTTGAAGAGAATTGGAATTAGCTCTTCTTTGAAGGCCTGGTAGAATTCTGCACTGAATCCTATTGGCCCTGAGCTCTTTTTAGAAGGGAGACTTTTGATGATGGCTTTTATTTACTTAGGGAGGGGGGTATATTTAGTCTATTTACCTGATCTTGATTTAATTTTGGTAAATGGAATCTATCAAGAAAATTGTCCATTTTATTTAGATTTTCAAATTTTGTGGCATATAGGCTTTGTAGTAAGAACTAATGATTGTTTGGATTTCCTCAGTGTCTGTCACTATGTCCCTTTTTGTTTCTGATTTTGCTGATTTTGCCAGTTTCTTTCTGCCTTTTAGTTTGGCTAAGGGTTTGTCTATCTTGTTGATTTTTTCAAAGAACCAGTTCTTGGTTTCATTGAGTCTTTGAATTGTTTTCTTTGTTTCTAGTTCATTGATTTCAGCTCTGAGTTTGTTAATTTCCAATCATCTACTCCTCTTGGGTGTGTCTGCTTCTCTTTTCTTTAGGGCTTTTAGATGTCTGTTAAATTGCTTGTATGAGATGTCCCAAACTTCTTTCTGGAGGCAATTAATGCTGTGAACTTTCCTCTTAGCACTGCTTTCATTGTGTCCCATTAGTTTGGTTAAGTTGTGCGTTCATTTTCATTGAATTTTAGGAAGTCTCTAATTTCTTTTTTTGATTTCTTCCCTGACCAAGCTGTCATTAAGTAGAGAGTTGTTTAGTTTCCATGTGTTTGTAGGATTTATGTTATTTCCATTATTTTTGATGTCTAGTTTTATGCCATGGTGGTCTGCTAGGAAACAAGGGATTATTTCGATATTATTAATACAAGATATTTCTTGTATCTGTTGAAGTTTGCTTTGTGCCTGATTATACGGTCAAATTTTGAGAAGGTTCCATGAGATGCTAAAAAGAAAGTATACTCTTGAGTTTAGGTGAAAAGTTCTGTAGACATCTGTTAGGTCCATTTGATTTAGGTCCTCTGTAAGTGTCATTATTTCCCTTTTAGCTTCTGTCTAGATGATCTGTCCCTTGGTGAGAGTAGAGTGTTGAAGTCTCCCACTATTATGGTGTTGGGATCGATATGTAATTTAAGCTTTAATAATGTTTCATTTACAAATGCAGGTGCTCTTGTATTTGGAGCATAGATGTTCAGGATTGTAATGTCCTAGTGGATTTTTCTTTCATGAAAATGAAATACCCCTCCTCTTCTTTTTTAGTTAATTTCGGTTGAAAGTCTATTTTATTAGATATTAGGATAGCTACTCCAGCTTGTTTTCTGGGTCTGTTTGCTTGAAAAACATTTTTCCAGCCCTTTACTCTAAGGTAGTGTTTATCTTTGTTGCAGAGGTGTTTTTCTTGGATGCAGCAGAATGTTGAATTCTTTTTCTGGAACTGTTCTGATAGTCTGTGTCTTTTGATTAGGGGGGTTGAATCTGTTGATGTTGATAGATATTAGTGACCAATGAATGTTAGTTCTCTTTATTGTGGAGTTGGTGTTGTTACTGTGTTTCTATGCTTGTTTTCTTTTAATTTTTTGTTGTGACGTGATCTACATCCTGTGTTTTCTTGGGTGTAGTTGGTTTTGTTGGATTGGAGTTTTCATTCTAGTCTCTTCTATAGGGCTGGTTTGCTGTGCAGATATTGTTTAAGTTTAGTTGTGTCTTGGAATGTTTTGTTTTCTCCATCTATGTTGATTGAAAGCTTGGCTGGGTAGTAGTCTGGGTTGGCATCTGTGGTCTCTTAGAGTCTACATGACATCTGCCCAGGCCCTTCTGGCTTTCATAGTTTCTATTGAGAAGTCTGGCGTGATTCTGATAGGTCTGTCTTTATATGTTACTTGGTCTTTTTCCCTTGCTGCTTTTAATATCTTTTCTTTGTTCTGGAGATTTAGTGTTTTGACTATTACGTGACATGAGGAGTTTCTTTTCTGGTCTAATTTATTTGGTGTTCTGTAGGCCTCTTGTATGTCTATGGACATCTCTTTCTTTAAGTTAGAAAAATTTTCTTCTATGATTTTCTTGAAAACATTTTCTGGACTTTGGATCCTAGAATCTTCTTTTTCTTCTATTCCTAATTTATTCTTAGATTTTGTCTTTTCCTGGCATCCTTGATTTCATGTATGTTTTGTGTTTGGAATTTTCTGATTTTACTTTTTCTTTGAGATATGTATCAATTTCTACAAATGTATCCTCAGCACCTGAGATTCCCTCTTCCATCTCTTGTATTATGTTGGTGATTCTTACCTTTATGGTCCTGATCTTTTCTCCAAGTTCTCCAGCACCAGGGTTTTGTGTGTGTGTGTGTGTGTGTGTGTGTGTGTGTGTGTGTGTGTGTGTGTATGTATGTGTATGTCTGTGTGTGTTTATTGGTTCTAATTCTGTTTTCTTGTCTTGAACCATTTCCTCCATCTGTTTGAATGTGGAGTCCTTTCTTTCCATGATGGCCTCTATTTTTTTGTTCATTTCCTCTCTATATGCCTCTACTTATGCCTCTACATATGCCTCTATTTGTTTGCCTCTATTTGTATTTCTTTGACAGCTTTGTTCATTTCCTCTTTATGTGCCTCTAATAACTGGAAAAGTATAGATTTGAGATAATTTTTCAGTGTTTCTGATGAAATAAAATATTCATTGATTTTTGGGGTTGCTGGTGAAGCCTGATGTCCCGATTTTTGTTGGATGTGTTCTTATGCTGACCTTTGGCCATCTGCTTATCTGTGACCTTCACTGTTTGTTCTTGGAGTCTGCACTTCAGACTGATCCATCTGTCTCTGGTGTCTGGAGTATTCTTCAGGAAGATGAGAGAGGACCATCAGTTCAAGAGTAGATGTTGGTGTTTCAGCTGTAGCTAAGGGAGGAAGGTCGCAAGCACATGTGAGCAAGCACAGGAGTATGCTTGGACAGGGTGCTAGAGCACATAAATGCTTGGAAGGGTGGAGCTTAAGTGCAGGGGGAGGAGTGTGCTGGCACCATTTGAGGGCTCAATGAGCATGTGCAGATGCCCTAAAATTCTCAGTGGCCTACAGGCCTGTCGTACTGTCCTCCAGGTATTCAGATCTGTTTGTGTTACACCAATTTGGCTCCAGGAATTATTTGCCTGGACTCCACTGGGAGACCTACAAAACAGGGACTTCAATGTTGAGAATGCTACACCAAGGATCCCTATGCTGCCCAGAGTGGGAGTTGGGGGGTGGGGGGCAAGGATCAGATGCCTGCTGCTAGCTTAGAGGGACCCTGGATCTGGGGCTCTGTATGCACTCACTTAAAGGTGTGCTCACTCTCTCATAGGCCTATGTGGAAAGCACATCGGTTCCCCCTGTTCTCTACTCTCAGACTTGGGCCCACAGGACCAAATGATAGTGTAGGAGATCTGTCACTGTTTTCCTGGCAGAAAAACAGTCCACTCAATCCCATTTTTCCATTGGCTTCTTGGAGAACTTGACTGGATACCTCTTAACAGTTGACTACCCCCCAAAAGTGTCAATGAAAGGTATGGAAGAAAAATACTGTGGATGAAGGTGGCACTTTCTAAATGCTTTATTGAAAACAGTGCAGCTCCAAATGTAGGTGTCAAATGCAGGTTCTGGTCACATAACGGATCAATGAAGGAGGCTTATAATCGGTTCACAGGAAGAGAATGTATTATACCTTTTGGTTAAATGCGTATTATATTGAGTCTGTGAATTTCCACAAAGACCCTAAGCTTTCATTTTGTCTTCATCTGCAAAATTATCAGCAACCATGGCTAATAAGTGAGTTAACATGATAGATCTCAAATGACAGAAATGTGAATGTGCATTAAGTAACCTATTTTTTATACAGTAATAACCATTCCTTCATTTCCTACCCCAAATTCAGTGAATACTTGTCACCTTTGAAGTTCTGAACACTTAGCCTGTGGTATTAAGATAATGAGTATATTTATCTAACTATGGGCTATAAGAGAAGCCATGTCCCAACAGAAGGAGTCAGTACTGAGAAATCAGTAACTAAAGCTTTCATACTAGGCACTAGCTCTTGGTAGAAGATGCTTCCCTTTTCAGCCTAGACACTGCTCCAAGCCAACCCACAGGGATTTGGCCAGAAGGCACCTCTAGCAGCTGTTCTCAAGGAGAAGGCCTGCATCAGCACCATTTATATCAAGTACACTCAGAACATTTGGGTCAGCAGCATAACTGCTTGGCATGTCAGCATCTCTATTTTACACCCCCTAAAATGTGTACAGTTTAATTAGACTAAAGCCAAAGAATGGTTTGTTGATAGTTCAACCTAGAAGTAATGGCTTCCAAAGGGAGACATCCCTGCCCCACCATGGGGAATCATCTAATATTTGTCTGCAAGAAGCTAATCCCTCATGGTGTGTTCAGTCTAGGAGACTAGAGACTCAAATAGCAATAACTTTCTCACCTGAATCTAGTGGAATATTTGTGGTGAGCTGGGATCAATTGTCTGGACACTGGCAGACTTGGCTGCTCTGCTAACACCAACTTCAGCAAAGTGCCCTATGTTCCTCCTCAAGCCGGTTGTCTCGTTTCTCTGCTCCATTTAAATGGGGGAAAAAGTGTCCATTGAGAGAGCTGGCTGAATGACAGACTGCCTTACAGTTCAAGGGAAGCTAGCTTGAGGAGGTCTCAGAGGGGACAGAAAGTAGGAGAGTAGATCAGTGAGCCCCTGAAACCCTAAGAATACTTTCAGAACTCTTTCCCCTAAAGTACTGAGTTCGTTTGGGCCATTCCTTGGTTAAAAATATCCTTCCTCCACCATCTCAGTTTTTCAGTGCCTAGTTAGGCTGAGTGATGATTTTAAGAGAGAACAGCTCAAGTTTGTTCTTGAAAAACTCAGAAGATTTTGTTGTGTAGGAGTAGGAAAACAATGTATATGTGGCAGAATTCTATCCAGTTAGGTTTGGAAGCTAAAGAATCATTTGAAGCCCTTCCTGTGGAGAGCAGGATGCTAGGAATAAACATCAGAAGAGAGTTAAAACTGAGTAAGACTTTTGAAGCAGAAATCAGAGATTTCTTTATGATGATGACAACCGGATACTAAGTTCTAACAAAACAGAGTTGGTGCTTTCACAGAAGTTCCTCTCTGACCAGTAACTGAGTTCCTCACATCTCAGTAGCTCCTGGAACCTCCCCTTTCTAAAAGGGTCATATTTTACATCATGAATCAAAATGCATGTTCTGGAATGCACGAATAGATTTACATGTATACATACAACACACACACAAAGAGCAGGGGGACTGAGAGAGGGAGAGCAGATGTGAGGCAAAGAGAGGGGGGGATTTTAGAGCACACTTTATTTTATTATATCTTGATACAGGGTCTCAATATGTATCCCAGAATGGCCCTGACATTCATATTCTCCTGCCTCAGCTTATCCAGTACTAGGATTACAGGTTTGTACCATCAGGCCTCATTGGAGCACTGCTCTTTGTTGCAGTAATTTTCTGGGGTAGTCTACCTATGTAAAATGATTTGCGTCAGGTCAGAGTTCCCGACTGTTAACTGGAAATTCTTCACACCAGGGTCTTGACAGAGTTTCAGAAAGAATAATGCAATGTTTAGTGTGGGACCAATATTCCCAACCAATAACTCCCCAAATCCCACTAGCTCTTACGAAAAGGATAAAAGATATTTTCTTTAGTGCTACCAATATCTCTTCCACATTTTAAAGATACACCTTCAGAGATGCCTTTCTGGAACAGCCAGAGTTCTGGACAGAAGGACTGGGTAGGAAATATTAGGTGTCATGTGCTATTTTGTTAACACAGAAAAATAAATTTTACTTAAACTGCATCTTTTTGAAGGCTCAGAAATTGCTTTACTGCTGTCACTACAGAGCCACTCTTCAATCACTTTGAAGAATTATAAAAGGCACAAAAAAATCGCTGAAGATGAAAGAAGGGAAATGCTTCTCCCTCCCAATAAAAAGGAAGAGGGAGTGTCGAAAGAAATTACAGACTGCTGGTTGAGTTGGAGCTCCAGAGCAAATGATCAAACAAGCCATTGCAATGTCTGATGAGCGACAGGGAGTGTAACTTTTTGGAGAGCATTACATTAACTGGGATGATGAAGAGACTTGTTACACTTTGAAGCAATTTTTAACACAAGTAGGGCTCTAAATCTGTGTCATTGAATAAGTATCATGGTGCTATAGATGGGGGTCTAGTCTCATCTCTCCCAGAAACTCCCCCATGCAATTCTAAGTAATCACACTTTTATTTGTTGGATTCTTAGACTTGTTACGTGTCAATGTCCTTTGAAATCTGAGAGACTCAAAACTGGGGTTCAAAATCTCTAGGATATTCGTACCTATAGTCATTGTCACTTAGAGTAGCTGTTTGACTCAAATGGTCTCTACCTGTTTTCATCTATGCTTTCATATAGGCTGTTGAAATAGAAATGTTTGAAATTTGGGCCATAAAGTCCTATTCTGTATCTTAGACACAACTGATTACTGTAGACCTAGATAATTCACTCAAAATTAGTTGACCAAATTCTCTCCAGAACATTGAATAAAAAGATCTTATAAACTTATTAACATTGAATAAAAAGATCTTATAAACTTATTAAGTTTACACTCGATAATTTCTTATTACAGGTCAAAGTAAAGAATTCTTCCTTTAACTACCACATATACCTAAAAAGAGGTGAATAAAAATCAAACCCAGTATCGGAAAATGGGAGCAGCAACATACAATTGCTCAGTCAACATTAAATTTGCATTATTTCAATAAAAGCTATGATTTCAAACCGGCAGGTGTAAAGGGAAAACAATGTGTAACAAAATGTCTCTTTGTAATCCTGTTATGCCGTTTTTGGATCCAATCACAAGACAGCAGAGTGGATACAGAACTGAGCAGAATCAGAAACTCTCAGCTTGAAGCAGACAGGTCATACTGAGGACAGGTGTGTAACTGCATCTTTTAAGCCCAGCCAACCACATTGTAATCTTGGGTCTCCCTCAGCTGTCTGAGTCTAAATGTTAATGCTACATGCCAAGGTGTGACCTTAACATTTTATCACTTCTGCCTCGTCTACCATTTTTCTTTACATTGGCTTTCTTATTTTGTTACACATGAATAATCAATAATTAATCCTATAATTTTATAATGTAAATAAAGGCTTTCACCTTCACAGGAAGAACAAGATTAGTCAAGAAAAAAGAAATAAACATTGCAAAATTATGTATCCATGACCCCTAACCATGCCAAGTATAATTCAAAATCTTCTTTAATCCACTCAGTCAATCGTGTTAAGTCACCACATTAGTCCTGTCAGGGCCTGGTCAAGCCTGAACAATCAAACTCTGTGATTCAGACTAGAAAGGAAGTTTTCACGCTGGAATAACTGTCAATTATCTCATGATTCTCCCCCCTCCCCCCCCCCCCCCAGTTTATAGGCACTCATTAAAGCAGCACTCATTCTTTCTAAACATCCACCCTCAATCTACCATTAGCTATATCACCCACAATTAAAGGTTATTTTTTTCTAACGTTTCCCAACACATACTCCCTTTTCTTTCCTTTCAAAGGAATAAAATGGATAGCAACTGTGAGAAAATAAGCTTGTTAGTCACATTTTATTACTTTCCGTATTTTTTTCCTCTGAGACTCTAAGGCTTTTTTTTTTAATGTTCTCACTGCCTATGCATGTTTGTGACATCTATCACAGAGAGCCTTACCTGCCAGGAGGAGGGAGAGCCATTGCTGGCCAAATCCCTTCAGACTGTGTCAGAATGAGTGATGGTTGGGAGAGCTTGCAGAAGAACCCCAGGACCTGTGGGATTCTAGGATGCTTTATCCAGATCAGAATTTGTGCAAATCTCCTATATTGGATATTTTCTTTAAAACATTTTTCATATTCAACATAAGCCACAACTCCATTTTTAAGGCTATATCATTCTACATCCCAAGTTCCTCAACTAGGAATATTTTTTAGTATTTTGTTATCTGGTTTGATGGGTGAACAATGATTTGGTGTTTACTTCTAGGACTTGCAATGCCTTGAGACAGAATAACAGCTCTACATGAAAATGGTATAAGGAATGAAAAAAATGCAAGCATTGTCTGGTCATTGCCAGTTGCTTTTCTCAAAAAGGAGAATTGTTGGGCTCTCTGTTATATATCTTCTAAAATTCTGGGAGGTCCTACATGATTGTTTTCATATTCTGCTGCTGTTTAGTTGTAGTTCTTTGAAATCTTCACACACACACACACACACACACACACCAGACCTGAGAAAAGATGTATATCCTCAATCCTGGTTACTGGTGCTTTTCAGTCACCATAATATGTCCTATACATGTGCATATGAGTGGTGAGACTCACGTGGAGGAAAATCATTTGGCCACAGTTCAACATTTAGAACTACTTCAATGTTGGGATGCTGGCACCATCTCCAGACAATACCTCATTAATCATTTTCAATGAGTCCTATTGCTTAGGTGGCCTTTGAGCTAGGCAGTGGTGGCTCACATATTTAAAAATTCTTTATTAATTACACTTTATTCACTTTGTATCCCCCCTGTGGTTCCCTCACTCCTCCCGTCCCAATCCCTCCCTTTCTTCCCCCTTTGCATGCATTTTAATCCCAGTATTTGGGAGGCAGGGGAGAGGCAGGTGAATCTCTGAGTTCAAAGCCAGCCTGGTCTACATAGTGAGTTCCAGAACAGTCAGGGTTATAGAGAGAAACCTTCCCTCGAACCACCACCAAAGGCCACTATGAATAGCATCTGGTGTGTATGAATGGTTTTGATGTAAACATTTAAAATACACAACAATTTTCAAGAACTTTGTGTTATATCCACAGTGTTTAAAACGTGGAACCCTGGACAACCGGAAGTGGCTCAGGATCTGAAACATTTCTATTACTAGAGCCTTCCCCCCTTTGCTGTTCTAAGCAGCAGCTCCAACCCAGCTCCTTTGATCTCACATTTTTACCATCACACTGTGGTGTGTGTTCTTATTCAGAGGTGTCTGTCCCTCCCACACACAATGAAAATGCCAAGGCAGGATGCTGCATTCGTTAAAGCCAAGAAAAGCAGATGAATCTTGAAGACCAGCTGACACCTGGGACACAGTGGTCACATGGCTACCTGGCACAGTTCCCAGCATTTGCCTACTTCATTTACCCCTCTGCAATGTTTGCTCCTCAACCCTACTGTCTTATTCCCAAATCTTACTGCCAATTTTATCAGGTGTCATAAGCACGCAATTCCACTAAATCTTACCCCACATAGACACGCCCACAGGCCAATCTGATGGAGGAAATTCTTCAACTGAGATCCCTTTCTCTTAGGTGCCCCTAGCTTGTGTTATGTTGACAAGAACTAACCAACAAACCAATAGCAGTTTAACTTTCAGAGCAAAGAAAGGAAACAGCCTGTCCTTGATGCCAGAGTACTGATCAGAACATGCTACTTCTGGTCATGATTCACCTAATAAAAGATACTGGTGAAGACAAGGTGTATGGACTTTGGTCCCTCAATGTCACTCCTAAGGCCAGGCACACAAATTCCATTCTAGGGTTAATTACACTGATAGCTCACTTCCTTTTTGCTTAAGTATCTACAAGTTTGGTTTCTACCACATTCAGCAATAATGTAAATATTTTATATATAGTAATATGACAATATTTTAGAAATCTCCTTGTGGACAAAAGAGTGAACAAACAAAACATATCCCATACCTTTCTAGAACTTAGAGCCTAGTTCTCCAATGGCTGGAAAGGACTGCAAATATGGATTTTATATTTGCATCACAGTAACATTTGTATTATAACACATTCATGATGCATTAATAATGTCTGACAACCCCTACATGGGCATTAAATGTTAGAGTACTTTGAAGGAAATAGCTATAACCCTTCAATGAAATGCCAGTGAGAATATGCCCTCCATATGATAGTCCTTTGTTATTGTCCAAGTCAGAACTTGGAAGCTGAGGTACTGTCTCAGTAAGTAAAGCCATTTCTTATGAGAGCTGCTGAGTCAAGCAGGTATTTACCTGGTAGGACACAGTGCTTAGAAATGTCTTACCAGTAGTGTGTTCCTGATAATGACATGTGAAAAGTATTGCTTCATTCATAAACTAGATTTATTCAAAAATTATTATTTATCCCTAAAGCCTTATGGTATTTGCATTCCAGAATCCTTTCTTGAGCAGAAGAAAAGAGGGAGAATTTTTTTCCTATTAATGATCCAGGAACAAAACATGCCCTGGGAAGCCCTCAGGAAAAGTCTGTACAAATCAATATTGCCAGTCAAGTGCTTCTTCCACTGGAGAAACACTGGACTGCTCCAGGCTGAAAATCATTGGGCTTTCAGGAAAATTCAGGACTGGACACCAGTATCTTTAATTTTGTTGAAGGTTTTGCTTGAAATCATTTTCAATAAAGGGCAAAATGAATTCTCAATCTTCAAGGAAAAAAAAAAAGGAGAAAATTTTAAGATGTAGGTATTAAATGGCCCAGGAGAAATAAACTCACATCAAACAAAGCTGAGTCTGTTATTTCTGCAAAGCCTTTTCTTCCTCTGCTCCTTAAAGAGCAATCGCACTGATCTGGAGGGAATTTTATTTTTATCCTTTCTAGCTTAACTTCTGTTTATTCCAAAGGAGGTTAATATTTTCCCTAAACTTGGATTTCATAACACAGCATCAGAACCTGCCAACTATCATCTCATTGAAATACCTGGGATGAAACAGAATGCCATTGGCTTGGGCCTGCTTCTATAAACCTCAGTTTTCAAAAGCTCTCAACGTCAATTACCTCCCTCAACAAAGCAGTGCGTGTCAGCCTCCTGATAATGCTGAGAGCGTCTATCATCAGTGGAGGGCTTGCTTAGGCTTCACAGTCAAATCTAATTTCTTGTAGTACTGCTGAGAGTTGGGCTGCCTTAATCAATTGAGCTCCTAAAGAAAATGAGGACCTCAGAAGTAAACCTGAATTTATTAAAAACAACCTTGCAATCAAATTTTCCAGTTATGGGGCTTGCTAATGTGGTTCACTCAATACATGCTACTCAGCAGTTTTAAAGGATGTATTTTCTAGACTAGACTGAGGTCTCTCCCCATTAGAGGAAAAAAATTGAATGGAATGCAATTCATACAATATTAATCACTTGCTCTACTTTACAGCTTAATAATAAAGTTATTTATGCTGCCAGAGGCATCTCATGACATTAACAGTGGAAAGACAGCAGTAGACAGGTAGACCAAGTCTGTGCCTGTGACAAAGGGCAGAATAACAACATATCTCTGCAAGGCAACAGGACCATGTCCAAGCGGAATGACCCTGAGATGAATTCATTGTATGATTCACTGAAGAATAATTGATGTCTAAATCAATCTCTGTCTTGTTTTTAGGAACAAATGAATAGCAGAAGCTGTCATTTAGATTAACATAGTCTAGATGTAGATCAACTAGCTGCCAATCACAACTTTATCTCTTTCCCAGATCAAATATATCCTTTCAGATCTAATTATGTATTCTGGACCTAACTCTTCACATATTAGCACAATTTACACTCTCAGCCATACTGCATTTATTCACATGAACATATTTTTATCTGATTTTGCAATTTTATAAACCTTTATGTGTGCTGTTTTAATTTTTCCTACATCCAATACCAACTAAATGCAATAATGTCATCTTGCCTGGGTTTTTGTTGCCTCCCACAGCACCTGCTACAATGGTAAATAAAAGACAGACATAGACGAGGTATCTGTAAATAACGAAATACAAAGCTAACATTTTGCCTGATAGAAGGTTATAATACTGTCATTTTCCATGATCAGATGTGGACTGTTCAGAAAGAAGGAAGCCATGACATAAATAATTCAGCATAGAAGTCCTGAAAGTCATTTATATTTTACTTTGAAATGCATTAAGGCTGGCCGTGTCTTCATAGAATGGTGCAAATACAAAAACAGCCAACAAATGAAGAGCTGTGTGCTGCGGTAAGCGAAAAGATGAAAAGGGCATGAGGACATTTGTTGTTGTGTCTGCTCAGCTCTCATCCCTAATTCTTATAGCATCTTAATGTCCTCCTGTGTAATTTCCTGCCGTAACTGGTGCACTCTAATGGGAAGGCAAACCAAGATGCTACTCCAGGCACCTCTGTCTGACTCCCCTGTTAGTGCAGCAACACCTAAAGGTTGGCACCTCAATATCTCATAGACAACCTGGCCTCTTTTCTGGGGCTTTGAATTGCAGACTATGTTATGGAAAAACAGAAACACAGAGGACATTCCAGAGCTGGTACACATGTGACATGCTCGTAAGAATTGCTAGATGCCCATATCCCTTGGGCATCAAACAGGTGTCTTACGGTCTACCTAGCATTTCTTATATTTATCAGAATTTTCTGTCATCTGTGCCATAGCTACTATGTTGCTTCCATGACAAAAGTGAAAGGCAAGGACACAGCTAAAGGGCACCACAAGGGAACAGCCTGAGAGTGTGGTAGATGGTCACCGGTCAGCAAAGGCAGAAAACGTGAAGGAAGATGCCAGTTGTGCACTAGTCAGAGATAAGGAGGAATAGAGCAGGCTAGCCCAGGGAAAAAAATCTACCAATCACAGAAAGGGAGATGCCCTGGAAGTATGTACAGTTGTTCAACTGTCCTGGATCCCGGTGGCAATATCCAGCCCTTCTTTTCAAGATAACCCACTATACACTTTCCCTGGAATTCTAGCACTTCACTAAGTTTTCTAAACCAGTGGTTCTCAAGCTGTGGGTCGCAACCTCTTTGGGGAGGGGTTGAATGACCCTTTTTACAGAGGTCTCCTAAGACCATTGGAAAACATATTTACATGATGATTCATAACAGTAGCAAAAATATAGTTATGAAGTAGCAACAAAAATAGTTTTATGGTTAAGAGTCAACACAAAATGAGAACTGTATTAAGGGTTGCCACATTAGGAACATTGCGAACCATGTTCTAAACTCTTGAAGTGTTTTCAAAATCAAAATAAACCAGTCAAAGTGTAGGCTACGGAGGGTCAAGCGGCCTTCATAAACACCTCAGTCTACTTATTTAAATGTTCATTCCTCTAAACCAGAGAGTCATAATCTAGTCAACGTCTCATAGGATATTGATGAAATTATAATAATCCAATCATGGCATTCAGCAGAATGTCATTGTAGCATAAATCTTGTCTGCCTCCTCAGATTTTTTCTGTCTCTCACCTTCCAGACAACCCTGGCCTTCAGAAGCCCTCCTTGGCCACTCCAGGCCATTAACCTAAGGTCTAAGCAAACACTGAAGCTGTAGGGAAGTGAGATAGAGCTAACACCCTGTTGAGCAAGCTATGCTCCATTAGAAAAATAGGAAGGAGCCAGGCAGATGAACCAACCTCTCTTCTGAATCCCTCATTACTCCCTATAACCCGCCAGAAACCCCCAATGAACCTGCTGAGTGGCTAGCTCTGTCCCCATCACAACTCCCAGGGTCAGGTCCAGTGTGTAATATTTCCTGTCAGTTTATTCCCACCAGCCTCCACATGGCTTCTCCTTTTTCTCATTCACTTCTTTCAATGTGTGCCTCCAAAAAGAACCTCCCTGGCTTACAATTCCTGCTTGCTTTATTCTCTACGTTCCATGTAACCCAGGCAAACTAAAGGTTAGTGCTGGTATTTCTTGAATTAGCTTGATTGGATCTCTGGTACTTGAAACCAAGAAGCCAGACTAGAATCAAGAGGCAGAGTATCTATTTTAATGCCCTACTACATCAAAAGACAGATGTGCTGGGCTACTTGGCCACTTGGTAGTGAGACCTAGAGCTTTTTAGGACATGATGAAGGTATGACAGGAATAGTAATGGGGCTTTTGTTTCTTTTCCTTTTTTCTGGCTGTGGAAGTGATAGAGGAGTGTTAAGAATTAAATTAGGTGCTGTGAACATAATAATCATTGTACAGCATAATTCACAGCTCACGAAGGCAACGTCAAGCAACAAAACTAAATGTGTCTTAAAATAGTTTACTAATAAATGCAATTATGGGCTTTTCAAATAGGAATGTTTTTTTTTTTTTTTCAGATGAAAACTGTTTAACTGTTTCTACCTTATACAATGATGTTGAAAGCCTTGTTCTGTCAAAAATCCTTCAAAAGTTAATTGCTTAAATAAAACATACTTAGGCACCTACATTATTTATTAGCTAAGTGGAGTTGGGAAGATTATTTAACCCTTCTGTGACTCTGTTTTCTCTTCTTTAAAAGTATAATAACAAAGATTCAAAAATGAAGAAAATAAACAAAGACATCATTCAGCTGAAAAGATCTTTGTCTGGGAATTGCTTTGTTATCCAATAATGACACGTTTGGTCCTCTCTCCAGACCTCAAGATCTCCCTCCTCTTTTGTATCATCCTTCTCTCCCCCTCAGTCAGTTATATGTTTGTTCAGCACCAACCATGAAGTAAACATTCTTAAATGTAGCTGGATTCTCTGATGATCTACATTCTTAAAAACAAAACTCATTTCAGCAAACTATCATTGGAGCCCCAAAACAAAAGAAGAGGAGCCAACCCATGCAGCCTTCAGGTACCTATGGGCTACAACATAGTGGGCCTCACTGCTGGGACCATGAAGTTTCAGGAAATATGGAAAGTTTTGCTAATTTAGTGTACTGTGTGTATGTCGGACCCTAAACTCACCATTTATAAAATAATCTCCTCATAGCATCTTTGTATATATCTGCATTGCTACATGAAAATGTATGATGTTGATATCTTCTAGAAAGATGATTCTGTTTCCCCACATTCCTCAACTAATTTTTCATTTTTTTTCTATCAGGGATTTCTGGGAGAGATAATAAATTATCATTCGGTCCCAGTACTCAATATTTTATGAGGTAATAATAGCATTATGTCTATTACTATTGTATTATAGAAATATATGATATAATTACAGTATTATATATAATAGTTTATATAATATATAATTGTTATATATAATATTAATATATTATATAATATATAATATGGTATACATAATATATTATATATATGTTTAAGACACACACACACACACACATCAACAATTAAAAAAAAAAGAAGCCATGAATTTGAAAGCGAGAAAGGATGTGGTTACATAAGAGAGGTTGGTGGAAAGAAGGTGATGAAAGAGATATTATGTAATTATATTATAATTTCCAAGCTATTAATTTTTTAAAAATCATAACAAAAGTATAACACATAAAGTAGTATGACAAAAACTTAGACTTTATTTCAGATTCTACATCTTCTTTACGTGTGATATTCATACCACAAATGTACATACAACTACATAGCTAGCTGTATTGCTGATTTTTTTTTCAAGCAGTGGCATGCTTATTACACCATTCAGCAGAAGTTACAAACACGAAACCACTTCCTGGTTTCAGAAGACTCCAGAAATGTTAGGCAACTCCTGCTTTACAAATACAATCTCCAGCAATAGTAAAATCAAACCACTTAGTCATTTTGGCCATTTGGACCCACTGGCTGGTCTTGTCTTGTCTGATCCCCTCTGCGTACAGTGACTTCAGTATTGCTGGCCAATTTAAAAGCCCAGTATTTTTCCAAACAAATACCTAGAGTACTGGCTTCCAAACTGTCTTTCCCAGCAGGAACTTCAGCCTCAACAGCTAATCCAGTATCTCTTTACTTCTTAAGGCAATGCATACAATTTGAGGATTGCTTTATTGGCCTTACCTCCAGCATTCTCTGGCAGTGCCATCCGGTTGTTTCCAGTGCCTCAACAGACTTCATAAAAGCATACCCTCAAGTCCAGGACACACCTATCCACATTATTTGATCTTCTGACCTATTCAGTTTATGTTTCTCCACCCCCAGCTTTAGGACGCTTATCTCCTAGGAGAATTTTGAAAGCATTGCCAGCATCATCTACTGGCCTTTCTGTAGCATAGGTCAGATGGTGTAGGACCTTGATGTGCTATAATAGAAATAGTTTTTTTTTTCCCCTTGCTTGAAAACAGCCACCTGCATGTCTCCCACATGTAAGAAATCACAGTGTCCTGTTTCTTCAAGGATATGAGGACTCATTTTAGGAAGAGCTATAGCACCAGGTGTTCTGGCTGCTAAGGATCCAAATTTCTAATGCAGCAAGGGCGCTGCCCATTGAGTCATCTCCCTAGCTCTATGTCTATCATTTTAATTGGTGTTTTTTTTTCTGTCCTATCATTTTTTTGATTATAGCATCTCTAAAATAACCAATGAGAACTCGTTCAGCATATGAACTCTAATTCCTTGATGTTGTCCCTTGTGATTCCATTCCTTTCAGTTTTCTCTTGTTTCATTTCATCTAAGTAGTCTCCATGGCGCCAACCCATTCACCAAGTGATAAACACTCCTGGAATAATCCTTCTAAAGATATTCTAGATCAAATGACCCTTCTTCTCAGAAACCTTCAGTCAACTGTGCCTACTAAATAGACATCGGACTTGTTTCCAGGTTTGGTTTCAGACTTTCCTAGCTGTTATTCACCGTATTACAGAAAATGACACATGGTCATACTGAAACAGACCACCTTACATCTGTGCACAATCCCTTGGGGTGCCTGCTTTCTCACCTCCACCTCTTTTCTCCTTTGCATTCCAGATTCCACCTTCCAAACCACTTTATATTTGCTCCCTCCACTATCAGCCACAATAGATGGGTACAATCAGTTTTTGTTGTTGTTCTCTTGCAGTTACTCTCTGATCATTTATTACCTTTAGAGGGACTTCAGATCTTCGTTTCTCCCACAGGGTGCCCTTGACTACAGAAGGGAAGAGATATAATGTGAGTGGGTGTGGGGAAGAAATTAGCATTCATGTGTTAAGATGTGCAATGGAAGACTAGAAATCATCTAACTCATCACTCACCTGATTACATGTTATAACACAAGTGTTGGGGAAATCTCCCATGGGACTATGAACTACCTGTGCCTCTTAAAATGGAATCCAAGAGGGAAGTAAAACTTGCTGTAGGGAGCCATTGAGTAGAAAGACTGGCTTAGCTACCTTGTACACTTCTAATCTTATGTAATAGTGGGGTAAATGGACTGCTAAGTCTCTCCTGGAAATTGTGACTATTTGTGAATTTGTTAAATCTTTGAATATACATCCCTTTCTTCTTCCTTTTGACCTGGAACCTTGTTGGGAGCTTCAGATGCATTTTGTATATTGTTGATACTTTGTAATGAGGCTCTAGAACTGTTTTGTGTGTGGCCTACTTGCTTTTTTTTATATCGAAGTTGTTTTATTCATGAGCAATTGGAGCACGTGATCTGAATGGTTTGCCTCCTAAAAACATTTTTCTTTTCTTTTCTTTTTTTTTCAATGCAGTTTATTCAGGAACCTTGAACAATCCTCGGACCCTGGGGAAAGCCAGCCCACAGCTTAAATAGCCTCTGGGTAGCCAACCCAGCATTGCCCACGTGGCCTACTTGCTTTTATCATTGTGTTGTTTGGCTTAAATTTTAAAGGGGGGAGGGGGCAGAGGCAGGTGGATCTTTGTGAGTTCCAGGCCAGCCTGGTCTGTACAGCAAATCCAGGACAATCAAAGCTACACAGAGAGACACTGTCTCAAACAGAGCAAAACAAGATTTTAAAAGGAGCCTATCTTTGGATTATCTCAGCATTCATTAAAACTCTTACATGTGTCTCCCTCCTAGAAAACTGTCCCCAAGGGTTCTGACAAGCACTACTAGAACATGTGTTTATCTCAGTTGCCTTGAGTAACAAGAGTACATTTTTTATGTGCAATAAAAAGTGACCATCTGCCTGCGCCATGACATGAACAATGAAAAAAAAAAAAAAAAGCTGAAGCAAATAGAACAAACCTATCATGCCATGAAATGCTAACCATCCTCAATCCTTGTGTTTTGTTTCATCTTGGTGGAGGATGGCCTCTGGCTGTGAGGCCAAGAACACCTCCTCCCCCTGCATCTTGAGCTATATGAAAACTCAGAGCCTGGGCAGCTACAGGGGAATGTGGAGGAGCTGGTGCGCTGGCTCACAGGCCGGGTTTTGAAATGCTGACATTCTGCTCTTTTCTACTCACTGGTGTGAGCTCCGGTGGGCTCAAAGCCCAGCCTCCGCCGCTCAGAAAGGCCAATGCAAGCATTCCCTGTGACAATCACAACAGATTTGTGACTTCCCAGTCCCCAGTTCCCAGTGCAGTGTTGAAGATGACAAGCAGGCATGGATGTATTATAATAAAATGCATTTGTGGTAAAAAAAAAAAAAAAAAAAAAAAAATAGGTGGCAGATTGGGCACAAGGGTATAACTTTTTTTTTTTTCATCCTTTAACTGTACAAATTATGGAAGAAATCAGTGTCTGAATGTCTACGGGAGGCAGAGATTAAAACTACTTATGAAAGAAAGATATCCTTTGCTTTCTTTACGTAGTTGTGTTTCGGGGACACTAGCCAGTGCACATAAGTAGACATTGTTTACCCCTCTTAGGCTCAAGTTTATGGCTGACAACAAGAAGCATCAGCTTCAACCATTCGAGATTGACACTTCACTGATTCTTACTTCACCCCAGAAAGCTCTACTCTTCCTTCCCTTTTGATTAAGGAACACAGATTTATTTTCTCCGTAGCCTTCTGTCTCTGACCTGCCCTTCATTGAACACGACACAGTTTTTGCTGACCCTGGTCGACATACCTTGGGTCACCTGGGCACACAGTAGCACCTAGAGAAGATGGGAGACAGATACTATGACTATGAGTTGGTAGAGGTACTGTGAGAAGGAGGCAGAACTTAGTGAGGGTTGGGCTTTCTGTCTACCATCACTTTCCCCTCCTTTTCTGTGTCCCAGTCTTGAAATATGTTTTAGCTGCAAATTAAAGTGTTCATTTGTCATAATGTCATAATATGTCCTCCCACATTTTTGTTCCATTTGTTCCAACCATTAATTATATGACCTTTAAAGAGTTGGACAATATAGAAATTGAAGATTATGTACGCTGCAACTGCCATGGCTACTATTTCTGGCACAGCTTGCAGCAAATTTGGCTCGTACGTGGACATAGGGTAAGTAGACCCTTCAAAATCCCGAGGATGAAAACGCTGAGACTGCAGAATGGGAGGTATTCCAAACATTCATTTAGCCTGAAGATGGGGGATGGGGTCATTAAAAAAAAAGCAATGTTGTAGTTTGATAGGAAAGTATAAGAAATGTTTTAAGGCATGGAGAATAAGGAGAAGACTTTCTAAGGCTTCAAGGAAACCTTGAAACCACTGAAGTGTGGAATTATGGAATCATTTAAACTTTCAAGCTCTAGTTTCCTTGGTTGTGAATTTGGGAGGTTTTGCATAATTCTAGAAAATGGAATGTGTGGAAAAGAATCCATTTTTACATGCTTTGAATTCCTTAGAGGAAAAGGTACTAAAATCCATAGCACTATTAATACATCAAAATGCTGTCATTTTTACAGCATATTTGATTTTATGTGTTATAATATGACTGCTTCTTCTAGTATTTTCCTGGAAGAGTGATAGGATGCTAAGTATTGCATGTATTAAATTAATAGTTACTTTTCTATCTGAACTTCTATTTACAGGAAAAACTTTTGAAGATGTCATATCTATTCTAGTTTAAATTGTGATGCAGCTAAATTAGTTTTCCTTAATTGTTTTTTGAGTGTTTCTGACCCTCCCTTTTTATATTTTTATTTCCCTCAATAGATCACACAGGGAAATTTTAATTTCAGCTTTGATGAATTTGGTCATCTCAAATTCAGACTACACAATATTCAGATATTACTCTGTGCTGCTATTTAATGAAGGGCTGTTGAATTAATACAATTTTTTAGGATTAAATTGTTCAGAATTAAATGTTCAGGATTAAAGTCAAGGTTCAGGTCCATTCATATGGAGCAAATGAAAATGCACTTACATGAACATAGCCAGGATCGTCATTTTGATGGTTATGTTTTGTAGGTTTATTTCTCAAGAGGAGCTATAATTCTATAATTAAGTAATCCTAAAACTAAGTAAACATCTGTGTTGCAAATACTTATGAGTAGGGCAAAGGAGCTGTTCATGTAATAGCCATCCCATCTCATGTATTGTTGCTTTCTTATGTTAAAAATGCAGCAGGATAAACTATTCATGAGAAATCTGCCTACAAGGCCACAGGGAAATGTCAAACCTTTACTAATAATCCCAGAGGCCTGAGGTTTCATGGGGGGAGTGCAGTAACCTCTTGTAAGGGATCTTGTTGATCAAAGTGTACAGGATTAAAGTCAAGGTTCAGATTGTATACTGATGCCCATTCCTATGGAGCAAATGAAAATGTGCTTACATGAGCACAGCTAGAAGCCAATCTATCATCATTTTGGTGGTCCTGTTTTGTAGGTTTATTTCTCAAGAGAAGCTATAATTCTATAATTCGGGTATAGCAAGTAAATTCAAGTTATAAGAAACATCTTGGTTCTTATTGACTTCAAATCAAATAAAACAGATTCTGACTCTCACCCCCCGAGGCTGCCAGGGAATGAAACATCATCAGGTTATTGGTTTTCCCAGGATCATGGAAGTGTCCAGGAGATCACGTATGTGGGAGTGGAAGAAACGCTTCTCAATGCTGGGTTGTCGCAGTCCCAGCTGATGTATAATAACGGGTCTACTTCAAAATCTGCGCTTGCTTATAGAACATGGAGGTATGAGCTCGTTCCTAAGGATACCTCAGACGTCTCTCCTGAATGCGTACCAGGGAGCCATCCCTCAGAGAGCTTGCTGCACATTCACTAGGCATTGCATGCTGGTACACTTACATACCATACAGAGGACTAGTTTCTGGGTGAGGGAGCTTAGCATTCTGCATTCTGCCCCCCAGGCCTTGTTCCTTGGCATAGACTAACTGACTTTTCTCCTGGACAAAGTACTATATAATCAAGTTATATGTACTGGAGTGAATCTACCCAGAGGAATGCCCTTCAGCTGGCTTTGGATGCAGAATACCTGCATTTGGCTGCCTAGAGGCATTGCTGCCACGCATTTAGATCTCTTAGCTTTTGCTCATGATTTAAAAAGGGAATCTCTCCTCCTTTCCTTCTTTCCTTCGCTCCTCTTCTCTCCCTCTCTTTTTCTTCTCTCGCTGCTTCTTCTTCATGATATTCTTAGTCTTTCTTCCTAACAACCCCCAGAAAACGGTCACTTTGAATTTTAGGATCCTACAACAGAGTGCCAAGGTCTTTGGCTCTGAGATTTGTTTGTTTTGTTTTTTTTTTTTCCTTTGTCTGGCCAAAATAATACTCATTAGAATAATTACTAGGACCTGGCCATCAGCTTGGATAAGGTATAAATAAGCCAGTCAGTATGCCTTCGGGTTTTTTTCTTCTTTTTTTAATTTTAATGTTTATTAATTACAATTTATTCACTTTGTACCCCCCATGTAGCTCCCTCCCTCCCCCATGCCTTCGTTTTTTAAGGAGCCAGGAGATGGAGACATTCTGTTTCTGCCCTAGACCCGTCGCTTTGCTCTTTATTTTGTGTCGGGGGCGGAAGGTTATTAACTAGTCGCAGGCTGAAAGCGCTGCCGTCTCACCTTGGCACTCGGGCTTCGGTGACTCTCAGTGGGCTGAATTCTTGCCAGCCTTTTCCATATTCAGGTCCCGCGATGCAGTGAGCGCAGCGGTCCCTCACAGGCTGCCTCTGCCAGCTGAGCCTGGGCGCCTCCCAGCCGGATAGCGAAAGTGCTGTCTTGCCAGGGCAGGTGTCCGTGCAGGAAATGCTCTGGCGACTGCTGAGCCTCTAGCAAATGTAACTGCTGTTTTGAGACAGTGTAGACTGCAAGTGAACCCAAACAACCGACGTGATGGAGGTAGGGACGCTGAGTGATTGGGGGGAGTTCTGGCCATACCACACCTGTCTCTAGTGCAGCCTCCTCGCTCCTGAGCATGCCCAGCTGCTCGGGTTCCTCTCCTCAGAGGAACAGAGGCTACAGTTCCCAAATATGAGCTCTCTGCTCTCTCCGCTTCCTTCTGTAGCAAGGCCATATTTCCCACCGGAGAATCCTATGTCCCTGATTCCGCATTAAAATTACAGCCAGTTTCTTAGGCCTGTAAAGATCTGGAAGATACAAAAATGCAGGGCTTCTGTCTACCCCGAGCATTACCGAAAGAGCGTTCAAGACGGCTCTACCACACTGGTGCGCAGCCGAGGACGCGTAGCCTCCTCCTGTGGCCTCAGGTTGCAGAGCTTCTATCCTAAGATGCTAGTTTGCAGGGTTCCACATTCCATGTCCACGGCAACCGCTCTGCAGCACGCATTCTCTCTTTTCCTTGAAGCCCTGCTGCAGGGAATTCTCGGCCTTTCCAACCAGGGCGCCTGCTAACCAATGTTAGGGTCTGTTGTTTCTTCTATAAATCCAAACTTGAGGATTTCTGAGCTCCATCTAGTCTCTGTGTACCCTTGACCGTTGCACTTTCATGTGCTCCGACCGACGGGAGTGATTTTGTAACCACCACCACCACCACCCCCAGCCCGCGCGCCATACTTTTCTAATTTGATTTCGTTATCATAGGACAAAGTCTGAAGGCTTTCGCCACTGTCTGCAGCCACCTATCAGCTGTTTCATTTACAGCTTTTGTAGATCCAAGGAAGCGCTTGGCATCTGGACAGCCATCTTTCACTTTCACCCATTTCTCCAGTTTTTACTAATAACCTTTGGAGTTATCAATATAGAGATCTTGGACGTACTCTGTACAATTCATCCCTGCTTATTCTGACCTCGCTCCTAGAAGTTGACTGTTACGGGAGGTGGTGTCATCTGAACTTATCAGCTGTGTTTGTTTTGTTCTAACAGTAAGTCCTTCACCTTGGTGGCGGCGGCAGCAGCGGATAGGTGGTAATGGGGGAAAGACACCTCGCAACTGGAAGCAGTTCCAATTTAAAGTTAATTTCCTGCCACAGTAGGGGGAAAATCTACATGAAACCTCACTCAGCCACAGCGGGCAGGAATGCCAGGAAGCACAGACAAGGGCAACTCCAAGGTGCCCAGGGCTCACTCATGTCAGGGGGAAAGCTGCTGACCAAGATAATTACGTCTCCGAGGCTGAAAGCAGCTAGCTCTTTTATGGATGACCCAGCCTACAGTTTTGCATAGTTACCACTTAAAAACCCATCTGATTTATCACAGTAATGGCCACTGGGAAAATGTTTCCCTGGGGGTATTTCTTTTAGCAGAATCCTCATACTTCAGTGTGAATCAGCAATGGCGCTTATGCAATTATAAAGTACTTGAAGAAAGCCTAGAGAGCGGATGCAGATGGCAGTGTTTTATCAGCAGAGTTTTACCTACACAAACAAAACTGTCTTTAAAATTCTTTGGGGAACTCTAACTACCTCACTGATCTTTATACTTTGCACACACAAAAATACTGATGATAAAGAAGAAAGTAACTTTCTAAAACATTAAAATCATATTATTTCTCTTGCTAAATTCCATGATGGGCATTTTATAGATTTCCTTAATTTGAAAAGATTTGTTTCAAGAGTCCCATGACAACTAAATAATAAATATAACATACTTACTTATATAACATTTTTATTTGTAGCATCAGTTTACGGACTGTCAATCATTAAATAAGAAATGATTAGGTGTTATCTAATTGGGAAATATATTCAAACAAAAGTCGAAGAGGGATCTAAAATATTATATGTAGAACTGGTTCCGTCTTTTCTTTCTTCTCTTTCTTCCTTACCATCCTCCCATTTCCTTTTTGACTCTGGCCTTGTGGGAAATGCTCATAAACCACAAATATTAAATAACTGCCAGTCAACAACAGTAGCTGTCTGCTCTGCCTCAGGAAAAGACATTCTAATTCCATAACCTGCAGTCTGTGCAAGGTAAGTATTATTTCCACCTTATAAATAAGTCAGTGAGTAACCTTTCCCAAGGTCACATGGACTAATAGAAAAAAAATGAGATTAAAATTTCAGAACCAAATTCCTCCCCATCATCTGTCTACATGCTTTCTCTAATGCCAATGACCCTACAAGCTTGGGACCTCAAGCATATGGCTGCTACACGTGGCAACTTTAGGACCAAGGCTTTCAGCTCTTGGTACCACTGGGTTTATGTCTGAGTAGCCAGAGAAAGCCTGTTGAACCCTTAGCAGTTTCCAGCCTGGGAGTAACTAACTTGGCCATTCCAGAGGCCAGTAAAGATCTCTTCAGCCGTTTGTGCTGCCACAGATGTTGAGTGGAACGTCACAGTGTCACCAGAGCCATCTTTTTGAAGACAAGGAAGTGGAGTGCAAAACCCAAGATGATTAGTGCTTTACTGAAAGAAACTAGGTTGTTTCCCAAGAAGGCATTTTACTGGCTTTATTTGAGTTCTGAACGTTCTGGATATTTAAACCAGGGAGAGATATGCAAGCATGAAAAAAAAACAGAAATGGTGTCCACTGTTTTGTCTCCAGTGTCTCAGACATTCAGGAGGGTGGGACTTTTGAAGATCAGAGCGGAGGAGGGTAACAGAGTCTATGCTGTACATGTGTCCATGTATCCGAGTTGGGGGAGAGGGATTCTGGGACCAAATCACATTTGATTTGGTCAGTAATTTGATTTTTATCAGTAAGAGCCACAGAAGGACAAACAAAATCAAGAATCATCCTCTTCACAAGGTCACATTTCAATTCAAGGGTTTTTGAAGTCTGTAAAAGACACAAACCTCTAGCAGGGTCCACAGTGTTTCTACTTAAAGAAACTTTAAGCGAATGTTTTGTTTTGACTTGGTTATCAACATTTTGAAAGAAAAGAAAAAGAAAGAAAGGCTCAAATGAAGATATATAATAAAACCTGAAAAGTAAATAATCCTAGAAAAAAAAATTTATCCCTTTGCATGTGCTCTTTGCTGATAATCAGGATTTTTAAGTTGTGGAATAAGAGAGGGCAAATCATCTTTGCTGTGAACTTCCAAGGGAATTGCCTCTACCCTGCCAAATCGTCCAGATGGTTTTCCTCCAGAGAAATTTCCACACCCTGCTCACCCTGATTTGCATGCATGTAACTCAGCCAGGCACAGAGTCAGGAGCCCCTCTGGTTTACAGAACATAACAGACTTTAAAATTACTTGACTTGATTTAGAATTTCAAGCCAAGCCGTACGTAAAAGTGGGACCGTAGCCTCATTTCCCTTTTCTTTTTCTAACCTTGAACCTGAAATTGCCGCCAAATAATACTAAAAACAATTAATGCTAAGTGACGGGAGAAAGCCGAAGGAATCATGGCCTAAAGTTCGCAGAACAAATCATTAAAACAAAACAAAACAAACAAACTTGTGAAGTGTTTTCATATAAGAATTAGTAATGCCATACAAATAATTATTTTGGAGTTTTCAAAACTTTCTTTGACGAGTTACGGGTGTTCTGACTGCATTATGTCTGTGCACCGATCCCCAGGACTGGACTGAGAGACGGTTGTGAGCTACCATGTGGATACTAGAAATATTTCAACCACTGATTCTTTTCTCCAGCCCCCAAATAATTTTCATTGTTAAACTATGAAGATCTCTTGAGGAAGAGATTTTTTTTCCCAAGAACATAAGGAGTTGCATCACATACGCATATTGTCTGAAGATGGTATTGACGTGCATTTGAAATTGAGTGAATGATAACTCAGTATTTACCGTGGGCTTTATGTTACGTTAAGTACTTAAACTCCGCAGAGACATCATGGCATTTTTGTGAAGGCCCCATTCTCCATCAGAAGCAGAGGAATTGGGCATCTGCAAAAACAGACAAAGGCCCGTGGAGGTGGTGATGGTGATGATGAGTGAATGAGTTTGGAGACAAGTTAGGAAGTGATATCATAGCAGAATCTGTTATCACGCTGGATGTACTGGTGAGCAGTGTGGGGATTAGGCAACGCTCTGGCTGTGATGAAGAAATGTCAGGCTTAGAGCAGTGCCACAGGCTCAGCCACCCTCTGGACCAATGCACAGAGAGCTAACCGCGGTACAGTATGCTGTATTATTTCCATGGTCGTTTTTAGAGGTCCTTGGCTTGTTTCCCTAAAGGAAACCTGAAATTCTACTAAATGTGCTAGCTGGGGGGACAAATGGCCCACGTGGCAAAGCCTCTTTCAGTTCAGATCCCTAGTTTTAAATTTCTTCCATAGCATAGGCCAGCTCATTGTCTGATGGATCTTCTTACATCTATTCTGATTATTAAAAAATGTAGACTGAGTTGAAGGAGCCACACAGCAAACCCTCTGAGCAGACCTCTGCCCCTTGCTCCTACCTGGGTTCTATATTAGGTTCTTGCATTTTCACCTCTGGGTGTGGAGGGAGTCCTGACACATCCCTGTCTCAGCATCATTATCTGTAAAGTTAATAAAACATCCTGCCAACGATGGAAATCTGTGATTCCCTCTTATATTTCTGGACATTTGAAACAATAAATGTAGGCCAAATGCTTGAAATGAATCTAGACTTTTGCTTTCTAGAGGAAATAAAAAATGTTAAATTTCTGTCCAGGTCAATGTGAATTTATTTTATATTGTGTTGATAATCCATGTATGACATTCTTAGGTGAAAAGGCTGTGTAAGGCCCCTTTTAATGCATAGCGTGTCCATACCCACAATTTAGGTTCTCCAAGTGTGAATATCAAGCAAAATTATCCATTCTTCTAATTTTACAAAAATAATAGCTGCTAAACCACAGTGCTCAGAGAACTAATTACAGGCACATTTTTAAACTTAACTTTTAAGTGGCCTACCATTAAGCCATAACGTGAATGCACCGTTGGAAGGTTACAAATTAAAAAGTCCTGCTTTCGATAGGAATCCAATAGATGTATCCTTTCAGAAGCCAAGACAGTCCTCTGGTTATAAGCCATTCCAAACAATGAGGAGCCGTGTTCTGTACTGTATTTCCAACAAGAAAAGTTTCTGCCTATTTGTATCAACACATCTAACATAAACAAACCATCATTTTCATACACCCTGTGTAGTCTTTTCCAAGAAGTGCCGTCGTACAAGTTTTGGTTTCTTTAAAATCTCAGTTATGTTATGTAATTATGTTTTTGTTTTCATCGCAGGTGTGGGACTTTAGTTTGGGCTTTCGTTTGTCCGCAGCTGATAACTGTCTCCTGCAGGGCGTGGTCTTTCCCAGCTGGTAACACCCTGCCTCCCTCAGTAAGGAGTAGTGCGTGGCCTAGGACCCTGAGGGTTATAAATATGAGAGCCCAGGAAGAGATGGGGTGGCAGTTTACGGAGACCAGAGATGGACAGTGTGGTGCCTTGGAGGAACAGACAGATGGAAGGAAACGTTTAGGGCTTGGAAGAAGCCGCTTGCTGTGTTTCCTGTTTAAGGAGATTGGTATAGCGCCCAAAGAACCCACTGACTCCATACAGCCACAGAAAATAAAAGGGTCTCCGCCCCCTCTTCCCACTAACCCTCTCTCTCTTACCTAGGGTTAAAGGGTTGGTGGAAGAGAGGTAGAGGCTTAAATACCTCAAATAAAAGAGTTTAAAAGCGAGTGCAACAAACTACGTTAGAATTATAAGTAAGCTTAAGAGTATTTGTTTTGATTTATAAACCTCATTGACGTAGACGCAATTACACTGATTTCCACTGAGATGAACGTCCTGCGATTCCTGCTGTGCCTCTCATTTGCTCTGAGCACCAGCAGCTAGACCTTTAAGGGACTACCTGGAATACCTCCCCAGACTTTCACACTCTCTCTGATCCAAGAAAAACATGAGAAGATAGAGACCTGAGACCGAGAGACTTGCCCAAGGTTACACAGCCAGTCATAAGCGATGATGGAGCCGAACGTCTACCTGGTTTCAGAGCCCACTGTCGAGCTACGCTTCTTTGTCTTTCCTTTTGCTTCCTCCGGAGTTTTTCCTGAGCATCTCTCTCCCAACAGTTATATCGTCCGTTTCTAGGCTTTCTGTCCTCCTCAGTATTCTAAGAAGAGCTGTCTGGTTTCACTTGATTCATCCTCTTGGCCACTTTCCTTCTTCGTTTTCCAAAGTTGAGAGTAGCTTAAATAAACCCATTCAACAGCCCCCCCCCCACAAAAAAAACCCTTTACAGTATCTATATCTTTCTTAGAAGTGTTGAATATACAATAGCGTTATCCAAGCAGAACAACGCTAACTATTCCAGCAAAATTAATAGATCGTGTGGTCCCCAGCCATTAAATCAAAGCCTTGTGGCTCTCTAATCTTTCTCTTCAGTATCCTGTTTTAAAGTGTTCCAATTAATCCTACATATTCATGAGGATAAGCTGAGGGGCAAGATAATCCTTGTCTCCTCTGTGATAGTCTGATGATTGAGTCTCTATCCCCAGACCTAAAATCATCAACACCACCCCACCACATCACTTTCCTCCCCGGCCACACACAGCCTAAACTGCCCTCAGCACTTTTATCCAGGTAGGATTTCCTTTTATTTCTAAAATGGTAGCATGCCTGTGTGGTGTCCACTGGAACCTTAAGTTGGAGAAAATGTGACTATTTTCTCCTGGGATTCTCTTTTATTAAACATTACATTCTGAGAGAGGGAGAGAGAGAGAGAGAGAGAGAGAGAGAGAGAGAGAGAGAGAGGCGGGCTTCATCCTACCCGACAAGCCTGAGAATTTCCGTTTCTACTAGACTTTACGCTGCCTTTAGTCTGCAGGCAAAAGGAAGCCCTTCTGTGTTCTTTCAGTAGAATGTGTGCATTCTCTCTCACTGACAGTCGCTGTGGGCATCCTCTCTGCTGACTCATCTAAAAGACTGCGGTTAACATCATGTTCAGCCACCCCTGAGACGGTTACACTTCTCTCTCCTTTTCCCCATTGTGTATAAGCTGACCTCATTCTCTTAGCACAATTTGTTCTTAGTTCTTTAATCCCATTGTTTCCTGTCCAAACAGGCCGGTGCGGCCAAATTCAAACAGTCTGCCATCACTCATCTGCATCTATCCGCAGTGGCCTGTGAGTCAGGTGTTCTCAACCTGTGGGTCGCGACCCCTTCGGGTTGACCGGCCTTTTCATAGGGGTTGCATATCACAGATCAGGCATACCCAATATTTACGTTACAGTTCATAAAAGTAGGAAAAACAACGATTTTGCGGCCGGGGAGAAGGGGTGGTAATCAGCACAACGAGAGGAACCATGTCAAGGGTCACAGCGTGGTCACAGGTTGAGGACCACTGCTCTAGAGACTCCTCGCTCGTCTCTACTATGACCACCTTTTCCTCACACGGAAAAATAATTCCCTACTAATCTTATCCTGATCATGTGAAAAAGTTACCATAGTCAGTAACTTGAATGGATACATTTGAATCTGCTTTTAAAAATAAAAAAGCCAGACACATATCCAAACATGTTTTCACACACACAATCTGCACGTAAAATCTGGCAACAGAAAGAACTTCATGGGAGTGACATTTTACCCTTCATAATAAAGTATTTATTTTAGAGGATGAAAGGAGATATCTTAGATGTGAAGCATTAAAAAAATATGCTTCATCATTGGATAACAGCAACTTTTTTTTCCAGCTCTTTAAAAAAAAAAAACATTTTAATCATGCGAAATCAGAAGCATACTCTAGCACAATACTAAATCGCTCCCTAAGGTTGACTGGCTTTTATTAATTTACAAGGTGTAATAGTTATTAAACTAAATAGTTATTAAAAATAACAATTCTAAGGGAAGCCTGAATGTATTATTTTAGAAACAATTCACAGCAGTGAGCAACAGAAACTGTGGCTCTTCACATTTGTCGGCATTAACTGTGCTATATGCAGTCACAGAATTATAGGAGAAGTATCTCGTAGAACCACGCAGCCCCCAGAAACTGGTTAAGACTTCTGCCGTAAACACATGGCACTGGCAGTTCCAAACATGCGAAGCATTTGGTAGTTCACGCTGCAGCTGAATACAGAGTGCAGAGAAGGTCCAGTGACCCCCCTAGAGGGTTGGACATGTGTGACAAGGAAAACACACGCCTTTATAAGGATCATACCCACTTCGCTGAAATATTTGAAATACAAGGGACCCAACAACTTCCGACCTAAAATAGTGGCTACACCTTTTTTTTTTTTAATTACCTTAGGTAACAAAAGGATGGACCAGTGTCAAATAGGTAACAAATAAAAGCCCTTTAGAAAAGATTAAAAACTTACCAAAGGTCTTGACATTCTGTTCTCACTTGTTTCTCCTTTTATTTATTTTATTACGTTGATTTATTTACTCTGCATATATGTGTGTGCGCATGTGTGAGAGGGCCCTGGTGCCAGGGTGTCGGAGGACAACTTGGAAAAGTCAGCTCTCTCCTTCCATCGTGTGGCTTATAGGGATCAAAACTGACAAACTTGGCAGCAAGCACCTTCACCCACTGAGCTATGTCTCTGGCCCTCGCTTTACTCTTAGTCGTAATGCCATACAGTTACCGTGTCGACAACTAGAAAGTGTGCGAGACAGAAACTCCGTCTGCTGCCTCTCACTGAGTCGTCTTAACAACCCTGATTGTCTGCACATGAGAAGGAATTCAGTTTGGTACTGATTGTTCGATTAATTCCGTTAGCCTAGCTGAAAGTGTCAATGCGGAACTCAGTTCATGGAGAACATGAACGGGTCTATTTCCGCACCAACCTCTGATCACCTCAGCACAGAGCACCCAGCGGATCCTCACAACACAGCCGCAGCGACTCTAACCCATTCCTCACCTGCTTCCAGCAAGCAGTATTTGCCGTAACTCTGATTTGTCTTTCTTGTGTCTAATATTTGGTCTCATTTGCTTTCCCTTTCTTCTCATGAAACCGTAAGTCAATTAGTATTGAAAACATGCTCATTTCACCAGTGAGCCCAGTATTTGAGCATTCATTAGGCTAAAAGTATCCTCTGTAAATTGTTTCTGTAGCTAATGTAAGCTTCATATTTTTTAAAAATTTTCTCTTGAGATGATAATCACACTATTTCTTTCCCTTTCCTCCCTCTAAGTCCACCCACAGGCCAGCTCCTTGCTCTCTTTCAAATTCATGGTTTCTTTTCCTGTTGTTACATGTATGTATGTGCATGTGTGTATGTGTGGATACATATTCTTAAATACATATATACAATCTTCTCAGTCCATATGCTACTGGTACGCTCGTGTTTTCAGTGCTGACCAGACTGTAAAATCAATAAGTGCGCTCTTCTTTGGAGAACACTGTTTCTGTCACAGCATCTCTTAGCTGCCTTATAGTTCACAAACTTTAATTAAAAAAATATTTAAATATCATATTTAAATCTTTTCATTAAGGTTTTATGATCTAAAAAAAAATTAGAAGCTGGGCGGTGGTGGTGCACGCCTTTAATCCCAGCACTTGGAAGGCTGAGGCAGGCAAAATCTCTGCGAGTTGGAGGCCAGCCTGGTCTACAGAATGAGTTCCAGGACAACCAGGGCTATGCACAAAGAAACCCTGTCTTGAAAAAAACCAACCAACAAACAAATAAAACAAAACATTTACTTTAGAGTAACAAATTGACATCCCAGCTTTCTCTCACTCCCACTTTATAGGGAAGGTTTTTTGCTGTTGTTACTATTGCTTTAAAAGTAGAAGCATGATGGCTGTTCCTGGTTGTCAACTCCACTGCACCTGGAATGAACTAAAACCAGAACAGCTGGGCACGCCTGTGAGGGATTTTTCTTAAAAGAAGCTTTTGAGATGGGAAGACACAGGTTTAATCCAGATCTTTTGAGGTGGCTTTACCCTGGCTGGCAGCCTATGTAATGGGCATGGAAGAAGGAAGCTTGCTCTGTGCCTGCTTGCTCATGCTTTGGCTGGCAAGTCCATTCCTTCACTGGCATTACAGATTCCAGTATATACGGAGACCAGCTGAGAAGTCCAACCTTGTGGACTGAACAACTCTTAGATTCTTAGATGTTCTGTTGCTGGCCCGCCACTGTTGGACGAGCTGGATCACAACTTGTAAGCCATTCTGACTAATCCCTAAATATACATAAAACTATATATATGTAGATATAATAAATGAATATATATGTATCCTATAAGTTATGTCCCTCTAGAACCCTGGCTATACCAAAAGTCTATGAAAGAACAGCATGAAAGAAATTTGATTGGAGAATGAAGGGGGAGGATGATATTTCAGTGTTTCCCAGGATAGGTATAAAGATAGAACTAATTTACACAGCAGATGCCCAATTGCTCATAAATTTCTGAAGCACTATAACATGGTAGCAGATAAATTACAGCAGATTTTCTGTGAAGAACAACTCCCGCTGAAATTGAGCATGTGGTCCTAAAAGGCTTATCATCCCCGGACAGCAGAGGTCACAGGTGTGACACCTTTACGACCCAGAGACAGCTGTGCAGGCAAAGGGCTTGCTCTGCCTTCCCAGGTGCCCACCGGATCTTTGTCCACCTCTCCTTCTCCGAACTCCACTTCCAGTCAGCCACGGTTAAGGCCACAACACAAGCGCATCACAAGATTTTCCACATGAAAACTTTAATTCAAAGGAGAAAAAAAAACCAACCAAGAAATCGTTTTCCACAAATGAACAAAACAATAAATTTCACAACAGAATTTGTAAAAGCAGACAACACTGATTACTTTCTTTAATCTAGAGGGAAAGCAAGAACAAGCCTTTTAAAACATGTCTCTACTAAGAAAATAACATGAAAGTTTTCCAAACGAATTTCAGATTCCTTCAGTCTACTAGAATGAAGATTTTAATGATGTCTCCAGTAACATTCCATTTAATGCAGCCATCTGAACACAAGAGCAGAAAGTAAGACAGATCACTATAACTTGCAGTACCCAAAGGATGTTTAAATGAGCCAGCAAGTAACAGAAATGAGAAACATGAAAACAACACAAGACAGGTGAAGCTTTGCTCCTCCTGTTGAATATCGTGGTGAAAACACTTTAAGAATGGGTGCTCATGGTTCCTCGTGGCAAGAGTTTACAGTGGGATAGTAAACTTCTGAATGACAATCTGCTGGGCAGGTTGGCTCACGTTAACATGGGGGATGCATGTTAGTATTCACTGTCACCCTAGAGTTTTCCCACACGAATCTCTTCCTGCAATAACCAGTATGAACTCAGTGTTGAAAGAAGTGAGTAACAGACATTGCTAGGTTTCTAGGTTAACACTAACTCCAGCCATCTTCCTCTAAAACTACCCCTCCCTTGATTCCAGTATGTAAATGTTCAGATTATCACACACACACAGAGAGAGAGAGAGAAAGGAAAAGGAAAACTATTCTAAAGCAACTAAACAACTATTCCCCAATTCTCCTGCAACAAGGGAATCTTGCTCTAAACAGTCATTAAAGGCCTGCGGGTGTAATTATAATTAAGATTTTAAAATGCTTTTTTCTGTGTTACAAAATACAGATTTTAGAGGAGCCTGAAGAATAGTTTTAAATTGCCTCACTAAATCACTTTATCATAAATGCAAAAGTTTGACCTTAAAACAAACAAATATTCCTTGTTCATTTAAACACTTCATTTTAAAAAACCTTTTGGCATGTAGGTTTATTTACCAAAATGATTTTTTAAGAACTACCTCATTGTATTTTTTTTCCTTCTCACCCCATCCTACCTTCATTCCTAGTAAATTATGAAAATCAGGAGGGCATGGTACAAAGTGTCAAGGCTGTGACAGGTTTTTATTACATCTTCATATATTTATATATGTAACACTTAACAAACAAAATCTTAAAACTCTCTTAGGAACTCCTGAGTTATAGATCTTCTTTCCTTTAAGCTGAAAAATATATTCTCAAAACCTAAAGCAAAATAAAACTATGCAATGTGATTTTAGAACTTGACAACTATCAGATAGATTTTTCAAGTCCATCATGATTACTTAGAATTTCCTGTGAGAATGAGCTTGAAAATGCAAAATGATGCAATAATCTTAGGTCAGAAACATCTCCACCATACAGAAATATATAACTATTTATCACTTTGCAGTATTTCAAAATATCTTCACATATATTTTCTCCTCTAAAATATGAAAGCAAAAAATATTATCAATGCACGAAGCGAATCAAGCAATATAGCATCTATTTCTTGTGAAATATAAGTTTATCAATAGCCCATAAGTAGCACCCTTGCAGCCCAGGGAACAAAAAAGACCATCTAAGACCTGTGGATGTTCAGCAATGCATCTAGCTACTTGGCCATGCTGCACGGCATTTTCTGGAACAGCTTCCCAGCAAATTTCTGTAAGCGTATGGTAGTTTGGAAAACACAGAACGTAGAAGTCAGTTTCAGAGGGATATCTAGCACACACATAAATACACAATCTATAGATCCTACGTTAAAAAACTATTAAATGTACAAAGTGCTCTTAATAGAAAAAAATTTGAGATGCTCAATTTTTATCAGCAAAAGGAATGACTTCCTCCAACTTGTTCTTCACTGAGTTATTTTCTCTGCTATTTACAGATTAAATGTAGGAAACTTTATTAATATGCAGTTTAAATAACCGCCACGAGAAAAGGCCACTATTTTAGATGGAAGCCAGGGCGTTCTCCTCTTGAGACCAAATATTCTCAAATTAAGTAGCGCAATCTAACAGGATCATTGATAAAGAATAACGTTCTAGAACCTAAATTATTAAATGCTTTTATTTCTAAGGGTTTGGTTACGCCATAATTACATTGATTTAGATTATATTGACTTTAGCATCTGGTGGCCTGTTTTTAAAAGTGTTTTTAGTATCTGACCCCATATTTATTTAAAGAGAACTTACTTATTCGTATGAGTGTGCTTGACTGTATGGATCACCGCATGCAAGGAGCTCCACCCTTTGCCCCGAAGTCAGAGCTAGGATCCCCTGGGAGTAGCTGCAGCTGAGAACCACCAAGGACAGGTTTTGGGAACTGAACCCTGGTCCTCCGGAACAGCAGCAAGTGCTCTTGACCACTGAGTCATCTCTCCAGTTCCCTGGTCTCATGTTTTGTTTTGTTTTTTATATTAAATACCCTTAAAGTGGTCTGAGTGCTTCACCATATGTTCAAAACTAAGATATTTTGAACGTACTTGACCATATTCCTACAATTCGGCCTAACTCGGCAGTCCTCTCCTATCCCTGAACCCTGTGCAAAAGTCTACTGAGATCTTTAGATTGGTGCTACAAACACTGCCTGGCAAAGTCCATACATTCCTTGCATAGAACTGAATCCAAACCGAGATTGCTACCTCGAAATCTTAACACCTCACAAACTGCCACAAGCTACAGCTGGTTATTACAGTAACTACAATGATAAAGTGCTTCATGTCTTCCAGGGATACAACACACAAACATGTATCACATTTGTGCCATTATGATGCACGAAGAAAATCAGGGATAAGTAACTGGGCTAATGTTGTGTAAATTTAAAAACAATATATATATTTTATATGTCTAAAAGCATAAAATTGCTGGGAGTATTTTGTAGGAACCATCACTGAGAGTGCGGGCTGAAAAAGCCAACAAGACGTTTATATGATGTGCTACAAAAGAGGAAATAGTAAAAGTTTCCTGTGGCCCAAGGGTAAAGGTGGGGTAAATGTGTGAAAGCATATAGGACTTTTCTTAAAAGCTGCAGAGAGATTTTTTTTTTTACAGTCGACTCCTTGCTAAATAAAAAAAGTAAAAACATCTCCTGTTCATCGCTTTGTCTGTGTTTGTGTGAATGTTTTGAAATTCCTGTCACAGTGTTTGATTGTCTTCTGATTTGCAATAATAATTAGCAATAACACTGTAGAAAATAAACCCTTTAACCAATGCTATCCAATTCTATACTTAATAAAAGTAAGTATATATAATTTCAAACTGTTCTTAGTTTCAAATGACAAACAAAAGATGAACATACTCAATAATACATAAAGATGAAGACACACACATACAGACACTGTGGACTGATGACATTAATATAATCCTCATGGCATCAATTCACTAACAGCTCAAAGGACAGATTTGCTTGTTGTTGACAATACAAAGGGACATTTTTCAAAGTGAGTAATTTTTGTGATATTTTTAACATTCCTCAGTGATTTGCATCTAAAATCAACCACCAATTTTGTATAGAACAGCCACAAAAACCTAAGTCTATTATTGTTCTGTTTTTTTTTAATGTAAACACAAGAAATAGTTTCTAAACACTTAATACTAAAAATATTTATTATTATAAACACAAAAAAATCCTGAAATCAGACTATTAAAAATTCTGCTCTGCTCCACATGGACATTGGTATAGAAGAGGGTCCTAAAGCGTACTAGAAAACTCGTGGAAGATGACAAAGATGGTGTCTCAAGCAAGAAGAGGGAGAGGTATGAGAGCAAGACGGCAGACAAATGGGAAGGACAGCCAGCGCAGAAACCAAAACTGTGAACCCTGACTGAAGTGCTGTAATAAAAGAGTCCAGATAGGTTTCTGGATACAACTGAGAAGACCTAACTCATCTTCCAGTTTCAAACGCAAGTAAAAGACAAGTGTGACTGCATCACGAGGGGCATGGTTTCTGCATAGATCTCTCAAGAGAGCATGCCGAATACCAAATGCTACGTGGCTGTTTCTAGATAACTTGAAAAATATCTTTAAAGTGACTGTTATATACAGAATTTGAAAACACATCCTAAATATATTCTTTTATTTGATCCAGTCTTAAAACTTCTCATTAAATATCCAATCCATTGTGATCCAAAATAAAAACAAGAACCAAGGGCTTACAACGAAAGTCACAGGCGGCCAACATTTTAAACGTGACCTCATCTCTGATCTTCAGGATAAATCAGACAGCAGTTTTTGACTCCCTTAACCAGAACTGGTTTGTGGGTTTGTGACATTTCACTGTGACACTCCCTCATTATGGCAACCAGTATTTTCAGAATTTTCAGAGTCTTTGCTCTGGTTTTCGCCCTCTCCATCTTTTTCAGAGGAAGCTGGGCATTCTCTTTTTCCTGCGGTGTCAGTAACTGTTTTCTCGGGTGGAGAATTTGCTTCTTCATCAACAGCACTGTCTTTCTCTGTGTTTTTTGTCTTGGTATCTTCACTGCTGGGCTCTGAGCTCAGCTTCTCTGTCTCCTCCTCCGGCTCTCTAGAAGCCCCCTTTTTTTCTTCCACTGTTTTGCTATTTCCGTGAATTGCTACTGAGGAATTTTTGGAGTCCTTAGATTTCTTGTGTATAGAAGTTTGACCGTTCGAACCTGAAGTGGGCAGAGTAGGCATTTTCTGGGCTTTGCTTCTCTCTGGCTCTTCCTTTTTAGGCGGTCCCCAGATGAAATTCTCTGATGGCGTGTAATGTTTCTGGGCAAATCGCAGGAGCTTCCTTCTCTCCCTTCTGTCTCTGATTGTATAAACAAAATACTCCAGAGCACTCTGCTTAATATTAGGGATGGTATTTTCTACTAGAGCCTCGTGAAGAATAAATTTTACGAGAGGAGATTTAAAACTCTCATATCCAAGCTCACCAAGGCTTTTAAGAATTCGTGTAATTCTTAAATAGTTGTGCTGAGACCTGAAAGAGAGAATTGAACAAAATGAGAGAGAAAAGAATCATGTGAAGAAAACAGGAAAATCTAAATGTTGAGAAGGTGTTTATGAAAATGCAAAGCAAGAAAATAATCCTTAAAGTGACTTTAAAAGTAAGCCACATTGGCCACTGTTAACAACAATAGAATGCATTTTATTAACATATTTGAAATTTAAGGGTATAATCTAACGTATGTGAAACTCAAATGTAAAAACAAACTCTCCTCTTCAGAAGACTCTTCAGTGTAAAGAACCATTGAGATTGAATGCATCCTCACTGGTGTTACTTTGTTTATTAATGTCACCGAGGACCAGTAGCTGCAAGAGCCGCTATGTACAGACAGCCAAGCATCAGGTTAGCTGATGCCACCATAAGAAAAGCAGCAAGGGTGGTACAAAACATCAGAGAACGCAGGAGACGTGTTTTTATTATGGTAATGTTACAACGGCTCTGTTTTACTAGTATTGTTGTGGTTGTCTCTTACCATGCCTAACTTACAAGCCTCACGATGGAACAAAACAGAGTGTGTAGACGGCTCTGTACAATCTGTGACTTCAGGCGTCCACGGGGAACTTCCACACATGCGACCTCATAGATGTACGCTACTTAGCACAGGTAACCAGGGGTAACCCGAGACACACCGGCTAACAGCTGAATGAGGTCTTTAGTAGCACCAACTGACAAGCAAAATCCGCCAGATGGGGTAACTAACAAGGAAAGCAGCACTCCGTCCCCTCTCTGGCTAGGACAATTCTGACGAAGGGAACAAAACTGACTTAAAGGAGCCTGCCTTAGCTGGAGACTGCCAGAGCCGGTCTCGCCCTAGCTCTGTTAGGGTGGTGGTCTGAGCAGGAACAGCCCCCATAGAATTGTGTGTTTGGGTGCTTGGCAGTGTGGGAGGTGCTTTCCAGTAAGAGGCGGTCTTACTGGAGGAAGTGTGTCACTGTGGGGGTGGGCTTTGGAAGCCCAAGCCACGCCCAGTGTCATTCTCTCTGCTGCTGGCTGATCCAGATGCAGAGCTCCCAGCTACCTTTCTAGCACCAGATGCTTCCGGCCATGCTTCCCTCCACGATAACAGTGGACTAAACCTTTGAACTATAAGCCAGCCCCAGTTAAATGTTTTCCTTTATAAAAGTTGAGTGGTCACAGTGCCTCTTCAAAGCAATAAAACCCTAAGACAGTTATTTAACTGCAGTGAAAAATTATGGTGCCCATCTAGAAAGCTTCAGTGTTTTCACCTGTAAAAAAAAAAAAAAATAGAAAAGATGAGGGAGGGAGGGTAGGACTGAGAGGGAATAAGAGAGGGGGCTACAGCTGGGATACAAAGCGAATAAGCTATAATTAATAAAAAATAAATTTAAAATAAAAGAAAAAAATCCTAAACATAAAAAAATAGGAAAAGAGGTCACAAGTCACAATCTAACTTCACTGTTGTAAAAATCAAATGATATGATGCAAGTGAAAGACATGAGCAAACTCAGTAGATATTGAACATTAGCTAGAACTACTTTGTGTGTGCATATGTTCATGTGTGTACAGGTGCATGTGCGTGGGACTATACACGTGTGTTTGCCTGGGTATCCTTTGGCCTAGTTTCTCTGTCATCGTTCACCTTGCCCATGGAGGCTGTCCCTCTCGTTGGCCTCCAGGGGGCTAGGCTAGCTGCTCATCAATCCCCAGGGATCTGTCTTCACACCCCCCTACCCCGTGCTCGGGCTGTCAGCACGTGGCACACACCACCCTCAGCTGCTAGCACTACTACCATCCACTAGAGCGGAACTGAGTTTTGAGTAACATTCTATCTGTACTCATTTTGACCTATTTCCTCCATCTTCGCCATTCTCACCTCCCCCTTCCTTATTAAAGAGCTTCAAATCTTATAAGAACCTTGATTCCAAATACCCATTTCCCCGATATGACACATATGTTTTTACTTCAAAACTGAGGCCATTCTTGGTGTAGTGCTTTCCAGATTTACTTCGTCACGATTTATAACCAACCTCCCCAGCCTTGTTCACCTGAATACACTCACCTTAGTGAACACACCTATCTACACCCCCCATTACATAACCATGTCTGCTGTTAACAGGCCAGGCACGTATTTACCAAGACTGCTACACGATAAAACTAGCTCTCACTTCTAAAGTCACAAAACCGTTTCATATCAGAGACTGAACTTTCTTGAAAGCACTGCACATATCTGGCCCAGCTTCCAAAAGTGCTTGAGTTTTTTTATTAGAAGTAATTACCAAATCACTTGGGAATGTTGGAAAACGATGTCAAATTATGTGAGATATAAAAGTACATAGCTCCTGCCTGGTCTTCTATTTTAATGAGAAAATACTGACAAAATAAAAATCTGAGTTATTTGAGCTAACTAACTACTCTAATAGAAATTTTATTACCTCCATTCTTTTGGATGTTTGTCCCAAAAGTATTACTTTAAAATTTATTTTTTTTTTCAAATCTTAAAGGTGAAACTTAGCACACATGTCTTGGTTTTATGAATCTGTAATATTTGAATTAAAAAAAAGAACTTATTCATGTGTCTCTGTGTGTCTGTTTAAGTTTATACGCATCATTTGTTGTGCAGGATCGGAAGAAGAACAGAAGAGGGTACTAGAGCCATAGGAACTGAAGTTACAGACAGTTTGAGGTGCCACATGGGAGCTGGGAACTACAGCCTGGTGAGACTCTGCTCCGAACTGTTTAGAGACAGTGGGACCAGGGCAATGTCATATACCATAAATGACAGGATTGACCTAGCTGCCACATTCATGTAGAGCTCTTATATTGAAAGAATGCATTGACAAAGCTTGAAAACCGACTATGAGAGGGGAAGACAAGAGGGAGAATGCTTAAGAGGAAGGAAACACTGCACTATGAAGCCTATAACAGATTTGCAACCAGAACCACTCTAAGAAGAACAGAAAACATAGTATTTGCATATGCTTTCATTTATATTTACATATTCACAAATTAGAGTATTTATGTAACAGCAAAAAATGCTATGCGCAGCTGAAAAAATAATGATTAGGATTCTAGAATAAAATTATCTATAAAACAAAGAGATTGGTTGTTTCAGTGCAATCTGAAATAAATGCGGCAATAAAAGGCAAAATGGCAGAAAGAGAAGCTAAATCTTTCTGGAGCTCTTCATAGCCTTGGGCTTCTATATGAGGGAATGAAGAAAGGGGCTGGTATGTAGAGAAAAGGGCAGTGCTAATTCTGTCAGAAGACTACATAGGTAACGAGAGGACACAGGAAGGAACCAAACCTCCAACACAACTAAGTATGCTTCAAGAATTCGTTCATTGCGGACAAGACCTGGGCTGCATCTCAGTGCTTGGTCTGCATATCTGTACTTTCACGCCTGAGCATATTTTATTTTCCTCCACTGAGCTATAAACACAACCAAATCTCCTTGGCCGATTATAAAAAGTTCAAGATGCCACATGGCTTCAATCACATATGAGCAATGACATTTGAGAATAGATCACAGAATAATACAAATGAAGATGAAAGTAGAGGAGATGGTCATATCATTCCGTATCATTTGTTCAAATCTAATCAATAAAAACTTTTAGCAATGAGGAACTTGTAGGAAGTGTCTATAATCCTGGAATTTGGAAGATGGTGCCAGAAGGATGGCAAATTTGAACTTATCCTGGACTCAGAGACTATGTCTCAAAAATAAACAAAAAGTCTTGCAGAGAATCCTGGTTTGGCTCCCTGAACCCTCAATTAGATGCTCACAACCACCTGGGAACCCCAGTTTCAGGGGATCTCATACCCTCTTCTGACTTCTGCAGGCACACATGTTTACATGCTTGGTACACACAGAGACAAACAGGCACACACACACACACACACATATATATATATATACATATATATACATGTACTTTTTTTTTTCAAATTTTTTAAATTTTTAGATCCCCCCCCACCCCCAGAAAAGTTCATCCAGCGCTGGGAAAGAAGAGCAATATGAGACGGGAGTGGGAGAAGTTGCTAGGTGGGACAGAGTGAAAAGGCCATGAGTTCAAGCCCTTCTTCCGACAGAGGCTATGAGATGACCTAATTAAACAAACCCTTCAGAAGAGGCTCTGCTCTTTGGGGACAGATGAAAAGACTAGACTACCATACCCTGGGCAGGATGTAAGCCTTAGCTCATGTTCTGTCCATGACTTACAACTTCAAACAACAGTATACCAAACAAGATTGTCATTCTAAGCAAAAAACAACAAAAGGAGAGTGGTGAGTGCACAAAAAGTGAGGTTTTTGATAAAGGCTTACTTGCATGTAGCTTTCTTCAACAGTGTGATGAAGAAACTATCCAGCTATGGTTATCTGCATTGGATAGGCAGATGCACATGTGTTTGCACCTTAATCAGCATACCTACCAAACCTTAACCTGAGTCATAAATTACTGTGTCTCCAGTCAGGATCGTAAGCTTTACGTCCATATTTTCAAGGCTTTAGCTGGTCCTCCTATTTTAATAGTGCTACTTATAACAAAGGAAAAAGACTCCTCAATGCTAATATTTCTACTCCTTTTTCCAAAGTGAGAGGAAGTTCTAGGAAGATGCAAAACAGTTAAGGAGCTGGTGCCAAAACTCTGATTGTTTCACCAAAGAGAAATTGCTTACGTTGGGTTTTGCTTTTATTTTTTTTCCTTAATACTTGCCCAGTTCAGCTAATTATAAGGTGCTAAAAAAAAGTTGCTTAAAATTGTGGGTTTTGTAGTCCAGTACTCATAAGTCACTCTATAATTAAAAAGAAAAAAATTCAGTGGGAATATGAAGAAAACATTTTTAAAACTAAACTTTGGTTGTAAGTATTAATCACTATTATACATATCCAAGCAAAGAGTGCAGCTAACCCCATCCAAGAAAGACCCTAAACTTTCTTTTACAGATTTCAGAATTAACCAGAAATAGGTATCTGTCTTTTTCCTATCTCATGAAGATAACTGGGATTTCTTTCCTCTATTTCAGGTAGAAGTATAAGCACACTAAATGAACCCATCTTTATACATCGTAGACCTCACTCACGAATTTAATTAATTGCATTCATGAGGATATTAGAAACAGTTTGGTACCCAAGCAGCCTATTGTCTAGGAGAGAATATATGAGAACATCATAAGCAAGCAGTAACTATAAACTCCATCAACCATGGCATAGAGGCAGGGAGAAACCCCATTTGGCTGCAGGCAGAGGATTCAGGAAGACACTACCTTGGAGCAGAATAGTTAGCGTTCTAGGTAGAATCTGTTCTGGTCATTTCTGCACTTTGTTTCAGAATGCACAAGAAGGAATAAATGCATTTCTGACTAGATTTTGATTCCTATCCCTGATGGCTAGCTATTCCTATGCCCAACATCTAGCTAGTCCTATGCCCAACAGTAGCTAGTCCTACGGCCAACAGCTAGCCGCTCCTGTGTCCGTAATATCTGGTAGTCCTATGTCCAGCATCTAGTCAGTCCTATGTCCAGCATCTAGTCAGTCCCATGCCCAGTAGCTAGCTTTCCTGTCTGACTAGCTGTTTCAGTACCCAAATGCTGGCAACTCCTATGTCCAACAGCTAGATATTTCTATGTCCAAATGCTAGCTGTGTCTATGCCCAGAGACTAGCTAGTCCTATGCCTAACAGCTAGTAGGCCCAAGTCCAACATCTAGCTATTTCTGTGTACAACATCTAGCTATTCCTTATGCTCAACAGCTAGCCTTTCCTCTGTTCCATGACTAGCTCCTTCAACACCCAACAGCTACACAGTCCTATGTCCAGCACCTAACCTAGTCCTATGTCCAATAACAAACTACTCCTATGCCCAATGGCTAGCTTTCCAGAGAATGCAGCTGCAGGAGGAGGCCACCCGCTTAGCGTCAGGGCTTCACTTACTCATTCAGATGTTGAAATCTTTCTTGCCAGTTTACAGCCCGAGCAACATTTCCAGTTTTGTCAATCAGCTTTATCCCAAAAAATTCGAGCATCATTTTATAAGCCAAGAGGAATCTTCTGATGGCTTCTTTTGTTTTTTTAAATTCCTAATACAAGGAGAAAAAAAAAGTTAATTGAAATGACTCAGTAGCAATCAGGACAATAAAATAATCTCATTTGGCTACCTCGTGTAGGACGAACTGAGCTTGCATTACCTCAATTTCATATGTAGTTAATTCTTTAGCATAAAAGTTCAAGCCTTGTTCTCTCAGGGGGAAAAGCCTAGTTTGTTAAAAAAAGAAATTAAAAATTTCAATTAACATTATCTTGAAAACACATGACTGACAGAACATGGTTCAAGGTAGAGAACACTTAACTGACCATTGAATGTAAGTGTGGTTGTGTTCCAGTTTTTCATAGTCTCCTTTCCATTTATTTAGGACCTCTTCAATGTAAACACCTAAACAGCAAATAGTGAGAAAATAAGCCATTCATTGAAAACATGGTGATGGCATTTTAACATACATACGAGTCACCTGAATTTATATTAAAATATTTAGTTAAAAAAAAAAAACACCCTATGCTATATACTCAGTAATGTAAAAAGCCTACAAAAAAAGCACCTCAAATAAAAAAAAAAAAAAAAAAGCTTGTATTGGGCAATGTACTCTAAAGCAGAGGATGGCAAAGGACGGCCTAACAGTTTTGTAAATAAAGTTTTATTGAAACCTAGACTAAGTACACCATCTATATACTGCCCACAGCTACTTTTTAGTACAACACAGACTTGAGTGTCACAATGCACTATTTTGCAAAGCCTAGTATATTTGCTATCTGCCTCTGTGCAGAAAAAAAATATCTCAAAAAGCATTAACATCTCTGTATGGCTAATAAGAAGGTACTAGTGGAAACAACGCTCTTATGTGGAATATTTGTTCAAGCCACAACTAGTAAATTAATAACAACAGCAATTTGTTTAATGTCGAACACTGGTAACAAAGTAGTCTGGGAGCAGAATATCCGTCTTTGTGCCTGCAGAAAGTAAGCCTTTTCACTGTGGCCCACATTCTCCTAAAAGAACTTAATAAAATCCTCTTAATTCTCAAGTCTGTGAAGGTCCTTATAATTGGCCAGTTGGCGAATCTTACAGAAAAACAAACAGAAAGTAAGAACAAAGAAACACAGACTCATCTCTTCTTGCTTCCTCGCCAAGGCCTCTCCCAGAATCACTAAGAAGCTGTGTTAAACCACTCCATCAGTTTTATTAACATGCTAGAGTCACTTTCCCCTGCATTTTTTTTTTAAATCACTGGTCAATACAACTGCACATCTATGGCCACAGTTTTGCCTCCAGCCTTCTGCGATACCAAAAAGTTCAAGTTAATTGGATTTGCGCATTTTAGCAACACTCCTCGGGACATAGTATCAGGACTCCCGTTTCCAAACGCCACGTCCGATCTTTGAGCTCTCCTTCCAATTTAATCTCCAAAGATCCCAGCACTCTGAAAGGCTCGTGTCTTAGATTCCTATTGCTGTGACAAACGCCAAAGGGCTCACACTTCTACATCACAGTCCATCACTGACAGGAAGCAAGGATAGGAACTCAAGGCAGGGGTTGAAATAGAGGCCATGGGGCAATGTTATTTACCAGCTTGCTCCCCATGGCCCTCTCTGTCTGCAGTCTTAGACCAGGACACTAGCGCAGGGGTGGCACTGACTCCCATGAGAAAGCCTTCCAAATTAGTCATCAGTCAAGAAAATGCCCCAGAGGCCAATCTGGTGAGGGTATTTTCTCAACCGAGGCTCCCTCTTCCGAAATGTGTGTGTCAGTTGACATGAAGCCGGCCAGCACAGCTTTCAACCTAAGACCTCCATCAGCCGACTCGCACTGCTGTGGATGTCACTGAGTTTTCACTGGGAGAAAATGACAAGAATGGGGATAATCTGGTCACCCCACACTAAACTTCTAAGGAGCGTAGGTATCTGGCTTCTGCTTTGCCTACACGTGATCCAGACACCCGCTGTGAGGCACAGTGTGCTGCCTCAACGTTTTGCTTACAGGTTTGTAATCGAATCACCATAGCGACTGTGAATTTTCACTATGGGTTTGGGAAAGCGCGTGTGCCCTGAGAGAGGCTGCACCATTGTGAAGGGTGCAAGTTTATTTGGCAGACTTTGCACCGGGATTGCTGTAGTTTCACGGGCCTTGATTTTTGAAAACTGACAGTGGTAATTCTAAGCACAAATGATGTCTTTACTCATACTGTAAGTAACTTTTAGGTATGGCATGGCAGAAAGAACAGTGGACCCCGGTGGAGCTTACTCGCACTTTAAAACCAATTGAGCGATCCAGAAAGACACTCATTTATGCTTCAAATCCCAGTAACAACATCTTCAAGATGAAAAAGGTGAATTTGAATTTGACTCTCTGCAAGGCTTATTCATTTAAAATTCAATGGCCCTACAAATCTCTCCTCTTTTCTGCATACACACACACACACACACACACACACACACACACACACACAGCTTAGGCACCCTTCTTCCCCCCCCCCCCAGAAAACCCCGAAACAAACCAAACAGGCAAACAAAAACCCTGCCCCTACCACCTCTTCAGTTACAGCTAGTGAGAAGGTAGGGCTAACCGAAATCTATTTCTCCACACTTCACCAAATGGATGACCACAACTTGAAAACCTAGGGCCCTGGGGACACATCAGCCTGCATGGCAAGACAAAACAAAGCTAACCACCCAACAAACGCAGCGAGATTACAGGAAGCCCAGAAGAAGAAAAGAACACCCAAGCGTACGTTATTATTTAAAATTTGCTTTTTTACCAAGGTGACGTACTCACCATCTGGCTTAAATGGAATTTTATTCTTATAAAAGCGAAGGTTGCTCAAGTCATTTTGATATCGGATATCTTTGAAGTTCTGCTAAAGGAAAAGATAAATTAATCTCCACTGTATGGAAACACACACACACAAAAGGCACAAGGGCCCTTCCGATACGTCTCCTTACCAACAGAGTACAAGCAGAAAAGCAGAAAGACAAAAGCTTAAATTTAAGGAGAAAAAGCTCCATTTCTTACTGGGTACTGATGTCGGTACTTGTACAAATCCCTCGCAGCGTAGAAGCTTCTCTTTGGTTTAGCAGTTGCTTCTGTGGAATCAGCACCCTACGACACAAAGAGAACCTCATTTGCACAGAGAATAATACTGAGAAAGTTCCAGAACAAACTTAAAATAATCCACATCCATAAAGAGCCCTGAACTGACGACCTGTACAGATTAAGGAAACCATTGTCTCTTTAACAATGCTTATGAACAGTGCTTGCTGGCATCGACTTTCCTTATTTGCACTAAAACTTTCGACCTAGGTTATATCAATAAATAATAAACTTTACTGTTCGATGCCTTTGGAGGGTAAATGCTAAGGATTAGTATCGATCCAGAACAGCACTCGGAATAAATTGAAAACGCGTTTCACCAGGTGTTATACAATGGAGCCTGTGACAGATCTTGCTTCATAGGATACTGGGAAAGGGTTAAGGTGGCAATTCAAATTCTACACAGAAGATTCTCATTACATTTGCATCTCCTGCCCAAGCTTGAAAGTCAAATAATATTTATGAAAGGAAAGGAGGATTTTAGACTAAATTAGCTTTCTAAACTACTTCAAACAAAGCCCTATATATAACAAACACACAAGGCAAGAGTAATCATCTGCCCATTCGATGATTGGTGGGATAGAAATCAGCAAACTTGAGATAAATACACAAAGCTCTCTCGGGTGGACTGAAGTGCTTTTTCTATGTGGTAGTTTGCTCCTACTGTTTACAAAGTGCCACCACTATGATGTCATTTTACATAGATGTGATACAGGTCTAATATCCTCTAGCCATCCAGGCCACATAATGCCTGACAGGACGCATCTGTCCAGTGACATGCGGGACAATGAGACGGAACGGGATGAGGAAGGCTGCAGTGCTGAAATAGTTATATTCATTAAGAAATCTGCCCCCAATCCTTTACCTCATCATCTCCCACCCTCTGTCTGTGTTGACAGACTGGCATCTTCTAAGCAATTTTCACACGTTTCTGAAGTGGTGTGATTCTCACTCTTACTACAAGCACAGAGACACTTTAACACCATATCCTCCGCTGTTTAACGGTAGTTACACTGCCATGTTACATAAGCAAGGAAAAGCTCAGATTCTGGTTCTTGCCACACTTTTCAAAATAGCTCTGCCTAGCAAGTTTCTGAATCTATTTAGCCTGAGCCACAACCACATGAATCATCGCCTGCATTTGCAGGGAGCACTTTTCCCATTTACTTCCGTGTACATTACTTCATTTGAGTCTTACAACACACCTTGACTGACAGTTATTAGTGTCTGCATCTTAGAAACAAGGTTGCTGAAGCTTAGAGGAACTGAACAAGAGCTCAGAGCCCAGCAGCACGGTAAGAACTAGCTGCTTCCGTGTCTGGCTAATTAGGTCCGAACCAGTTTCATTTCTGCTAGAAGTGATGGGTATTTGAAAATCCTGTTATAAAGATCAACGACCCAAGATCGGGAGCCAAGAGACTAAGGCGAGTCTAGGTTCTTTTCCTTAGCATTTGTGAGGAGGCCTTAGGCAAATCACTTAGCTGAATCTTAGTTTTATCATCTGTGAAACGAAGATAATGAGTCATGTCCTGCCTGCTCCCCAAGACAGCCATGAAAAAGATTACATCCTTCAAACTGCCAGTGTCTGTCCTGTTCGTTTCTGTACCCTGGCCCCTTTTCCTTCCTCGGCAAGGATTCTGCCCTTTAACATTCCTCTGCCCTACGTTATCAAAACTTCCTTCTTCCACACCATTCCCCACAACCAGCCAAACATGCTGTAGCCTCTCCAAAGGTAAGCATAAGACCGCCTCGGACCCAAATCTACTTCATTTGCAGACCATGGCTCTGCTCCCTTTTGAAGGAAAAGAATTGTGCATGCTCCCTCTCCTTCCAGAGCCCACCCCGTGACCTAAATAATGCTCTGCCCACAGCATCACCTTAAAGTGGGACTACTAGGAACTTTCCAAATAAATATTCATCTAGTCAAATTATATCTTGGTGGTCATGCCAGGTGACTTCCTATCAGCCCTGGACCCCTTAAAACCCTCCACCCTGAGGCAGTGTTACCATTTGGCTGTCAGAATACCACACACTCTTGGTCTGTTTCCAGTGTCACTGATCCCCTCTTTTTTGGCTCCTCCTCTTAATGACACCCCACACAGAGAGTGAGGTTTGTCCTCATCCTTCATCACTCCTTGATGATTTCTTATCTTGTATTTATTTTTTTTAAGTACAACCAATCCTAATTGCCTTTCTATAGCTCCAGACCTAGACTGAGTATCTACTTATAGATATCAACTACTCAACAATCCCACTTGGATGTCTAATAGGATGGACAACTTGAGATAAGCTTTGACTTAACCTCTAAAGCATCTTTCGCCACAGGCTGCCTCATCTCAGTTAATGGTACCATCTATAGTCTAACATTTTCAGGGAGTTGGGTGACCGCAAAGACAGTGGTAAGAAGCCAGTCTGCATCCTGTGTTAAAAGGGAGAAGGGGCTGGTCCCTATTTGCAGAAAGCAAATAGGATGAGTCAAAATACAACATCAAAAAGGTTATTGAAGGAGTTGGGTAGTACTTACAGAAAAAAAGAAAAATTAACAAAGGATGGTCCACTATTACTCAGGTTGTAGGACAATGGCTCAAATGTTATGTTATTTTACAGAGACTGACCTAGTTAACTAGTTTATTTCCAGGTATTTTTTTTTTTTTAACATTCCAAACTTCTGTCGATGGCTATTTACTTGGGAGACAAACAGAAGGATAAAGCACCGAAATTCAACATGCAGTACTGTTTCAGGGTTTAGCACCCAGTTCTAAACGCAAAAACACCAACCAGAGCACAAGGGAAGGACGGCTGGATCCCACCCAGCAGGGCCAAGCCCCTCACTGTGGCCACAGACAGACTGACGCTTGAATCTTTCTCTCCCCGTGGGCTCTGGATGAGATTCTCTCCGAAACGATCACAATTCTCCAAAATGGGGGATTAGAACGGAATGCACACACGGAAACTGTATCCCATTTCAGTAACATGCTCACTTAGCCCTTGAAGGAAGCCTCCGACTTCCTCGAAAGGTGACCCCTAAAGTCACACTGGACTTTGGGCTCCATTTTCCTCGAAGTTCAAAGGGGAGGCCTAATACAGAGCCACCAACCTGAGACGCAGCACACTTCTTTTAAAAATACACAGTTCCTCCTTTTAAAAGTTTCTGAAGCCGTGAGAGGTTAAGGGACGCCATCTACCTCTCTCCTAACCTATCTGCCTAACTATATTGGTCAGTTGATTTAAGCTTGGTTGGATCAACAAGTCTTCTGGGTGAAACGGAATGTTCAAGGAATGTCTTGAAGTCTTTGAAAGATCTCTTTTGGGGGAAAGAACAGTGGCATTTTAAGTTTGCCTGAGAACCTTCTACAATACTTTTAATGGCCATGGACCCCCCGCTGAGGGGAGACTAAGGCCCCTTAGGCAATTGCAGTTGTCTTGTTCTGAATAGTATTTCAAAAATAAAAATAAAAAATAAAACATGAACACGCACCGGCCAGGTCCTCACAATCCTCTATTTTTAGGCTAATTCCTCCCTCCCCCCCCCCCCCCCACCTTCGCATCACCCAGCTGCGCTGCGGAGGCAAAGATTACACCTAGTGGAGTCAGGGTTTGCCTTGGGGGACTTCCCCATGGTGCTCAAAGCAAGGCCCCAGCCAGGATCGAGCCATCCGGCGATGCTGGGCACCGCAGGCTGCCCCAGGTCGGGTGCCCGGGCCACCGCACGCCCAGCATCCCGCCCTGCATACCCGGGGGGCCGCGCACAGTACCCTCCCCGGCGCGCAGCCCCTCCGGGCCCACCGCGGGTCCCGGGGCCGCGTACCTGCTCCGCGCCCGCCGCCTCGGCGTGGTCCTCGGGCACCGGGCTGCTGCGGGGCCGCCCTCCGCCTCTCTCGGGAGGCTGCTCGGGCTGCCCCGGCTCGTCGTGCTCCTGGCCCTCGCCACCGCCCGCCGGCCCCGGCTGCTCGGGCTCGGGCTCCGAGTCGGTCTGCCAGGTGGAGTCACAGTCCTCCACGGTGGTGGGCTCGCGGAAGCTGACCCCGCCGAGCAGGTTGCCCATTGAAGAGGCGGCGGCGGGCACGGGCTGCGGCAGCGCGCTAGGGCCGGGGCATGGCCGCGCTCCGCTCGGGGCGCAGGCGGCAGCTCGCGCGGCCCGAGCCGCACAGCTCAGCGCGGCGGCCGCGGGCGCTCCAGCGCACAGGCGGGGAGGAGCCGGGCGCCCCGGGGCCGCCGCACGCGTCCCGGCCCGCCCATCCCGCCTCCACCGCCCCGCCCCGCCGATGTCAACCCACTCCGGAGCGCGCTGGACCTGCTCCACCGGGACGCGCCCCCTTCCACGGTCCCCAGGAGTGGACAGGGGTCAGCTGCTGCCCCGCCCCATCTGGGCCCGGGGCCGCCCCCTTGGGGCTCCTCCCAGCTAAGCGGGAAGACTGATCCCGCCCAAGTCAGGGAGTGGAAGTAGGTGTCTCCACCAGCAGGCGGATCCTGCCGCACACCCCAGCCCCCAAAGGCTGATCCAAGAGGAAGACAAATTAGCTGCAGCAGAAGACAAAAGCTAATCGTGACGGTGCACCCCCTATAAACAGGAAATCCAAGCTTCAGGAACAGTACTTACGGCCACCTAGAGTGCCTGCGATCTATATAAAAGTCAGAGCTATCTGTCGCCCAACCTAAAGAGCAAACTTCTCTCAGAAACAAAGGAGCATTAAGAACTAGACCAGCATATTTCATCTATGACTAGCCCACCTTTGTGCTCTATGCAGAAAAGCCTCAGGATCTGTACAGCAGATAGGCTGGTTCCAAGTGGAGTTCTGAAAACTGTGGTTCTAAGGTCCAGGGGGCGACCGTACTTCAAAGGCGAAATAACAACCAAAGAATCCAAAAATGGCCAAGTATGAAACAGATCTTATGAACTGGGGCCCTGTACCTGCACATGAATCTGGACAGGACATTTTCTGCTGTGGGACATTGCCTTGGATCATGGGTTAGATGGTCAACTGTACTCAAAACTAGTAATATATGTATGCATGTATGTATGTATACACACACACGTGGGGGGGATATTGCTCAGAGAAGACTTGGCAGGCAGGAAGCCATTCCCACAGATAAATCAGGCTTGCTTATTTTCAAGCATTGCAATAGGATGCGCTTCTGTCACTGGTTTCTGACTACAGACAGGTCACGTAGCTTCTCATTCTTGAGACCCCAGTTTCCCCAGCTTCAAAATTAAGTCAGGTTTTTCTCTCTGGAACGGCATCCAGCTTGACCTTTAATGGCTCTATGACGAGAAGAGAATCTAAATCTAATAATGGACCCATAATACACACAAAAAAGAGCTTTCTGGTCAGGATATCATAAAAACTGATGATATTAAGATGAAATCCTTCTTGTCAGACTTAAAATTAGAGTCAGACAGTATTACTAGGGGAAGCATGTTCATGCCTGTCTGAAGCACTTTCTTGGCTCGTCGTAAGATCCGTGTTTGTTCTAAAACACTGTTTATGCTTTGCACACCTCTTCCACCGTGGGGGAAATTATCCGGTTTGGGTTTGGGGAGGAAGCCGAGAAAACTCACTTTAGAAGGAAGCTTAAAAAAAAAATGAAAGCTTTATTTTCTGAGGGCTCAGGCAGACCATCAGCTCAGGATCTGAACCCCTGTCCCGGAGGGGAAGCGGTATTGCATTTTTAAAGGTTAAGATCGCAGAACTAGGAGGGCTAGGGTGAGCTGCAGGGTCTTCCAATTATAATTTGGTGTTGAGGGTTAAGCAAGAGAGTGTCTGTTGGAGACTGGGCCTCACCCAGAGCACCTGGCTTCAAGGCCCTATCTCTTCCTCCTAGACCTTTGGTCTGGAGCTCAAGGTGATAAGGGGACAGAGGAGTGTGTCAGCTGCATGTAGTTAATAAAGACTTGGCAGGAAATTGGTGTTAAATATATATTATAATATATATATATATATATGGATGTATCTATATCTGTCTATATTTACAACTTAGGCACCTTGGTCAAGATAACAGCAAGTTCTGCTTTATTTATTTATTTATTTAAGTGGTTTAGCAATTAAGAAAAACACTTAGAGGGGAAGGGTAAGAGCTACTCCGGGAACCTGGGAATATGAACTCAGATTGACCCTGCTAACAAAAAGGGGAAGAAAAATGGGAGAGCTGCTTTGGCTGGGCTGTGGCGACTGTCTCCTTCCATCCCTAACTTTAAGACTGCGTCAGTCCGTACAAATGTTCATGCAGAATAGTTTCCCAGAAATCCTATACAAGCGAACCCATCCCAACTCTCCTCCCCCCTTCAAAACCTACAATCTTGATATCAAGAAGCTAACGCAAATGTATCTTTTTTTTTAAACTTTAGAATAAGACCCTTCCTCAAACCTTCTCAAAGATAACCGCAGTTTCCTCTTGTTTGCTTACTCTCTCCACAACGCTCTGCTCTTCCCAGGTAAGCATCATTGTAGAGAACCTCTAATTGTTGTTAATGTCATCAATGACTTGGTGAAAGGAATTATGGGGCAGTTGCAACACAAATCAATCCAGCACTGTTAAAATCCAGGCTTTCCATTCATCTTCCATTGGTACTAGACTAGAACAGACTGCAAAGGTGAACAGTTAAGCAGCCCAGGGTCAATGGTGCTAAAAGTCTGGCAGTCTGTGCCCAGGTGCTCCACCACTTTGTCTAGAATAAAGTCAACGGCATTGTCTTTGCTTTCCTGTCCTTAAGAGACTATTTCCCTGGCTCCCAGAACGCCTTGTAAGGTTGCATGTCGTTCTCTGTCAAGGGTTGAGGCCCCAGGAGATTTTCCTGTCTCCATATGAGCATTCCTATGGGTGCCAACCCTGCTGAGGTCTTGTGTAGACAGTCATGGTCATGACACATCATGGGTGAAGCTTCTCTGGCATTTCTAGGAGAGGAAATATCACAGCAAATTCCTGTTCCTCTGGCTCTTACACTACCTGTAACAACAATTAAAAAAAAAAAAAAGATTCCATGAATTTTATTTTTAAAAAGGGGTGGGGGTAGTGATGCATGAGAAGAGTTGGAGGGAGAAAAAGAAAATGAAGAAATGATCTAATTATATTTTTAATTTCAAAAACTGTTTTATTAAAAAAAGAAAGAACCAAGAATAAAAGCTATTCTAAGACTTTCAAAGTTAAACCTCAGGGAAGATTACATTTTCCGGTGTATTATTTGGGGTCATTCCCTCTGATAGTTCTGGGCTGACTTGTAAATTCAACTCCCTTGAGACTGCCTTGCTGCTGGATATGGACTCTGGGCAGGACTGTCAACTAATTCCTGACTCCAGGACCTCCCATTCAATGTGAATTGATTCAGGTTGAATCCATTCCCCGGATGAATCTCATTCAGTAAGATCCATTGATGCCGCTTGAGACAAAATAAGTGCCCAACAGAGCGCTGCTTAGATTTCCAGGTCATGAAAGACAGTGTTCCACTCTTCAGCGAGAAGCACGCACAAGCCCAAATAACCACCGCGGTTAAACTCTTACGTTTTCCTATACCTTTTAACATTTTTATCACTGTTGATAGGGTTATAGATCATTTGCCAAGATGTCAAACGTGTTTATTAATGAATGTGGTTTTTGTATGAAGCATTATAAAAACATAATATAGAAAAACCCTTAGAGTTCATTTAAAGCAATAATTTGCCTACATTGTATCCAATATATGTTTTTAGTAGTTAATTCTGAATGTCTCTTAGGTCCTGCAAAAAAAAAAAAAAAAAAAAAGAATTACCCTTGATGAATAGCCAATTGAAAAAAATTCCTGCTTTTAAGAGTATATAACATTTGTGTATTACCAGTTAAGCATATTTTTAAAAATTCATCATTTTGCTGGATAAGGTACTATACCACTGTGTTAATTAGGATTGCTATTGCTGCAGTGAAACACCATGACCAATAGAATGACTTGGGGAGGAAAAAGTTTATTTCATCTTACAAAATGTCGGGTTGCATCTCACCCCTTAGAGAAGTCAGAACAGGAACTCAAACAGGGCAGGAACATAGTGGCAGCAGCGGATGGACCAGGGAGGGTGCTGCTTACTTGTTTGCTCCCTATAGCTTGCTCAGCCTCCTGAACCAGGGCCATCAGCCCAGGGCTTGCCTCCCCACAATGGGCTGGGCTCTTCCATACCCATCACTAATTAATAAAATGCCCGGTCTTGCCTACAGCTGCTTCTCATGGAGGTGTTTCCTCAGTTGAAGCTCCTTCCTCTCAGATGACTTTTAGCTTGTATCTCGTTGATATAACTCAAACTAACCATAAAACTAACCAGCACAACCCCTCTAGTACTGGCTACTCGGAAGATTAAGGTGGGAGGTTTAACTTAGCCCTGGAATTCAAAATCAACCCAAGAAACAGAGGGGGAAATTGTCTGAAAACAAAACAAATTTTATTACTTAGCCCAATCCTGGGAAACACCTTAATTTATCAATGTATATGAGTTCTAGTCATTATTCATCTAATACGTTTTTAAGGATATCAAATTAAGCACTAATATAAACTGTATGTGACAAGAGGAGAACGTACTATTAGAATGAACAGTAATGAAGCATGGCTTCTGCCTTCTTGCACCCAGATTCTTTTTGGGGTCCACACAGGTACTACTGCCCCACTGCTTCCAATTTTCTTTTGGAAGCATTGAAAGGTTTTAAAAAGGAACGAACATTTCAGAACCCAAGGCTTTTGGAAAGATTCCCAAATGCCTCTGGCATAACTTGCATTTGATTTTTTATAGTGAGTTGTGTTTTAAGAATATTAACAGAGGAAGTCTGTTGTTGTGTATGTCTTTTGAGACTCTTCCAAATAAAAGCAGAGGTCAGACCAAGTCTTACTTAACCTAAGGTAAGGTGTTAATTCTGCAGCAGCTCCCAGAGGCCTAGAGGGAGAAGAAAAAAGATGTTTCAAAGAAACCGTCATATGCTTTATTAGCCCCTTCCAGGAGCTGCAGTAGAAGCCTCTGCAATGTGCCCTTGAGAAGATGGTCCTGAGGCCCCACCCAATGACTCCAGGACACACCTTCCCACAGGACACAACCTGTACAACCTCTCCTTGAATCTTTGACCAAACCAGGACTCAGTGGAAATTTCCCAAGATTTCTCTTTTCCAAAAAAGGAATCTGTGAATATATTTTAGTTTGTGAAGACAGAATTAGGGGGTGCTTTTCAGGTGTTAGCTGTCAACTTCTGGTTCTGCCTTTCCTGCGGTGCCTCCTCACCATCACCACCAGGGTGCCCCCTACAAAATCTGCTCTTTCACTGGATGCTACACTAGGAAAGGCTATATTTTCCTGCCTATCATTTCTTATCTTAAGATTCCATTGCCAATGTATTTTCTATGCATTAACTCTTTCTTAAAATTTGTATTACTACTGTCCCCAGTCTTCAAGTAATTTTGCTAGATCAGAACCAAAGTTCTCAAAGTTGTTTTAAAATGAGACATGGAACATATACCTTGTTTCAACTAAGTCAAATTTTATGTAACAAAGAGATTTCTGTAATTTTAATAATTAGTAGAAGATGCCAAATATTATGCTATCAAGTCTTGGGAACAAATGAATTAAATTCTCCCATTGGCAGTCAAACTGCTGCCAAGATTCTGAGGCATCCCTGGGGGACTTTAAGTATTACCACATGCAATCCATCAAGATGACAAAATATGATAACTGTGCGATTCTGCTTTGTTTTGATAGGTTCCCAACACTTAATTTGTTTTGCCACCATTCACCAGGGATAGACATTGTGCAAGCCAAGGCCACAGACTTAGATTTTTAGAATGCACTGGGGAAGACAATTTAACAAACTCAGTAATAACCATACGAATTTTAAGTACAATAGGAGCGAGGGGAGACGACAGGAAGTTTCTCTGAAAGAGGTGACATGTAAATGAAGAACTGAAGCACTGAAGGAGAAATAGCAGAACAAGGAGAGATGGGAAGAGAGTTTCTGGCCAAGACCCTGGTGTGTACGTAGGCAGCAAGCAGAACCAAGACTGGCCCAGCATGGCCATGGCCAAAGTACAGACTCGAGAGTGGAGCAAGCTAAGCCAGAGCAGCTGGATTCTGAGCCACCAGCTGAGAGATGTTTGTTTTCCTTCCTTCAAAAACCACTGGCTAACCAGTTTCATCAAGAATGTTATTTTTATTACTTCTTAAGAGTTTTTGTTGTTCATGGCTTTGCCATAAAGTACCAGCATAAGGAGGGGACCTTCTCAGAGGCAGGTTGTTTGAGACGCTTGGAGTACTGACTGATGAAGCAAAGCTACAGCTTAACTGTGTGGAATCCACAGAACAGTGAATTAACCGGCATCTTGTTTCATTTAAATGTGAAAAACTATATATTTGAAAATCCCCACAACGGGGTAAATGACTAAGAGGGAAAATTTTGTACTGGCTTATTTCTAAGAACTAGTTTTTCAGTTCAACAGCTAAGTCTACAGTCCCAGTCAGCACTGAAGATTTTCACAGCACGAAGACCTTAGTTTTACCTGCCAGTCCCACCAAAGTTCTTACTGAGGCCAAGGTTAAAGGTAGATAGTGTATGTTTTGCACTGGGACATAGTAAGGTTAGCTGGACAAACTAGTAGTGAAATCAAGCTGAAAGTGTTATATTAAGAAGCAGGTAAGAAATCATTATTTGCATAACTCAACAAAGGAAGGCAGCCTGTGAACTCTAAGTAGACCCATCTTCAAAGTTGAAAACAACACTTGTTCAAAACTACAGTTTATAGTTCTCTTTTGCATAAGCTGGCTGCTTATTGTTGTTTAAAATAAATAACATAAATCTTATGCAACAAGAAGGCTTGATTCCAAAGTTACTGTTTGATTTTCATGAATTAAAAGGATATGTATCATCATATAATCTTTCCAAAAATTATTCCATTAATTTTTTTTCTTACATAATTCTTGGTCCTTTAAATTTTTCCAATCATTTAAAAGCATTGCAGTAACTGAATATTAAAAAAAAAATGGATATGTAAACACATTCTGGGCTTTCCCCCAGATCTGAAGGGCATTTGCTATAAAATCAACAGCCAAGGAACATGTGTTTCGCGGGTGTCCTCCAGGCTCCCTGAGCATTCTTGCCCTGCTCCTTGTCTTTTGAAATGATCCTAAAGAAATGTGTTTCCTCCAGGCAACTCTGAGTACAGATATTGCCAAGAGAACACTTCAGAAGCAGTAGTTCTGCTGTCTCAGAGCCCTGGGACACAGCCTAGGGATACAATGAGGCCGAAAGACAAGCATAAGTGACTTTATGTGGGACTTGCTGGCAGCTACAATGCACTCACGCTCCTGTCTGAGGGACAGTCAAACAGTTTAAGACTAAATGAACTCAAACTTGTGCCTGGTCTTCATAGAGATGGTTGTACTGTTTGCAGACCTACAGAGTAACTTGTCATAGGTAGCCAGCCACTGTGTTAGGACAGAACTCAAGTCTGAGAATGTGAGGCAAAAAGTACAACTCACTCTTCGATAACATGTGTGTTTGCTTGCTTGCTTGCTTGTTTTCAGTCCTTACACTGAACATTTACCTTCCTAACACTGCATACATGTAGTTTTGTCTCAATTCAAATGATTTATTCCAAGACTACTCTCTCTGTGCCTCATTTTCAAGCAAGCTTTAATGTCCTCACTTCTTGACACTCAATAACTTGCCGAACTGAGGGCTCTGTGTGACCAAGAAAGCATGGTGGTACCCTGACATAGGACATATGAGACAAGGTTCTGAAAGCATTGCTGATTTCACCCTGGTGTCCTGAACTGCTTGCTCTAAGGGAACTCAGTTGCTTTTCTGGGAGGACATTCAGGCAACCCTGTATAGAGAGTAATAGAGGCCCCAATCCATGGGGACATAGTCCCCAGGGAAATGGATTCTTTAATCTAAGGCCAACCTTCAGATTCCTACCACTTCCGCTGACAGCTCACTTTCTTCATCCTCATACAAGGCCCTCCAATAACTCAAGAAAAAAGTGTCATAAAGGACAATAGTTCACAAAGGACCCACCAAGACCACGTTCTCAGCCCAAACAAGATTTATTTGCCTCCAGAGAGACAAAGGACAGGGAATAAGAGACAAAGGAAGGAGACAAAGGACTAGTAAAAGAGAAAAAGAACGAGAGGGAGGAGAAAGATATTTTTGTTCTGGAGGGATGAAGGATGGCCTTTGAATAGAGAGGGCACAGGCCTTGCCCGTAGGTAAAGGTCAGTTTATAAAGGCAAAAGGGGAAACCTCAGGATAGGATGAGGTGTTTAATTTTTTAATTGATTAATTAATTTATTCACCTTACATCCCAATCGTATTCCCCTTCCTCCTCTCCTCCTGGTTCCACCTTCCCTCCCTTTTCCCCCTCCCTCCCCTCCCCTACTGAGGTATTTAAAGTTAGGTGAACCAAAGGAAGCTGTTGCTTGCTGGACTTCAATACTTTGATAGCGTCAGGAGGAGGAAGTAGCTAAATGAGGGAATAAACCGGTGGCTAGCTTTAGGGATGCAGTCTATGGTTTAGCAAGAGAGAGAAAAAGGGGAAGGGCAAGCCCTGTCAGTGTCTTGTTTGCCATGCTGGGGCCTGCGAGAGCCCCTTCAGTGACCATCTTAGCCCACGCTCTACTCTTGACCAGCAGAAAATGGGAATGAAAATAAGTGATCACTAGTTGAAGCTGCTTTGTTTGGGGAATGGTTTGTCCCAAAGTCACAAGAGTAACTGGGACATCACTGAGTCAATGCCAGTCACCAATGTCAACCATTGGTCACACGTCTGTTGGTCCCTGTGATAGGGGTGTGATAGGAGCCATACCCCTTCTTCCCTTTTGCTGTCCTCACTTCTGGTGGAACATCCATGAGCCAATACAGACAAAAAACATATGATAATTTGGGAAAATACTGTTGAAGCGCCAAAACAAGGGAATGATTTTCTTTATTGATGAGAAAGGGTTATTGACTCTTGCAATAAAACTGTATTTCATATTTTCTAGGAAGTAGTTATTGTGATCTGTGACAAATGCTGGCAAAAACACAATGAGCAAGATAGATTTCTGCCGGCAAGATCACTGTGGAAAGTTAAGGAGATAACACAGTGGAGGAAAGTTAAAACGAGGCCATCAGAGCTGTCATACTGTGACCTTAGACCAGTTTCTGTAGAACAGTAAAAATAGATAATAAATTGGAATAGAAAGAGGACAGTGAGACTGCTGGTGCAGCACACACATATATTTTCAAGAATATTCGTGGTTGGGAGAAAAGAGAAAGGTCAAGTGCCAGCTCCCTCTCTCTTCTATCGGCTGGTTTCATCACTGGCAGCTTCCTTCCCATCTCCTCTGGCCTAGATGCAGGCAAAACAGCAAAGCTGACTTGGAGCAGGCTCAGGCCACTAGTAGACCCCAAAGAGTGGGCATTTCCTGAAAACCATTGCTCTAGGAACCTAGTGGCAGCTCTGTAAGTAGGGATTGCGTTCTGACATTCAAATGAACTTTAACAAAATAATAAAATGGCCGTCAAAAGTCTCACGGCTGCTTACAGACAGTGGCAAAACACAGCAATGCAGAAAGCAGATCGTCAGTGGCTAGGATGTTTTTACTGCTTCACAGACACCAGCCTATGGAAGCATGGAAGCGCTTCTTGAAAACGTCAATGACTTCTATGATCATTGGATTGCACTCGGCAAGACAAGCTCACTGAGGTCAGCTGCACAGGCTCAGAGCCTTAACGGGCCAGTGTGTGCGGGTCACCTGACCTGACTGTACTCACTCATCTTACCAGTCCTTTAGGGAGTGACCAGCCCACGAAATCACGTTCCACTTACAAAGAGGCCCCTGACAAGCCTTCTGCCCTCCAGTGTCTGTCCCACCCTATTTGGTGAGCATGGAATGAGAACAGGAGACACCATGGGATTTACATCTTCAAAATCTTGAGCTCCCCAAACCCACAAACACCTTTCATATAGGTTGGGGAGAAAAGCAATGAGCCTTGTGGCCCCTGGAAAGTATTCTTCTGGAAACAACATACCACACCTACAACATACACATATACTTTGAACTCCAGCTTTTCTGTCCATCATTGACTCGACCGCCATACTGCTTGAATGAACCACCCACGCAGGATTATTCAAATCTACAAGACCCTGAGCATCATGGATTCCAGCCAAGCAGAATGGCAGGAATGCACACTGAGACTCCCTGCTCTGTCTCCTGCTGGATTATGGGATTGTTACAGGGTCTTAGGGAGAAAAGAAAGAGCACAGGGGGAGGGGCAGGCATTGGAACTGTGTTGAAAACTTTGAGACCATTGTTCCAAGTCTTGCTTCTAATAAACATTAACGAATTACAAAAGGAATTTGTATTCTTCTCCCCAGAGCTACTTATAATAGGTGACCTATTAGAGTCATGGTTTCAAAGCCTTCTAATGAATGTGAGCAAACACTGTCACTTAGCAGAGCAATGGACTCACGGAACTGATATCTATTCCTTCCACCAAATATTGTCTCATCTCCTACAGGACATTCACAGTGTTGCCATTCTAAGATGGGAGCTTAGCGTTGCTGGTGTGTCACTCAGCCCTTTTATATAGTTCCTGAGGTTGCAGTGACCCCACCATAAAATTATATCATTGGTATTGTTAACTGTAATTTTGCTACTGTTAAGAATCATACTGTAGAGCTCCTGTCCTCTCCAGATCATCTTAACTCCCTCCCCTTTTTTTTTTATGATTCCCTGCACTCTGCCGAAGGTTTGGTTATGAGTCTTAATATCTGCTTTGATACACTGCTAGGTAGAGTCTTTCAGAGGCCCTCTGTGGTAGGCTCTTGTCTTGTTACTTGTTTGCTCCTACATCCAATGTCCATCCCATTTGTCTTTCTAAGTGAGGATTCATCATCTTACCTTGGGTCCTCTTTCTTGTTTATCTTCTTTAGGTGGATAGATTTCATTATGTTTATCATATCTTATAGGTCTATATAAGTGAGTATATAGCACATGTGTCTTTCTGCTTTTGGGATAGCAAATATATCTGGGCACAGGGGTCTTTTATAAGACTGTTTCTCCAAACAAGGACCATGTATGGATGTAACCTAGAGCCCCTGCTCAGATGTAGCCCTTGGTAGCTCAGTATCCAAGTAGGTCCAAGGGGAACAGGAACTGTTTCTGACATGAACTCAATGGCAGGCTCTTTGACCTTCTCCTCCCTCCCCCAAGGGAGGAGCAGCCCTGCTGGGCCACAGAGGAGGACTTTGCAGCCAGTCCTGAAGACACCTGTAAAACCAGTATCAGATGCAAGGGAAGGAGGTTCTCCCCTATCAGTGGACTTGGAAAGGGGCAGGGAGGAGATGAGGGAGGGAGGGTGAGATTGGGAGGGAAAGAGGGAGTGGGATACAGCAGAGATACGAAATCAACAAACTGTAACTAATATTAAAAAAATAAAAATATAAATAAAGAAATGTACTGTAAATAGCTTATATGCAGGATATCTGATACACAGTCCTGAGGAGGTTAAGACCTATAGCTTGAGAACCACTGCCTCAGCCTATCAGTATCTTCTCTGAGTGGACTTTTCTTCCTAAGGACATGGTGTGTTAGGCACAGATCTTTAAATATGAAACCAAAATCACAATCCATAAATTTTCAGAAAGCTGTAACTTTTAATTAAAATTTAAGACTTTTTTTCTGCAAATAACACAACTGAGAAAAATGAAAGAGAAGGCTACACTTCAGGAGAAATACTAGAAAAATCATATATACACAAAAGGGCTTATATCTGGAACACAACATTTTCTAAAATTCAAGTTAAGAAAACCTTGTTTACAAATGACAAAAGATTTTAATAGATACTTCACCAGAAAAAAATATACACACATGGTCAAAGAGTAAGTCAAGCAAGAATATAAAAAAAATGCTTCAGATCTTTAGCTATCTGTGGAAATGAAAATTGCAACTATGGGAACGTAGCAGTACGTACCTGTGAAAAGGGGAACAACAAGCCCCAGGCAACGGCAAGTGCTTGCGTTGCTTGGGAGGCCTAACATGGTTAGGTCGGTGCATTCTTCAACAGAGGTACAGCCTCGTAAAGCCGGTGTCTATTACTTCCACCGAACTTTGCCAGTGAACAGTGTTAATAAAAGGTACCTCCCTGAGTGCTTATAGCTGCCGGCCTTGCGATTCACTGAGTAATCCATTGGAGAACAAACTTGCCTCCATTTTTCTTTTATATTGTATAAAATAGTGGTTCAAAGACCTCAACAGTGGCACAATTACTGATTTTATAGCACTGCGTCATTAGCTTTTGTTTGTTTGTTTGTTTCAATTATAAGTGTGAAAAGGGGTGGTTTTGTTTGGAATTTCAAAAGTGCAACAAAATTTAATGCTTCCTTAAGGGGCAATGATGCAAGCTTTGAACTGGACTGGCTTCCAAAGAGTGGTTAATAATAATAATAATAATAATAATAATAATAATAATAAATAATAATATAAACTGGAAGAGGAAGGAATTAGAGACTACTGGTATAAAACACACACCAATTTTTCAAGAATATTAGTGGGAAGGAATAAAATGGCCAAGAACTTGCTTCTTTTACTTACCTCCTACCAGCTGGTTCATCACCCTTGGATTAATCCCTCCCTTCACTGGAGCTGGTATGATTATTAGGAAGCACAAGACATGACAGACATAGCTCACTCTATCATAGGTATACCAGCCACAGCTGTCAAATAAAACCAATGCATTGTTTCTACTTGAGAATGAATAGTAAATCACCCTGTCATTTTCTTTTTTCTCCTAGAAACAATTGCATGAGTTCTATGTTATGGCCAGGCTTTTTATTCACTGAGTAATCCATTTGAGAATAAACTTTTCTCCATTGTTTTTTTGTATTTGTTGAAAAGGAAAAAAAAAATCTTAAGAGTATAATAGATTTCTGGACTTGTACTTGAGAGTTGTAGCAATCTAAATAAAGTAATTCTCAATAAATCATTTCAAGGTTCTATTTTAATAAGTAAAAATGTCACCTCTAGATATTTAAAGAGACCAAGCAGTCTACATCTGTATAATGCAAAGTACAGAGGGGAGTTTCACAATGAATGTTTACTCATACGTACTGACTTCAAGTTGTAACATAAAACATTCTCAGGTGCAAAACAAAACTGAATTAATTCAGCAGAAAAAGTTGATCCAGACATATTCACAATACTTGTGAAAATATTTGTATCCTGTAGCCAATACTAGCCACTTTATGGGTTGCTTACTTTCTTCTATCCTAATTCCACCCTTCCAACTCTTCAACACTTGGTAGGAGAGAAAGAACGATAGAGAGGAAAGGTGAAATAGTTATCATTAGACTACTTCCTGCTGATTAGGGGCAGTAGAGTTCCATGGGGCAAGGAATGTATTAAGTAAATTTGTTTACATATCCTAATTTAAGACCTTTTGACTCTACTCAGTTCCTCTCCAATGTTCCTGCCATATCAGAGTGTCACCCTTACTTATTAAAAACAAAACAAAAAAAAACATATGTTGGCTATTGGGTAAAATACTAGGAGCTGAGATACAAAGATGTCTGGACCATAACTTGGGGCAATATCCTTGCCATCGGGATATTCAATTTCTTCTTCTGGTGTCTTTGTGCACCACCACTTTGACAAACTGCCACAGCAGAAACCACCACCACCAGGAGCAGCAACAAAAGGAACAGCAGCCACTGTAGCCCCTCTGGGGGCCCTCTCTCACATTTATAGACCCTCTCAAGAGTCTCCAGAATTCCAAATGTCATACACTTGCAGAAACTATTGGTAGCTAGCAAAATCACACTGCTGCTAAAGCATGGGGCAAATCATAGTCAGCTGCTGTGGACAATCTGAAGCAGCCCCATGCCCCACACCTGGGATTAAAACAAAAACATATCCCCATAACATTTCTATGTTTTTAAAGGAACCAAAAATTCTTACTACAGTATCTCAGAGTACTTTAGCCATCTTTGGAAAGATATAAATGCTCTGGGTTGAAAACCTGGTTCCCAGAGTTCTATCTTTTCTTTCCAGGAAAGTCCTACAGGCCCTGGCCTCAGCACCTACCATTCTTTTATACTGTCAATTTATCCCGTATTAGTAATTATACATTTTGATGAGATAGAGAGAGGTAGTGCGACCGTCATCAGCCCAACTTTAAAAAGCAAGTCACTTGGCCACAAGTACGTTTAACCACTGTATTGTTTTTACCTTCCACTCACCAACGTACAAATGACAGGTCCTCTGTGTGCTTCTACTTCGTTACACATTTCCTTCCCTGCTGTCTGAATTCCACTTCTCTACCCAACTCCTGAAACTGCTGCAAGTCATTGAGTAAGCTTCAGAGTTTCTGTGACATGTCAGTAAATTTTTCCTTTAAGGTAGTACTTTTCCTGTGTCTTTTACATATCCATTGTGAAATGTCACACGCTAATTTATACTTCTGATATACAACATTCAGTAACACACTTCCTAGTCTTTCTCAGTAATACTCCTAAGGTCTCTCAGCTAGACCACTCATCCTCTTCCGACCTGTGACAGATAACATTGTCAGACCATTTATCAATACTCCCCAACGCTTGCAATGTTTCCGTTTTAAGAGGGAAACAACTTGGCTTTGCTGGGCTGCCGTTATCACTCATTCTAACCTAACAACGCCTGGGACTGTCAAGAACTTAAATTGTTATGGAAAACCTAAGACAGTAAATACATCCAGTAACTGGTGGTTAGCTTATTAGAAGGTAAAACATACACTTTACCAATGTCTCAGCCGTTCTGTTTAACCTTTTCTTGCTTGAGACATGAACTGTCCCCCTCCAGAAATTTGTGTATGAAAGGCTTGGGTCTCAGCTGGAGTCTCTCCCGAGGGGCATATGGATCATAAGGATGCTGACTGCATTAACAGAGACCTCAAAACTTTTCCTCCTTTAAAGTTTTTTTTTTTCCTCTCTCTCAGGTATTTGGTAACCGCGACAAAAAGCTGACAACCACAAACCTGGAGAAAGGAAGATCATAGCAAATGTCAGTGAATGAGTGCAGCAGCTTCCTTTATAATCATCAGTTCTCAATGTCTACCAATAGAAAAGCTTAGCAAGGTGACCACACCCACCCACCCATACTACTCAGGAATACACCAGAACAAACTATTGGCACAATCATAACAAGGGTGGGGCTCAGCCTTGTACTGAAGGAAGGAAGTCAATTTTTGGAAGCCTCAGCCTCCAGGAGGCCACTTACCTACTCTTCCAAAAAAGGAAAATGAAAGCAAGGAAGAACAAAGCAGACCTCAGTGCTTGGGAAAGTGGGGGAGGGGTAACTAACAAACACAATTACCAAGGCAGGCCTGGTAGGTAAGGAACTCATGTATGCTGATTGTATTAGTGCTTACATGAATCTATGCATGTGCCCTATAAAATCCATACAAAAAAATTATAATGTGTTAACTAGAGAAAAATATGATTTTTTGTTTGTTTGTTGAGGCAGTCTTTCTGTGTAGCCCAGTCTGTCTCTGAACTCAGAACCATCCTGCTTTAATGTCCCTACACCTGATATTATAGGCATAAGCCACCATGCCTAGCTGAACAAAATTTTAATAGAAATTGTTTAATAAAAAAATAGAAATCTGAATTACATTGTTACACAGAATTCTTCCAGAAGCATCCTTGTAGTTACTTAGCTTGCTTGTGATTTGATATTCAAAGCAACCAGGAAATTAGTATGCATGAACATATTTAATAAAAAATTATACAAGTTATGGGTGGTGGTGGTACACACCTTTAATCCCAGCACCAGACAAAGGCAGGTGATCTCTGTAAATTTGAGGCTAGCCTGGTTTACAGATTGAGTTCCAGGACAGCCAGGGCTACACAAAGAAATACTGTCATGAAAAAATAAACAAACAACAAATAAATTTAAAAAAAAGTTAAAGGTGATACTGTCTACTTTTAAAAGAGATTTTCTTTGCAATCATATCATATGCCTGGATGTCTGGTAAGTTACACAAAATTCAGTATAGTTAGATAAACATATTTGAGTGCCTACTAAAACAACAGCTCATATTTATGGAATTTATGAGTCAAAGGACATCTTTAGGTAATGAAACAAACACTATTTATCATGGTGGTATTATCATAGCTATAAACTAATAGATCAGTTATAACGCTTATCACATTAATTATCTTCAAATATGATGCTAATGATATCTGAGGACACACAATGGTGGAGAAAGGCCAGGACAGGGTTTCTATGGATCTGCTAACAAGACTTCACAACACTGATACTTGTACTGCTTTGCAAATACTCAGGCACTAACTTACAACACATTCTTGGGTCCCAAACTATGAAGATATTATCAGTACTTTCCATGCAAACTCAGCATGGCTCTTTTATATTCCAAATTGCCTTGTCTCTGTAGAGTTTTTATTTATTGCATTAATCTCCTGCAATAAAACCAAACTTACACACAGTGGTTTGGATCTGAAATTTATCTTGTACACTTACACAGTAAAGGCTTTACGGCCAGCTGAATAACTTTCCGGAAGTGACTGGACCCTAAGGTTGCCAACCTCATCAACAGATTAATCTTGTCAAGGACTTACAATGTCATTAAGACTTAGTGTCAATACAGTGAACAACATGCTTTAAGCCAAGCAAACTTCACATAATATTCTGTACTGCATGGGGAAAAAAAAATCTTTCTTCAGGCTAGTCCTTTAAAACTACAGCCAACTCTGCTACATCTAACTTGGACAGCCAACTGTTAAAGGTCATCATGTGGCAGGGATGAGATAAATGTGTGTGTGTGTGTGTGCACGCACATGCGTGTTTTGCTAGGGAGAGGGTTGTCTCGATTATTTGAGACAAGATCTCACTTTAAGTTCAAACTAGCCTCTAACTGCTGTTTCCCAGACTGGGATTACAAACACCCCCCAATCCCCACCCCCACCTGTTATCTGCCAAGGAATTTGATCCCTGACGTAAATCAAGGATAGCCCACGTCCAGAATTCTAACAGCAGAAACATGTACCCATTTCCAGTATAAATTCTGCTATCTTGTCTCTATCGCCTAAACCAGGTGTTTGCCTTTAAATGACAGATCACAGGTCATAAAACAAGTCACAAGTCACTAAACAGAAAAAAAAAAAAAAAAACAAAACAAAAAAAAAAAACAAACTCAGGTAGACCAGAGGTGTAGGAACTATGACAGGAAATTTAAGATGACTCAGAATCGTGTAAACATTGGCAGATACAAATGACAACAGATGGAAACAAACAAACAAGGGTCAGCCAAATTGATATATGCAAGGAGGGAAAACCACAAACAGACCTGAAGGAAGATGCTTTTTGAGTCCTGAAACAAAGCATCAGCTAGGATTGAACCCCAGCCAATAGTAATTAGCCAAACTGAAAAACAAAGAGAAGAAGAGATTGAAAGGCTCCTAGGTGTTTTTAACCAAAAAAAAAAAAAAAAAAAAAAGGAACTTAGAACACACAGATAGAAAACTCCTATTCCGGAATGTCTGTTCTATTTCTATTCATACAGCCCAGATGTCTTTCAACCTGCGAGCAGATAAAACTGGTGTTGCCAGCCAATCAAATGCTAGTTACCATTAAATGAGCTGTTGCTGCTTGCGACCACAGTGGTGAATCCCACATATACTTTGCCAAGTGAAAGCAGGCAGACTCAGAGCCATTATATTGTTCCAATTATACAAAGTTGAAATGAAACAGATAACTGTTTAGAGATAGTGGGAGTGGATCTCTGCAAAGGTGCAAACAGAAAGACCATTGAGGTGACAGGACCACTGTGTCATGACTGTGGTGGTAACACGTAATTCTAAGTATGTATCAAAGCCTAGAGAATGAAACACAATAAGGAATGGATTTTACTCTTCATCAATTAAATAAAAACACACAAGTGGAGGTATCCTCTGAGTAGGATACAAACTCAAACTCGAACAAACTAAAAAAAATAAAATAAAATAGTTATCAATCTCCCCTGTGAATAATTACTACACCAAAACAGGAAGAAGACAGAATTAAGCAAAGGACCTTAGGAATCAGTATTTTGGCAAGGTATTATTACAAACTAAAGAAAAAAAAAAAACTTGTGCGTATATATTTTAAGTCGTGTGTTTCTTACAGAGTATGAGATACTAATTCTGAAATATCTTGGGTGAGTAGGATTATACAAATAAGGAAGTACTTTGTAAGCCATCAGGACCAGGTTTCTAGTTGTCAAAGAACACATCAGTCTGTACTGAAATGGAATCAGATTGGAACAATGAACTCAGAGAATAATATAGGGAGACTAATACAGATATTAAAACAAATATATGTGTGTATGGGCTAATATACACACTGTGCTCATATATGGGATATTTTTTAAATCCATGTACCACAAGACCAGCACGATGTCATCATGACCTTGGTGTAGCCTTAGACTCTGACTTCTTCAGATGCTCTTTTGATTTATAATTCTTTCATAGCATCTTTAGATCTGTTTTGGACTTTTGCACATATTTTTGGAGACCCTCCCAGATAGGAAATTCTTAACAATATTGTCTGCCTTAACATGTTTTACAATAACTTTCATGAACTCAGAGAAAGCTGGACATTGTCCTCATCTATTTTCCCATTTCTCCAAACTGGTCTCCCATACATCATCAAGACATGTGCCACCTCATTCAGTTCTCCACTTGCTACTATAGCCCCCCTCCATTCCTCTCTCCAACAAACTTCTGAATGGCTCTGACATGATCAACCTGTTTTACACCTTTCATTTCACCACCCAGTAAGCACTCAATGATTGTCTTAAAGATCTATCCTGTGTCAGTTTGAGTTATTGAAAATTCTTCAGTGGACTCCACTGAAAGACTGTGACTCAGTCTTGTCCTTAGAGTTCTACAGGTAACACATAGCTACACTCCCACTCATGAGCCTCCTTACCAGGTTCCCCAAACTCAACAGCCTCTTTCTTGGGGGCTCTTGCAGTATGGCTTACTTTGGATACAAAGAGTCTTTCAGATTATGTGAGGTGAAGTGTTTTTGTTTTTTGTTTTTTTTTTTTCCCATGTAAATCTGTCATGTAATTACACCTTTGCAAAATTCAGGAAAAAATAAACAACCCAAACTATTAGAAAAAAATGAAAGACTTTTAGCTTCAGATTTAATAGACAAATTGCTTTATAAGTTACAATGTTTACTCTCGATGGAACTAATTAGGATCCGGGAACAGTTTGCTAATTGAGTCTGATTCATGGGCTCCTGAGGCCCCTGAGCATGGCTGATGCCATCTGCCTGTTTAGGTCTCAGCCATCCTCAAAGGGTATGTATGCCCCGACCATGTTTTCTCATTAGGGTGCTCCTTTAAACTTTCTACCACTCCACTCTCCTTCAGTGAACACACACACACACACACACACACACACACTTTATTCTCTGTCTCTCCATCCCAAACTCCAAGTATCAGAAACCATGACCACTGTGTTCGCTACAGCACACAACTGCGAAGTCCAATATGCTCCCGAACTGATGGATTTCCAGTTTTTACATTCTAACCTACAGTGTGAAATTCCAGGAGGGATGTATAAAGTGTTCATTTTCCAAACCTCATTTGTTCTTGGACCTTTTCATCAGATGTGTGCTATGGAATTCAGAATAGGAAATAGGAGACAAATATCTAGAAAATATAAAGATGGAAAACTAATTTTTCCAGGTAGTAAAATGGTCTACTGATATTTGACTTCAGCATGCTACATTCATTTCCAGGATGGATGGGAAGGTACAGAATTAGAACTGTGTCAAGGATTTGGCTGACTATGCATGTGTGACACTCACTTGTCACCCAACTGGCTTTCTTTCTGTCCTTTCGTGCTCTAGGGTTGAAACAAAGAAGATTAAATTCCCCATATTTCCCAGCCAAAAGGCTACTGAGTAAGGCATCTTCCACAAAGAAGCAACCACAGGATATTGGAAAGGATACAGCAATAGAGAGGCCTGTACTTTTTTCTTTTCTTCCTGCTTTAAAACTGTCTTACAGCAGTGAGTGGCCTCAGGCTTAAAGGACTGCCTATAGTTGTGACACAGCGGAAGTTCCCAGCAGAAAAGTAGCAGTAAATCAGTCAGCTGCACCCTCCTAGGCCTTCACTATCTTCCTCAGGTTGACAATGTTTTGCAATGCTGGAGACTAAGGCCAAGTAAATAAAATAAAATAAAAGTAACTTTTATTCCCCTGATGTAATTGTTGTCTCTGATGAATAAGCTCACCCTTTTTAGTTCTTTCTGAACTCTGGCTAGTTGGTTCAACTAAGCTGTTCTGGCTCAAATGCCTCTCCAGGCTGTGAGAATACACTGCTTAAGCTGAGCACATAGCGTTTCTCTGTTCTAACTATCCCTAGGCCTAGGCATGAAAGCTTCTACCCTCCCTACCAACTAACTTTCCACACTAGCTGATTCAAACTGTTTTCTCTAGACTTCTGACTGAATTGCTCTGCTTGGCCTCAAACTAACTCTGGCAATCTGTTCTAATCTTCTGGTTCCTTCTCATTCCCTGGCTTGTGCTATCTTCATTTGCAACCTGTGTCTGTAAAACTGTCCTGGTAAAACTGCCTTCTCTTTCTCTCTCTCTCTCTCTCTCTCTCTCTCTCTCTCTCTCTCTCTCTCTCTCTCTGCCCTGCTCTCTTAAGTGGCCTCTCTTTCCTGTGCTGTTCTCTTGAGAGTTGGGCATATCTTATCTCTGGCTCATTCTTTCAAATCTTTCTGATTTATCACCTTTTCTGCCCCTCAATTAGACATCAGTTTCAAAACTGACTGTTCTCTTCTACAAACTAACTTTGCCAACATTGTTTGAGATTAAAGGTGAGTACAAAGGGGGTGTCTGTAGTTCAGCAGAGTGATTAAAGGTGTGGTGTATCTGGGTCTGCATTCCAGCTGGATCACACAGACCAAGAACGTCTTTGGATGTGATCAGAACAGCCATGTTGCTGGATTAAAATTCTACATTAGTTTCTGCTAGGCTAATATTCAATCACTAAGCAATACTTGTAGCTTTCAAGGCCTTCAACATTGCAGGAATTCTATAACAAAATTGGCAATGGTGTGGTTTATGCCTCTAGCCGTGTTCCTAGGTTTCCATTGTGTGTTTCCAGCCAGGACTCAGAGTCTCTGCTTTTATTTTCCATGTCTTGTGCTCTGTTTTTAGGCTTTCCAACACTTTCACATTTATTGGTTGACTGACTGTGTGTGCACATTTACCCTGGAACACTTGTGAAAATCTTAGGTACCATAATCAGAGATGAATCTCTTTTTCTACTACATGGTTTCCAAGGATGAAACTCAGGTTGTCAGGCTTGGCATAAAGTACGTATGCCCACTTATCCATCCTGCTGGTCCCACAATACTTTTAGAAAACTAATACTTTTTGTGCAAGTCATTCAGTGTGAGGTTCCTGGGGTGGTTTCTATTTCTCTTCTATTTTATTTATATTGAGTCAAGATAGAAAAGGATATTTTATGCAAGTAAAGAAATGTCTCTTCCCTGTCTGGTGTAAATATTAGGCAAATATTAAGAGGGGAATAAGTGATTCTTGTGGATGACACCATGAGCCCAGGAGTGAGTTTTCTGTCACCTAGGATATGACTCTTTTGTGTCACTGCATCATTCCAAACCTAACCATCTTTACTTCCTCCACAGAACCCTGTCCGGACCACAGAACAGCTTTCTATGATCCTTCCCCGTTTACCCAAAGTTATCCCAGATGAACCTTCTAAATAAAGGGCCGTGTTTACTCTGAAGTGCACTTTCAGGTTGCATCTGCTACTTCCTGATGGTGTTGACGCCCCAGATGTTTTCTCTATAAAACCCTAATCTGCTACTACTCAACATTTGGTAACTAAGATCCCTCTGAGAGTCACTAGGCAGGGGGGGAAAGCTCACACGTTCAAGTATGGAAGACAGTGATGAACAAATAATGTGTCTTTGAGTAAAACAAGTACTCTCATAGAGATATAAATTAAAGCAACAACAGAACAATTAATTACCTGGGGACTCCTCAAAAGGCTTCACAGACAAGCAAGGTGCCCAGGAAAACATGGAAATCACAGAGCTGAATGGGATCTTCAGGAGTCACACCAGCATTAGTGCCATTTAGGCAACAGTGAGACAAATGAATATTTATATTAAGAAGGGATATTAAATTTATTTCAAAACTTAACAATATATAAATATTGGATATAGTCAGTGAAAAATTATTTGAGGAAGAAAACACTGGACATTTCATATTATGGGTATACAATATCTATTACACACACACACACACACACACACACACACAAGATATCAGGGTTGGCAGGATATCTCAGTGGGTAAAGCCTTTGTTAAGCTTTGACCTGTCCCTCCCTACCCCAGGGAGGAGCAGCCCTGCTAGGCCACAGAGGAGGACTTTGCAGCCAGTCCTGAAGATACCTGAAAAACCAGGATCAAATGAAAGGAGAGGAGGTCCTCCCCTATCAGTGGACTTGGAAAGGGGCAGGGAGGAGATGAGGGAGGGAGGGTGAGACTGGGAGGGAAAGAGAGAGCAGTGATACAGCAGGGATACAAAGTTAACAAACTGTAACTAATATTTAAAAAGAAGAAGAAGAAGAAGAAGAAGAAGAAGAAGAAGAAGAAGAAGAAGAAGAAGAAGAAGAAGAAGAAGAAGAAGAAGAAGAAACAGAAGAAGAAGAGGAAGAAGAAGAGGAAGAAGAAGCCGGACAACCCCTTGAGACAAGGAAGAAGAAAATCAACTTTCTCAAACTATTCTCTCTCACTACCCTTTAACCCTTTAACCCACACAAATAAAACTATGTGAATAAAAATTTTTAAAATCTCAAGACAACACTAAGATTCTCAAGTCTCAAATTATAAGTGAAAGAGTCACATAATTAAACTGCCATAATAATGACACTGTGTGGTCAACTAAAATGCTATAGAAAAGAAGGCATTCTGTTGAAAGATTAAAAGTGAAGTTTGAGCTGGGCACAGTGGCACATGCCTGTAATCCCAGCACTCAGGGAGGCAGAGGAAGGCAGATCTTTGTGAGTTCGAGGCTAGCCTGATCTACAAAGCAAGCCCAGGACAGCCAAAGCTACACAGAGAAAATTCTGTGTCAAAAACAAAACAAAACAAAACAAAAAAACAAAAACAAAAAAAAGATTAAGTTTGAAAGAATTCACTATCCCTTTGAACAGTCTGGACTAAAACTAGTATCTTTTGAGTTTCTAGATATTCCTCATTTGGAAGAACAATAAGGAGTAATGATAGTTTATGGATATAAATAAGATGAGATTTAGTTCAATATTGTATAATAAATAAAATGCAGGAATATATTCTAAATTCATTTAATTCCTACTTTTTCCCTGATTACTGATAAAGTAGAAGTGGCATGGAAATTTTTGGATATCATATGTGGAATTATTTATGAATTCTCAAAGCGTACCAGTAAATTCTGCACATATAAGTCATGAATTCTAACAAGGATGATGGTTTATACACTTTTCAAACAACCATTAGATAAATTGTGCCTGAAATATCTCATTTTCTTTGATTAGCACTATATCAAAATATGAAGACAAATTGAATATAGAACTAAGAAAAGCAGCTTAATATTAAGAAAACTGATTCATGAGAAGAATTACTGTTATAAAATATGTGCATATTTTTGAAAAGATGAGGAAGGAATGATAGCAGGCAGCCTATAAATGTTTGGAAAGTATACATACATAACAGGAAGAGGATGGTTAGCATGTTATAAAGATCTATAAGGGTTGGAGAGATGGCTCAGAGGTTAAGAGCACTGGTTGCTCTTCCAAAAGTTCCGAGTTCAATTCCCAGCAACCACACGATGGCTCACAACCATCTATAGTGAGATCTGGTGCCCTCTTCTGGTGTTCAGTTGTATATACAGACTGAACACTGTATACACAATAAATAAATAAATCTTAAAAAAAGATCTATAGGCACAGTGTATGGAATGAAACTAGACAACTGGAGTTGAAAGCAGCTAAAACTACCTTCTTTTAGATAATGGAGACCTATATTTATATGCAATAGCAAATGGTCATCTCTGAAAACACACACAAGCTAACATTATACAGGTTGGGACGGTTGTACTTATTTATTAAAAGATATATAAGTATACACACATATATGTATGTGTTTGTAACAACAATTGATGAGGAGTCCATGAGTTTGAAAGAGGGAAGGCAAAGGTATATGTGAGGGCTTAGAGAGAGGAAAGGAAGGAAGGAGATGACTTAGTTGCATTATAATATCAAACTATTAGACTATAAAAAGATAAACAAACTCACCTTTGGATTATCTCAATACTATGTCTGTTTTCCTTATTTAGATTTTTAAAACATACAATATTTTAATGAAGATGAATATTGAATGAATATTTAATGAAGATGAATATTGGTATATGTTTACTTTCTTAGTCTGAGAATCTCAGTGGCTTGTTCTAGTATTTGTCACAGAAAAATAAAATCAGCAAATACTCCTTTAACTTAGCATTCATCTTCTTTTCCCACCAACCCTACTTACTAGCAGTGAACAAAACCCACTAATTGGAATTGTGCCCAGACATTACTAGAAGATCGTAACTCATTGATTAAGAGTAATGAGAATTAGGTACTTAATTGAGATAAAGACAAATGCTGGCTGCTTTACATTGAAAAGAGTCAGATTTCATTTGCACTTGACACTAATTATTGCCTCTTTCTTGAATTGCTTCCTTCCCTGTAAGAGATCTGAATTTCTAGCTGCTATAACAACCTTTCTGGGTCCCTGTTTTGTGCCTCAGGCAGGTGCTTTGATGCAAATTCATTTGACAGATAAAAATAAAATATGTTGCACACTTTGGGAATGCCAGACCTGGTGCTGAGGAGTCGAAATCTTGATCTGGAAGAAACTGATGCAGGAAGCAGCTCCCAGACACCGTGTCTCCACCACTAGGCATTTCTCAACTTTTACACCACCTAATTCTGTCATAACTGTGTCTTAGGGTGGGTTTCCCACAGCACGGTTTACTGAGACACTGCTGTACGTGATTCTCTGAGACAGTGTTCTCAGAATGAGAGGACCGAGGTCAGCAAGGCAGAGGAAGGCGCTAAAGCCCATGTCCTTGTTGGAGCCCACAGTGATGTCTCGTGCAGCTCTGCAGAATAATTTCTTTGACCAATGAACCATGCAACGTGGTTGGCTGCATCCCTGGAAAGTGCTACTGTAAATTCCTCGTATTTCTGCTCCCCTACCTTTCCATAGAAGAAAAGAGGGTCACCATAATGTATTATCAGCCCACTTACAAAGCAGCTTGAGAAATTGCAGCTTGTAGGTATAAGATTATTGCATAATTCAAATGCTGATTTCTGTACCCCCATATCTCATTACAATTATTGGCCCGAGAATCTCCTGTCTCAGTGTTGTGTAAATACTGCTTCCCAATTGTCCCCTGGTATGCTGATAAAGAAGTTTGACAACCAATCACTGAGCAGAAGAGAGAATAGGGCTGGACTCCCTGCCAGCCAGGGAAGAGGGAATTCAGCCATCATTAGAGGTCCAGAAGAGTTCAGGAGTAGGAACTGAAGCAAGAAAGCTACAACGTGCAAATATCTCTGGGATGTAACCGATTTAGCTGAGAAGAAACCATATTAGTTTAGAAGGTTAAGAAAAGAGTAATAATTGTTCAGTTTTTTGTGTTGGAAACCTTATTATTAAACAAATATAAGAGTCTCAGTTATTTGTGTAATAGCTGAGTTAAGATAGAAACTGAGAAACAAACACAATTTTATAAAAATAATTTTAACACTTTGGTGTATCAAGTGGGCTTGAACTTAGATAGAAAGTAAAACTATAAAGTGGTTTCTTTGAGAAGCTGGCCTGACCCATGCAGGCCAGAAGAGCAAACATTTGTGGACCCAATAACTTCCCAGAGTGAGGGAGGATTCAGGATCCAATGAGGGAGGCAGAAAAGCCTTTTTCTGGAAGCAGGAGCCAGAGACAGACTGAGAAGCCTCAAGCATCTGAACTGGTAAAGTCTAGAAGGAAAGCTGAATCTACGAAAGTAAATTCCTTGGGAGAGGTTTTGAGATTAAAGATTATTTTCTGTGTTGAAAATGGAAGGAAACACAATGACACAATGCTTCTGGATTCCATTTGAGTTTGTTTGCCTTAGCATACAAATAGTTTTTTCAGTGACGATTGCAGTTTTCTGTATCCTTAATGAGAGAGAACAAAATAAGACAGACTTGGAGAAAGAAGAGACTGAGAAATTAGATGCTAAATTAAAGGCCATAAAACAGAGGTTGGAGGAATATTTGAACCAAAATCGGGAACCATCAGAGAAATCCAACCTGGAACTTATAATAATACTTATAATAACTTATAATAACACTTATAATAACTTAAAATCTGGTGTTTCCAGATGAGGAAAATCCACAAAGGCTTACAGAAATTGCAGATTGGCAGCCCACTGAGATGCTTGCTAGAAAGGCTTCGGCTATAGGCGAACATGGTCAGACTGGATATTGTATGTGTATTATTAAAGTTCAATTACTAGGTAAAGGTCAATATGTTAAAAGCAGATCCTGTTTGGTGTCGCCTTGAAGCATCGTCATACAGTGGCTCGTGTGCTCCATTTTTCAGAGTGTAGAGAACTAAAATATATGCATGATTTCATAGATTCATATTCAGAATTCCAACAGGATTTTGCCTTAAATTCTAGAGAGCATGATTCAAGGGTTACACATTTGTTAGAGAAGGCGACTGTCTTAAAGGTGTCTTTGCAAATGTGTATCCATTGGAATACAACAATTTTTAGACATTATGACATGAAACCTGTCACAGATAATAAATTATAATCCTATAGGTCAAACAATTATGAAAAGATCTAACTATAATTTTAAAAAGGTGGTCATAAGACAGAAGAGGAATATAATATCTCCCCAAAATAGATTAAATAATGATTTGTTGACTTTAAATTTTTGAAATGTGACAAGTAGCACACCTGCTAAGATGCATTGAATTTTAGAAAAGAATTAGATCGGCATATAAAGGTGCTAATTCCAAAATGGAAGACAGGAAATGGGTTGGGAAGGAGAATATGCTCGGGTCCCAACAGGAAACAAAAAGCTATGTATCCCATTGAAACTGTTGGAAATAAGGTTTGACAGGGGGAGTCTTCCTGCAGCTCTTGCCTGCAGACAGAAGAAAGGAAATCAAGAAGACAGACAAAACAGGATGAGTAACATAATTTGCTGACCTCTCCACATGGGAACAGCTCTGAGACTGACTGAGACTTCAAATGTACATGGCCAATAAATATCTGCCTACAAAATTTTTTATTTATTTATTATACCATTCTTTTAAATGGCATAGATAAAAAAATCATTTTAAAGTTTGGTTATACAGTCCAAAGGAACACATATAGAATAGCAGATGCCTCACCTGCTCAGAGAGCAGAGAATCATCTTTGACTGAAAGGTGCTCAGGGCATGGCCCGTACACATATTAATATAGAAATGAACAATACCTTTGAAAGTTAATATTTTTCAGAACAAGAGGACCAGACACCAAAAAAAAAAAAAAAATGTCAAGAGAAGTAGCCCAAGTGATCCAACCCACAGGCGGCATCTATAACGTTCCTCAAATATCTATATCAGGAACAGTTTCAAAACAGCTAGCTAGACCTTCCATCCATCATCAGAATGTCCCAGTCAGGGCTTCATTTAAGCTCTGAGCTTTCTCAGAATGCACAGACTGGACGGCAAAAGTTACAGCTCACTTTCCCAAGACTGGACATCATTCCAATGTTCTTGCCCTCCCTCCAGTCCCCCCCCCCCCCCCGTCAAAACAAAAAACAAAAAAAACCTATGTCCCAATTCAGCAAGAAGCAATTTAAGAAAACTATGACCCATTTTCAAGAGGGGGTTGGATGGTCATTCTATGGGTGACAGATATTTGCTATTGTTTTAAAGGGGATTCTGCTACAGAGTAGGTCTAGCTGACACCGTGAGAGGAGCTAGAGCAAGCAAAGCTGCAAAGTGCAAGTATCTCTGAGATGTACCTGATTAGCTGGGAGGGAACGAGATTAGCATAGAGGGTTAGGAATAGAGTGATAACTTCTCAGTTGTTCTGTTGTGAAGCTTATATGGAACAAATGTAAAAGAGTCTCAGTTATTTGTGTGATAGCTGGGTTCAGAGAGAAACTGAGAAACATACAGTTTTAGAAAGTACCTTTAACACCAGCTGCAGGGCCATCTGGTTGAACACCAAGCCAGCCCCGTAAAACATCATGACTACCCTGAGGGTCAGAGCTGCTATTATGTCAAGACATGCTTATTTTTTAACCAGCATTGTTTGATGTTTAGTGTAGGAATCTCATTATGTAGCCAAGGCTGGCCAGGAGCTACACTGTTTATTCTAGGCTGACCCTCAACATTCAGTCCTTCTGCCTCAGCTTTCCAAATGCCTGAGAACACAGGCATGAACTCACTCTGCTTTACTATATTTTCCTTGGAGTTTTTGCTTCTTCTTTATTTCCAACTGCCGATTAGCATCCTTTAAGTATCACTAGACCTGTTTGACATTTCATGCACAATCCCTTTCTCCTAGCCAGCCTCAGAACTCTCAATGGTCAAAGCCATTAGTGGTAACAGCTGTGCTGCTATTGTTTTGAAGTGTTCTCCAAAGACTCACGTGGAACTTGATGTGCAACCAGTGGTATCAATGGAAAAATGATGAAACCTTCAGGAAATGGGGCTTAGTAGGAGGTTTTCTAGATATTTAGCACATGACCTTAAAGAGCATAGTGGGAGCCTGGCTCTTTAATGTCTTTCTTTTTGGTTTCTGGCTTTAATAAAATAAGGGGTTTGCTTTAGGATTTGACTCTGTGGACAAAGGCCTAAAGCATTGACACCAACCAACCAACCATGAACTAGAATCCCAAAACCACAAGCAAAGCCAAACTTTTCTCTTTGTTAGTCAAGTTATCTCACATATTTATAGTGGCAGTGGAAACACACACACACACTGGAGAGGCCTTACTTAACGTAAAAGAGACAATCTCTAATTGGGCTCTCAATGCTGCAAATGTTCTAATATTAGAAAAGAAGCCAGATTCCTGCATTTGTAGGGGGACAACTTCTAAATTTTATTGGTGTAACCAACTCTGCTTTTTAAAAAAGTTCTCTCTGAGGAACTCAAAAAAAAAAAAAAACAAACACATTTTCATATCGAAATACACACCATAGCCACTTTTGAAATGTCTGACCAAAAGCCCAAGATGAAAGATGACATTCAAATAAATAACTCTGGTTCAAAGTGAAAAACAATAATAATTTTTAAAAACCTCTCAAAGGAAGATGCAGTTAAAGTACAGTGAGGTTTAGAGAACAAGGAAATAGGCCTTGTCCCTATTTGGTTTTCCACCTGTCATGTTGAGATCAAAGTTCAGACACAAAACAATCCAAACAAATACTCCAGTGAACAGAGAAGCAAGCAAAGGTGTGTGTATGTCTCATTACAGTTCAGAACGCAAGGTAGCAAATAGAGTCAATAGCGAGGCAATGATTTCAGGAGCAAAATCTGCCCAGTGAAAGCTGCCACACAGATCTGGAGGCCTCTAACAGCCAGGGTCAGGCGCGGTCTCCTCCTCAAAGCTCCTCCTTTACCACAAAACTCTTGTGTAAATACATCGGTACACAGTGTTTATGCAGATGATCACAGCAGCAAACCAAGAGGCAGGAGTAGTCAACCAGTCTACAAGTAGAATTAACTGAATTCTAAGTGGTTGGGTTCACGTGGGAAGGATTTGTTTGTTTGTTTGTTTGTTTGTCATTTAAAGTGGGAAGACCCATTTTTAATCTAAACCTTAGAGGTGGGAAGATCCACGTTTTATCTGGACCACACCTTCTAATGTCAGCCTATATAAAGGACATGGAGGAAGCAGTGGGTTCTCTGTCTGCTGCTGTCACTGCTGCCCTTCCTTCAGTGACATTAGAGCCCACTTCTTGTGGATTCCAGTGTGTACTGAAGACCAGCTGAGACATCCAGCCTCATGAACTGAACATCTATTGGGTCCTTTGTAACAGCATGGTCTGGTGCTTTATATTTGATTCTTAATTATTTTGCTCCCCAAGTTCTGCTTGCTGTCTCTTACAAGAGCACACTGTCATTACCCCAAGACTTATCACTGATTGGCTAAATAAAAGGCCTATATAGCTGGGCAGGCAGAAGTGAGAGGAGAAGCTAAGATTTGAGGGCTTTGAGGATAGAAAGAATCTCAAGAAGGAGAGAGACAAGTAGAGGTTAAAGAAGGATGCAGAGTAGCCATGGGATGGGAAAGAACCAAGAGGGCCAGGAGGAAGGACTCTGAAATTGGCATGGAGAGAATCAGCCCAGGTGGAAAGCATGTTCAAGTATTAATGGAGATATTGGATGTGAAGTAGCCCAGAATGGTTAAAGCAAATGTCATGGGATGTTATCTCTATGGAGAGATAACAAGGTAGATTTGGGGGTAATATCTATACATCACCAAGTGATACAAGGCTTTAAAAAATACAACAGATGTCTGCATCTTTTATTGATATGGTAGTGAGTTTGAATTAATAATAACCACCACAATAATTACAGGTATTTGATAATCAATATTATTAGCCATATTTATGTTCTACAACAATTCTTGGACCTCCCATTCAGAGACAGCCATTGTTGGATTAGCAGGACAATAGCCTGTAAGCCGTTCTAATAAATCCCCTTTCTTTATAATCAGTCTATAAGTTCTGTTCTCCTAGAGAACCTTAATACAAGGCCAGAATTAGTCTCTGGCACCAAACAGACTTTGACTTGGTCTATTCATGGAAGGTAGAAGATGCCAACCCCATTCAGAAGTGCCCTCTATCACCCATCACACCCCATAAGGGTGGCTCTCTCATTTCATATAACTGTTCAGTCATGTCATGTCAAGTTCAAGACTGCCAGGTTTTAAGACGTTGGAGCAGCTATTGGACTTATTGCAAAATAAGTTTAGACCACAGTTCTAAACCTGAGCTACCATTCAAATTCCACTCAGGACTGGCTGTGAAAAGGAACAACCATTGCCACATGCCAGTGGAGAAAAGCAGAGCAGAGCCTAGTTCTCACAGTGCCCAGTTTGTTGCTTCCATGGGTCTCAAGCCTTTTCCAGAACATTCATGTTTTCATGACTCTTTCCCATCTCTACGGAGTTCCATAGCTCTTCGACAATGTTTCTGGATCTATCTGGTAGCTAACCAAGAGGCTTCTACACCAACTAAGCCCCCCCCCCCTGTTAGGACTCTGTCTACTTTTCCATGAGTTAAGATAGGAATGTGCTGAAATCTGAGTCTCCGCCTTAGGAGACAGCATGTGGGTCTGACCTCTAGGCCGAGGTAATAATCCACTGGGTGTAAGCATAATCTATGCTTTTGCTGGTTACTTGAGTTGCACACAATTTCTGCTTTGCATTTAAAAGAATTGCTTATTACATAATTGAAATACTTTTTACCATTTGCAAAATTGGCTGTTGATTAATGCACCTTTTGCTAATTCTTTCTCTTGCATTTCTAGAATATGCCTGTCCCTTAACCTTTCTTGCCTGTCTGGCCAAATGCCAATCTTGGAAGAATCCCTCTTCCTATCTCTCTTGCTGTTAGGGAATGTGACAGGGGTGGGGAGAGTTCACTGAATAAAACCAGCTCTATTCTCTGTTTGTTCTGTCTCAGTAGAGGCGTTTTCCAAGTTCGGGCCAGGGCTTCATCAAACTCATCAATGGTTCTCGGACTTGGTGCAGTGGAGTGCATCCTCTTCCTGTCATTTCCCAAGCAGGCCTCTGAATTTTGCTTTATCCTTCCTGTGCCTTCTATGTGTCCTTACTGCCCCACTGTCCTCTTAAAGCCCCCTGTGATTCGGCCCTAGCTACCTCCTCTTTACTTCGCCTTGGGCTCTAGGCCGAAGGCATTCTATTAGTTTCCGTGGTTTAATTTGCCTTCTAGAGTCTGGCAGCTCTTAAAGTAACTTCCTATTTGTTTGTTAACGTGAGACATGCCCAGCAAACAGACTCCTGAAATTTATAAAAAAAAACCTTCTGGGTTCTTTTGCCCACTGTTCCTAGCCAGGACACCATACATTGGAGGTGCCATTTTAACCACCACAGTCTTCATGCTCCATGAGCACAATTTCTACTCCTGCTTCAGACAATGGATGCCCACTGTATACTCATCATCTCCCTGCCCCTCTGAGTTTTCCAGTATTTACCATTGGTACTTTATCCATGTAACTTCAAGTAGGCCTCTTTTCTCTCTCTCTCTCTCTCAAATTTAAAAAGGGTATCTCAACTTCTTAGGCTAAGGCTGTAAGAATATGTCATCCTTCTTTCCCACTTCCCACTTTTACTCACGACACTCAGATATTGCAATCATTGTTACCATCTTTCAGTTTGCATCCTATTCACTCTAAAAGAATGCATCATCATCATCATCATCAATTAAATATCATCACATTTTACTGTTGGGCTAACTAGTGGGCAGAAATACCTCTTTCTCCTCCAACCTCATAAGTCCTGTGGTATCATTGGACATTTCCCAACATCAAAGTCAAGTGAATGTCCCCCTGTTTTGTTTATGTTTGAGATGTGCTCTCTCTATGCTGTCCAGGTTGACCTATGCAGGGATTTATCTAATTAGAGCAACAGTTTTCTTTAACCCTGCTAGCTTCCAAAACAATTGACAAAGAGAGACTATGATTTATGCCCCAAGCTTAAAGCATTAAGTTAGGCTATTTAACTATCTCTCAGCTATCCATATTACTTGCCAATAGGTCATCCTTGCTTGGCTGTATCTCTCCCTCTGCAGCAACTTCTTAGTCCATCTTCTAGCTCTTTTCTTCCCTCTCTTTTCCTGGTCCCTCAACCCCAGCCTTCTCACCCCAAACTCCACTTTGCTTTCTTCTGCCAAATCCCAAGCTTCAGCATCTTTTACTAACCAATCACTTTAAATTAAGCGGAGCAAGGTTCACACAAAGACAGATGTACACGAGAATGCGCCCTCAGGGAAGCAACCAGATCTTGGAGGCCAATAATTAGTGTTAGATGCATAGCACCAGACCATCCCCCATTGGACCGAGAAGTCACCTCTGGAGAGCTTTGAACTGGTGATCTCCTGCTTCTACCTCTCAAGTGTGTGAGTTGCATTATCTTCTGTTTTCTATTTATTTTACAAATCATTTGAAATTATGCAGTATTATAATCTCACATTCTTCAAACAATGGCTTTTTTTTTTTAGTATGTTTTTTCAAGGGTTTCTAGGACTATCTAAAATTTTATTTTCCCTTGTTTCTTTACTATTTGGTTTCTGAGTTCGTATCCTCTCTGTTCACTGCCATCCTTCATGCTGATCCCCTCCTGCCCCACTCTTTGTCTAGTCTTCTGCACACCTTTTGAGAGAGCCTGGCTCAATAAGCCTGGCCAAACCAACTTGGTGGCAGGCTTCATTTTCTTGCTGAGACAGAACAGGCCTGAGTTTTCCATTCCTCAGGAAAAGAAACTTCAGTTGCAGGAAAAAACACAGAAACTGGCTCAGCCAGGACAATGGGCCTAGGGAGAGAAGGTTGCTCAGCTATTGGTCTGACAAGCCCCTAAGCCCTGATCAGTCATATAGTAGTCACAGGCAAAGTTCCTGACCCTGACCGGACTCACATAGCCTCTGTGGGCAACAGCCAATCCCAATTGAGGTTACATAGCCACAGCAGGAATCCCCCTCTCTGTCTTTAAAAGGGGATTTCAACACCCCTTGGGGCTGCTATCATGTTGTGAAGGTGGTAGCCCCAGCCTTCTGGATCTCTGCAGAACAAATGTCTTTTGTTGTTGGCATGCTACTTGAATTTGGGGTCGCTCTTTCAGCGTCTTCTGGACGCTAACCCTTTATCTTACAACTTCTCTTCCTTGTCCTTCCAGGTTGGCATCACTGAACTGTTATTTCTTTGGCTGTGTGCTGGTTTTGCTGGAGTAAACTCCCAGATACCTTTTTTTTCAAAGGGTGTGATTTTGCTGATTATGAATGTGGCCCTTTCATTCCCTTGTCATCCAGCCTCTGGGATGCTGATGCCAGTGTGCTTTTCTCTTCCCTCTGCAAGTGATCTATTATTTTTCTCCTTTGTAGTCTCATATCTGGTTGCTCTGTCTAAGCAAGGTTTTTGTTTGTTTGTTTTTGTTTTCATTTGGTTTCTGGGTACATAGCGGGGCCTTACAATTCTGAAGGTGGCTGTTCTAGACTATATTTCAAGAAAACATCAGCCCCATTGAAGAAGATCACTTTCTTAAAGTTGTTTTTATTTTTGCTGCATGACTGTTTGCCCTTATGTATGTGTGCCATGTGTGAGCCTGGTACTTGCAGAGGTCAGAAGAGGGCATCCGATATCCTGGAACTTAAGTCACTGAGCATTATAAGCATGTATATCACACTGGGAACTGGACATGGGTTCTCTGAAAGAGCAGTACCCACTCTTAACCTCTTAGTCATCTCTCCAGCCCCCGAATGTTGCATTGCTGAAGAAAGTGAGAGGACAAAAGGAAAGAGAAGAAGAACAAATCTACAACTCAAAATATGAGATTTTCAGAGTTCCAGGAATCCTTCGGAGGTACTTCAATACGCTTTTTTCCAGAGGACTTAACTGACTGGCCCACAGTGACCCATGCAGGCAGTGGCCATACTGGAAGTAACAATTAGACATTAAAATGTAAATGAATTGTCTTAATTCCAATGAAAATGAGTTCCAGTAAAGAGCCACTTGATGTTAGAGAGTGATTCAGAGCACTTGCTGCTTTTGCAAAGACTCTAGGTTCAGTTCAAAGCACCCACACAGAGGCACACAAACTTCTGCAGCTCTGGTTCCAAGGACTCCAGTGCCTTCTGGACTCCGTTGGTATGGACACGATGCATATGCATACCTGCAAGCAAGACCTCATGCTCATAATGCTCATAAAATAAGTATTTTTTTAAGTCAGGTGTAAAGGAAAGACACTTATTGGCCCTGACTCAAGAGATGGAGCTATTCATGCTATTAGATTACATCCCTGGAGTGATTTCTATTTATCAAGCACTATGTAAAGACTTTCTCATTCTCATCTTAATGAACTCAACACCCTTTGAGGCAGAAGTCATTATTGTATCAGTTTTACAAATAAAGATGCTGATGTTTATGAGATTAAAAAAAAAGAGTTTAGTGACAGAGAGCAGTAGTTCAAGAGAAGGGGAGCAAAGCAAAGAGGGATAGACAGAACTATGCAGAAGGCCACAGCTTCATGAAGAGCTGACGGCAAATTCTGCAGGATGGCTTAAGAAAGAAGTTGAAAGTCACCCTTCTCCACAGTCCTTTTGAAGGAAAAGGGGGTAATCCCCCAATGGCTTCTTCTTTTGGGAGGGTGCTTTTGCTCAGAGATTCTCCCCACAGTCTAACTCATCCGTACTTGCTGGCTATAAACACACAGATGTCACAGTTGTCCTTAGCACAGCAGAAAGTCCCCAGGGTAGGAGGTAGAAGAGGCTGCAGAAGAAGGAGGCAAGATGCTCCTGTCAGGTGGCCTTCTAGGGTGACATGAGGGACCACAGGCTAACGCCGCATCAGGCCACCAGGTAGCAGCAGCAGAAAAAGAAGCAGCGAAGCGACTCTTGGCCACAGGAATAGCTGTCGGTGGTTGATTTGTTGTCTACAGATCCGTGGTGGGAGCTGAAGTCCATACAGCCACTATCTTGGCAGCCTCAGGGGACTGTCTTCTAGGTTTTAGATTTATATTCTTCCTCCCTCTTCTTCTACATCCCTCCCTCATTCCCTTCCTTCTTTCCTGTCTGTCTTCTCTTTTCAAGGAACAGGATGTGGAATTGACAGTCTTACTCTGCCTCCCTAGCTCACCTGATATTCGCCAGTTCTTCCTCACCGGCTTCCCAAGTGCTGGGATTACAGGTGTGCGCCTTCATATAAGAGTCATCTATATTGTTTAATTTTGCTGACTCACATTTTAACCTCTAAGAACACTTTTCTCAATCTATGTTTATTCCTCTCTTGAGTATCTTAGTCTTGATTTAAAGCCACGGTTTGTTCTCAAACATCCCTGAGAGTTACGATAGTTAATCTTGGTTATCGGTCTGTCAGGATTAGAAGAGACCCAGAAAACTGTTATGGCATGCTCTGAGTATAAACTGGTGTGCTTCTGGAGACAGTTGACATATGGGTCAATAAATCTGAATGCAGAAAACCTGTGGTGAGTATAGGAAACACAGCCCAATAGGCCTGGGACCAGGTGGAAAGAACAACACAGAGGGAGACTGGCAGGCACATGTCAACTTCACTCTTCCAGAGTGCTGTCTGTTCGCTTGTATTTTTATTGTTTTCTGTCTTTACCTGTACACATCAGACTCAGGATCCTTCAGTCTTTGACCATGAACTCACAAAAGCAACTCTCCTAGGAGCCTCCAGACTTCTAGCCTTAGTCGGGGCTGCATCACTTTGTCCCTCTCATTCTGAGCCTGGCAGTTTCTTGGATGAACAAGGATAGGTTTCTCTAGCATTCCAGCCTGAAAGCAAAGACTGTGGAGCTGTGTAACCTCTGATATATTAGCCAATCTCATAGGCCCCTGTTTATAACTATGTACATATAGTTATAGCTGTAGTTATGGTTATAGTTTTATTGATATGGTTGTAGCCATACAGACACACACGTTATTGGCCTTGTTTTTGACATTCATGACTAACACTATTACTTCTACTTTTTAATTTTCCTTCTATTAGATGGTACTCTTCATGCTGGCTCAGAGGATGGAATGCAAAGCTAGACTTTCAATATCAGCATTGCTATGACCCTGTGAGCACAGTGAAACTACCTGTAATCCACTTTACTGGATTCAAGACAAGATGGGCCCAAAATACCACATCTTGTTATGTTGGTGTAGAAAATGGCAGAAGCAATATGAGGGTTTCTAGGACTTCCTTGCCCTGTCTTCTGAGGTGGGTCTTAAAGCCTCACTGCCCATTTATATTTTTTCTGTACCCTTCTTTGGGGTTGACTATATTCTCCCCCACCCTCGTGTGTGTGTGTGTGTGTGTGTGTGTGTGTGTGTGTGTGTGATGCTGGAAATGGAATGCAAAGCTCCTTGCATGGTAAACATGTTCTCCCTTGGCTCGCTTTGACCATGTCCTTGTCTGGTACAAAGGAACATAAACATAGTCCATGGGTTTTCCTTTAACTTTATTTTTTTTTTAACTTTGACTGGGTTTCTTTCCTTTTCTTCTTTTAAACATTTATTTGTTACTTTGAATTTTTGTGCCGCAGGCTTGTGTGTGTGTGCCTGCACTGATGTACACCACATGCTTGCAGGTGTACAGCAAGGCCAGAAGAGAGCTTTGGATGCTTTAGAATTGGAGTTGCTGTGAGCTGGAGGGTTTTGTGAGCTACCTGACGTGAGTCCTGGGAACTAAACTTCGATCCCTCTGCAGGAGCAGCAAGTGCTTTTAACTGCTGAGCAGCCTCTCCAGTCCCTTTGTCTTTATTAAGATTGAAGTGATGTGTCAAGGTTAGAAAGTTGTAGGTCTAGAGGCTGATATCTAATCTCTAGCTAGCGTTAGCTCTAGAATGGCTATTTCTTGCCTACCTCTGCATTGGATCCTGTGACTAATAGATTAAAAAAAAAACCTGAACCTTTACAAATCTATTAATTTAGCAGATCACTGGCTTCCACCAACCCCAAAGCTAATGATATCATCAGACAGTGTTTGAGGTCTATAGAAAAGATTCCTCCATCTTGCTGTAGCTGCCAAATGTACCCACCTATGTATTTTAAGCATGCTCTGATTTATGGCTTTCTTTGTTCGATAAAATAATACAACCTCATGAAGCTATTTCAAATTTGGGACATGGAATTTGGGGGTAACTTAATTTGTGTTCCCAGGTCATATTCACTCTAATTTGGCTCCAAAATAAATTTTCTCTTAATCTTTTGAGGGTGATAGTGTGGGTTGTCTATTTTGTGTGTACATATTTGTGCTGTTTTCCATCAGCAATTTTAATAGTTCCTAGAAAATCCTTTGATTTTTTTTGTTGAAAAGAACAAGTTTGTTGTTCTTTTTAAAACCTTTTCTGCCTGAGATAACAGCCTGTATTTGGGCCACCTGCTGGTCTGAAACTGGAAAGGTGAAAAAGAGAAACAAAAAAAGAAAATGTTCTCAAACCAATGGTGTTTCTTCTAGCCTAGGAGTGAGTGTGAACTTCCTATCCCAGCTTTAGCAGGATTCAAAAGCTCTGCCTGTTTCTCAACTGAATCAGATGTCACAACTTCCGGGGACTCCATTGGCTCTTAACCCTTCACTTGAATTTGGACTTCCCTTGTAGAGGTAAGCCAAGTCAGTTTCCTTCAGATCATTTTAAAATCAAGAATACCTACTAAAGCGTTCCAAATGGAGCACTGAGTCAGAAGTCAGAATAATTCAATTTTGAAGACCAACTTTCCTTATTACTCTCTGACTTCCAAACCAGTGTTTCTTCCAAGCTCTCATTTCCTAAAGAATAGGCATTCATAGAGGGCAGAAAGGACACTTGAAACCACTTCTTAAGAATTCCTGTGGAATTTTTATATAATGGACTTGGTGACTCTGTAAAAGCCCTCCAAGACATGAAACACAAATATTATCTGTTTTTGTTCTGCTTGTTTGTTTTTTGTTTTGTTTTGGAAGACAGTAAAAGAAAGAGTCCTGGGACTAAGCTACCATCTTTATGGCTCATCTCCTTTCAACATTGGCCAAGTTTTTTCATTTTTGTAATGCCCCAAATTAACCTGTAAGCTCCACCCACCCAAAGACCAGGTAGCTTCCTGGAAGGCTGGGAGTTGTTGTTCTTGGAAAAATAATAGAGCCTCATGGGAAAGTACCTATAGGTTTGTCCTTATAAAACCCTGTCTTGGCCATTCAGCTGGAAAATTTTAGGGAGTAGTCGCAACCAAAAGTCCACCTCTTGGTCAGCATTCATATAGAATATTTATTAAAGCTTACTTTACATTTGTCCCCAAATGGTGGAATTGGGTTTTCCTGCTCAGGATCAACAGTTCCCACCCCATAGAAAGGGAATTCCCTCAATCGGTGTTCATGATGTTGTTTAGAGACCCTCCTTGCTCTCAGCTCATTGTATGCTTCTCTTTTTCACTTGGTTATCCACTGTCTATGGTGACACAATTCAGTAGAATTATTTCAGACCTGTCTTAATTCAATCCAGATGTGCCTCCTTGAGCTAATCGAATCCTTGTCTCTGCAAACAGGGATGTTGTGTGCCGCATTTAGCCACGACCCCATGGAGTGTCGTTGGAGAAGAATTACACCTTTTATAAAATTTGTCAAGGACAGTTTCCAAATGCGTGGCATCATCAATCTCACTGACAACATCTCTAATGGCTTCACTCTATAGGCAGAGTTTTGCCAAATGCAGGCCAACCCTAAGAGCATCACACACCTGCTCCCCAGCTATTATTTGGGTTTTGTCATCTGTTTAAAAAGACGCTGGACTTTGGAAAAGGAAATTCATCCTTGAAGCATTTCCTCTCTAATTAAGTCAACAGATGTTATTTGAAGTCTATAGTGGGAAATTTATTACTTGGGTTTTTACAGCAGCATCCTCAGCTCTGCTTCTGTGATAATTATTTTCCTCTCCTTCCTTTTCCTTCTTCTTCTTCTTTTAACCAATTTAGCCTTGTCTGGAATAACTGATAATAGTCACAATTTTGTGATTTTTTTTTGTCATTTTCCAGAATTTCATTGCTCCCTGATCTATGGGTTATCTTATGATCCTAGGGGGAGAATGGACAGAGCTAGCCTGGTTCAAATGGGCTGGAGAGTATGAGGTGGTTGGCAACAGGGAGTAAGGCTTCTGTAGCTACAGAGGCAGGGCGTAAACAACCAAAGTCAAGGAGAAAGCCAGAGATGCCCAGATGAACCAGCCACCAGGGCAAGAAACTCTTGAGGCAGGCAGAAGTTCTTTCATGCAGCCTGAGGGTCAAAGAGTCTGGGAAAACAAAGCAAGAAGCCTCCACCAAAGGGAGCCTAGCACATCAGTACTGATGGAAGGGAACCAAGAAGGTGAGGGCTTGTTTCACCCTGCTGTGGGAGAGGCCAGAGGTGACGCCCAGTAGCCCTCCCAGGTTATACCTTGTTGTTCCCTGCTCTCCTTGCTTATGAAGAAGATAAAATTTCTCCCTGAAAGTGAAGTGTGACACTCTGTAATCATTTTAATTATTAGCACTTGACATAGAATTGACGAATATCTAGAAAGCCTGCAAGAGCTAAAATAACTAAGTACAGATGCATCCTGAGAATGATTTCTTTCCTGTGGCAGAACAAACCAGAAAGAGGCATTCTTGCAGCTAGGTTCATGTTGGTCTCCAGTCAACATATTTAATTAATATACATGATTACCAACATTAGGATATTATCACTCGAGAATATATTATCTACTTATTGCTACTACAGCAAGATCTGGTAAATTCACAGGTCAAAATTTATATACAAGGAGAAAGAAAAAAATTGCAACATGAGAGAAAAGGATTTAAAAAACCTCTATGACTCAAATTACTCACCTACTTTGACAGGTTTAGTGCCTTGATTAAATGTTTTATGATGATACTACTTAAGATAAAAATGTAAAAACTAATTTATGGTGACATGTCTTTCAGTAAAAGGTTCCTGAGATGATTTATTGTCAAGTTGAAGCACATCATTTATGAAGCAAGGAGACTTCCCAAGTTCCTTCCACACACCTAGTCAAACAGCTTCTGCTAAACAATTTCTGTGAAAAAAAAAAAATGGGTCTTTAATTTTCTAAGACTACTTTATTTGACTACAATCCCTCCTTTAGTCTCCTTTGTCAATCCAATTTAGTACCTGTGATGCTCCATAGTAAGTAATGAATTTGAAACCCTGTGCCCAGATTGTAATATACATTTCCCTACCAGCACGATTGCAGGAACTTGGTGCCCAAGATGCACACTCAGTTTTTCAGGCTGGATTCCTCATTTACATCCTGCGTTCAATAGAGAAGCATTTAATCAGTTGCTGAATTGGTGCTGTGTCTTTTCAGTTTTCTAATGGCCTGTCAGCATCCTGATAGTGTCTTCTGCTAAATTTATGATATTCTGTCTCCTGGAAAGGACTTTGTAACAAATACGCACATGCATTACTATTTAATCACACTTACAGTTTAGATAAAAGGGGCGAGGAGATTTATTTGCAGTAACATAAAACTATTCGTGAATACAATTAACAAAGCAATGCAGTATAATTATGAAAATTTATGAATTCAGAAACTCTGGATAATGATAGATGGATATGAGTGCAGAGGCTTGAAAGGATTGCAGTAAACGTGAATAGATTTTTTTTTAAGGGTTGGAAAGGGGTAAATAAATGGCATGGGTTTTATTTTGGTAGACATTTTTGTTGCAGGAGCATTAGAGATATTACGAAACAAGAATGTGAAGATGAAGCAAATGTGATGGTGTAAGTAGGACAAGGGAGAGACAGCTGAGTTGGGACATGAGAGAAAAGCAACAGCTTATGGCACAAGGCAGGATCTTAAGGTTTGGAGGTGGTAGCAACAGTCAAACAAAGGAAAAGGAAGATGTATTTGGTGACAGCATTTTGGTGGGAGGGAACAGGAGAAAATAGGGAAAGGATTAAGGGCAGAGAGGGACCAGATGGCAATTGGATTGAGCCAAAAATCATATGTCATGGACTCATATCTTTGCTTTAGAAACCTAGGGAAATGTAAAAACAATAATACAAATAGAAAAAAACTAGCTTTTATAATTTAATCTATTTATATTGTATCAAATCAAATGTATTTGACATGGATTATTTTTAAAAAGAGGGAGGAAATGTTTGTAGTAAGATTAACAGTATCAAGCAAAAGAGAAGAAAGCACAGGTCAACATTAAAGGTGGTAAGAGCAGCTGTGCAGGAGTCCAGCTTCCTCCTAGTCTCAACAAAGAGGGAAGTTTTTGAATTGTAAAAAAATTTATTAAACATAAATACCTGAAATCAATATTCCTGCTAACTGTCTAGTAAACTAATTTATTTCCTGGTAAAAAAAATTAGTTTTTAGATGGCAACAGAAGGCACAGTGTATAGCCAGCATCATGCACCTTGGTCCTGAACCCTTAAAAGCAGTGGGGAGAGAATGAAAACAAGATGGAGTCATGTGGTCCATGTCCTCCACAGGCTACTGATGCTAACCAGGCCCCTATGCACAATTCAAGATATGCTGGACACACACACAAGCACTATTATATACATGGTACACACAAACGTAAACCCAAATGGCTGAACAATGTAGTTATATCTTATGACAGCTTTCTATTGCTTCTATCTTTACCCATTATGCTCTGAGGGCCAGGCCTTAATCCGGAACCTCTCACTTACAGCTACAGATGTTGGCCAAATTATTTGTCTCAGACCTCCAGTTCATTCCTATCTAAAAGGAGACTACTCTATCAGGAAGTACTCATATGAAAGATGTTGTGGGATATTTGATGCCATTGTGAACGTGGAGATTTTGAACTGCCCAAACCTTTTTCTAGTTGTGGGTTGGCACAGCCTAGCACACACCTTTAATCGAAGAGCTTTCAGTAAACAGGATTAAATTAAAGTCAAGAGGTGGAGGAAGAAACCAGCTGACAAGGATTAAACAGAAAGGAGGGACTTTGAGAGAAGAGTATTTAAGACTTCGTGGAAAAGAAGCACTTTTTGGCTTTTTCCTTCTGAGACCTGAGCTGAGTAGGAAGGGCTTTTTTCCTTCTGGGATGCTGGCTGAGTAGGAAGGTCAGCTGGGTGCTTTCTCTGCCTCTCTGAGATAGTAGGTTTTTACTCCAGTGTCTAGCTCCAGAGTGTTTATTGGTAATTTTGAACAACTGGAATTTTCTTTATTTATAACAACACAAAGACAATGAGATAATGCAAGGAGAATCTTCTGAGCAGGGGACTAAGTAAATGTGAGTTCTCTTCTTCCCTATTGAGAAATAATGAGTCAAAAGAAGAATCAATTTTATTTCCTGTTAAGTTATTTCCAGCATCATGGAAAGTAAAGAAACAACCATGGCCCATATTATGCTAATTATTGGACAGTAAAACAATGGAACTCACCTTCCTGTTTTTCTCCTCTGGAGTCTTTGAATGTGATTGGCTTATTCTTGTCTTTACAGAGTGCTATACCATGTTTCCAGCTCCTAGAAGTGGAAATGCTACAAGTTAACCCGGACCTTCTAGAACTGACTTCCTCACTTAGTCCTCTATTCAGCATTCAGGAGTTGAGAAAGTGTGTCACTGTGGAAGTGGGCTTTGAAGGTCTCAAGTACTCAAGTCTGGCCAATGTGTCACACCCTCCCTCTGATGCCTGCGGATCAAGGTGTAGAACTCTCAGCTCCTTCGCTAGCACCATGCCTGCCTGCACACTGCCATGCTTCCCGCTGCCATGATGATCGTGGACTAAACCTCTGAACTCTAGGCCAGACACAATTAAATGTTTTCCTTATAAAAGTTGCTATAGTCTTAGTGTCTCTTCACAGAAACAAAACCCTAAGACATATATGTGTATATATATATGTATATATATACACATATATATTTAAGTATATATATATACACATATATATATTTAAGTGTATATATATATATATACATATACATATATATATTATAGTTTACTGCCAGGTGAAGGAGTTATATTTTATTTAATTTAGAAAAAAATCACAACTCTTTTCAAACAAGATTTCCTTGTGATTAACCTTTCTATTATGCTTTTATGCAATTCTTGCCTTTCTGTTTCTGATGCATAGAGTCACTTAAATTTTTGAGCCCAGATAAATATTTTGTATTTTTCCTTTTACATTTTTTATATATTTTATTCTATGTTAGATCAGAGGAGGTATGTTAAAGCATGAACTTTGGAGTATTCTTGTCAGAGCAGCTATGTTCTGAATTAAAACTCCTCTATGAATAACTAGTACTTTTTGTTTGTTTTTCCAGACAGGGTTTCTCTTGTGTAGCCTTCGCTGTCCTAGACTCCAAAGTCATTGGGGAAATGCATGGTAAAACTACACTGAGATTCCATCTCACACCAGTCAGAATGGCTGTCTTCAAGAAATTTGGACAAATGCTGCAAAGGCTATGGAGGAAGAGGAACCCTTATTCAGTGTTGGTGGGAATGTGGAAATTAGTGTGGTCATTATGGAAATCAGGTTGGAGGTTCCTCAAAAAAGCTAAAACTAGAACTTGACATATGGGTACATACCCAGGCATGTACCCAGTAAACTCCATACGCTACCACAGAGACGTTTGCAAATCCACATATATTTTATTTTATGTTACTTTATTTACAGTAGGCAGGAATGGAAACGAAGACATCCACAAACAGGTGAATTGAAAATGAAATGTGGTATGTATTCAAAATAAGTTATTATTTGGCTGTAAAGAAAAAATAAATTACAAAATTTGCAGAAAAAAAATGGATGGGTTTAGAAAGCATAATGTTAAATGAGGTCACCCAAACCCAGAAAGAAAAAAAATATATATGTTCTCAAATATCCTTATATGTTTATCCTAGTCTACAACGTACGCATGTTTACATATGAGCAGCTATAACTGTGAGTATACTATAACATTTTGAAAGTAGACCAAAAACTGTAATGCTGGGCAATGAGGAAAGATGGGATGTAGTCATGAGTCATGAGTCTACTCATATCCACCAAACAACTGAAAACAACCTAATGTGGGGGAGGAGCAGAATAGACAAGAAAGTTGTAGTAAACTCATATAATAGGATACTAAAGCAACGGAAGTACCTGGGTCACCAATGTAACCAATGACACAAAGGTTAACAGCAAACACCTGGCAAGAGGAGCCAGACGCAAAGAGTCCATTTTGCTGCATTTCGTTTATGTACTGTTTACAATAGGCAAAGCATAAAGGAGACAGAGGTAGCTTTAGGAAGACTGGGAAGGAGCATGCAGATTTAGAAACAACTTCTATTTGATCAGACTTCTTTACCCAGTCATAATTACTTCATAAAAATTCATTCAATGCATACATGTTAATATAAATATGCTACTTTACATTTTCTGTAGGTTAAAAAAATAGTAACATTTTACACTTAATTTATTTTTGATATTGTCATGTAATTGCATCATTTCTCCCTTCCTTTTTATCTCTCTAAACCCTCCCATATACACCTCCTTGCTCTCTTTCAAATTCAAGGCATCTTTTACATATTGTTGATATATATATATTATATATCACATACAGTATATAAATATAGAGAGAATATATATATTCTACTAATAATGCTGATCTGCCAACACCAGCTCTTCTAGCCCCTTAGAAGTGAGGACACTTCAGTAGCAAGACCTTGTGTCATATGTTATAGACTCAGAGCATGAGAGAAGACATAAGAGGAATTTTGCTAGTTTATGCCAGAATAGGAAACAAGAATAGACACAGATTTCACTGGAAGTACCAATAAGATGAAAAAATAATGGCATGAGAAGGGTACAAAAAGAACAACAAAACAACAAAAATAACAATAAAAGAAACCACAGCAACTGGGGCTTAAGGAACATAGGCAAACTTCTAACTAATGTTGCATAGCATAGAAAAACTTATTAAAAGCATGAACTGAATAAAATATGAAATCAAATGTAAGATGATAACAATACAGAATGAGGTAAAGATGAAAATTGAAAATATAAGGAAACAAATGGAAGCTATAATAACACCATTATGGAACTAATAAATAAATTACATGCAGAAAGGAATTGAATGGACATGGTTGAAAAACAAATTGTTTATGCATAGGAAGGCTTGTGATAAGCACAGGGGAAAAAAAAGATGAGCGTATTAAGGGAAATGGAAGGTAATCGCTATAGAAGAGTGACAAAGGTAATGTTATACAAGCTTTAATGGTTATAGGTGTCCTTGAGTTGAAATGTCATTAAGTGAATCAGAATAAGTATTACAATATAAAATAGAAAAATAATTTTGGAGTATAATAATAAAGCACTGCATCCAAAATAAAAGCATAATCCAAATGGGTACCTGATGCTATTAATTCTAAGCGATTCTCTTCTCACTGCCGAATTTCAAGGATAAAGGAAGGACTCTTCTGTCGGAGAAGGACCTATAGCCTCTTACCATTGAGAACAGCAGGCTGTATTTTCTCTTCTGCAGGGTAATGTTTTAGGCTTCGGTGTAAAGAAGCCAAGTCTACTAAACTCTGAAGAAGAAATGTGATCCAAAAAAATAAGTGTCCAGCCAAGATTTGAGTCAAGTATAAGGAGCATATGGAGAAAGGATAAAATGCCTTAACTGTTTGATAAAAAATACAAGTGTTCAGTGAAGACACCAGAGGTGGTGAATGGTAACTCCTGCTATGTTTAATCCTAGACAGTAATGTGCAGTATTGCAAAGACACCCAGGCAATTCTGAAACCAGACAGAGGTTCTCTGGTTTGAAAGAGAGCAGAGACGATATGCTCTGGTGTGGAGTACCTTGTGAGGATACATATTGTCAAAGTATTTTTCAATATGAAGTATTTTTTACCATAATGTGTTTTCAAAATATTTTCACTTTGATTAAAATCCATACAAGAGGAAAACAAAAATTTAGATATTCAGAACTAACATATGGCTAAAAATTGTGATGAGCATTAAGTCAGAAATACAGGATTCCGAGAAATCGTGAAAACACAGTTACAAAGCATAACAAAGCTGTCTTAAAACTTTATAACATTTGAATGTCTTTTCTTAATGTCAAATAAAATTCAGCTTACTACTTTTAATTGAAAACAGAATGCAGACGCTGGTGGTGGCTCAAGCCGACAGATTGTGCACATATGCTGATCTCTTTCTCCCAACACTGGAATCGAGTGACAGCAAAAGTACAAAAAAGATCAGAGCGAGTAAAACAAAGGACAGTAGTTGACCAAAAGCAGGTTTGGTAAGTGCACGAGAGACTAAAGTATAAAGGGTACATTTCCTGTGTATGCAAATGCCAGCTGGGAGGGTTGGTTAGAATCTAGAGTCAATGCCAAGTAAGGGCTTGTAAAGATGCGAGGAGGGTATAAAGGAGCCATGAGAGAGCCCTTACTTTGTGTGCTAACTTAAAATCTTCACTTTTGAAAAGTGTAAAGTTGTGAAGTGTGGGGCCATAGCTCTGTGACAGTGCTTGCTTAATATGTATGACATACGAGTCCAACCCACAGCACCACAAAATGTAAGTGCGTGATGATAGAGCAGTCTTCCCACACACACACCCCAAACCAAACAGTTCTCATCAAAGGAAATAATTCTAGGAGAGACAAAGAAGAGATGTTGACACCTTAGCTAAAACCAACTCTGCTGTTTCATTTAGGAATTTAGGAATTCTCCAGCACAGCCACCATATCCCCAGCCAATCACCTTTAAGGAAACTACTTAGTCAAACTTTCCAACTACTTTTTTATTATTCTAAAACAAAATAAATAAATAAATAAAATAAAATTATACTTGCCTGGCAGTTGAGGACAAACAAGGTCAAAATAAACCTGATGTAGTGGATTATATTAGGAATAAAAAGAATGTTTTTGATGGCCATGCCATTTATAAGCAAGCAGATGCCGCGTACATACAGCGAGACAGGAGTACAGAACAATTGGCTGGCTGTATATGGAAGCAAAAAAAGAACACTTACAAGCTGTAAATAAAGTTGAAACCACGACATTTGCAGATAAATAGACGAAATTAATATATAAACTAATATATATGTATATATATACATACATATATATGTATATATATGTATGTATGTATATATATATAATATATATATATATACATACATATACATATACTGAGTGAGGTCACTCAGGCCTAGTATGAGAAATGCTGCACATTCTGTCTCCTATGTGGATCACAGCTTTGAATGCCTTTTGTGTTTATGTGCATGTGAGAACCAGAAATCCAGAAATGGGAGAACAGAGCGACTACTACAGGAGAGGCAGCAGAATATGGGTAAAATGAAAGTAGACCTGGGGTGGGGGGATGCTAGGGGTGGAAAAGCTTTAACAGGGAGAGGACTGGAGAAATAAGAACTGTGTTTGTGTGGGGAGCAAACCAAAAGAAAGTATATGAAATGGCTGTAGAAACCCTCCTGTCTTAAATGTATCCATTTAAAGATATTACCGGAGGAGATAACTGAATACATGCGGTATGAAATAAGTGGACAGCACCGCGGTTAGAGAGAAGAGTCTAAATATGTTCAAAGAAAAAGATGTTAAGACTGACTGTTCGCATGCAAGGAAAACACTTTCAAAAGGCTTAAATTTGAACTTTGAACTCATCTCTTTACCTCAGTAGACTACTAGACACGTAACATGATGCAATAAAATTATTTGCGAAGGCTCAGAAAATTTATCTTCTGTACATCACTTTCTGTGAGGTTCCTTAAAATGGACCATAGGAAAAAAAACTAATTAAATAAGAATGAGAGAGGCATAGGATGCAGGAAACAAGTGGGCTGATAACAAAGAAAGACCTAATGCAACTGCTCTTCAGTAAGATCAATTCCCAGATGGGGTCCAAAACCAAATCATCAGTGTTTAAAAGTGCATAGGAAGGTAGGTAGGAGCCATTCTATACACATAATGGTTGCCTTGAAATCCCAAACACAAACTGATTGAGGGATTGCCCAAGAAAAGGGAAAATACAATTAAAATGTAAGTTGTATGCATAGGGAAAGGACCTTATTCACACACACACACACACACACACACACACACACACACACACACACACACCATGTAATACTTTCTCAACTAAGCAGTGAACCACATCGTACAGTTACGATAATGAGAAAATTCTTTTTCATTATGTACATTTTAAATTTTAAATCTGTGTATTTAGGGGAAAAGCCTTATACACACAACAACTTGTTATCCTGTCATACTCGCTTGGCTCAGCAGTGAACCAGAGCACATAGTTACAGTAATGGGAGAAGCACTTGACCTGTATGAAGATTTTACAATCAAAAGTGAAGTATGGGAAATGTAACTCTGGTTATACAACAGAAGCTGTTTTCAGTCTTGCTAAAATAACTGTGAAAATAAATCTTACAAAGTAAGGACATAAAAAAAAAAAAGGAGGGGACTGAAGAGGTCAATATAGAGTCCCCACACCCAGGGAAACAAGAAATAGAAGGACATATGCACTACTCCATGTGCAATGATAGCCCCCCAAGAAGGTCTAGCAGGAGTGGAATAGTTGCTGTGAGAAAGAAAAGAGAGACTCACCAAAAGACACACATGCCCACCAATCTTCGTTTACCGTGGGAAGAAATCGACTGACAGTGTTTAAAGTAGGTAATCCAACACGTCACAGCTGATAAAGTTAGACACATACACCTAAAAGCAGAAACCACTAAGAGCCTTAAATGAAAGACTAAGAAAGATACAGGATGTGAATAGCTCGTTACTTTTCACGGCCACTCCTCTTTTCTATTTGTTCTTTATATAGTCTTTGTCCTATTTTGATAAAAACTTAAATTTTATGAATACAGAAGCATTTGTAAAGTAATTACTATTAGCAATGGTAATTAGTATTACTAATACTAGTATTAGTATTACCAATACTAAAATAGTAATTAGTATTACTATAAGCATATCTAAAGTAATTACTATTAGAAAAATAGAACCCTGCAGCATCTCATTATAAAATAATTTATGCTGTATAATCACTAATTTAAACAACATAAAGCTGGGGGGAACATTGCGACACACACTCATAATCCCAATACTCAGAAAGATGAAGCAGGAAGATTGTTATGCGTTCAAGATCAGCTGCCTATCAAGATTCCACCTCAGTTCGCTCAACATAAAATATGTGTAGAAGGTGTGCAAGGATAGAGAGGGAGCAGAGGTTGAGGGACTGGCCAATGGCTTGCCCAACCTTAGAGCCTCCCCATGGGAGAGAGAAGAGAGACAAGTCCTGACACTGTTAAGGATACTCTGCTACGCTCACAGACAGGAGCTTAGCATAACTGTCCTTTGAGAGGCTCCCCCCCAGCAACACATCAAAACTGCTGCTGAAACCCATAACCAAACATTAGATAGAACTTGGGGAGTCTTGTAGAAGAGATGGGGAAAGATAGAGGGACCTGGAGGGGACAAAAACTCCACAAGAAGTCTGAGTGAACTAACTGAGGATTGTGGGGGTATACACAGACTGAACTGTCAACCAAACAGCATGTATCGACTAGACCTAGATCCCCTACACATATGTAGCTGATGGGCAGCTCCGTCTTCATGAGGGTCCTCTAGCAATCAGAGTAGAGACTATCTCTTACATGGACTATCTCTTCCCCTAGCTGGGCTGCCTTGTCAGGCCTCAGGGGAAGAGGATGTGCTTAGTCCTGATGCATCTTGATGTGCTAAGGTGGGTTGCTGGTGGAGTCTCCCCTTTTCTGATGAGGTGAGGGGGAAAAGGGTAGGAGGGTGGGAGGGGGGAAAGAGGAAGGAGAGGCTGTAATAGAGATGCAAGGTAAATAAATAAATAAAATTTCAAACATACAAACAACCCCCCAAAAAAAAACCCCAAAAATATATATGTATAGGGAAAAGTTATACAAAAACATTCATTTAATGTTTCCAGGTAGTGAGACTTCAGAAGGGCTTGGCAACGTTTTTCATAATCATCTATATTGTTTGAAATAATTTACATCTAGTTTTACTTTCATAGCAATTGTGTACCCTGAGTTTGGGGATATCAGTGAGATATAAATAAGGAAAAAGGATAAGCAAGGAATCCATTAAATTGTTACAAAAGCATGAATGGAAAAAATATAGTGGGGTAGACAGAGACGCTTAGCGTGGAAACAAAAAAGCAGGAGCCTGAACCACAACATAATTCAGTGGGAGAAACAATAGGACTGATTGGCTTAGATGTTGGCACTCAGTAAGAATCGGGATGAGGCTGAGGTTTCTCGCTTGAACTAGGTATAGTTCCCACAGATGGAGACAGAAAAACACTGTGTCATTGCCACGTTGAGAAAGGTGAGAGACAGCATGGTGAGCCTGGCTCATAAAGTCTATGTGTAAGTGTATAAGGAACACAAATCATAATCCTATAGTGTGTCCACAAGACCTGGAGTTCGGATAAGTCCATGCTGAACATATAGTTTGGGTACTCGTCAGCAAATAAATGGGAAGCTAGGCTGTATGGATACGTGGAGCTGTATCAGAAGGAAATGGCACTGTGATTACGGGGTGAGGAGCAAGAGGCCACCAGCTAAGTAGAAGGACTTGTTCTTTATTCTTGGAGAAAGGACAGCACTTTGTCAGAACAAGAAGAAAAGAGGCAGGCAGTACAAGTGCAAATGACTTTGGTAGCTTTCTGGGTAAGAAGATGGGGTCTAATGGCCGTTAATGTTCTCAGTTTAGCATGAGATAAAAATCCTCTCCTAAGAGGGAAAAAAAGTGGAAAATTATGGCTAACAGAAATGAGAAAGCCTGAAGTAATCTTATGGGTCATTAATCTTGTCAACTTGTTACTTTAGCTATGAGATAAGTAATCTTAATTCATTCTGTTTCACTATTTTTTCAGTACCCTTGCTCAACCCATTCCCTGAGTGACAGAATATTAACATTCACATAGATATCCAGGGACTTGTAAAACATTGGATATTAAAATAATTATCTATTCTCTACTCAGAGAATTTCTAATTCTAATAATTTCTATAATATCTATTTCTACCCCTATAGAAAAACAACAACAACAACAAAATAACAATTATATAGTCTATAACAGAGTCGTCATGACACAGATGATAATGCTGGAGATAAATTTAAACAGTTTTTCTAAAAGTGAATTGTCAACTATGGAAGTTTGGATGAGTTTGGCTCTCATAGATTCATAAGCTTAAATACTTGGTCCCCATTTGGTGGAACTGTTTCAGAAGGATGAGGAGGTATGGCCTCGTTGAAGGAGCTATATCCCTGGAAATGGGCTGTAAGGTTTCCAAAGGCTCCTGCCTTAACCATTCAGATCTTTGCCTCTTGGTTGCCTATAGAATTGTGAACTTTCCACTGGCTTTGCTGACATGCTTTGCTTTCCTATCATAGACTCTAATCCTCCAGAACTGTAACCACAAATGCTTTCTTTTATAAGTTGCTTTGGTCATGGTGTTCTATCACAGTAATAGAAAAGCATCTAATACAGTGACAGAAGTAGAAATAAAACATAAGCTTGCAGGTTCCTAATCTATTGGTTTGAAAGTTTATATACACACACATCTTTGGGTTTTATGAATAGTAATATTTCATGTGATGTGCTTCTGAAAATTTGTGTGGGAATCGTTTTTTTGTTGTTGTTGTTTGTTTTTTTGTTTTGTTTTGTTTGGTTTGGTCAGTCCTGAAGATTAAACCTAGAGCTTTACATATGCTGGTCAAGGGTCTTAGCACTGAATTATGACCACCTCTTTGCGTGAAAACAATTTTTAAATGCACCAATAATTAATAGCCATAGAAAATGTCTATATTTAATATATTTTGAAAGGTAAACATTTAATTGTCTATATACTCAGATATAGTAATCATTTTATGTTGGCAGTTACTATTTGAGACATAATTTGTTATTTCTTGTTATTAAAATATTTTTCTAAATTTCTGCTCAAAATAACTTCTAAGAGGTAGAAAAATATTTCTAAATTTATTTTTGTCACTTTTTTTTTCAGAATTATAACACATGACTCTGTGTTTTTCACACTCCAAATGGCAGCCACCTGCCACTTCCTTCACACAGGAAATACTCCACCAAAATTTTACTTCAGATAGATAACATCTTCCCTGAGAAGAGGCTAAATGTACAAGGTGATATTTACCCTTATTATTATTTTTTTTGCGGATATTTTTGTTGGATTTTGTAATGTTACATTAATACAATTTTGCCTTTGTGGATATTGCATAGACTCTCTCCCAGTTTTGCTTAATGTCATAATTAATCCCTTCCAGCTAACTTTTGGTTGGTATTAAACTTTTATTACTTTTGAAAATGTTCTTTGTGATATTATTCTGTAAGTAATGAGCATCTTCAGTGATCTCCCAGTTAGACACAACTTTGAGATCATACCACAGTGGCATTAATCTTTAGTTTTGCATGTGAGCAAATGCAAATAAAAATGCACTAGAAAAAAGAAAAAAAAATTTACGTTTAAATGTTTGTGATACCAGAAGAATAAATGTAGCCAGGAAACGTGGTCCCTGGGTTCCACCACCATGATAGCTGCAGATGAGTTTACCATGAGTCTAATGATTGCTCTCTAGTGAGCTGTAAATTTGGAATTTAAAATTTGTGAAGTAAGTTTTTTTTTTTAATTTTGATCATCTACAACCACTGTCATTTCTATTGTGACTTCTTTGTCATTCTAGTCCTTGTTGTCATTCTTGTTCTTGTCTTGAAAGGAAAATCCCAGGGCTATTGTGCAGAGCACCGTTTTCAACAGAATATATTTATGAGGATCATAGTCAACTCCATATATGGAAAAATCACTTTTGGATTTGCTTTGAGAAAAATTCCTATCCTGTCCTACGCTAAGTCACTGAGTATGCTACACAAAAACACCAAGCACTCCCAGGCAAGAACAGTGTAAGCAGGTAAGAGAAATGAGATCTGACTCACATTAGCATGTAAAATGTTGCTCTAATGATCAGACAGATAAAACTGAAAAGTTTTATTTCACTGATTTTCAATAGAAACAAAACTTTCAACTATCCCAAGTTTGCTAACTACTACTATGACAACTGCCACAAACTATGCTCATCAGAGAGGAGGGAGACTCAGTTGAGAAAATGCCCCTTAAGAGCGAGTTGTTAGCAAGTCCTTAGAGCACTTTCTTAATTAGCTATTGATGTGGGTGGGGCCATCCCTGGGCTGGTGGTCCAAGGTTCTATAAGGAAGCAAGCCTAGCAAACCCTGTAAATGAGAGCAAGCCAGCAAGCAGCCCTCCTCCATGGCCTCTGCATCAGCTCCAGCCTCAAGATTCCTGCCTAGTTTGGGTTTCTGCCAAGGGTTCCTTCAATGAACTATATCTTGGGATATAGAAGCCACACAAACCCATTCTTCACCACGTTGCTTTTGGTCATAGTGTTTCGTCACAGCAATAGTGACTCTAATTACAAGTGTAATAAAGTCCAGAAACCTTTGAATTTGCCTACGAAGGAGACTTGGTAGAAAAAAAATTTCCAATTTTGGAAGCAATTCTTAAAATTTCATAGTAGTACCAAAAAAAATCAAGGAGATGTATAATTGACTGAATTATATAAATTTCTATTAACCGTGATGGAAGAAATATTAAATTACCTTCATTTGGCCTTTATATGAAAATGCTACCAAAGTTAGTGGTTCATGAAAATGTGATAAAAATTATAAACATTTTAAAATATATTAGTTAGTTGCATAATAAAGTTATTATTTCCAAATTCATCTCTTGTAATTGTTAGCTCTTTTTTGATTGTTGTTCTTAAAAATGTTTAAAGCTTACATATTTCTTCTTATTTTAAGTAAGCATTCATGTGTGCATCTGATTTCCTGTCAATGCTTTAATTTTTTTTAAGCTGGTTATGAAAATATGTAAATTTCAGGCTTCAGAAACCTTAGTATCTTTGCTCACACCGCAGCTCCACTATCCTGAATGGACATTCTAATTTGGAGCTGGGCATCACCCTGAATGAAACTGGTAGGGAGAAAGAAAGCTACCTCCTCCCCACCCTCCACCAGGCCCTCCACCAAAATGCAAGCTTCAAGAACTTTGGCAGAATAAAAATAACTGGTCTGAAGTAATGGTGCTTTGCATTTCGTCTGACTTTTTCCCTAAAACATAGGTGACTAAAATTTATTTTCAGGAGATGAGTAAGAGAGAAATGTAAAGGGAGGGCTGTCTCTTGGCAGTTTGCCTTACAGGCAAGGCTAGTGGGTCACTAATTACAAGGCATGGCTCGCTTCTCTTTCTCACACATGAGTCCAGCCCCGACCATAAGTTACACAGACATAGATAGGTGTTGATACGTCATACATTTGTCATTTGCAGAAGTAATGAGAGCATTTAAGACAAATGCCCGAGGAAATAATGTCAGGAAGAAAAGCCACCGAGAGACCATAAATTGCCAATGGAGCAGCTCAGGATTTTCTGAAGTGCAAACCACGAATCTAGTAATGTTTAATTACAGCTAATGGGTAAGAAATGATGAGCCAAAGCAAGGATACGTGCATCAAAACTGCTTTAGCAGCCCGAGTCTTCAAACAGGTTATTTTGTGTTAATGCAAACTGAGAACAGCTTGAGACACTCAGAAAAAGACCCTTAACAATCTAAAAGTCCTGTTTGCCTGTCTGCTTGCCTGCCTGCCTACCTGTCTTCATCTCTCTCAATTATTTTTCCTCAGTCTCCTTTAGATATTTAGTATAAAGACGTTTAGGAAGAATGACACTAAGCCTCTTGTGACTTTCAGGGACTCCACTGCAGCGTTGCAGTTTAGCTAGATTCAGGTAAGGTAGAAGAGGGTGAGGCAGACAAAACAGAAAAAAAAAAAAAAAGTGAAAATTTGTTTCTGCTTCTTTGATTCAGCCACATGTTAGCGGGCTCTAGGGAAAGTTGCCATATATCACATGAAAACAAACATGTAAAGTTATCTTAAGATGTTATACTGAGTAAAAACGGCTCTGGGGGTGGGGGGATTGCTGTACAGTTTGCATTTACTCGACTTTCATTTATAAAACTCAAACCAAGGGAAAACGTTGAGAGCCTTGCCCTGCAGTTATTTCCTTCATCTAGCGTCCGCTTCCGCCTCCTTTTGCCACTTTGGCTGTTGCTTACACTTCTTACATCGTCCCTGCTCCACAATTGGAAAGCAAGGCACAGCCATCGCCATGACACCTAAGAACAGCCTGGCTTTCTTAATGTCTGTCTTCACTATCTCCCTACTCACAATCCCATGTGATTATCTCAAGGAAGTCCACGTGCAGCAAACACAAACAAGTTTAGTTGATGGCGAATTTACCGTAAACCTCGCCAACTTCTTGTGCCCGGCAATGCCATGGAGCACTAAGGGAGAGCCTGCTCTTGTCATGTCCCTGAGGCAGTGTGATCTGAAACTTCATTCTCTGTACTTACTCTCGTCCCCACGGATGGCGCCGCTCTCGTCCACAGCTGATGGAGACTATTCCAGAGACGGCTCAAGTGGGTAGGAGCCTTTGCTGCTCTTTCAGAAAACCCAGGTTTGGTTCTCAAAGACTGCCCAGTAAGGTGTTCCCTTCACAGTCCCCTGCTACTCTACTCCCAAGAAACCCAACACACTCTTCTGTCCTCCGCGGGTTCCTGCACACATGCCATTCACTTACACTGACAGACATACACAGAGAGAGATAAAAATAATACAAATAAAAAAATTAAAAGACACCATAACATAGTGTATATGAATACCTTTTCCAAGTTACATGGCATTCTGGAAACCGCTTTATCAATTCATGGATGTCTTTCCAACCTATGTTTTTTTTTTCAGCCTCGGTAGCATTCCATGTATGAACGTTCCATGATTTATTCTACCAGTTGCCGGTAGCTGGGCAATTGGGCTGTTTCCAGTAATTTGTTATTATAAATAAGCCCTCAGTGGCTAGCCTTCCGCATGTGTTGTTGGCGCTTTTCCATCCTCACATTTGTGGAAATGTGTCAAGTTAGATTCCCGCAGGTGGGAATTGCTGCTGTGTTGAGGGTAAATGCATGTGTAATGTTGTTGCTACAGAATGCCAGATCTCCTCCCCAGAGGTTGAAGCGTCTAGCATTGCCATCAACAATATCTGCAGATTCATATCTCATAGCCTTCTATGCAAACTGTCAGCACATCACTAAAAAATGGTATCCCGATGACGTTTAATTTTTCATTTTTCTTATTATTCCGGCAGTTATAAAATCATGCATTTGGGAGCCTTTTCTGTGAAGGGATTATAACGATCGCTCATTTTGTATTAAATTGTTAATCATTTTTTAAAAATTAATTTAAAGAACAATTTAAAGATGAGAGAGACCAGTCTTGTAATTGTCTGTGGAAAGCTCAGCATGCTGCTTAGTAAGGACAGTGACAACCTGGCTTTGGGTAATATTTGAGTGTAGTGACTGTTTTCTTCATATCTGTCATTTGATTTTGTTTATAGTGAATAGTCGTGTGAAGGAAAATGGCCCCCATAGGCTTACATACTTGCCTGTTTGGCCCTAGTTGATGAACTGTTTGGAAGGATTAGAAAGTATGACGTTGCTGAGGTAGGTGTTTTTTTGATGGAGGACTTGCTTTTTTGTTGGAGATGTGGCCTTTTTGGAAGAAGTGAGTCCTTGTTGGAGGAGATGTGATCTTGTTGGGGGAGATATGTCACCGGGGGTGGGCTTTGAGGTTTCAAAAGCTCATTCCAGTCCCATTTCTCTCTGACTACTGGCTATAATCAGGATATAAAGTTCCCAGCTCCTGCTCCAGTGCCATGCCTGTCTGTTTCTCGACATGATGACCATGGCCTAACCTTTTAAAACTGTGACCATCAGCATGTAAGAGAGTCCTTGTCAGAGACAGCCCCTGCTCACCTTTCTAGGGGACCCTCATGAAGCCAAGCTGTCCATCAGGCACATATGTGTAGGGGGCCTAGGTCTCCTGTATGTGCTTTTCAACCACTTCCCTCTGGTGGGGCTGTGCTGCCAGGCCACCGCAGTAGAGGGTGCACTCAGTCCTGGTGGACTTGATGTGCTGGGATGGGTAGGTGCGGGGGGTGGGGGAAGAGTCCCTTTTCTGAGGGAGAGGGAAAGGGGGAAGAAAGGTGTGACTGGAAGGAGAGGAGGGAGGGGGCACAATTGGGATGTAAAGCAAAATAAAAACGAACAAACAAATAAAAACTATAAACAAGCCCCCAATTATGTTTTTATCTTTTTATAATAGTTGTTTTTGGTCATGGTGTCTCTTCACAGCAATGGAACGGTGACTAAGAAACAGTGGTTTTGGACATTCAAATATTTCTAATGTCTGCTTGAATGTATCAGTCTTTCATTGGCTCTAGAATTTGGGTCATAAGTCATTCATAGGTTATTTAAGGATTCTAGCAGTTCTTTGCAAGTTGTAATCCTCAGTATTAGGTCTCTGGCCCGATTTGATCACTCTAGTGTAATCTAGGGTAGGATGTGAAGTATGGATAGACTCCCAGCTGTTCAATGTACTTTATTTAAATGTCCACGCTTTTCCAGGTGATTTGAGATTGCAGTTTTATCTTACATCTCTATAAGTGTAGGCAATTTTAATTTTTAAATTACTGTGCTGTTTCTTTTCTTGCAAAAAGTGCAATTTCATTATGCTTTAGATAGTACAATCCTGGGGAGGCAGAGGCAGGTGTATCTCTAGAGTTCAAGGCCGGCCTGTTCAACATAGTGAGTTCCAGGACAGCCAGGCCTGTGTAGAAAGACTGTCTGAAACCAACCAACAACCAACCTAATTGAATAAGTGAATATTTTGTTTATTATTTTAAAATTGAATACATTTATAGAATGCATTTTATGTACCTTTAGGTACCTACCATTGACCTTCCACTATCTCCCTTCACCTTCTTTAATGCTTTCTGTCTCAACTCCCTGGCAGCTTCATGTCCTCTTCTGTTGACATTATTATTAATAAGCCGCTGAGTCCATCGGGTGCTGCCCACACACACATGGGTGTAGGGTCATCCACTGAGGCATGGACGACCCACCAGCAGCCACATCCAGAATGACCCATGCTCAGCAGCCATCAACTGCCAATAGTTCTTCTAGAGGGCATTGTAGTGGAGGATCCCTTACCCTTCTTCGTTCATGCTTGAGGTTCGAATGGCTTGATCATGCCATTCCTAGAGGCCAGCATTTTATAGCTCTTCACCCCATGTGCTGACTCTTATATTCTTCCCCGTCTTTCCTCTAAGATGTTTCCAGAGCTTTCGATTGGGGGGTGGGGGTGGACATAGATGATTCATCCACAGCTGAGCTACAACTACTATTGTAATTACAGACATTTTTTCTCTCTCTAAAAATTGGTAAAACTAATTACTCTTCTGTTTCAGCATGAACTTTCTAAGCTATTCTTGTACGTTAATTTTCAATCTGAACTTTAAAATCAATTTATGTAGCTCATGAACATGGATTTTTGCTGTTGTGTTTGTTATATTAACTTGAAGAGAACTAAACATTTATATTGAGTCATTCCCCAGGACTGAATAATTTCTGTCTATTAATTAAAATCTAGTTTTGAACTTTTCAGATCTATTTTAAGTATCCTCTTAAATATCTTTTGCATGGCTTTATTATACATATTTAAAATGTATGCTAAAAATTTTATTGTGTTTTTTTTCTCCTACAGTTCCTAACTGGAAAGTGTTTGTATCCATGAGATTATTAATGTTTGAGCATCACAATCATATCCTGTTGCCTCATATAATTTATGCTATTCATTATTGATGTGGATCTTCCAAGAATATTATTTCATTGATAGAATATAAAAAGTTCTATTTCTTTATTTTTACTTTTCTCTGGTCTGTTCTTATGTCTCTGCTTCCTTTGTCTGTCTGAATGCACTGTTCCATACTCCCAATTCAAGATAACCATGGAGATAGTAGATTTCCTTCTTGGGGCAATTTCTGAGACAGATAAATGTAGGAGTGTTTCATTTTCCATAGTTAGTGAGTGCGCTCTGCTAGAACAATGGGCAAGTGTCCTCGGGCACTCTGCCTGTTTTATTTGTGATGCTCAAAAAAAAAAAAAATGTGTTTCTGCAGAGTCAAATTTAAGATCCAATTTTCTTTTAAGGTAGAAATCAAAGGAACTTCCTTATACTACCTCAAGGAAGTCTTGAAGAAATTCTTTTGAATTACAAGTACTGAATTGCAGTGTTCCTCTTTCAGTGTTGACGAGCTCTAATAAACACCGTAGAGGTCCTGGTAATAGCAAGAAGATTTGCCTTTGTGAGATCAAGACTGGATGCAAGGGCCAGAATGCAGTTTCAGGTCAGTAACGGACAACTAGACCCATCTGTCTTTCTGGTCTTAAAGCTATCTGACTCTCTCTCTTTTAAAATGGGTATACAATGGCAGATTATTTTGTACAAGAGACTTTGAAATATGTAGTCACAGAGCTACAGAGATCTGATTTTTGGCGATATGCTCTAGCCAAAGGCGTATGATTGCAAGGCTGCTGTTTCAGTTGCAAGTTGCTTTTGCGTGTAAATCAACAATTACATAGTGAGGGTTTTTTTAAAATCACATGTCCCTCAGAGTATATGCTTAATAAATGTTATTCAGTAAGGTTAAGTTCTTCAGAGTGGCTTGGAAAACATGTCCAACTAAAGTAGTGCATTATCCTAGGTTGCAAAGGAATTTATAGAACAAAATGTTACTGCTCTAAAAATGTCAATATATGAAACAAAGGGAAGTTATGATGTAGCAAGTGAAGGAGGAAAATACTAACATATAAAATACTGATTTTTTTAACTGCCATGTTAATAAAAGAAATGCATTTTTTTTCTAGCTTAAATTGGTCAGTAACAAACAAGCCTCTACAGAGTGGAAAAAAAGTTGTTTGGATAAGAATAATTTCTTCCATGTTATCTTAATTCCTTATTAATTTTATTTACTTTTTGACTATATTCAAAGGAGTTCCATGCATCTGAGAAAGTCAGTATTTTGACTAAAAAGAAAAAAAACCTCTAAACGTAATTGGCTAAAATAAGTTATTTTTAATAATAGCAACAAAAAGCCCTTAGGGACAATGATGTATTCATATTTGCAGTGTTTAAAAAAACTTTTGATTAACAGTATCTTAGGATTTTTTTATGTATAATTTTATTTTATTTTTTTATTAATTATACTTTATTCACTTTGTATCCCCCCATAAGCCCCTCTCTCCTCCCTTCTGATCCCACCCTCCTTCCCCCTTATTCACACATGCCCCTTCCCAAGTCCACTGATAGGGGAGGTCCTCCTCTCCTTCCTTCTGATCTTAGTCTATCAGATCACATCAGGAGTGAGGAGTGGCTGCATTGTCATTTTCTGTGGCCTAGTAAGGCTGCTCCCCTCTCAGGGGGAGGTGATCAAAGAGCAGGCCAATCAGTTCATGTCAGAGACAGTCCCTGTTCCCATTACTATGGAACCCACTTGGACACTAAACTACCATGGACTACATCTGTGCAGGGGTTCTAGGTTATCTCCGTGCATGGTACTTGGTTGGAGTATGAGTCTCTGGGAAGATCCCTGTATTCAAATGCCCCTCAGCTGAAGAATGGATGCAGAAATTGTGGTACATCTATACAATGGAGTATTACTCTGCAATGAAAAATAAGGAAATCATGAAATGTGCAGGTAAATTATGAGATCTGGAAAGGATATCCTGAGTGAGCTGTCCCAGAAGCAGAAGGACACATATGGTATATACTCACTCATATAGACATATAACATGGAATAAACCTACTAAAATCTGTACATCTAAAGAAAATAATCAAGAGAGAGGACCCTGACTAAAATGCTCAATTCCCATCCTGAAAGGCAAAGAGGATGGATATCAGAAGAAGAAGAAAACAGGAAACAACCTAGGAACCTGCCACAGAGGGCCTCTGAAAGGCTCTGCCCTGCAGACTATCAAAGCAGACGCTGAGACTTATGGCCAACTGTTGGGCAGAGTGCATGGAATCTTATGTAAGAAGTGGGAAATAGTAAGAGCTGGAGAGGACAGGAACCCCACAAGGAGAGGATTTTTTATTTTTGAAGCAAAGGACTGTTCTGCCTTGCTTTCCTCTGAAGCTGCATTAACTGCATCATATTTCACCATGTATGTAACATACATGAAAGCTTTTCAACAGGGTGATGGCTTACTAGTAAGTATGTATGATCTTCTGGGTTTTTTTGTTTGTTTGTTTGTTTGTTTGTTTGTTTTAAGGGGAGATCATAACTAATGCCGGAGGCAAAAGATAAACTAATAATTGCTCACAATCCAGGGATTGCAAAAGAACACATGATATTAGGAAAGAGTAAAGCCAGAACAATTCTGAGGAGACTGTTTTCCCAGAGAAAGGATGGAGCCAGAGACGGGCAGGCACAGCTAACAGCAGGCAGGGGGGTCACGTTTTATAAAATGGGATGTTTGGGGAAGTGAAAATGCTTCTGAAATGGAATTAACTACTAATTTAATACCTAACTTTCTACACTGATTTTAATGGTTTGTAAAGCCGAGAACATCTTTTTGGTTCAATTTTATATTTACTTTCAGTATTTAGTATGGTGCCCAACACTTTTAAGCAACTTGATTGCATACATTTTTCTTTGCTTCCTTTTCTAGAGATGGTATCAAGACTGAACTTAGCTAGCTAACCAGCAACTAATAAGACACGCCCACAGATCTTCTCGTACCTTTTGTTTTGAGACATGGGTGTACTAAGTTGCCAAGGCTGGCATTAATTTCATTCTGTAGCCCAGGCTGGCCTTAGACTTGTTATTCTTGTGTCTCAGCCTCCTGAGTGATTGGAGTGAGAGATATATGCCTCCAGGCCGAGATTATCTGGGATTATCGATGGGAGCTACCACACTTTGGCGAGGGTGTGTTAGGATTCAAACTTCAGTCCTCCTACCATCTCCACGGAGCCATCTCCCTAGCATAACCTTTCTTGGACTACACAAGTGTAGAAAATAATCTAAACCCTGAATGAATGAGTGCAGAGACTCCAATTCTGTATTCTCAAGAAAGGGCTTTGCCTCACCTAAAACCAAGAACTAAGCTTTTTGTTTGTTTGTTTCATTTTGTTTCTGTTCATCAGGGGATGGCTTTGGCTTTTCTAGCTCATGCTTTTATTCCAGTTAATCCCTGTAGGCATCCTAATGTAGTACACCAGTCTTCATTCCCACCTCACTGGAATAAAGGCCTTATCTCCTGTTCTTTTATGAATCTGTCACAAGCACAGCTTCTGCCTCTGTTGTCAGCTACCCCTGGGGATCTCCGAGCTTGGCACTTGCTTATCACTCTAGTCTCCATTTTCCATCATAATCTATAGATGCCATTTTTTAATTTAAATATAAAAAAAATTCTACACCCATTCTAACAAAGTGGTTTCAGTAAACGCTACATAACTTTGGAGAAATAAAGTTAAATCTATCTTTTTTGGCTGTTGAAATGTTCCTGTTATTTTAACACACCTGAGTTTAGTGTGAGACAATGACACAAATACAACAGGATATATAGAGCATGTCAAGGAGGCAGGCTACACACGTTAGAGAAAAGAGTAAGACTGGGAGGACCCACACCTAGTTCGGCAGAAGCTTGGGATTCTGACTAATGCATCAGCAAACTCAGCAATCTCCAAAAGATCTGTCAAAGATTTGTTTTTCATTTCCAGTCTTTTAAAGAAGACAGATTTTCTTACAATACAACTGATTGTAAAAGCACACAAAATTTAAGCACAAACAATGGGATTAAATCCAGCAGAGTGATGGAATGAATGGGTTTGGCCTCAACAAAATTCACAGCCGAAGGTAATGGTGAACAGCAAGGCTAAAATCCTCATCCTGCAAAGCAAGAGGGTGGGGTAGGGCTACAGAGTGGGGCTTGTGGGTGACTTAGCTTCTGCTTGCTACTTAACTCACGTAGTAATAAGCCTTTACAGATAACCTGGACCCTTTCATTAACCATGCAGCATTTTCTACTATGTAATAGGATTATAAGGCCACAATACTGCTTTGAAACAAACCCTTAAATGATTTTAGTATCACTTACTCACTCTTTTGAAGTGTAAAGTATCTTAACTGGATTACAATTACAGATCATTTTAAAACACACCATTGCTACTACATTAAAATTATTTATATTATTTATATCTAATATTCAAAGACATTTACTAATAACTGCTATGATAGGCATCAGTTTGATATGCTCATTATTTGATTATGTTGAGAGGAGAAGAGAAATTGAAAGTATCTTTTTTAATTAAATTTTTATTTTTTTACATTAATTACATTTTATTTGCTTTGCATCCCAGCTGTAGCACCCTCCTTCATTCCCTCTCAATCCTACCCTCTCTCATCTCCTCCCATGCCTCTCTCTAAGTCCACCGATAGAGGAGGTCCACCTCCCCTTCCATCCGACCCTAGCTTATCAGGTCTCATCAGGACTGGCTGCAATGTCCTCCTCTGCGTCCTGGCAAGGCTGCTCCTCCCTCAGTGGCAGGTCAAAGAGCCAGCCACTGAGTTCATGTCAGAGACAGTCCCTCTTCCCCTTACTAAGGAACCCACTTGGACACTGAGCTGTATCTTGAAGAAAAACTCTGATTGGATATGGGATTGGTCAACTTGGCCAGAAATCCACCCATCCCTGCTTCCTCTCCCCACCCCCAAGGCATTCCTTTTTAAACAACTTAAGCATGCAGCTACTCTCAGCATGAGGAAGGAGCACAAGCATTAGGAAGAAAGGGGACATTTTCTCAGCAGACTTTCTGAAGGTTTTACTTTTTTCCATCTCTGTTTCTGTGTCGTCTGTTGGCTATTAGATTGGGAATCTATGTTGGAGGGCATCTGACAATTTCCACTCAACTGAGGAGGATTAAGGTGGATGGCATTGGATGGGAGATGGACGGTGAGGATATTGAGACTGTGTAAGTGAAATATCTGCTTGGTCCAAGGTAAATAAGGTAATTATAAATCTAATAGATGTCTGTGTCTCATTATTTGTGATAGCAGATTAAATAATACCAATGTGATAATAAAAGGACTAGTAATATAGCCCACCCCTTTTTTTTGCAGCGACATGTGTTCCTGATTTAGTGAGACAGAATAATCTCTAATATCATCTATAATTATATCTATGAGATCAATAATAGCCTATCTTTCTATCTTACACCTCTTAAGCCTTAGGGAAGATGGTCTAAACGTCTTCTTAAAGGCTGGGCACTCAACTGTCACTTAATCTCAGAGCCTTGTGTGGCCAGGAATCTCTGAAATCACCCATTTACTGACAATAGGAGATTCCCTAATAAAGTCTGAGAATAGCATCTGTCCATGGTTATAAACATAAATACGTAGAAGGCAGTCTGACACTGATCTATTTAGCATTATTAAGTACCCTCCTGTCACCACCAAGGATGCTGGACAGGTTGCATTGGTACCCTCTTATGGAAGAGCCTCAAATCCACTAAAAGGGCAGCTGGTTACCCTTGTAACAGGAGTGCCACTATAACACAAATATACACATCTTACCTTGGGTAGAATTCACAGCTTAAGAAAGACAACCGGAGTCTTTTCTCCATCATCAGCCTGCAGAGAGCTTGCTATAACTATGAAGCCCAGCCACGCAGGGAGGATGTTTCTGATGTCTCTATATCATGCTCAGTTCCACCTTAATGTTTCAATATCATGCACCCAAGGTATGTGATGTCTTCAGCAGTAGATATGTCATCTATCTCTGGTGGGAAACAAAGATGGATGACAAGGACCTGTATCATTTGGGAGGCTCCTGGAGCTTCCCTGACCAATAAGTCAAAATAAGACATCCCATTCTGGGCCCTTGTGCTTTTGTTTAATAACCCAGGGATTCTATGAACAGTTTATTATCCTCTTAATATCTTGAAATTTGTTTAAAATCTAGTACGTTTTCAAATGGCTTTTGTTATATCCCTTTCATTCTATTTAATATTTCCACACACCTCCTTGCTTAAACAGTTTCTCTCCAAGTGTTCCCCCTCTACATTCATATTAGTTATATTTCACCATGTGAGATCCACTTGTGGTACTTCTAATGACCTCTTATCTAGTTTCTAGGCTACAACAGAAACTCTACAGGAACACACAAGAGTAAAACTTTGAAGACAGGATTCCTATGAGAGTAAATATGTAGCACGGGGGGGGGGTACCTGGATTACCGTGCTCAGCACGCTATCTTTTCAGTTTCCATCCAGTTGCCTACAAACTTCATTATTTCATTTTTCCTTATAGCTGCATAAAATTTCAGTGTGTGTATGTACTGGATTTTCATCATCCATTCATGAGTTGATGGACGTCTGGACTGATTCTATGTCCTAGTTATTGTGAATTAAAAGCACCTATGGATATTGTTGACCAGATATCCCTTTAAAAGTGTATAGACTGTTTTGGGTGTATGTTCAGGGGAGGAATACTTAGGTCATAGGGTAGTTCTGTTTATGTAATTTTGGCAAATCACACTGAAATCCATAGTAGCTTCACAGGCTTGTACTCACATCAGTATCTCTCTCCCCACTTTCTCACCAACATTTTTTTTGCCATTTAATTTCATGGTGATAGCTCTTAAGATTTGAGTGAGACAGGATATCAAGGTAGTTCTAATTTGAATGCCCATGATGACGTGTAATGTTGAACACTTTTCAAAATATTTCTTGTACATCATTTGTGTTTCTTCATTTGAACATTCTCTGCTCAGATCGTCAGCCTACTTTTAAGTGGATTGTTTGTTTTCCTGATGCTTTCTGTATTCTGGATATTAATCCTCTGTCATAGGTATAACTGGCAAAGAATTTTCTCATTCTGTACAATGTCTCCTCGAGGCTTTTTTTTTTTCTGTACAGAAGTCTCATTTAGTTTCATGAAGTTTCATTTGTCAATTGTTGGGTTTTTTCCTGAGGAACCACAGTCCTAGTTGGAGAGTCTGCCTGTGTCTACATATTGTAACATAGTCCCTACATTCATTTATTTCGGGTTTGGGTCTTTTGCTGAGGTGAGAGATAGAGTAAAATTTCATACTTCTACATGCAGACTTCCAGTTTCTTTTTTTTAATTAATATTTTATTTATTTATATTAGCTACAGTTTTTTTCACTTTGTATCCCAGCTGTAGCCCCCTCCCTCATTCCCTCCCAAATCTACTTTCCCTTCCTCATCTCGTCCCTGCCTCTCTCTAAGTCCACTGATGGGGGAGGTCCTCCTTCTTTTCCATCTGATCCTAGCTGATCAGGTCTCTTCAGGACTGGCTGCAAAGTCCTCCTCTGTGGCCTAGGAAAGCTGCTCCTCCCTCGGGGGGAGGGGTAGGTCAAAGAGCCAGCCACTGAGTTCATGTCAGAGACAGTCCCTGAGACCCTAACTAGGAATCCACTTGGATACTGAGCTGCCATGGGCCACATCCGGGCAGGGGTTCTAGGTTATATCCATGCATGGTCTTTGGTTGGAGAATCAGTCTCAGAAAAGACCTCTGTGGCCAGATATATTTGGTTCTTGTGGAGCTCCTGTCCTCTCTAGGTCATACTATCTACCCCTTCTTTCATATGATTCCCTGCGCTCTGCTGAAGATTTGGTTATGAGTCTGAGTATCTGCTTTGATACACTGCTAGGTAGAGTCTTTCAGGGGCCTTCTGTGGTAGGTTCCTGTCCTGTTACTTGTTTTCTCCTATTTCCAATGTCCATCCCATTTGTCTTTCTAAGTGAAGATTGAACATCTTACCCCGGGTCCTCTTTCTTGTTTATCTTCCTTAGGTGTACAGATTTTAGTATGTTTATCTTATCTTATGGATCTAGTATCCACTTATAAGTGAGTATATACTGTGTGTGTCTTTCTGCTTCTGGGAAGATCACTCAGGATGATCTTTTCTAGATCCCACCATTTGTGTGCAAAGTTTGTGATTTCCTTGTTTTTAATTGCTCAGTAGTATTCCATTGTGTCAAAGTACCACAATTCCTGTATCCATTCCTTCGGTGAGGGACATCTGGGTTGCTTCCAGGTTCTGGCTATTATGAATAAAGCTGCTACAAATAAGACTCCCAGTATTCTAAACACCAGTTGTTAAGGATGATGTGTTTGTGTACTGTTGAGCACTTTATCAACAATCAAGTGGCTCTAATTATGTGTACTTAAATTTGACTCTTCTATTGTACTGATCTGCATGTGGTTATTTTTTTGGTTTTTGTTTGTTTGTTTGTTTGTTTGTTTTTTGTGCCAGTACCATGTTGCTTCTACTATTTCTTACCATCTACTAATTCTGAGTTTGGCTTTCTTATTATTTTCCCAAACTCTTGAGGTTTATCACTAAATTATTTATTTGAGCTCATTCTGATTTTGTAATGTAAGCACTTATAGCAATGATTTTTTTTCCTGGTATGCCTGCTGTTATGTATCAACATACATACATGTTTTCATTTTTTCTGAATTCCAATAATTTCTTTTATTTCATTCTTGATTTTTTTTCCATGACTCACTCTTCACTCATCAGTATGCTGTTTAATTTCATTGAGTTTGCCTACTTTCTGGGGTTTCTTTTGCTAATGATTTTAAGTTTGTTCAATTGTAGTCAGATAAAATACATGGAATTATTTCACATTTTCTAAATTTGTTGGAATTTTCTTTGTGTTCAAATGTTTGTTTTATTTTAGAGAAACTTCTGTGGACTGCTAAGAAGAATGTGCCAGTCATAATGTTTTGGTAGAATAGTCTTTAGATCTCTGGTAGGTGCTTTTGTCTACAATACGACTTAGCTTTGATGTTTTTTTTTGTTTTTTTTTTTTTTTATCTTTTTGTTTGGATGACCTGACCATTGGTAAAAGTGGGGTACTGAAGTCACTAAACTGTGTTGTTATTAATCTGTGGCTTCATATATAATACTAGTTGTCATATAAACCTGAGTTTGATGTAAGTATGTCTAGATTTATAAAGGCCTTCTGATGATTTTTCCCTTGGTCAGAATATGGTCTCTTCTTTATTCTGATCAACTTTGGCTTGAAGTCTATTTTGTCAGATATTATAATACAAATTCCAACTTGTTCTATTTCTTGGTACCATCTTGCAATGCATTCCCCCCATTCTTTCACTGTAAGTTATTGACCATTCTTGATGATAAGGTATGTTTCTTGTAGACAACAAAAAGTTGTATCCTGCTTGTAATCCGATCAGCTAATTATGTCATCTGATTAGGGATTATTAATAGACCATTAAATAATTAAGAATTACAGTGAATAGATACGGGCTTATTCCTGCCATTTTGTTGATTTCTTGGTGCTTGTTTTCTCATTCGTAGATGCATAACCATTTTCCCAGCATAATTTATTGTCCCTCATAGCATCACCGTTGTACCAGTACTCCATGGGGCTGGTTTGATGCTCATGAATTCTTTTAGTCTGCTTTCCATCATAAAAATGTTTTCTTCCTCTTCCAATTACGATTAAAGGCTTTGCTAGGTAAAGTAGTGTGGGATGAAATTTGTATTTGTTCAGAGCTTGAAACAGGTCTTCAAGTTTTTTAGGATGTCCATTGAGAAATCTGATATTCTGATGGGACTGCCTTTGTCTGTAGCTTGGGCCTTCTCTCTTGCGTCTTCCAAGCTCATTTGTTGGTCTGTATACTTAGCATTTTTAACTATAATATGGCATGTGACATTTCTTTTCTAGTTCCATTTAATGTTTGTTTGGTATGCTTCTTGTACTTGAATGGCCACATCTCTCCCTAGGTTTCAGGAATTCAGTTTTAGCATGTTATATTGCAGACATGTTTTATGCCTTTGACTTTGAATTCTTCTCTTAATTCTATCGCTGCAATTCATAGGGTTTTGTCTTTTCACGGTATCTGAAAGTTCCTTCATATTGCCTTCATGCATTTTTTAAAATAAATTATTGTCTTTGATAAAATTCCCTACTTTGTCTTCAAGCCCTGATATTGTCTTCAATCTGATCCGTTCTGTTGAGCGAGCTTTCCATTTAGTTCTTATTTAACTAAATGGGTTTTTTACATTTTCAACTTCAATTCAGTTTGGGTTTTCTTCAGTATTTCTATCTCTTTGATGAATTTAATTTTCATATCATGAGTGGTTCTCACTATTTCATTCAGCTATTTGTGTTTTCTTGGGCTTCATTCACAAGTTTGTTCCTGTCCTCTTTAAGTTCATTTGGGTGTTTATTTTTGTTTTCGTTGGATTCCCTAAGCCCCTTGAATACATTTGTAACTCTTCTTTTGAATTCTGTGTCTTGGGTTTCATCTGAATTGTTCTCATTAGAGAACATTGCAGTGGGGCTGATGATATTCGGGGTGACAAACTGTCTTTTAAAATATTGTTTGTGTCTTTGCAATGGGACATGGGCAACTGGGATTAGATGATGGCTTTCTTTGGATATGTGCTTGTATCGTACCTGGCCAGAGACGTGAAGTGGGGTAGTGGCTAAAGTAGTTTGGGGGAGTTTCAAGGGAATAGAACCGTGGAGACCAGTTTTATTACTGGGATCAATGGCTGAAAAAAATGTCTCAAGATGGGACAGTGGGTTGGTTCAGTGGCTAAGGGAAGTTATCAAGGGTTGGAGTCAAGGCAAGGAGTTCTTTTGCAAGGCCAGCCCTATAGCCAGGGCACCTGGAAAGTTTCCTGAATCTAAGTGGGCAGAGCTAAAGAGGAAACTGAATCTCTTCTCAAATTATGGCTGTCTATATTAAGCTCCAGGTCAGAGAGACCAAATAAAAATCTACTGATTCATTTTCCTATTCAATGGATTATTGTAATACGGTATTAATCAGTTTTCACCATAAGGAAAAAGCATGTTATTTAACAGTAGGTGAGGTATAACTTACATCTAGTTAAATGTACATAGACCTTAAGAGTTTTGCATGAAAAGCATTGTTAGTTGTATATCAATTAAGAACCACTCACAACAAGATAAGAAATATCTGCATCATGCAAACGGTTTCCCTTTGTCATCTTAAACTAGGGGTGACCCAGATATAGCACTCCTTCTTACCTCTAGAGTAGTTTTAAAGTGTTACTCTGGAATTATTCATAGTGAGACAATTTCAGCAAATACAGATACTTGTTGGCTAAAAGCATATAATGGATACATAGACAGTCAATGCCGTATTTTTTATTTTTTTACCATACACTTATCTTTATGTCTATCTAGTGTAAATACATAATTTAAAAAGTTTTTGTCCTTCCTCAATCATTCTTTTCTCTCTTTCACTATTTTAAGTATCATTTTATTTCAACTGACAAGTAATAATTTATAAGATGTAATATGATGTTCTTATGCATGTATTCAATATAAGGTGGTCAGGTCAATTTAATGTGTGTGTGTATGTGTGTATGCCTGTGAGAGAGGGAGAGGGAAAGAGAGAGAGAGAGAGAGAGAGAGAGAGAGAGACTACTTGTGGACCTCTATAATACTCTCCTTTTGCAAAATGAAGTTTTTTGATGAAGGATGAGAACTACACTTATCTGTCATTAAAGAGATACACTTACGACACACTTAGAAGTTATGTTGGTTTAGGGAAATGACAGTAGCAGGTTCTTCTTTATGATCTATGTCCCTCTCAGCTACCAGTGTTTCACTAGGTTTACAGTACTAGGCACGAGGTCCCTACTTTGAGCATGCCCTAAGTCCAATTACACATACAGAGAGAGAGAAAGTGAGAGAGAGGAGAGGAGAGGGAGAGAAGACAGAGAGACAGAGAAAATAAAATAAAAATAATTTTCTACAAAATGAATAAAGTGTAATTAAAAAAGTTAAATAAAAAATTAAAAATTAATTTTCATTTATTTATCAAAATAAAATAAAAGTAATTTTAAGTTAAAACATAATTTTTACAAATGACCAACAGACATATTTAAAAAATGCTCAACAACTCTTATTATCAGAGACACATAATTTGAAACTTCAATAAGATATCACTTTATACCATTTGCCTTTACTAGTACAGAAGAACTAACAAATAGTAGTAACAATTATTGGCAAAAATGTGGAGAAAGTATAACCCAAATACAACACCAGAAGTAGTGTAAATTAGTATAGGCATTTCAGAAAACAGTTTGGGAATTCCTGGGGAGAAAATAAATTCAGTATCCCTTCTAGGTCTGTGTACAAAGGAACTGAAATCAACATGTTGAAAATGACTGCACTCCTATCTTCATTGCAATATTGTTTATAGTAGCCAAGATATGGGAACAAACTGAATGTTTCTTGATAGATGAATACATTTTTATGTGAATAATATTGTAGATTTAAATATAAAACTTGAAAATATGAAGTTTCTAGAGTAAAACATATAATACATATTTCATTAGATAATACATAAGATATACATTATATGTAAGTTACATACAATATATGCTATACATACACACAACTGAGTACTAGCCAGCCATTTCTTTAAAAAAAAAAAGGAAATTGACATTTGCAACAATGTGAATGAGCCTAGAGAACATTATGCTAATTAAAATATGCCAGGTACAGATAGATAACTACTGTATAATGAAAAAAAAAAAGACAGACGCTGTTGATAATTTTCTTCAGTGTACATTCTGTCTTCGATTTTTCATGTTTGCTTTATTTCATATTCTTCAAGTTAGCAGGTTAATACGCACAAAGATGATGCAATTTTTAAGGACCATGAAGTCTTCTTAAGTCTTTCCCTATTGGCATTATCATAATGTTTACCTTGGCAATAACGTGGAGAAAGGAAGGAAGCCAGAAGGACGTAAAGCACCAGGTAGAATTTTTAATAGCCTTGGCAAAAACTTCTGGCAGCCACACATAAGCTAACATCCAGAAAGGTACATTGGCCTCATTTTATTGTCTTTCGAAGAGAGAAGGAAAAGGTTAATGAGAATTACTGCATTGTAGTCCAAAATGTTCCTCACTGAATAAAAAGTACAACCAAATCAAACTTAGTTTGCTATTGCATGGTCAGCTGCGACCTTTATCAGCATGAATTTACTGAACTGGTTAGAACTCATTAAACACTTTTATTTTAAAAATTTTTAAAAACAGATCATGCAATGTCTGCTTAAACCTTTGAAGCAATTATGTTATCTTAGAATAGAATACAACTTGTCCAGGTTCATAAGGCCTATCTTGAGCTGGGCTACCCTTTTCTCCATCATCATCATTCAACACCCTTTCTCACCCTCACTGTGTTCACCGACTTTCTCTCTCAATATGCTACTTCCTTTCTCAGTAAGGTAAAAGGCAAAAGGACAGTTTCTAAGATTAACCTCACCCATTCATCACGCAATATATAAAAACTAACTTGACACGGAGTACAGACATTAATTCAGAAACTAAAACTACAACCTTTCTGTGAAAAGACAAAATTCATACTCTCAAGTCTCAAGGAACATAGAGGGAGAAGTGGGCAGAAAGACTATTAGAGCCAGAGGACCAGGATGTCTGCTGAGATAGTACCTTCAAAATAAAACAAGAGTTGGTACCCATAAAATCTTAACAATATACTTGCCTATACAAGACCCCAACCATAGCTAATACCAGTTGACATGTCCATGCAGTAGGGGAAGTCTCGCAAGGCCCCACCCCATCCTTAAATCAAGAGCTACAAATGGAGAATAATGACTCTTGAGAAAAGGAGAATGAGTCTTCTCTAGGGATGAGTGTCATCATAGGTTATTTAGTCCGAGGTAAACACCTTAAAGACAGGCATATCCAGTCAACCCCAAAGAGACTCAACAGAGGTGTGCTTGTGTGTGTGTGTGTGTGGTGTGTGTATGTGCGTGTGTGCACCCCTGTGCCTGCACATGCTCCCGCACAAATGTGCTTTATAATTTATCTGTTTATACCTTTAGTCAAAGGCTACTTTCAACAGAAGCTGAATATAAGTGAGAGATGAGGGCTCAGGTCGAGATGAGTCATTTTTATTACCTCTTCTAAAGGCTGGGGAACATTGCAGGAGGAAGAACAAAAAGAACGTGAAGAGCCAGGATAGAAAAGTGCAGTTGCATTCTCTAGATAGGACACGGCAGATATAACCATGGACACAAAGCAGCTTTTCACCAGACCCTCTCAACGGTAACTTATGAGCAGAGAAAGGTCACATGGGACCCTTCCCTTGACTGATGTTCTAGTTGCTACTGATTAACTCTGAAAGAGAGGGGCCATTGTCTTCTGTGATGTTATCACAGGTGTACTCACCAGACTCCAGTGGACAATTGGAATCCTAAGGACGCAGAGACATCTCTGTCAAACCCTGAGGGACACAAACCAAACAAAGAGATCTGAATGTGGGACAGACAAGGAAGAGGAGAAGTTGACAGAGGGTGGAGTTGAGGGCAGGTAGAAGAAATTCAATTAATGAAAAGAAACAAAACTTTCACCATGCTAAAAATATCTGCCTCCCTTTGTGTTTGCTCATGTGCCCCAACTTACAATCTGTCCTCTCCTTCCTGGTTGGTAGTGTGTCCTGCCATCTTGTTGATTTCAACTGCACTTCCTTAATGGGGAATTTTGAATGTGAAAATAAAATATCTTAATTTGAATATTTGGTATTTTAAGTTGTTTTGTGAAGTTTCTGTTCTAGTATCCTTGTAGTCTTATTTAGTTGTTATTTATTTGAATATTGAGTTGAAATAGTTACTTGGATATAAATTCGTTGCTGGCTACCTGTGTTGCAAATACTTTATCCTACTGGATGACTTGTCCTTTTGCTTCCCTTTAAAGCATGTCTTCCTATGAATAAAAGTTTTATTTTGAGAGTTTCATATATGAGTACTGTGTAAACATCATTTCCACCCCACAGTCTCTGCAGTGCTTCCTGTGTAGTCCCAACTGCCTCTCAAATTCGTGATCTCTTGTTTAATTATTATTAATTCACACATCACACACAACACACACACAACACACACACACACACACACACACACACTCCATATCTTTGGTTTTGTTTCTCTAACAAACCCAGACCTGTTGAAGTAACCCCTGCACCTGTGGAAATGAACCCAACTTGGTCAGGATGCACTCATCTTGAATCATAGCAGAATAGGAAAGGCAAGATTAATAGATAATCTTTTTCTTTTTCTGGTATCAGAATAAAACCAGCTTTATAAACAGAGTTAGGGAGCATTCTTTCCTTTTCCCTTCATGGAACAATTTGAGTAATATTGAGATTACTTCTTCTTTGAAGGTCTGGAGGAATTCTTCAGTAAATCCATCAGGTACTAGGCATTTCCTTTTTAGTTAGGGAATTTTTTTCCTGCTTCTGTTATGCCAGGTTCACGGGACCCTCAGAGACCACCAGGAGGCAACTCGATGCAATTGCAAGAGAGCTTTATTATGAGAGCAATCGAACTCGGGACTCAAGTCTCACTGAAGCAGCAGTAGAGAAGTGGGACCCCGAGCTCTGAGTGAATAAGATTTTTTTTAAGTTTTTATTTAACTTTTATTAATTACAACTTATTCATTTTGTATCCCCCCACAAGCCCCTCCCTCCTTCCCTCCAGATCCAACCCTTCCTCCCCTCCCCAAGTCCACTGATAGGGGAGGTCCTCTTCTCCTTCTTTCTGATCTTAGTCTATCAGATCTCACCAGAAGTGGCTGCATTGTCATCTCCTGTGGCCTGATAAGGCTGCTCCCCCCTCAGGGGGAGGTTATTAAAGAGCAGGCCAATCAGTTTTGTCAGAGACAGTCCCTGTTCCCATTACTATGGAACCCACTTGGACACTGATCTGCCATGGGCTACATCTGTGCAGGGGTTCTAGGTTATCTCCATGAATCCCCATCCTGAGAGGCAAACAGGATGGACATCAGATGAATAAGAAAACAGGAAACAACCTAGGAACCTGCTACAGAGGGCTTCTGAAAGCCAGAAGAAGAAAACAGGAAACAACCTAGGAACCTGCCACAGAGGGCCTCTGAAAGCCTCTGCCCTGCAGACTATCAGGGCAGAGTGAACAAGATTTTTAAAGGGAAAATCTGTGAGCAGGGGGTTTCCATGGCAGCAAGCAGGGGGGCATAAGCCTTGGCGTTACAGAATTGGGTGAAGTTTAGCAGGGCGGGGTGACCTTCGCTGAGGTACATACACAATCACAATGGCTATTTTTCTAAACCACATGTGAAACATTGGGGAGAATTTTCCCACCTGATTCTCAACCAATTCCCATTGATTATTGCCAGGGAGTTTATCTCTTATTTTCTATGAAGCATTTATTCTGTTATATTTCCTGGAGGCTGTTGCTAGGAGAGTTAACTTTGTTTTCTGCCAGTTGTACATTCTGTGATATTTCCTGGTACCTGAATTCAGTTCCCAGTCAAAATCTTTATTTCAAAATGGAGTTATATTCTGGCTAACTTAAACTCTTTTTTTTTTTTTGTTTGTTTGTTTTTTTTAACTTAAACTCTTCACTTCCATCCTTTTACCAGCTATAGATCTGTTTACATTATTTAATATTACCCTGGTTTAATTTAGTTACATTTTTAAATGTATCTGTATTTTTTTAAAATTTTCTAGTTTAGTGGAATAGAGGATTTTAAGGTTTGTCCTTGTGGTTTTCTTGGTATCATTGGTGTCTGTACTAATGTCTCCCTTCTCATCTCTAATCCTGAGGCAGTAAGCTGGGTGGTGTTAAGGTTCTCTTACTCTCTTGTCAGGAGGAGTTGTTGTTTTTGAAGATGTGGGTTGGAAAGCAGTGGGAGATGAAGATGGGGTGTTTGTGGTCTGTGTGGAGTGGGAAAATAAAGTTTCCTAGGAAGAACTAGGTTGGAGTTTTGCATCACCTGTTCTACCGGTGTGTAATGGAACAGCAAGGGAGGTTCCCGAGGCAGTGGGGAACAAGTCCAGGTATTTTCAGTCTTCTTACCCTGTTCATTGCATGGACATGGAGCAGGGCATAGAAGGTGGTGCCTGTCCTTTATCTTGAACATGATTATCAAGATCCATCAAAATGGATACTGTTATCAATATTCATTATCTGCCTGCTCAAACTATGTGATATATATATATGCACATATATGTAAATAAAGTATATAAATTATAATACAATAAAGCCAAAATTACAATAACCACTATTTTTTTTCTTAACCAGAGCAACTTAATATTTAAGAGAGACAAGTGTTTGGCCATTGGTATGGTGACACAAGAAGGAGGTGACAGTCAGTTGCCCTCAGTGGAGAATAGGAATGATACACCAACAGAAGTAGAACTAGTCTAAGTCTGGATGATGAGCAGCCCCACACCTCCCTTTAGCAAGCTGCTTTCAAAATAACTGCAGTCCCCTTTCTCCCCCAGGCATTTGAAAGATGAGTTTCCTAGCAGGATAAAATAATCCTAGAGAGCGGAGAAAGTGTTGATCATCCAGTGAATGGGGGGATCACACCCAACTTCACCTATGGAAAATCCCCACAAAGAGCCCTACCTCCCACTTAAACAGTCTCTTAGCACCTTACTCACGGCTCTCACATGCTATGTGCTAAGAACTGGCAAGACACAGAAAATACAGAGACAATTCCTAGGTCAGGGAGAACTTCAAAAACTGTGATTAATGTCTACAACAAGAAAGGATCCTACTGTGTCTGGCAACATAAACGCTCAAGAGTAAGGTTACCACATGGCGGGAATAATTCCCCTCATTCAATGAATAAACATTTTGGGGGCCATTACCGTAGTTATACATTGCTTGGGGCTGATTTATATTGTTAAATTAGGATTAAATTATCTTCAGTTAGTAAATTAATTCATTTAATTGGTGGAAAAACAAACACCTAACTGGACCACATAAGACCATTGTTTCATGTTACACTAATAATTGGCAAATAATTGGGCAAATCATTTTTGCGGCATGGGCTTTGGTCTATCACAGATCTCAGTATACTGATTTATCAGGTAGATATGGAAATATTTGACCTTAAGAGGGTGGAATGGGCTGTGTCTTGAAAAGGGCCCAAGAGATCATCTGCAATTCTACAAATTCTACTTAACATGTGCATGATTTTTTTTTTCTTTTTATTGGCAAGCTATCATGAAGCAAGGGACTTGTGGACATTTCAGTATATGTACTTATACTTCAATGAAAAGGTTACCAAAAAGTTGTCTTTGTAACCTAAATCAATTATTACTCTGTGTTTGTTTTAAGTGAAGTATTAAGGTAGGGAAAATAAATCTAGACAGGACATTTTAAAACAGGAGCTTTGATTTCAGCTTTTTGCCAACTACTGAGATCCTTAACCAAACAACCGTTCTTACCCCTGCAGCAACTAACAATTAAGACAATCCCCGACAAACACCTCCAGGCACTCTGATAGAGGCAATTCCTTAATTGGTGTTTTCCTTTCAAAGACAGGCTAGTCAAGTTGACAATTAAAGCTAACTAAGAGAGTGATGATCACTGCTGGTGTGTATATGTGTGAATGCATGCCTACCTGTGTGGTGTGTGTGTGTGTGTGTGTGTGTGTGTGTGTATACCAGTGAGCTTCAGGGTCACTTATAGAAAGATATGTGAAGGGTTCTTTATAGAAGCATTGGAAACTTATCACTGGATACATTAGTGGAGAAAATGTCCTCTTCCCTTGACAATGAAGAAGCACTGAGGAAATGATTTTGACTTGCAAGCTATTTTGCTAACGACAAGTATGACTTATTCTCATAATCAATCCCAAGACCCTACCTCTACTCTGTGTAACTTGCTCAGGGAGTAATTCTCCTACTATTGAAGAGTTAGGACTAACAAGCTTTACTTTATCTATAAATATTTTCAGTAAGCTTTCCTCAAATGATTATTCTCCCCTGCTGTGCTTTTACACCCCCTTCTAGAATATTCTTTCTATTTCCTTAGAGAAAGAGCCTGACCTCCATCGTTTTATTCCTCTATTTGAAAAGCACATAAAACTTTTTAATTTGAAAATCATTACTCTCTGGATCTGCCTATGAATCTTTATTTGAAACAGAGAAGTAATGGGAGTTATTTTGAGGGTTTGTCAAAGACTGTAAATTCTTTAATTCTTTTCTTCATAAACCATTTCATTTATAGGCTTGGTTCAGGGATTAATGGATCTTCTAGCATAAAGTGTTTTTTGCCTCTGGATAAGAGCTGTTCTCTCAAGATATAAGAGATGGGAAATACTCCTTAAAACCTTATTGTTGTTAATGCTCATGAAAAATGAGATTTAATGAAAAAATGATTTTTAAACACCTCTAAGTATACATCTTTGGAGACCTTCTCAGACTACTTTGAGTTTTATTGTTGTTTGTAAGCTTTTAAATTTTATGATTAATATTTTTGCTTTTCTTGTTGCTAATGTGATAGTGGGGGTTTGGGTACAAAGGTTAAGGGACAACTGTGTAGAGTCAGGTTTCTCTGTCCACCCTCACGTGGGTTCCAGGGACTAAACTCGGTCGCCCAGCTTGTGCAGTGGACACTGTTACCCACTAAATCACCTCACTGGCCTTCTTATTCTCTTTAAAAAATAATTTTATGTTGTATATTTATGGTCCACAACTTGATGCTATGGGGTGGATGGATACATACGTGGATAAATGAAGATAGATAGATAGATAGATAGATAGATAGATACAGATAAATAAATAGGTAATAGATAAAAGATGATCTAAAAAGATTTACTTTAGTTAAGGAGGTTAATATATCCATTATAATGCACTGTCCTTTTTTGTTCGGTTTTGTGGCAAGAACAACTCATTTGGATAGAAACCCATACAGTACAATTTTGCTATCGACTGGGCTTCAGGATGCTCTAATATGCCCCAGGGCCTCCACATCAGCCAGGTGTACTCTCCCACTCCCTCCACTGTGACAGCTCTTTATCACAAGGAAGCAGGACATCTCGTGCTTCTAGGGGTTTGGACTGTGGATCACTTCAGCTTTGCAGTTTGGCTTTTGGTTTTTCACTATTCCTCATTTAAAGATGATATGAAAGGCTGTATTCCCAAAAGTTAAAGAAGACAACCAACCACCAGGAAGCTATACTGCATGCTTAATGAATTAGTTACTAATGAACTTTCATGTCAGCTGGCTCTAAATTTTCAGTATTGGAAACTAGAGACCTCTGTGCTAAAAAAGTACAAAGTCCTAAGGTTAAGTGTCCACTGGAAAGGAGCAGTGGGCATTGTTCTCCAGTGTGTAGACTTTTCTGTTTTCTGTCACAAAGTTTATAGAGTGAACAAAGCAATGGAAGAGCCCCTGAAAAGACTGCCTGTAAGTCACCTCTGAAAGTCAGTCACCTCTGTCTTTCTTAGAAATATCCAGAAGTCTTTCCAGGACTCTGCTGGTGACAAGTTGTGTTACCTCCAGCTCTCAGGCACGGGAAAATCTCTTCTGCTGTTGTCTGGGTACTTCTTTCATTGCGCTATCCAGGTCACATTCTCCATGCCAAACAATAGCCTTCTTGTAACACCCATTCTCTCTAGTCCTGAAGTAAGACAGACCCCTAGAAAACCACCAAGCAACTGTTTCTTGGTTTGGAAGAAAGGAGGGCAGGAAGAGAGGAGGATGAAAAGGGGGGGGGGGCTGGTTTTGTCTCCCTTGGACTCTTTCTAAAAACATCAAGAATAAACATTTCTATAAGTTTTATACCAGAATTTGAAATTCCAGCCCAAAGAAAAGCAAAGCTTGCTCCCAGCATGCCCTGCCTCCTACAGATCACCTGGTCTCTAGCCAAACATCAGCAGCCACCAGCAGAGTATATGCTGAACATCATCACTTTTTCTGTCTAGGTCACCGTGCCGGGCACTGGGAAGAGCATCAGATGCAGAGAGAACCGTGGACAACCAACCATCTTGCACACCCTGTCCTTATCAGTGCTATGAAGCCTGTAAAGGTCTTCACAGACCTTACCGTGTGAGGCTTGTTTATCAGTCTGGAAAGGCAGTACAGGACATCAGTTTTCCTTTTGATTTTATAGAAGGAAAAATGCAGAGCATTAGAATCTACTTCCTCTCCCCCCAGATCCAAACTCCTCTGTCACCTGCACCTGCAGCATCCCATGGCAACCCCGCACACATCTGATTCTCCTCCCCTGTTGTTTGTAAGGGACTCTTTCCCATTTTAAGGGAGGGTGCAGTGTGTGTGTGTGTGTGTGTGTGTGTGTGTGTGTGTGTTGGGTGTTTCACGTGCTTGTACATGTGCATGTGAGGGCCAGACATTGACACTGGATTTCTTCCTCTATTGCTCTCCAGTATTGCCTTTATTTGTTTGAGACAGAATTCCCTGCTAAACCTGACTACGCTGGCCAACCAGCAAGCTGCTGGGTTCCACTTGTCTCTGCTGCTTCTCTGCCAGCAGATGGCAGGTTACAATGGAGCACTGCGTCGGCCTCCAGCTCCGGAAGTGTGAACAAGTCAACACATCACAGAAGATGGACACTGAGGCATCAGCAGATAGACTGGATCAGCAGGACAGATATCGTGTAAGCGTGTGTGTGTGTTAGCGTGTGCGTGTGTGTGTGTGTGTGTGTGTGTGCATGCCTGTGCAGAGCCAGAAGACAACCTCAGATTGTATTTCTCAGCCACTCTCTGTGTTCTTTTGTGACAGGGTCTCAGAAGAGACCTGGATAGCAAGCTCTAGCCTCTTCCTCTCTACACCTTCCCAGTGTTGACATTATGTGCATGTGATACCAGACTCGTCCTTTTCTTTTTTTGGAGTGGGTTCTGAGGATTGAACTCAGGTCCTCATGTTTGTGTTTGGAAAGCTAGTGCTTTGCTGGCTGAGATGACTTCCCAGCCCAAGACAAACGTCTTAATAGACACAGATCTATCAGAGTGCCGGGAGAGTGACGTCTCTAGTGGATGGCACAGATGCATGGGTGACTCGCTTAACTAAGGCAAGACAGAGAAGAACTAGGGCCTGCAGTCACAACTCGGCACAGTGGAGTACGAGCCATGGGCAAAGAGTCATCAGTGGTTCCTGGAAGCTGAGTCCAAAGATGGAACTTGACACCCAGAGGTCACGGCATGAACAAAGCACAAGAAACTCCCAGCCCTTCCCCAGGTGCGCCTTAGAGGCTACAATGAAGACAGGCACCGAAGTCTAGAGCTTGGCTCAAGGACAGAGCACAAATGATGTTACAAAGTTCCTTGTCTTGTCTGTCAGGTTCAGTATTGAGCCACGCACAGAGGCATGGCTTACAAACAACAGTCCCTTACAAACAACAGGGGAGGAGAATCAGATGTGTGCGGGGTTGCCATGGGATGCTGCAGGTGCAGGTGACAGAGGAGTTTGGATCTGGGGGGAGGGGAAGTGGATTCTAATGCTCTGCATTTTTCCTTCTATAAAATCAAAAGGAAAACTGATGTCCTGTACTGCCTTTCCAGACTGATAAACAAGCCTCACACGGTAAGGTCTCTGAAGACCTTTACAGTATTGAGCCTATAAGTTGAGACCAAAGACTGAGTTGGGATTTGGTAAGGCTTCAGGAGAAGAAAGCAATGCAGTACCCATGATAATTGCAATCCATGTTTTGAGGGTGTTCATTGGGTGCCTAGTACATCAGCGGAGTCAGAGTCTTGATGGCTCTCTTCTCCCTTGGCACTGAAGTTGCAGAAGAAGCATGGTTAAGTCGAGGGGAGTTAAAGAATGTTCTAAGAGAAAGGAATGGCTGTGCAAAGGCCAGTGGCAGGAAGCATCACAGGTTGTCCAGAAAAAAAATGATTGGTCTGGCTACAGCCAAACATTCATTAACAGAATCTATGAGAAAGAGCAGTGTCTATATATAGATTCATCAAACGATCAAAAGCCGGAACTCAAAAAACTTTCAGACCATCTGCTCCAGTGCCTGTGATCTGCAGAGAAAAACTCTAGGCCCAGAGAAGTGCAGAGTGGAGGCTGGAAATGAAGAGATCTCCAAGAGGATGGTCCCTGTCACCATAATCATGACGGGAGCATTTCAAATTTCCCATTTGCCAGGTCTTGACCTGAAAGCACAGAAGCAGCTAGATTCAGGTCCACAAGCAAGGGCCAGGCCTTCTTCTCCTGCTCTTACCCACCACCTTGGACCAGTCTGAGCTTCTGAGTTGAGTAAATGCTCCCAGAAGCCCTTGCCAATTCTGAAACACCTTGAGGCCTTTTCATAGTTCTAGTCAATTCCGGGTAAAGAACATTCACAACGTCAGAGTGAGGATGGAAACAAGGGAGACAGAAGGAGAGAGCAACAGAGTCGTTGTTCTTGTGTAATCCTGAGCTCTACTATGGCCTGGAACAAATTACCCAAGCCTGGCATCCTCATCTATCAAGTGTGCAGTCACCGGGGTGACACGAAGCCACCTCTTCACTCGAGTGGTCTTCGGGTCCAGCAGCTCAGTTTGCAGTGAAAAAGAAAAATGAGCACACTACGACGTACTGTGTTTAAAGAGATACTGGCTCTAATGAAAATGTCTGAAACAATTGTCATAAATTGCCTGCTTGTTTTTCCTTCCCATCATGCTCTGTGACTTTGGAAGGCATAAAACTTCAGCTGCAGTTCTTACTTTCAGTGCCCATGCTGGGATTTAGCAAATGGGGCTTTAAGAAAAATGCAAAGGAGAGCGGAGGGTCTAGAAAACAATAAACAAAAAAACAAAAAAGTCGACAAATTATTAAGTCGATTTTTCATAAATTAAGCACACAGAATTGTGTACACGGGACCTAATGCGCCCTAGCCTCCCCAGGCACTTCACCATGGCTTTATAAATGCCATTAGAGCTCTCCGAAAGCTTCCTTGCGCATAACGAATGCTCTCATTACAACAATGCCATCCACTGTTTCTGAACCAAGGCTGTCAAGATTTTTGTTGTCCTTTCTTCTAAGAGGAATGAAAAGGGAGACTCCGAGGGAGACTTGGAATCAGAGGGAGGAGTGACAGAATCTTGGCTCATGTTCTTTTCTAAAGCCTGAAGAAGTCTTTGCCTACAGGTCTCACTGAGGCTTATTATCCCGGTTTTTCTAATCACAGCTTCAATCAGAGTGAGAACTCAAGTTCAACGCGGAGGCTGTAAAAAATATGTTTTGTTTGCCGCAGGCACAAGGACCCAAGCATACAAACAAAAGTTAGAAAACAGAACATGCCCATCTCTGTACTCATTCACAACCAGTGTCTCTCAGCTTTGCTCGGGCATGAATGAGTGAGGATGCAGGCATACTTTGGGCACTGTCTCTGTCCTGGGCACCGTGCCAAATTAGATATAGGGAGCATTTCATTTCATCTTCCCCACAGCCTTCGCTGTGAAACGCCATCATCTCACCGGCTCTGCAAGCCTGAGAACCTGGTTATTCTCCCAGGTTACAAAAGTGATTCAGAGGCGCTGCCTCTTGTAAAAAGGTCTCCTTTCTGTTTGTCTTTTTCCTCCCCCAGTCTTGCTCACAGCCTCCTTACCCCCTCATTTGACTCCCATCAAACACAGCTGGTAAGGGCTGGAGAGAGTGCTCAGGGGCTAAGAGCATGTACTGCTGTCGAAGAGGACCTGAGTTTGGTTGCCAGTACCCAAATACCCATAAGCCAGCTCCAGGGGATCTGGCATCTACAATGTCTGTGGGAAATCTGCACATGCCTGCACATACTCACCTCTTTCTCATCTCCCCACCACATACACACAGAGTCTTAAAAAGTAAATCTTTTTTTTAAAGTTCTGTTGATGAGAAAAACTCAGGCTCAAATGATCACCTCTTCCTCACTCCATCTGACCCTTCCATAGACACAGACCAGTTTTCCAAGTGGCCTGGTCCTAGATAATCCCATGCATCAGTAACAACCACCTTCTTCCTCACAACATTATCCTGATTATGCAACTGTTTTTTTTTCTAAAGCAATGCAAAAAAATAAAAATAAACATTACGAAAAAATGAAAAATGGAAAAGCTGTTTTCATTCTTCAGTGTATTTTTACAAGCACAAATTTTGTCTTTTCTTCAGGGCAGAACTACCTCTTCTGCAAATGTGAGCCCAATGACTCAGATATAAAAATCGAGACTCACCAGTTAAGTTGTGTACGTGAGATATACTAGTCTGTGCAACGCGCATGATATCAACATTTCCATAGTGCCTACTGTGTGGCCATACAGCTTTCAAAGCACTTTGAAGATAATCAATTGTCAGTGTTAGCATTGCTTATCTGAGTCACTTTGTGGGAAACAAAGGTACAGAGATGTTTGGTGACTCTCTCAAGGTCGCGAAACCAGTAGGAATCAGGTTGATTTTGAACTAGCATTTCTCATTCGAAGAGCCAAAGAATGAATATTTGGACTGTCTCTCTTGGATACACCAATACATTCTGTAGTACCTGTCAATATATTTCCTCAGCCTCTGCTAAAGCAGCAGTTGGCGAGACAAGTACAAACTTACTAGGCATTTCTCATAGCACAGCCAGTAAAAATTTAATCATTCCCCGGTGAAAGGAGAGCTTGAATGGATGTTTCTTTTCATGATTTGGGCATTTTTCCACTTGCCTAATTGGCTCTTACTTGGTTGGAGCCCAAGAGAAAGCCCCATGGACACTCGAAGGGATGCTTCCAGAGCCCGCCTCTCACAGAGCCCAGCTGCAAGGCACCGGGAAGGGATGCTGAGGTCAGACTGAAACTTGGCTGGTGTCTGAAGCCCCACAGCCGAAGATTGGCCCTTTAGAGTAAAGCTGTTACACCATTTAGAATTAAGATTCCTAAAGGAAGAAGGCACCTCGCCTTCTCCAGAAGCCTCCTCAATAAGGAGCTGAGATTTCACTCCAGTCAAAGGAAGCTGGAGGAGCAGGCCTGAGTGCTTACTGAATCCAAGGAGGATGTGAGAGCAACAGGAAGGGTTAGGAAAAGCCAGTTGGGCCTTGAGAACAGAAGGATGTGCATTCTGGAAGGGGATGCTTGCCCAGAGCTCTGTGTGCCTAAGGTACCGACTGTGTCTATGTCAAGTCAGCTAACACCCAACCCCCTCCAAGAACACAGGAGAAGCTCACTGACGACCATGTACACAGTGATGCTATCAAATGTCAGGGGTGGTAGCTACCTCCCGGGCTTCATGTCTTTATCCTCAATTCCTCCCAGAAACTTTGACCCAGATTGCCATTTTTATCCAAAGACAAAAATGAAGACCCAAACTATCATCCTCTTCTGGAGACCAGTTCCTCCTGCTGACATGTTCATCAGACTTAACTTGACTTAAACTACTGATAGCTCTGAAATCCTGTTCATTTCCCCTTAGGCTGTCTTGGATCTCTCTCTCCTTGGGTCTCCTGTGGAATCACTCTTCATCCATCTGACTGGCCTGTCCCAAACCCCCTTGCTTTCCCTCTTCTAAACAAGTCACACGTCTAAACTTCCTTGAGTATGATGCTTTAAGAACGTATTTTAGAACTAAGACAGCTATAATCATACCAGGTAGCAGAGGATGAAGAAGCACACAGAAAAAGTCAAGGTCCTGATAAAGGGCAAAGAATGGATGAAGGACTGATAAACACTGAAGTAACATCGGCCTGTTGTTGGTTACTTACCTTATATATAAGAGTAATACCAGACTTCCCTGTTCTGGTTCCTTCTTCTCGACTCCTATTTTGTACTATGGAAACTATTCTTGTTGTACTAAGTGGGTGCTTTTAGAGATCCCAATATCATTTCACCTTTTACATAGTGCCAGGTACCAGTCTATGTTGATGTCAGTTTTCTAGCTGGTTTCTAAGCTGCCTTTTGTCTCTTATGCCTAATTCTTTCTCATGTCTAGTTCTTAATTTCAGAGCTTCTTCATCCTAATGGATATTCCTTTCTTCTGTCTCTTGGCTCATTTGGAAGTCTTGAGTTGTGCTTCCTTGCTGCTCTGAGAACATCTTCCCTGCACGCTTCCGTAATCTCTCAGGATCCAACGCATTTCTTTTTATCCCAAAATATATTTGAATGTGATTTGAACACCATGCTTTACTGTTGCTCATTTTTTGTTTTTTGTTTTTTAACATATAATTAGATTTTCTAAGCATTTGTAGAGAGGGCTAGGATTAAAATAGTTTTATTTATCACTTTTTAAATTAATCACCATCTCTGGACTGCCCTCTTCTGGTTGCTTTTTTAAAGTGGTGAGGAACAGGAATACTTCATCACAGAATGTGGGTTTCCTGTTCCCCTCACCACTTCCAAGACTTTGCATTTTTAGACCTGACACTAGATAGCCATTACTTAGACTCCTGTCTCCACAGTTTTCTTAATTCACAATCAAAGCTCCAGCTCTGTCCTGGAGCAACCTTTATTTGTCAGCTTTTCAAGAATAAGGGAAGTCAGTGTCCAAGTCCTTCAGTCTTACCCAAGACTGTACCTCAACACTCTAAACCGCAACAACCCCCCCCCCCCCACACCTCCTCATCCCCCTTCCCCTGCGCAGTGTCAATGGCTGCTCTCCCAGGATAAGCTCTAGGTAGATGCTTGCTATTTTGTTGTTGTGTTGTTTTGCTCAGCTGGAATAGAACCCAGAGACTCACGCCCTGCTTAAGAATGAGCTTCTGCCTCTGAGCTCCATCCTATCCCCAATGTTAGCTGTCTTGAAGTCAGCCTGGCCAGACCACAGTATTGCTTTCTATCCCGGGGATATACACTGACCTGCTGACCTCTTGCTACTGCAGATTTGCCATCAAGAACCCCTAATTTGGGATTCTTGGGGATACTGTCATCTGCTGGTGGTTGACTGCAGCCTGTGGTTTCTCTGCCCTGGTTGTTCAGAGTCTTTTAAGGGGAAACGGGGACATGGCTACCATCTTCGTCAAGTCTCACACCATAACTTTTTTTTTTTTATTTCTCAGATCAGCATACATTGTACATGGACAAAACTTAATAGTTATTTGATGAGCAAATTGAGCGGCTAGAGGTGTCATTTTTTTCACACACTTTGGATAAGAGGCAAGAAATGTGAGCATCAAAAAGGAGGTAAAGTTTGTTTTTGTTGCCACCCACCAACTTTCCTGGCAAGAATTGATCAGGGGCATCTGATGACTGCCCTTCCTTGTCCTTTTCCCCCTCTGGCTTCCCCCTTCTGCCCTCTGCTTCCTATGCAAAGACTGAGGGACTCATGCTAACATTTGCTTAAGAAGCCTTTTCTTCTTAATTCATGAGTTAGATTTTTCTCTCACAGAATCCTTGTTAGGCTTGTTAGCAAGACTCTGCTCGCACCTTATAATGAGTTGTCAAGCGGCTTCCTTTCTTCTCTAATCTGGAAGAGTGTGTCTGATGGGAGCTGCTTTCCACGTGATACTTGCTATAATAAATTGGAAGAACAGTCTGTGACATCTGCATTTTGAGTTGGAAGGTTTAAATTGCCGAATCAATTTATTGGATATGAGAATAGTGATGTTTATGAATTATGATCTAGTCCTACTGTAAATGTTGATTTAAAATTCCTCATTTGTTTCTCTTCCATCTCTTTCTCCCCCTTCCCTGCACCCCCCAATTCTCTTACATCTCTTTCTAACCCTAAGTTCTATGCTACTTTTTCTTGTCATAGATTCTCTACCAGTTTATTAAATCGATTCCATTTGAGTGATACACTCAATGTGGATGTTTCTGGACACTTCTGGTAATGTCGGTATTTCATCTTGTTCAATTCACACTGCTTTATGGTCACACTTTTACTTTTACTTTCTCTGTTTACTTTTATGTTACTGACATTGTAATACAAAAGATTGAAATACCCAGGCCCATCTTTTGTAGTACTTACTGCAACTGTTACAGCTGATAGTTTTCCTGTAAGCACTAACTTAAGTGAATCCAACAAGTTTTAGTGAAAGAATTTCTATTTTATTTCATTCTAAATAGTACCTGATTTATCGTAAGTCATTTAGAAATGTTTCTTCATTTTTTAATACATGGTCTTTCTCTGTTTTTTATTGAGGACTAACTATTGTTAAAAACAGACACTGAGATTTTTAAGATTTGCTTCATAACTGGTATGTGCCTGTTTGTGTACATACTCTATGGGCCCTTTAAAGAAATAAATTGTATATTTTATAGCTATTGAATAATATGTTATTCTTATGGATATCAGTTCAAGTTTGTTAATTGTGTTGTTGAATTATTTTATATCCTCACTGAGCCTCTTGTTTTCATTTATACAATCTCTTAAAAGATTCACAGGAGGGATGGGAGAAACGGCTCGGCAGTTAAAAGCTCTGGATGCTTTGGAACCTGGATTTGATTCCCAGCGTCCACACAGGGGCTCACAACCATCTGAAACTCCAGTACCAGGAGATCTGGCACCTTCTTCTGGCCTCCATGGACACTGCCAAAAGATGGTGCACAAATACACATGTAGGCAAAAAAAAAAAAAAAAAAAACAACCCACACTTATGAAAATAAATAGTAAAATATGAATATTAAAAAGAGTCACAGGAAACCAGCAACATTGGTTGTTTTGAAGAAGAGAACCAAGTGGCTCTCTTCCTCCTGTGTCTGGATTTTGCCTCTTGGGAAACTGCAAAAGAGCCACCACCACCACCACCAACACACACACACACACACACACACACACACACACACCCTCCCTCATTCTGGGACAAAACCCAGATCATAACTCTCCCTGCTTACAGTACTTTGCCAAAGTGACTAACGTTAAATTGGAACTGAGAGTGTATTTTCCCTCTGAGAGAGCACAGAAGGAAGCGACATCCTTGGTCGAATCACTTAGTAGCCATGGCAGCTATCAAATTCATTGTCAATATTATTTCAATTCATTGTCATATTGTTTGAATTAAAGTAACCCTTATCTAATATAGTAATGACCCCAAGGGAGCCTAGCAGTGCTGAACATTTGGGTATGACAAAGGAAACCATAAGGTATTTCCCATTAATGAAAAGGTGAACAGTTTTTCATGGAAGGAGAGAAATCATCTGTTTTCCCAATACTTATGTGTCCATTTACTCATTTATTGATTTCTGCTATTTTGTGGGGGACTCGTGATTCTGACTGTTTTTCTCCCACCCTAAGATTTCTTTGAATGTCCTCTCCTGTGCTAGCTTGGTGGTCATGAATTGCTTTACTATGAATTTGTGTTAGAAAGTTTTTATTTCTCCATTAATTTGAAGTGACGATTTAACTAGCTATACCAAATTTGATTGGCAGTTATTTATTCCAAACACATAACTATATGTTTTCCTGGCTTTCAAGTTTCTAAAAGGACTGATGTAATGCCAATGAATTTGTCCTTGTAAATAGCTTGATTCTTTCTTCTAGCTTTTGATAGTCTTTGTTTGTTTGTTTTTGTTTGTTTGTTCTATGCTCTTGACATTCAAACATATGAAAATTAGGAAAGAATCAAATATTATCAACATCATAAATCATAAAATCTCTAATATAAATAAAGAAGAAAGAAAAGGCCAAAAGTAACTCAATTTAGGGTTGGAGAGATGGCAGTTGAGAGTGCTTAGAGCTCTTGCAAAGGACTCAGGTTCAGTTCCTAGAACCCACATGGCAGCTCACAGTAGCTCATCATTCCAGTTCTAGGGAATCCAACACCCTCTTCATCTCCCTATGGATTCATGCATGCATTTGGTTCACATACATACACTCAAATATACATACATACTGTCCATAATATATTATGGACACATATATTATATGCATGTGCATATATAAATATATCAACCAGGAAATTAAAAAAAACCTAACAAAGCTCCAAGGGTTAAAGGCAGTTCTCAAGAATAACACTAAATATAAATAGTCTTTAATTCTCAACTAAAAAAAAAAAAAAACAGTGGCAAACTGGATTAAAAAGCAAGACCCAACTATTGGATGTCTATAAGAAACATAGCTCAGTTGCCCAGTGAGATGACTTGGTGGGTAAAGTCACTGGCTGCCAAGCCTGACAGCTCAAGTTCAGTCTCTGGGACCCATGCAGATGGCAGAAGGAGACAACTGACCCCAGCGGTTATCTGCCTCTAGATACAGACAGGCACGTAAAATGATAACATGCAAATAAATACACAATCTCACTGACAAACAGACCAAAAGGTCAGTAATAAAAAATAATATTCTAAGAAATGAGAATCCAAAGTCAAGCTGGGGTAGCTATCCTCATGCTAGAAAAGCCAAGATTAGAAGAGTTAAAGAAGGCCGCTGCTTACTAACAAAGGGACTCATCCATTAGAAAGACATTAAAGAAGTTCAACCGATACATAAAATGTTGTAGCCAAATTTCATGAAGCAAACACTTCTGGACAGAAGGGGACAGAGATGTGAGACAGAGCAACAGTGAGATATTCTAATAAACACTATCAGTAGAGATAGAATATTCAGACCAAAAAGCTTACAGGGCAGACTCAGGTCCTATCAAGAGACCACACTGACTAATAATAGACTATTCTGTTCAATAGCTATAGATCATAAATTCTCAGCAGCTGAGAAACATAGCCCCAAACCAATTACATTTTAGGCCACAAAACAAGTGTTAACGAAAGGGAATCACTGAAATAATTTCTTGTGTGCTACCAGATCAGAATGGAATGAAGCTAGCAATCAATTGTGGAAAAAATGACAAAAATATATTAAAAATATAGAAATTGAACAAGAACAGTGGGTCACAGAAGAAATCTAGAGGGAAATTAAAATTTTCATAGAAGAAAATGAAAATGAAAACATCACTTATGAGAATCTGTGAGCTAGCACAAAGGCTGCTCCCAGAGGTAAGTTTACAGTTATGAATGACATTAACAAATCATGGAGAACTCAAATAAATGACCTAATGATGTACTTCAAGGTCTTATAAATTCAAGAGCAAGGAAAACTCAAAATTAGTACAAGGAAAGAAATAATAAGTACCAAAGCAGAAATCACTAAAATGGAAGGCAAAAAAAAAAAAAAAAAAAAAAAAAAGAAAAAGAAAAAGAAAAAGAAAAAAAAATAGACAAAAAATCCTTTGAAACACAGAGTTAGTTCTTGAAAAACTAAACAGTATTGGTAAATCCTTAGCCAAAATAACCAAACAAGAAAGAATAGGCCTAAATTAATAAAATTATAAAACTGAAAGATGATATTATAATGTATATCACCCAAATCCAGAAATTCACTAGGAAATAGGTTGGAATATTATGTTCTAATAAACTGGAAAAATATTCAATGAGTAGATAATTTTCTAGAGATTTACCTATCAACATTTATCCAAGAGTGTATTTTAAAATTTGAAAACTTAATGACAGGCAATGAGACTTTAAGCAGGCCAGTCTCGCAGTAAAGAAAAACCTAGAACCAGACTCTTGAATTCCACAAGAACTCAGAAGAACTAACCTAAAGTTTCTCAGCTGGAGGAACACACCCAACCTCATTCTATAAAAACAGTAAAACTGGATAAGGATGCAGACAAATAGCAAATTATAGAAAAATTTCTTGCTGAATATGATGCAAAACTCCTCAGTGAACTGCTTGGAGATGAAATTCTAAAATGTGATTAAAAAAAATAGGGGGAGAGTAAGATGACTCTGTGGGTAAAAGCCTTTGTTGACAAACCTGACTGCCCAAGTTCAACCCTGAGACCCACAGGTAGGAGAAAATCACCCCCACGTTGTCACCTGACCTTGACATGCACACTGAGGCACACACTTGACCCCTTCACACACGCGAATGAGTAAGTATAATTCTTTAAAAAGGTTAAACATGATTTTGCACTATGACCAAACGATTGGATGAAATTTCTTCTTTCATTTTATGTTTTATCGTGTAAACCGTACCACTAGCCTTCAACTTCCCACATCGTCGGGGCTAGCCTTTAGCATGTCCAGCTTTCTAGACGTCCCTTTCTCTACCTTCTCATAGACTCTGAATGTTGGGGACCCCCAGGTTTGCCTCACGGCCTTCCTATTTTATATCTTTTCCTTTTGTGTCATATATTAATCTTATAGGTTTTTTTTTTTTTAAGTTTTTCACGATGACCTATGTGTGGTCAAACTTTTCATCATTGTGACCAGATACCTGACAACAAAAAACGTAAGGGCGGTATTTATTTCGGCTCACGGTTTCAGAGATCTTAGTCTATAGTGCTTGGTCAGCTGACTCTGGGGTCTTGAAAATAGAACAGCAGGTGGCAGTAGCTACTAATCGTCTAGTAACTAGAAAGTAGGGGAAGAAAGAGAGAGACCCTGAACTAGGCACAGCCTACAAGGGCACCCACCTGCACTTAGACCCTATGACTTATTTCCTGAAGCTAAATCCTGCCTCCTACAGCTTCCAAAATCTCCCTCGTAAAATTTCCCCACCAAACTAATTAGTCCATTTTTTTATTTTTAAATTTGTTCATTAACACATATTAGTTATAATAATGGGTTCCATTTTCATTTCTATACAAGTATATAAAGTATTTGATTCTATCCACCTCTATTACTCTCTTTGTCGCCTCCCATCTCCCAAATTTCTTCTCCTATCATACATATATATGTGTATATACATATGTTATATACATAGATATATACATATGTAGTTATGTGTCCCAGAGTTTTATTAGGGTTGCTTATAGGATCATGAGCACCTCTGATTATACCATGATTTTTCTGTGTAGCCTTGGTTGTCCTGGACTCACTTTTGCAGGCCAGGCTGGTCATGAACTCACAGAGATCTGACTGCCTCTGCCTCCTGAGTAACAGGATTAAAGGTGCACACCGCCCCCTAGCCCCCCTCCTTGAAGTTAGGTTGCTCTTGTGTCAGCCTGAGTTCTGCCTCAGTGTCCTAGCTAAATTTCTACCTCTCCCTAATGCTTTCAGAGAGATGCGTGTCCAAAGGTCAAAGTATCTTTTCCGGTGGGCCAGCTCAAACTGGCTAGATTTACGATAACTTAAGATGAAATGAAGCTCCCCCTTCCTTATCATCCCATCTGCAGGATAAACAGTGCCCCCTATCTCCTGACAGTTAAGAGTTTCCTAGGATCACAAAAGGAATGCAAAGGGACATCCACATTTCTAGAAGATTTCTAGAAACCCCAGAAAAAAAATTAACCTTCTTATTAGTTAATCCCCCATCTTCATTTTCCCCCTTGCGATAAAGTCTGGCCACGTAGCCTAGGCTGGTCTATATAGCATAGTACAGGCTAGACCCCGACTCTCCATCTTCCTGCCTCAGCCTCTGGTGTGATTGGATGGTAAGCACTACACCAAGGCACTCAGCTCCCCTCACTGTTCTCATCCCTACGCCCGAGGGTTGAGATGTTGGCTTTTGAGTCTGCCTCCTTCTTGGCAAGGAGAAAAGTCTCCCTGACTTCAAAGCCGTCACTGTCTGAGCAGTGGTAATAGAGATGGGGGAAATCATTGTCACAGTGTGTACCAGTGACAACAGAGCACGGCTGACAAGCAGAGTATCATCAGGTGCTTCACCCAGAACTCCTGACACAACCCTGCTTGTTATAGACTGCTGCCCCAGGGCCCGAACACCTCAACTCCTTCATTTCAAAGACCGTATTTGTAAGGGTGTCTGACTCACCCGACCCTTCTGTACAGGGCGGTAACAACTCCTGGACCCCGCTCAGCCGTCCTGCCTCAAGGCTGCTGCTGTTTTGGATCCTTTCTGGGGCACTGGTTTTGCTCTGCTCTTCTGATGGCCAGTGGTGTGTACAGATATGCCCTGGGATCTTTAAACTGCAGATGCCTTGTAGGTACTCAGTATACATTTCCTGCTTGAGGACTCCAAGCAAGACTTGAACAGGAATTCAGGTATCCACCAGGCACCCGACAGGAGCTTAAGCTTTGGCAACCATTCAGGATTCACAGCTGGATTAGTCACTAGGCTTGGCTCAGCTTGGGGGTCTTTCGTTGCTCTAGGCTGTGCTTCCTGGTTTTTGAAAAGGGGTTGGCATGAATTTGTCAATCCACAGAACGGAGGGTGGCTCCTACCGCTATCTCCAAGCCTCAAGTCTCAGCCCTGGGTGACCCTGGCTCCCATTTGCCGCACCCGGGGAACAAATACCCGTTCACTCGTCTCCACATGTCACAACATCTGGACATCTGACTCAGTACCTGCCGGTTGGAAGAAATCATCCCTGGCATCAGAAGAAAACGGAAACACGTAGGCTCACAAGACAAAAGTGCCTCCACCAGGCCACCTTCTTTAAGGGAACTGATTTCCTCCGGTGTATCCTTGGAAGAGAATTGGAAGACAATCTTCACAGTAGCTCACGTCTAGGCAGAACTTTGCCTCTTCCCTATGACAGTACGGTTCCATTGTCCGGCCCTGAAGTCGTGGGAAGGATGAGGACTCTACCCAGCACGGGGTGGGTACAGCGGGCATCTGTTCGGATGTCCTACTTCTTGGTTGCCCCGCACTCCCTGTGACTGAAGTCAGTCTGTCCTGCCTCTGCACCATGTGTCTCTCACTAAATCAGCAACAAGCTCTCAGGGTTGGCAGCCTTCTCTCTTCGTTCTCACCAGGACGGCCCCAGTGATCAGAGGGACACAGGGTGCTACAGTCTTCCTTAAACAGAGACACTGTGGGTCGTCTCCATGGCACGAAGACGCCTGCTGCTGCTTCGGGGTGCACCGTGGATCGTCCTGTCTGCGTTCCTCCAGGCATGTCGATCTGGGCAGCTCTGGAAGTGCCGGCTTCGAAATGGAATTTTGGCTGGAAGGGGTTGAGCCACGCTGGCACATACTGGATGTGGGTGGTCACAGGGATAGCCCCCTACACCTCAGCTCTCCTCCTCCCAATTCTGGCATTTCACCAGGGCCTCCAGACCAACCCTTCCCTGCGCCTACAGGAGGGGAACAGGGAGGAAGGGCCCCCCCCTGGCCAGCCTCCCGGGCTGGTGGCCATGCAAACTGGCCCCCAATGGGTCCTGCCAGGGCATGCACACACCCTGAACCTGCTGGGAAGACCCTCCAAATGCAGCCTCGTATGAGTTCTCAAGACATTGACATTATATACAGGGTCTTTGCTATATAAGATGAGATGACTGGAGTCCAGTTCTCAGCAAAGTCCTTACTCTTATCCGAAACCCCTTATGCAGGCCACATTTCAGTCCACATTTCGGTCAGCACTTCTGATCTTCTGAGCTCCTGTCAGAATCTCCCGATAATCTGAGCTCAGAACAGTCTAGGGTTCCTCTTTAAACCCTTTCAAATGCCTCCTACAAATCAACCCCAAAGGCTTAGGTCATGCTGAACTGGAGCAGAAACACCCATTTCATGTATCATTCAAACACTTGATCACTATGATGAAATACACGACATAAGCAACACAAGAAGAAAGATTTATTTCCGCTTATGGCTTAGAGATGTCAGCACATAGCTCTTGGCTGCATCGATTCTGGGCCCACAAAGAAGCAGATCATTACGGATATAAGAACATGCCCCTTCTTACCCCAGCAACTCCCAAACTTATTGCAGTGTTTCTTACCTGCGCTTTTACTCATGCTTGCCTTGTACACAGCCACCCACACTGTATCCCTTATCCTCGATGGTCAAGCATTATGATCTCTCTGTCCCAGGATTCCTGCATTTACTGTGCAGACGAATCTCAAGGCACTGACTATACTCTACTGAAGTCATACCATCATGAATCAGATCTGGCCCTCAGGTAGGTTCCTTATGGGCGGTAAGAAGTCGGATCACACCCATCTTCTATCTCAGCAGCTGGTACAGGGCAGCCTGCCCTATAAAAGTACCCAACAGATGCTGAACTAATATTTTCACATGTAAATGCTCAGAAGGTTTTTTTCACATAATGCTGCAAGTCGTCAGAACAAAAGGGTAGCCACAGTACGATTTTCTTTAGTGATAATGGGCATTTCCAGTTATAGACTCTGTTTTTTTTTTTTTTTTAGAGATAACATTTATGGATTTGTGTGAAAACACACATGAATCTTTAGTCTTTCCCTCTCAGCATAAAAATATCTTGCTCTTAAAGAAAAGATATGAAAACTGAAATTCTCTATTAAGACCCCATAAGTGTCTTTTCAATGAATGAGAATTACCTACAATGACAGAGAGAACACATTCTATCAAACTTTCCCTGGAGCTATCTCCTATTTGGGATATTAGCTATTTCCATTTATGATAACAGCTATTCCTATTTTGGATAACAGGAAATATATATATGCCTTAGTGTTTTTAAAAGCTATTACAGACACATATTCCTTTACCTGAACTTCCCTGTAACTATTATACTCTGTGGTAAAACAACTCGAAATTCCTGTTCTGAAAGAGCAGTTTTACATTTACCCAATGAAAAACTAAGAATGCAGTCCAAGCCAGAGGAAAAAAAAAAATCTCAAAATGTCTGTTTAGTTTTTTTTTTTTTCTTTTATACCACCCCAGCCAGCAACTTTTGATTCATAATCTGCCTCTCTAACATTGGCATCCATGTTTTAAGGAAACTCTGGCTGGCTACCAAAATTTCTTTATTCCTTTTAGCTACTTAACTTGATTCTTAAAATGCCAATATTATTAAAGAGCATCTCAAAACTTTATCTTTATTTTTTCCCTTATGCGGTTTTATAACTTCCCTTATGCAGTTTTATAGCTTGAAAACACCAAATAGCTGATTCATTTACCATTTTCTACTCTTTGTATTCAGACTATCTCTCTAAGGAGTATGTGACTATGAGGTACCTACATATAACTGACAATATTACCAATGGCTTTAAAGGTTGTTATCAGGAGAAAAACACATTGGTTTTTCCCTTATTTTAAATAAAAAAAAAGCCTTGAATCATAACTGTATAACTTGTAACCAACTCTACATCAAATATGAGGGTAATAAAAGAAGCCTATAATTATCACTTTTGGTAAAAAAAAAAAAACTGTCAGAATTATCTGTATGCTGTGAGAAAGTAGCCTGTTTCAACACACTTAGCAGAACATCAGTTAATGTATATGTAATAATTCCAACATTAGGTATAATTTCTAAAAATGAAACTGGAGTCTTTCTACATTAACAATGTTTAATTGTCTGCAGAAATGTAAGGGGCTAGTGCTAGTCAAAACTACCAGGAAGAAAAAAAAATGTGTATTTTTTGAAGTGAAATAATCAATAGTTTACACCTGGTTCTCACTGAGATTAATCAATTAAAAGGCTAATCCCACTAAAACAAGTAAAGTCTGTGTATGGTGATCCCTTCATTTATCCCTGCTTTAATTTCATCTAGTGTCTTCTCAATTCATTGGAAAGTACATTGAACTGGAAGTCACAAAAAAAAAAAAAAAAAGGTTCTACCTCAATTCTATTGCTTACTAAGCCATCAGGATTTAAAGAAAATGGCATCTCTGTGAGATTTAGTTTTTCTATCCCAAATATAGATAGTAATACCCTACGGTGCCTCCCAAATTTGGAAGGGCATGGCCTGACTTTTCAAAACCAAGATCAACTGCTTGATTCTTTTAGCCTCAAATGGAGATAGACATACAAATAAATCAAATTAACAATCTAAAGATAAAGGAACAAATCTTCTTAATAGTTAAGGCTTCTTTAAACCTCATTCAGCAACCATGTATTGAAAAAGATGTCAAATCAGGAAGGAAAACAATGTGATTTATTTTTTCATTGCAAGGGAGAACTCTAGCCTTTTACCAAAAGCACTAGCACATAGTAACAGTAATGGATTGTTGCCCTGGGTTAAACTCGCTTCCATCTGCTTCCTTAACAACAGCTTCTGTGAGAGACGTTGTTGACAATTGCATTAAGTTCAATGTATGTTATATATGATAGGAAGGTTGTTATCTTAAAAACAGTCACTCCAACAATATTCCGAAATGACTGTTTTATTGCATTGCTTTTTAACAACACCAATTGAACCATGCGCTCTAGCCCATTATCTCACCCCATGTAAGGCTCATCATGTATCATATTCAGGGTGCTTTATAGGACCCAAACTGATAAAGTAAATATATATTAAAGAGAGAGTTAATCAGATTTGGTTAACGTCTGGGTAGTCCAACAGCTGCCTGGAATTCACTATGTAGCCTGAGGTAGCTTCAAATTCTAATCTTTCCATCTTTCATCTGGGATTACAATCATGTGCTATTACTCCCCCCAAAGCCAGTCTTTTTCAGAGTTATGAACTAAGAAGTGTGTGCATCAGAACCCTGGAGGTTTTAGGTTAAGTGCTCTCTCCATAGGAATGGTGTCTTCTCTTTCGTTTTCTTCTTCCTCATTTTTTCATCTTTCTTTTTGATCAAAGACAAGCCAGGGGTTGGGGTGATGGCTCAGTAGGCAAAGTGCCAGGCAGGCATGAGGACCTGAGTTCAGATCCGCAGCACTTACATGATAAACTGAGCGTGGCAGTGGGCTCCTGTAATCCTACCATGGGGGAGATGGAACCAGGAGAATCCTGGGAGCACACAGGCCAGCTAGTCCAGCCAGTCAGTAAGCTCAAAGTTAAATAAGAGACCACGACTCAAACATAAAGAAATGAGGTGGAGAGTGATAGAGGAAACCATCCACATAGACCTCTGGCCTCCACATACACACATGTGAACCCCGCCATACACCCACGCTCACATAAAAAAAGTCTTTCACTAGCCTATAATAGGATTTGCTGCCTCTCAACTAATTAATGAATGTCATCATTATATTTAGGAACTAATCATCTACAAGTGCATTTAATATCAATCACTACTCTCCGATACCCCATTTTTTGTTTTTTAAACTTTTTATTGATTCTTTGTGAATTTCACACTATGTACACCTATCCCACTTAATTTCCCTGTGGCTTCAGATCTGCCTTTTGCCCTTGCAACCTTGCTTCCCTCCAAAAAATAAAAAATAAAAATAAAAAGTCTCATCATAAAAGTTGCAATGTGTCACAATGTGTCGCATACTGTATACATATGTCCACACATCCTTACTTGAAAATTTTATTGCCGTAAGTTATTGGTCTAGTTCAAGGCCTCTCTGGCTTCTGCTACACTATCAACACCAGATCTTTACCAGGACTCCTCTGTGATGCCTTGTTGCGCTACACTGTCTGCAGCTTTGGATCTGCAAGACAAGCCCCTTCACCCACTCTAGCAGCTCCTAGATGGGGTAAATGTTGGTGTAGGCCAGCTCAAAGTCCTGGATCTGGGCCAGAGTAGAAGCTGAGTTGGTCAGCCTGGCAGGTGTCCAGCACCCATACCACCAGGGTGACTTCTCCAGCACTTCCCAATGCTACATCTGGCAAGGGGCAGAGCTAGACTTCCTGTTCTCATGCCCTCAGGGCTGGCTTAGCCACACCCTCACCACCAGCTTTACTGTGCTGCCCAGGGGAGGTGCAGGGCCCTCTCTCCCAAGTGCTGCAGCCAATGAGGGGAAGGGATAGCCTACCTGCTCTCATGACCTTGGCACCAGCTCTCCCATCTGTCACAAGGAGCAAGGGAGAAGGAAGATGAGGGCATCTTTCCTGCACCCAAGCCATGGCAGACGAGGGGTAGAGCCTACTCTTCCAAAGGCTGCAGCCAGTGTTAGGCAGGGCCAGCTGTGCACAGTCCTTTAATATGGCCATGGACATCGACATAGGCCCCTGCTAATTCCTGGCCATGGACCTGGATATAGCCCTCAGGGACATCATGGGCCAGGACTTCACCACGGCCTCAGGTATCAGGCCAGGCTACCCACGTAAGGCTATTTCTCTTCATTCTTCAATCTATAATTCCACCTCTCTTCATAGTGCTCAAGACATTCTGCTTCTCTTTCTTTCCCATCCCTCCATCACATACCTGCACACCTCAGTGACTCCTGTGGCAGGTGAGCATCTGGGTATCTTTTACCCGCCCGCACCAACAGCAGCAGGCAGGTCTCTGGCACCCCATTTTGATGTTGATGAAACCGAGGCATAGGGAGACTGTATTGCCCCTTGACATGAATGTTACATGATGGAGCCAGAATTTATGTTCCAAACATCCTAAGTCTTACTCACAAAGCACAACATGGTAACAACCAAGACAAGAGACTGGGGCTCATTCAGTTGTTGAGGAGTATGTCTCTCTCCAGAGGGAGATTGTATTTAGAAACCAGAGACTGCATTTTATAAGTGTGTGACTTTGCTAGAAGCCCACAGAGGCCAGAAGGGAGCATCAGAACTCCTGCAGCTACAGTTACAGGCCATAGAAAGCCATTTGATATGGGTAGGGATGACTGAACGCTGGTCTCTAAGCGCGGCAAGTGCTTTTAACCTCCTAGCCATCTTTCCAACCCCAACAGATACATCTTGCTTGGGTAGAAAGTGCAGAATCCCCATCTATGGTAGCTGTATAATCCCTGTCCTCAAGACTTTCACAGTCTACTGCACTGCACTGCCCAATATGGCAACCAAAAGCCCCTCACTTATTTACGTTTAACGAAATTCAACCATTTAAAGTGATTTATTAATATTTTGTATATTACGCAATTTATAATAAAATGAAGTTTATGTAATTTTAGTAAAAACAAGCTGTAAAGTTGTTCTTCATTCGTTGTGGCTGCCTTTTGTGTGCTTGGCAGACACACATGACTGGTCCATAATCGGCACAAGAAAGCCTATCAACAGAGCCTGTGGTATTTGTGTGGGCACAGGGGAACTCGTAAGGAGGGAATGCCATACCCTTGTAGAAGTGCTGTGCAGGCTGATAAGGGTCCTAGGTGCACAGAGTGGAACCTGACTTGAATGAAGCCATGGGTCTAGACCTGCTTTTCAGGGAAGATGACAGCTAAGCCAAGACCTGGAAGGTTAAGTGGCAATTAAGCAGACAGAGAGAGAACAAATGGGTTTGGGCCAAAAAAAAAAAAAAAAGTTATTTCTTAGCTTTTTTTATTCAACATTACAATGCTGGGTCAAACACTCGGTACTTATGTCTGTCTTCAAAGAACCAGAAATGTTAAGCAAATATCTCGGAACCAGAATGGTAATGGGCCAGGGACTACAAAGAGAAAAAGCCCACAGCCTATGGTTTTCCACAAAACGCAGCAGTGGAATGCCAGCTGCCATCATTGGCTGTGAAAGTCTACTTATGCTGTTGTAATGTGGCCTCACTAATCAGAAATTCCAGCTGTCACTTCATGTCACACCAATGTAAATGCTCCAGCCTGTGGCCTGATCTCTTTAAGGGCTCACCTCTTTATCTTGCTTCAGTCTCAATCCTTGAAATGGAGAGTGTGTCAGAGAGCAGTAAGAACTGTAGCGATTTCAGGGGCCTCTTTTCCCACCATGCTAACTTCCTAATTATGGAGGAGTAGATTCACATCGCTCATTATTTTTCCCAAGGAAAAAATGTGGTAGAAAGATAATTGAGTATGGAGATAATAATCACTACTTTTCTTCCATATTTCAAGAACATAAGTTTGGTGCTTTCATTAATATGGTAAAATCATAGATTGTTTAACAGGGATTTAATAAGCCATCCACACAAAAATTCATTCTCAAAGAAACACATTTAGAAAAAATATTCATTACTTCATTTGCAAAGGATTATATGAATTAAAAAAGGAATTAGAACTGATTGACTTTGGAGGTTAGGTAGGAAAATATACACATTTTTTTTTTCTTCTCAGGACAGCAACTTTCATTTTTCTGGGGTGAATACAATTAAAGGGTTGGCTTTTTACAGAAAATAACCTTAGGCATATTGAGTATGCCATATCCTAAATTGGCCCCATCTTTTCCTTAATCTTCATTTATTTGGAAAGCCCCATGACTATTATTTTAATTAGATTTATGTGTTATTCCTTCCACAAGGTAACAGGAGGGGAGAGACGGGAGTTATTTCTAGTACTGATTATTTAAAATGCATTGTCTTCTAAAATATTGTTGATTCATAAATAGCACATGGATGACTGACCATTGTTTCAGCATACTGCTCAGGAAGAGGCATATTCTGGACCTTTCCCAGTGCCTTGTATCTGCTGAGCTTTTTTGAGACACAGAGGAGTGTCATAGCTAGTATCACCTTGGATCCACACAAAACTCCGAAACATAAACAGCATCCTTAGCATAACCTCTGCTTCAGAGGGGGAAACAAGTCTCAGATAGACTGAACTGGTGACGAGCCATCCCTCAGACTTATTCTGCTTCTCCTAAAAGCTCTTGTGGGTAGTGTCCTTTTCACTCTGGGTCAATGCAGTTGTGGGTGAGGGGCAAGGGTCGCCTGAGAATGAAGGTCATCCTCTCGTGCCCATGAGCTCATGCAGGAAGGCACAGCCACTGGTGGATTTTTATTGCAAGTACGTGACCGGGCTAGAGGTCACGGTGGTACTTGGAGAAACAAAACTAATCCTGAAGAGGAATGTTCTACTGGTATATAAAACGGGAAAGGCTCTGCCGATTCCAAGAAAAGCAGTTGCTTCAGTTGGCTTCAGCGACAATAATAGATGATCTGAGATAAGCAACTTGAAAAGAAAAAAAAAAAAAGGTTAATTTTTGCCTGCTGTTCTGGTGATTCTGCTCCAAAATTAGATAGCACATTGCTTCGGACCCTGGCACCAGCAATGTGGTGGAAGGCATTGTGAACCAGGGAGCAGGAGAGACTGAGAAGGCTGGTGTTGGTCTCACAACACCCCCTCAGGCGTTTCTCCAACTCCCTGAGGACTTTCATGAGGCCTCCTCCCCTAAATACCCTACCCCATTCCAAATCATCACTCGAAGGACTAAGCCTCTAACCCAGGCCTTTGGAAAACATTCATAGCATAGGCCCTCTGCAGTGAGGAGGCTGAGAGGAAATGCTGAGAGCTGAGGAACATCATGGGCCTGGAAAAGCAGCCACATGCAGTTCTGCTGCTACTCAAAGGCATGCAGCCTTATGGCATAAGAAACTGCTGTGATGGCTGCACACACACACACACACACACACACACACACACACTACAGTGACCAAACACCCAAGAAATAATTTATTCTTATCTTTTTATGAGTCAGAAACTGGAGCTAAATTATGTCCGATGTCCAGTGTCCTACAAAATGACAAAGCCAGAAAATGAGGGATTAACTGCAATTTTAAATGCTTCATTTAATACACAAGTTCTCATAACCTTTAACACACATTACTATAAATTATTCATTCCTAAAACCATTGCTCTAGAGTATATGATTTTTTTTTCAATTCCTTTTTAACCATTTTTTTTCCACTAGAAAAAGATATTACCATTGATGTCATTTGGTATTAAATTTCCACAATATAGTTTGGGAAGGGCAACTATTGGCATTATTCAATGCTCTCAATGGATTTCTGAGAATTCATTTGAGTGACTTTTTGTTTGAAAAAGAGAAAGTGGTACTATGAGCCTCTGGCCAGTACACCCTCTTCAAAAGAAACAGAAAATAAACTTATTGAATTCTTGGTCTCATAAAAAGTAAGGCAACGAATGGTTCAGGCATGTTGGTCTTCAGTTGTCAAAAGGAGCCAGGGAGCTCACAACCAAGCTTCAAAGTCATACATAGGTACACACGTGCATGCGTGCACGCACACACACACACACACACACACACACACACACACACATACACACACACATGCATGTGTGTACACTTACAAGCCATGGAGGAAAGAAGACAGGATGCCTTAAGGTCACATGTCATTTCAATGCTATCCTCAGGAGACTAAGCTTCAGGGAAAGATAATGAGGACAGCTGAGCCTAAGAGTAGATTAAAGTGAGTTGAACTATATACACCTGATGAAGATATAGGTATCATGCCTGGCATCTAACAGAAACCGAAAGAAATTATCTCAGTAGGAAAAGACCTTCAATATAAGCCCTAGGGTCCTCACAGGTCTGGACAGGCCAATTTGTTCTCACAGCAAGATCACCAAACAGAAGGAAGCAAATGAGACTGGGTGAAAAATCAGCAAAGAAGACAAAAAGGGTTAGGCTTTCTGGGATTCTAATTCTAATTCTAATGTTAAGATGGAATTATAAAGTAATTGTGTAATTAATTTCTTTTTAGAAATAAAATATAATAATGGAACCTCTACTTCCAGGAAGATGGGGCAGACACAGCCTTCTTTCCATTCATTACGGCTAAAAGACTTGGGTGTGATAAATGGATTAAGTAGAAGGTAACCATGCAAGGCAGAGAAGACAGACTTGCTGGGAACCTCAAGAACCCAAGCAGCAAACAGTGGCAAACCCCTGGGGACATTTGACCTCATAAGCCCTGTGCTTGGCGTGAAATAACTCAGCAATCAAACCCAACAGTGAGTACAAGGGGAGCTCAAACAAATCCTCTCTCCATAGCCAAAGGACCACTAAAAAGGCGTCCCACCAAGAAAGTAATTATGAGGAAGCATTCATCATTATGATCCTGCCAAACACCACAGGGAAACAATTAATAATGGTCAAATGGGAGAAATATACTTCTGCTTTCTCTGTGTTGTTATGAAGTAACCAAACATCTGGGGAACTGTCAGAGAAGCCTGAGTTTGGGACAAGTTTTCACCTCCTCTGTCCAACACTGTCAGTGGAGACCATTGCAGGTCCACCCACATGCAACAGACCCTTCCCCAATGCTCTATTAAGATGACACTAAAAGAGGCTTGGTGGGGCAAAGATTTTCACCATCATGGAGTAGTACTGAGACCATTGCTGTTGTGGGGTCGGCGGAGTCATGTGGGGAGTGTGAGCAGCCACTGACTTCCAGAGGTGAGAAGACCTTCCCTGCGTGTCACAAGAAACTGAACAGGGAACCTGGACTGACAGACAACTCCGCCTGACAAATAAGCCAGCACCCCTCCTCTTCCACGAAGGTGTGGAAGGTGTGATCAAAAAGCACAGAAAAAAGAATAGGTGTAATACAATCCCAAGTTTTATGAGAGTGAAATTCGCAGGATTCCGTGGAAATGTTCTTAAACTAAGGAACAGGAAATTTTAATTGAAAGAAAATGATAGAAGTGATTTTGAGATATGCAAGAGACACACTGAGAGGGAGAAATAAAAAAGAGACAGAAGTGATGGAGGAGGAAATGAGAAAAAGAAAGAAGAGCAGGGGAAGGAAGGTCATAGTAAGCAAAGCTACGGATAAATACTACAACTTTTCCAAGATTTCAAAAGTTGTATGTGACAGTTAAAGCAAAACCACAATACTGTTTGGCATCACTCTAACTATACATACATAATATGTGTATAAAATATTTAAGGTAATTCCAAATAAAAATGATAGAGAGATATTAAAGTGAGATTTCTATATTTCATTTCATTTAATAAAATATCAGTAGGTTATGAATATTTTGTATATAAAAATACTTAGAGAATTCCTAAAAATGTTTCTTTCATTCAAAAATATTATAGATAGATCAAAATGGAATTCTGAGAAGTGGTCAGCTAACCCACATATAGGAAAAAAAAACAATGAGACATTATTTAAAACAAAAACTTAATATATCTGCTAAATATGAAGATGATTACTTAAAACAAAATATGCCACACGGGGTGATGATACTGCCCCCAAGAGCCACTGACTAACAAAAACTCCAGTGTGAAACATGGAGAACCTCCCTCCATAGTAATCTTTATCAGAAAGAGGCATGTTCCTGGAAACTCCAATCACAGACGTGAAATTAAAGCACCAACCCGTAACACTGTGAAACTAGAAACTGCATGATAAGGGCAACCATTCAGAAACACAGACCAATGAAAAGAAGACCCAAAAGTCTTCAACTTTTCAACAAAGATGTCAAAAGCTTACACTGGGGGAAAGACAACCTCTTCAACAAATAGTGAGTAAAATGGGTGCACACATGAAGAAAATAAAGAAACAAGAACCCCATCTCTCACTCTTCAAAAAAAAAAAATCAATTACAAATGGGTCAGTGACCTTAATGCAGGGTCTGAAACTTGAAGATGATGGATGAATTTATAGAGAAATAACTTCAAGATAGATTCGTAGGAAAGGACTTTTCAACAAGGACTCCAATGCAGAGGAAATACACCACATACTGGCAAACAAGACTATATGAAAGAATTAAACCTTTGTAGATCTAAGGAAACAAACTATGAAAAGGCAACTTTCAAAATGGGAGGAGGTCTTTCTAAACACACAGCTGACAAAGATTAGTATCTGGAATCTATAAAGGATTCCAAATATTAAACACCCCCAAATAATCGAATCAATGGCTAAAATAATTAAACAAAGTTCTCAAAAGAAAAAAGTGCAAATGGCCGATAAATATCTGAAAAAAAATGTTCAATAACTGTCTAAGTTCCTTTTTTTTTTTTTTTTTTACAACTGTCATTAAATGCCATGATCAAAGCACTCATAAAAGAAAGTTAAGTTGGGCTCACAGTTCCAGAGGATCAGATCCCAAAATGAAGGCATGGCAGTAGGAAAAGCTGAGAGCTTATGTGAATGACTAGTGAAGTGGATACGAATGCTGACAAGGATGTAGGGAAGTGGGAAACCCTCTGATATGTAGCTGGTGAGAATGTAAAGTGATTTAGCCACTGGAGAAATTCAAAACAAATAAACAGCAACCAAACCCACCTAGCAACAGAACTCTATGTCATTACCTGTACAATTTTTGGGGGGAAAATGACAAAAGAAATCCATGTTCATTTACAACGGGGGTATTTACACATAGTGTTTCTGGTTACAGTACTCATAAGAGCCAAGATGTAGAACCAGCCAAGATGCCATTCACAGATACAAGAAGAGAAGGCGGCACTTACACACAAAGGGATTTTTTTTGTATTTTTTTATTAATTACACTTTATTCATTTTGTATCCCCCCATAAGCCCTTCCCTCCTCCCCCTCCCGCTCCCACCCTACCTCCCCTTTCTGCATGCATGCTCCTCCCTACATCCACTGCTGGGGGAGGTCCTCCTCTCCTTCCTTCTGATCTTAGTCTATCAGATCACATCAGGAGTGGCTGCATTGTCTTCTTCTGTGGCCTGGTAAGGCTGCTCCCCCCCCCCAGGGGGAGGTGATCAAAGAGCAGGCCAATCAGTTTATGTCAGAAGCAGTCCCTCTTCCCATTGCTATGTAACCCTCTTGGACACTAAACTGCCATGGGCTACATCTGTGCAGGGGTTCTAGGTTATCTCCATGAATAGTCCTTGGTTAGAGTATGAGTCTTTGGGAAGTTCCTTGTGTTCAAATTTTCTTGTTCTGTTGCTCTCCTTGTGGAGTTTCTGTCCTCTCCAGCTCTTGCTATTTCCCACTTCTTACATAAAATTCCACTCACTCTGCCTGCCAGTTGGCCATCAGGCTCAGCATCTGTTTTGATAGTCTGCAGGGCAGAGGCTTTCAGATGCCCTCTGTGGCAGGTTCCTAGGTTGTTTCCTGTTTTCTTCTTCTTCTGATGTCCATCCTCTTTGCCTTTCAGGATAGAGAAGTAAAGAAGCTGAAAAGCAGCAAACCAAGTAATCCACTTAAAAAATGGGGAACAGAGCTAAACAAAGAACTCTCTGTAGAAGAATATTGAATGGCAGAGAAGCATTTAAAGAAATGCTCAACCTCATTAGCCATTAGGGAAATGCAAATCAAAACAACCCTGAGATTTCACCTTACACCCATCAGAATGGCCAAGATGAAAAACTCAAGTGACAACACATGCTGGAGAGGTTGTGGAGAAAGGGGAACCCTTCTCCACTGCTGGTGGGAATGTAAACTTGTACAACCACTCTGGAAATCAATCTGGCGCTTTCTCAGACAACTAGGAATAGCGCTTCCTCAAGATCCAGCCATACCACTCCTAGGCATATATCCAAAAGAGGCTCAAGTACACAAAAAGGACATTTGCTCAACCATGTTTGTAGCTGCTTTATTTGTAATATCCAGAACCTGGAAACAGCCCAGATGCCCCTCAACTGAAGAATGGATACAGAAATTGTGGTACATCTATACAATGGAGTATTACTCAGCAATGAAAAATAAGGAAATCATAAAATTTGCAGGTAAATGGTGGGACCTGGAAAGGATCATCCTGAGTGAGTTGTCCCAGAAGCAAAAAGACACACACGGTATATACTCACTCATATAAACATACAACATAGGATAAACCCATTAAAATTGGTACATCTAAAGAAACTAAGCAAAAGAGAGGACCCTAACTAAAATGCACAAAGGGATTTTAAAAGACTTCTTGTTTTCTTTCATTTAAAAAATTTGAGAAGCTCATACACCAGACCTGTATTTACTGCAAAGCACCATTGTTTTATATGTAATTTGAATATAGATGTTTATATGTAACAACTTGCATTATTTCTTATAGCTGTGTGCAAATCAATAGTTATCTAAAAATAGGAACTATTCCCCAAGACTCCCTCCACACACGTCAACCAATGTTTGGCTGAGTCTCAGCATTCAATTTGAGGCACTGAGAGGATAGAGCCTCTCAGAGGATAACTCTGACAGGCTCCTGTCTGCAAGATTAGCAGAGGATCCTTCACAGTGTCAGGGGTTGGCACTCTCTGATAAAGTGGTCTTTTGTTGGGCCAGGCATCGGTTGAGCATTCCTTCAATCTCTGCTCTATCTGCTCTATCTGTATTCCTGCACATCTCGTAGGAAGGGTAAATTTTGGGTCAAAGTTTTTGTGGGTGGATTGGTGTTTCCACCCTTTTCTAGAAGACTAGTCTAGTTAGAAGATGTCCTCTTCACTTTCCACGGTTTCTGCTACTAGGAGTCTCTGACTGAATCCCCTTATCCTCCCAGGAGCCTACCCTGACTTAGGTCTCCAGCTTGTCACAGAAATGTCTCCACCCTCAGTTTCACTTTTCCCTGCAGGTCTTCTGTCCTCATGTCCTTGCTCTCAGGTCTGATGGTGGACCTGGAAATGACAGGAGCTCCACAAGAAAATCAACAGGGCCAAAGAACCAGGGCTCAGATGGTTTTGCTGTGACTGAAGCATCAACCAAGAACCATGCATGAACTGGACCTAGATATTGCAGATGGGGATCTTTGGCCTCATGTAGGTCCTTTAGTAAGGAAGTAGAGACTGCATTGGACATGGACTCAATTGCTAGCTTTTAGATCACTTTCCCCTGGTGGGACTGCCTTGCCAGACCACAGGGGAAGAGGACACATTCAGTCCTGATGCAACTTGATGAGCTCGGGTAGATTGGAAAAGGATCTCCCCTTTTCTGAGGAAAAGTGGAGGGGGTATCAGGGAGGGAGAGAGGGAAGGGGCTACAAGGATGAATAAAATAATTAATGAGAAAAATAAAAGAAAAATAGGAACTATATTAAAGTAAACAAGTTAAATATGACATTAAAAGTGTTCAACATTTGAATGGAACATTCAACATCTTTCTCCTCCTCTTATGACAAGATTTTCTAAGGAAAAGAATGTAGAAGTGACCACTTGCCTTTGCCTTCCATAATACATGGCCCTGTTCTTAGAGTTGGAGTATAAACACTTGACACAAACTTAAAGCCAACTCTCCTTTAAACTCGGCTCTTGCTTATTAATGTCAATTGGAATCTAATTTGCCCTTTGGGATTTCTAAGGATTTCTGAAGCCTCTCATTGCTTGAAGCCTCAGGAAGTACTATGTAAAAATTCCTCATGTAAAAAATTCCTATGTAAAAAAATCTGTAAGATTAAAAAGAGCCTAGAAAAACCCAACTCTGTAATGCCATGGGCAGCATGGTTAGTTTGCCAGAAAGACAAGCTGAAGTAGCATCAGAAAGCCTTAATTTCCAGGTCAGTCCCTTCAGCATGTGTGGTGGTTTGAATAGATACGGCCCCCATAGGTTCATGTGTTTGAATGCTTGGCCCATAGGGAGTGGCACTATTAGAAGGTGTGGTCTTGCTTGGCTTTCTTAGAGGAAGTGTGTCATGGTAGGGGCTGTCTTTGAGATCCCTTATACTAAAGCTATGCCCGTTGTAGCACACAAACTCCTTCTTCTGCCTGTGGATCAAGATGTAGAACTCTCTGCTCCTTTTCCAGCACGATGTCTGCCTGCATGCCACCAGGCTTCCCACCATGATGATAACAGATTAACCCTCTGAACTGTAAGCCAGCCCCAAAGAAATGTCTTCCTCTACAAGAGCCGCCGTGGGCATGGTGTCTCTCCATATGGAAACCCTAGAATGTCATCTATATCTGCACTTAGATCCTAAATACCTAAGAACCATTCATCAGAGAGCAGAGATAGAAAATAGCCATAATTTATCCAACTCTTTCCATGAGATAACTTTCTTCATGCTCACTAATTGCTTTCATTTGGTTTTGTTCCTAGGCAAAAATGACTATGGGAAGAGCATCTATTTTTTTATAGCACTTCAACAACATGATAAACAATGTAAGAGAGAGTAAACTTTATCATGTAAATAGTAATTCACATTTAGATTCAGGACCTCTTAAATGCACTCATGAGAAGGCAGGAGTTTCTCTTCATGAGTAGCCTCGTGTTCAAAGGTTACTATTTACTCCAGGAATCACCAAACAACATTAACATATCCAAGACCTGTGTGTCCACATAGTAATGGTGTGGTAGTTTGTTAGACTCCCAATCACTTCCCTTCTCTCTGCTTCAACTCCCAATTGAGTACAACCTGTGCTTATTTCATTGAGGTCTTTATATCACACTAATAACATGGAGTTTCACATTTCCTTCTCTGTGGTGGATTCACTGAGAAATGTCCCCCACGGTCACGTGTATATGAACACATATTGTGTAGTTGATGATGCTGTTTGGGAGGGTTATGGACTCTTTAGGAGGTGAAGCCTTGCTGAAGGAAGTACTTCTTGGAGGTAGGTGTTACCTGGAGGTTTCCTAACAAAGAGGTTTCCCCGGCTCTCCAGCTAGAAGCCCTCAAACAGGACAAAGATCCATGTGAGAAGCCCACATTTAAAAAAGCCCAGGCAAAACACTGGACAAATCAGTCTCTTACTTCCAGATTCCAAAGTGACCACTGGACTCAGGACACATCTACTGGACCCCCAAACCCAGGCAATATACCTTATCAAGCTCATCACTGCTTCCCATCCCTCTCTGACAAAAAAGCCCGTAACCCAGCACAGTCCGGAACCAACTAATCCCTGAATGGTCACTCGGATTTACTGCAGCAGAAGTGAGAAACCATTCATCAGGCTTTGAGGTTTTGTGTTCTGGCCCCACTTCCTGTTCTGTTCCCTCCCTCTACTTCCTGTGTGCAGGTGAAACATGACCTCTCAGTTTCCCGAATGCCAGGCCAGCCTCACTTTGTTACTATCATCCTTCCTCCCACCCCTGCTAGGATGGACTATACCCGCTCCAGAACTGTAAGTCAAAATAAACCTCTCTTCTTCTTCTCTCACTTGCTCTTTGTCAGGCATTTTAACACTGCAACAGAAAAGTAACCAAAAAAGTCCCAATTCCATTTCATCCTGTCACCATTTCATTAGTTTATGAGCCAATTGAAAATACTACAAGAAAGAAATGTGTATTTCTTAAATTCAACGTATGGTTAAGTTATAGCTACTTAAAACAAAAATTATGGTAACAAAAGGTTTCAATTAGAAATAATTTCTTTAACTCCAAACAGATGGTTAGGAAATATGGTCTGTGGGCAGGCTGTGCAGAGAAAAATGACTAATGGGGAAAAGGTCATTGGGTTGATCCTTAGGAATGTGGTTCTGGAAAATACCTTAAAGAACATTCTGTGCGATAAAAGAGTTTACAGTAGTCAGAACAGAAAGTTTTCTGGTGGGCTAATGGATCCTTCATTTGGTTAGTTCAAGACCAATGGGCAGTTCTTTCACTCTTGCAGAGTTGTTTTAGGATGTTTTTCTACAATATGAGCCAGCTTTTGAGCCTTCTCCTTACCTGACTCCAACCTAAGTCTGCCTTACAATACAACGTAGAATCATCTATTCTTCTCTTACGGAAAATTCATGGAACTGTTGGCAGACAGGTCCTGCCCTGCCTTCATGAGTCTCTGAGGAAGTCTACACAGTGTTCACTCTCACTCTTACACACTCCTACATCAATTCGCAATCAAGAAAATTCCCCCCACAGACATACCCACAGGCCAATCTGATAGAGGCAATCCTTTCATGGAGGTTTGCTCTTCCCAGGTGTGTCAAGTTGACAAGCAAGATTAGCCATCATATGGATGAAGCCTGTTCATCTCCTAATACCCTGGAAGCAGAGAAAGCAAGGGAAATAGAAGGAGGGTCCATTTCCCAATAACCCCTTCAGCTATGAATGCACCGATAGATTAACCCATAGATGGCAGTAGGGCCCTGTGGAGGTTTGAATGGAAATGACCCCCATTGACTCATAGGGACTGGCACTATTAGGATATGGCCTTTTTGGAGTAGGTGCAGCCTTGTTGGAGGAAATTTATCACTGGCTGTGGGTTTTGAGGTTTCAAATTTAAGCCAGAGCCAGCCTCTCTCTCTCTCTCTCTGTTTCTGCCTCACGCTGTGTGTCTCTGTCTCTCTCTCTCCCTGCTGCCTTCTGATCCACATGCAGAGCTCGTGGACCCTTGGATCCTTCTTGAGCACTATGTCTGCCTCTGTTCCTCCATGCTTCCTGGCATGCAATGATGGAAAACCTTCTGAACCTGTAGGCCGGCCCAATTAAACTTTTTCCTTTATAAAAGTTGCCATGGTCATGATGTCTCTTCCCAGCAATAAAACCCCAATAATACAGACCCTCACCATCCAGTACCATCTGGGGACAAACTTTTGACACTTTAGCCTGTGGGGGGCTTGTCACACCCAAACCATTACTGGTAGTATTTCCCTTTGTTTTATAACCTGGAAGCGATTGCAATGAGACAAATAAATAAAAAAGCTCCCCAAACTGGCACTTTGATGAACTCTTGTCAGAAAAGAGAGGGTGCTTTTAACCCTAAATCTATACCATTGTTGATGCTGAATTACTGAGTCTTTATTTTAGTTGTATTATTGAATTATGTTGCAGAGCATTGCATTGTATTTGCCAAAAGAAGAAATTACAAGATAATGATAGGAAGAAAATGGAGAGAATTAAGTCATTCATAGGGGTAGAGTTTTCTAGTATTTTTAACCATTGTCCAATTTTACTTGAATAAATATATATAAACTATAACAAAATACACAAAGTAATCTATTGCTAAATACAATCCACTGTGAGGCTTAGTATTCTAGTCTAGTATCTTCTATGAAAAATCCTCTGGCTGGAACTGATTTACTTGACTTTATTACTCATTAATGTGTCACCATGTATAGTTTTAAAAGTTCTGCTCCATGGGTCTTAGGGTTTGCTTTAGACCAAGACATTAATTCTCCATGTGACCCAAAGTACTTAACTTCTCTGTGCCACCATTTCCTGTCAAGTGACACTGAGGTTACAGACCTGATGAAAGTCTAAAATGAGATGTGTGTCTAAGGACAGCTTGGAAGACGACAAATAATCCTCAGAGTAGGTTCTTAGTCAAAGATGGATATCAGGACCTTCACTGCTCCAGTAAATGGACTTTATGTCACACTGCATCTTTTAAACAATGAGTTCAGGAGATGAAGCGACCCATGAACTATCATGCAACACAGCAAGTGCATTCTGAGTAATTTATCCCAGAGAAATCAAAGTGGGTGGCCACACGAAAACCTGCTCACAGATATTCATGATGGATTTATGTGTAGTAGCCTAATAATGGAATCATCCCAGATGGATTTCAACAGGTAAGTAGTTAAAGATGCTCTAATGCATACGTATCACAGAATGTCATTTAGCAATGAAAGGAAACAAACTGCTGACATCTACAATAACTAGGAGAAACCCCCAGACAGTTATCCTGAAAATAAAAACCAGTCTCAGAAGGCTACATAATATCTACTCACATTTCTACATCATTTTTGAAATTACAAAACCAGAAATAGAGGTCAGATTTCTAGAGACTAGAAACAGAGCAGTGCTGGAGGAACACAGCAGCGCCGGGTACAACCGGAGGTGAAGAAATCGTTTTGGATTGTGGCTATCCTGGTGTTGAAATACCAACGGGAGCAGGTGCGTTTGGAAAGCTTGAGTGAAACCAAACAGATCCTCATATACCCAATGATCACACATAAAAGCCAGCAAATCAGAACAAGATTAGTAGATTGAAACAAGACAAAATCCTGGTTGAGGTACAGAGCAAAGTTCTTTCTGCAAGAAATCACCACTACTGGAGCCTGCATCGACTTTATGGAGTCTTTTTGTTATTGGTCTCAACTGGATACGAATCTATGATTTTCTTAGTCAAAAGTTCAACTAAAACGTGACTATATATAAATCTGAGCCATCCAGTTAGAAATGTTTCTTTTACACACACACACACACACACACACACACACACACACACACACACACCTCTTCAGATAAACTCTCCCCATAATAAGGCAAAAAATTCCTGTCTCCTCATGCCACCTCAGTGCTAACACCACTACCACCATTCCTACACCATCCCTACCCTCAAGTCATCCCACTCCTACATCACCTCTAACCCTATGCCACCCCACACCACCCCAACCTCTACACCACTTCCCCCACAGACTCAGCAGGGTCAGCTCCTTATACCCTCTTCTCTTGGTTGAGAACATTCCAAGTTTCTTGTCCATAGTCACTTACTACTCACCAATTTTAGAAAGTTAATCCTTTTGGAAAGGAACAAAGATTAATGCTGAGGTTCTGTATGTTACAGACAATCAGGAAATATAGAAATCAATGCAACCAAATATAGTTTGCAAAGGAATCTTTCTGGCTGAGTGCTGATGAATTCACTTTTCAGGAAAGGAAAAGAACCATAAAGAATGTTAAAGGGTGTGTGTACAATACAGGCACAATTGGGGTATTTTTCAGGGTCTTGAGCCTTGGCATAATGAATGTGGGCTTCACTTTACAAATGAAATGTTCACTGCTTTTCTCGCTGCTGTGATAGAAGCCTACAACAGCAACATAAGGAAGAAAGCTTTATTTTATTCATGGCTTAAGGAAACATAGTCCATCATGTCAGGGAAGGAACTGCATCTGGGACTCCATCTATGATGCTGGGAGCCTGCAGCACAACTCTTCTACTGTCAGTGGGTCAGAAAGCAGACAGCATGGGCCGGAAGCAGATCTGAGCTGGCTCTCAAGCCCTGCCCCTATGAACCTATGTCTGCTAGGTAGGCTCATGGGAAAGAGGTTCCACAACTTCCTAAAACAGCGCCACATTCTGAAGACCAATTTTTTGAATACATGATGAGTCTGTAGAGGATAGTTCACAATCCACCATGATATTCCACCACTGGTCCTCGTAGGCTCATTAAAGTCTTACAGTGCAAAATGCATTCCCCTTGACATTACAATACCAACACTTGTAAAATAAAATAAAAATATTTTTTTTAATTTTTATACTTCTGAGATACAATGACATGGAATAAGCATTCCTGTTCCCAAAGAAAAGAATAGGGAATGTAGAAAGGTAACAGGGTTGTTGAAATATAACGCAGAAAATATCAAACCCTTCAGTTCCATGTTTGGTGTTTGAAAATCATGGTAGCATCAATGGGCTCCAATAAACTTGGGCAGCCTTGATGCTACAGCTCTGCTGCTTGTAGCACAAATGCTTTTCTTTTGGTTCTTTCTCATTATATAGCTTTCCTCAGCAGATGCCCCATGTTCAAGCATCTTCAATATCCAGGGTCCATTAGAGCTTGGGCTTTACTTTCACAGTTTCATACACACGGCCCACTCAGGAAACTCATGTAGGAAATAAAACCCTACTACAAACTGTCTGTCTATGACTGCTAGCTAGAGTCTTGGTGTAAGCCCCTATGGCCTTATAACTTGGACTCTGTGTGACTGTTAATCCCAACACTATGTAAATAACTTTACCAAGCTTGGCTGCTAACTTGAGATGCACCCTGGACCCCTTTATATAGCTGCAGCAGTCTCCAAATACCTGCACAACTGGACTTGGGAAAATATTTTCCTACTTGGTCCTGTTTGAGCAGGGCAATTTGGAATATTTGATGGATACAGTTCTCCCTTCGAGGGACCATTGCCATTGCAAAATTAAAATTTTGGTGTTAACCTCTTTATCACCGATAGCTGCTTTGGTCACATAAAGTCTACAACTTTAATGTAGCCCATGCTCCTTGACATATCACACATTCCTACAGCTTTCTGTTCGGCTTTAAGATCTCTCATACGGTGCTCCTTAGTGGTCTAGCATTTAGAGCCTTCAGATCTCTCTCATTGTAAATCTGGCTTAAAATAGTAAGCAGTAACCATGCCAAGCCTAAATGTCATACTGTTTTGAAATCTCTTCTATCAAATAAATTCATCCATTACTTTGTATCCAGCTACATTAACTTCTCCAAACCCTGGGAGAATATAGTCAGATTCTTTGTCACAATGGAATGTCAGTGGTCTCTGGTCAAATTCTTGACAGGGTCCTGTTCACCTCTGGAAACTTGTGAGTGTGGCATTCCATACTCAATTCTATCAGCATTTTGATATTCTAAGCTCCAGTTATAGCATCCTGGAGTTTCTGCTTTTCACAAACCAGTTGTAGAGGTCTATTAACTACAGGTTTATCACGGTTACCACTGCTACTTTTTTATAGCACTGTGTGTTAAGTTTCAAACCCAGGTCAACTGCTTGAGGTATCTATTTAACATACCAAAGCAGACCTGGCCTCCAGGTTCTCCCAGCATCCTTCAGGCTATACGTGTTAGAGGATATGGCTAGCATTCCCCACCCTCTACCCTGAACTTTTCAGCCCAGGGTCTAGGCTGCCCTTCCCCCAGAGACTCTTTCCAATATAATCCAGACATTTTGGTTACCCATTTCTTTGCCTCTCTTTTGCTCCCTCTGCACCTTTGGCTTTCTGGCTGCTGTACTTGGTTCCTCTCTCCCTTCCCCTTCCTCTCTCCTGACATTCTTCAGGGTCATGACCACTTTGGAGTCTCCCAGATGTGTCTGCTCCCCATATATCTATAATAAACTTTCTTCTCCACTACAATGTAGGAGCAGTCATGTCCTTTTCTTTTTTTTTTTTTTCTTTCTTTTTTAATTCAGTGTATTAGTTACCTTCTTTGTTGCTGTGCTATAGTAACGCCTTACAAATGCAGCTCATGGTTGCTTCAGTGCATAGGTCAAAGGTATAAAGCATGGCAGCTGGGACTCCATAGTGGCAAGAGCTTGTTGGCACCACTTGTTACATCTTAGCAGATTCAAAACCAGAGAGCGTGGGCGTGGGTCGGAAGTGGAGGCTCCCTGTGTGCGCAGCTCTGTCCAGTGGACAAAAGGTTCTGTGACCTTCTTCAAAAAAATGCCAGCAGCTGGGAACTGCTGGAAAACATGAATGCCTGTGGGACGTTTTATAGGCAAACCATAATGGCTGTATTTTGGGAAGATATCCCAAAATACAAAATAAAAGGCTATATGATGAGAGAGGGCCACAGGCGATTGTCTATTTTAGTTTGCTTTCTGTTGCTCTAACAAGCACCATGACCAAAAGCAATTGGGGAAGAAATGGGTTTATTTCACAGAAAGTTTGATGCCAGCCTGGTCTACAGACCTGTGTAGACAGACAAACCCTGTCTTGAAAAACAAAAGAAAAAGGAAATTAAAAAGATTTGGTTCTATTGACTCAGAAACAATGCTCAGGAGTGCAGAACCAATCTGAGATAAATATAGTAGTATGGGAGATTTGGGTAAGGCCTGGCTGTACAGATGGCAAAGATTATCAGGTTATTAATTAATTCCCAGCTTTGGGGATGGGACAGGTAGGTGAAAATCCCTCCCACTGAAGAGGAAAACCTCTATGTTTAACATTCCTTATTTCTCTAGTGCTACCTTTGAGTATGAGGACCTTATACTCTCTACAGACAGCTGAGGCTAACTAGAAACTTGTCTGTGGAATACTGAGTATAGCCTGGAGATCAGAGCATGTGCTCTCCCTGCACACTGGTGCAGAAATGAGAGTATGGAGAGTATTTTAGACACTTGGTCTTCCATCTCAGACAGCTTAAGAATCACTGCTCTGCCTAAGACCTCAGAGAGGAGGCAAGGCCCTAGAATGCAGTTAATCTAAGAGATTAAAAATAAAATCTGACGTTAAACTTGGGCATCTGATTTGAAAAATGCTGAAGTTCTGAAAGGATGTTACCTTATAAGCTGTTATCAGAATGCCGAGAGGGAAAAAAAAAAGATTAACTTTATCACTGGGAAAATATCCCCCCATCAAAATACTAAAGCAATCTCTGAGGAGAAAAGTAAGAATTCAATTTTTACCAAGAATTCAATTCTTCTTCTCATTGCAGACAGGGCTGCTATTATTTTTTTTCAAGAGAACATTAACCGAGGAAGGGGTTTGTCAAATAAACTCTCAGTGAGGGAGGGAGCAAGAATAACTCATTTCCCCCTCTCTTATATTAAAAAAAAAGCCATTAAAAGATTGGGGTACTTGATGTATTACAGAAATTATCCCATTATTGTAGCAATGAAAGGATTTCGCCCCCATCCATTTATTCCTGATGTGATTTCCCTCCATGAAAATCTTTTGTTTTTCAAAAGTATTTGTCATGCCGCAGGTATAATTCACATTAATCAGGGATGCTATTTAACGGGAAGGTTTGAGGTACCCTATTAAGGGGACAATCTCACTCACACAGCTACTTAACAATCTGCTCCTTTCTCAGTGTATTTGCCAGCTGCCTAAAATTAATTGTCCTTAGAAACTTGCAATAGAAAAGTAATTTTGCTGCACAGCCTACAATGGGTGTCTCTTCTGGGAAAGAGTCTGTTTGATATATGTGAGGGTGGGTGAATACTTGCTGGCTGCATGCTGTATGTAGCCTGCAACTTGCAGAAATTGGTTTAATTCGGTTTTGTTTCCTTGTTTGTTTGAATCATGAAAACTTGATATATTTTCTTCTCATCATTTAAAACCAACTTGGCTTTATTTTTTCACTTGTTCTCTTCTGCTTCACATTCATTTTTAAATTTTTTTTATTTTACATATATTATTTCCCCCTTCTCTTTCTTTCCTCCAATCCCTCCCGTATTCCCCTCTTTTTTCTCTTTCAAGTTCATGGCCTCTTTTCTCATTAATTATTGTTACATACAGATATGTATATTCCTAAATACATAAATAAGACCTGCCTACTTCTATACAATGCTACTTGTATATGTGTTTTCAGGACTGGCCATTTGATAACCAACTGATGTCCCTTTTCCTGGGGAAGACCATTTCTCCAGCTCTCAGCATTCCTTAGTCACCTGTAGTTCTTTGGGTAGGGTTGAGGTCTCCTGCCCTTTCCCTCATCCACATTAACATGGTCATTGTTGGTGTCCTTGTTCAGCTCATGTTTCAGCAGCCATATTGATGAAACTTCATGGGTGTAGCTCCTGACATTCCAAGGAGACATTTTTTTACAGCAAGTTTCTTGTTCCTCTAGTTCTTACAGTCTTTCAATGGCCTTCATCCACAGTGATGATCCCTGAGCTTTAGGTTCAGAAGTTGTCCTGTAGAGGTATCTGGTGGGACTGGGCACAACTGTGCATTTTGATTGGTTCTGGTTTTCTGTAACAGTTTCTGTGTGCTGCAGAAAGAAGTTTCCTTGATGAGAGTATCTACTTCCTGAGGTTATAGGAACAAATCATTAGAATGTAGTTACAGGTTATTTTGGGTTAGCGACATGCTGGCTCTATGCTTTCCTTCAAGATCCATGACTCACTAGCCCTGTATAGTTGGCTGGGTTTCCAGTACCAGGCATGATTTTCCCCTTGTTCAGTGAGTCTTAAGTTCAATTAAAGAGATGTTGGTGACTGCCAAGGTATGTATGCCACTACCAAGAGTCATCATGCCATTTGGGTCATTGTTTTGGTTGATAGACACCAGAGCTGGGTTGTACCGTTCGTTGCTTTTCTCATTTGGTAGCTTGCATGGCATCCTCTGGTACCCTAAAAGCTAGTCCCCAGGGGAGAGCCTTTCAGATTCATTTTCCAGACTAGGTTTGATACCACAAAGTCTACATGACTTGATCCTAAGACATGTACATACACAGGGGGGACTGTGTCTCTCTACCAGAAATGAGCTCTCTACCAGAAATCCTAGCTCAGGTGCCCAGGGCCTAAGAAGAGAAGACTGAACAGGTGGCATTTGCGGAAAGAAGGATTTCTCTAAGGCTAGAAGAAGAAAAAGAGAAAGCAACAGAATTTCCAGGAACAAAAATAATGGTCTGATGATCAGATCCCAGACTAATCAAATGTGTCATACGACAAGGAAGACAGAATCACAAGCATACCATGGTAAGCTATGAGTGACACAAGCAAGAGAAATGGGACTGTAGAGACCATGGGCACCAGAATCATAATCACCTCAATGTCAATGTGAGTACCTTTCCTCTGTACTTCAACTCTGACACTACAGGGGACCTTGGTTTTATGTTCCAATATCTATAGGGTCATGTGGAGGTGAAACCCTAAGAGGCAGCCCAGGAGTCCTTCCTACTTACTCTCAGCAGTGTGGAAGCCCAAGATCAAAGAACAATTGCATTGAGCTCTTGAATTTCTTTTAAAAAGTAATTTTCATTAGTTTACTAATATTTTATTAAATTCCTTTAAGAACTCAATGTAATTATTTTTTGATCTTGCCCACCTGAGCTTATGGATTGACGCTGAGCATTCCACAAACAATATGCAACATATAATATTTTCAGTACACACACATACAAGCACACATACAGAATAACATCAGTACTAGGTGCCAGACCATTCCTTTTTTACCTCTCACCAACTGACAAATGCAGCATGCTACACCACGACAGTAATTGCTATAGATTCCTAAATTTACAACATTAAAAGTTTTATATTAAAGACAATGTATTACATGTATTCAGATAAGGTGTGTGGGTGGGTGCTGGGGCTAGAATGGCATTCTGGGAAGAAAGATCAACCTTTGACTTATTTCATTTAGAATTTGGGTACACTCCAAATAAGAAATGGTTCTCTCCTCATTTCTTCATTATAGTGGCCTAATAAATCCTTCTTCATAACAATATCATTGCAGTTAGAAATAGTTTGATTTGACCTACCATCTCTGTCTGGCTCTCTCATATTTCACCGAGGGTAGTCTTTCTCTATTATGACAGTTTAGTTCCAAGGAACTGCTTTTGCAGGGAGTAACTATTTTCTATTTACTTCTTAGATGTCCAAATACACCCACCAAAGTGTCTTCCTTTACAACATGCACCATTCCCAGTACCAAGATTCCTTTCAGACACTCCAAGCTCTAGAGAAACAAATCAAACATTAAATAAGAAAAAATGACCCCAAAACGGGTCATAGGTAGAGATCTAGCTTGCTTTCCCCAAATTATGAACATCTCACTTGGGGAATCCAAAAGACAGAACCCGTAGTAGAAGTGGAAATTTCAAATAAAATCTCCACTTTTAAACGAAGCTCTCTCTCAGTCAAGCAGATCTAACGAGACTGAGCCAAACCCCCTCAGTTCCTAGCAGCAGATGGCAAAAAAAGGAACTAAATCCATCAGTGCCAAGAGGAGAGAAGCAGGCACAACTGCTTGTGCACCTGGTTTAGATAGAAATCAATTAAGGGGAAGAGATATTACTAAATCGATCGCAGTAAGCCTTGCTGATTAGCCTGTTTCTAACGCATAGTCAGAAATGAGAGTCTGATTTAAATGAAACAGTGGTGTAATGACGGCAGGGCAGAGTCTTCATAACACAATTAGCCACACTCTGGCTCCTCAGCCACGCTCCTCGGTCCCCTAGACTTTGCCGGTCAAACTTCAGAGCCACAGTCACAGTCAGAATTTTAAAGCCCCTTGTTGGCCTGTCCATGCTCACCCACTTTCGTTTTTATTTTAAAACTTCCTGGTAGAAACTTTTTTCCTCCTGTGTAAGTGTCTGTGAATCTCACCCAAGGCTAGGTTTATGTATGAATGGAGAGGTATGGATATATGTCTGCAAAGATCTGGGATTCAGATTAACACCCCCCACACACACACACACCCCTGTTTCTCTGTCTCTGCCTCTCTCTCTAAAAATTTTCTGAAGAATCATTTTCTTTGATTAAGAGGATATTCAGAAAACTCTGGCGAAGGCAAACATGGTGAGCTAGAGGTTAACATTCAACATATTTCAGTTTCAGTAGAAACTACTGAGTGGGGAACAAGACGCAGAGAGCTCTTAGAGGGGAAGGGAGGCAGAGCTGAGCAAGAGATCCCGGCTAGCAGCATCTCAAAGAAGGCTGCATAGGCTTTCAAAAGCCAGGGCCTGGCTGCCTGGCAGGCACAATGGCCTTCCCTCTGGAGGAGTGGCATCAACCTCTAGCATTGCTAGCAACAAAATCGAGGTGAGAACCCTCAGTGTGTCACTGCCAAACTGTAACAGCGTTCTTACCCGCAAAACCGGAGAAAGGGAAGCACGCTGCTCTTCCTGAGCACAGATATATATGGGGGCCTCACAACGGCCTATCACCCCTGTGCCTGAAAACGATCTGAAGCCCCTGGCCTGCTCCTACACCTGCGCACATGGGCACAAACCTGAACGGGGATTTGTAATTAAAACCAAAACTCAAGAAAGTAACATCGGAAAAGAACTATGAGGCACGAGAGTTTAAGGATTGGAAGGGGCATGGCTCTTATCCATTCAGCAACTACTGCCCACCTTTCTCCTAGATGTCACCAGCGCTCTGAGTGAGGGTGTGCAGCAACCAGAGGATGAGTCGGTAGGCTTAGGGAGGAGATTCCAAACGTCTAGCAAACTTCAGGAGGCAGTTGAGGGATGACAGGCAGTAGCTGCCATTCTGCAGGTCCTCCGCCATTTGAGTAGCAACGGATTCCATCCTTGCCTTCTAAAGGCAGCACTGGGAAGGGAGATTGGGATGATCTATGTATGCAACAACACTCTAGATAGGCTCGGGGAAAAGGAAGGCACAAATGCTGTCGTAATGATGAGAGGTGGTTGTTCTTTTTTCCTTAATTAAGATGGCTTGTAAGGGGCTTCTTGCCACTCGAGGTGAGGATGCAGAGGCCAGCAGCATCAAGCCCACCTGAGAGCTTGTTAGAAAGGAGGCTTTCCGCTGCACTTGATCTGCATTTTAATAGGATCTCCAGTGACTCGCTCGAATATTAAAGTTTGGGAAGGGCTAGATTAAAGGATTAGCCTCCAAGCCTCAGGAGGCGTGTCTCTTACTACTACGGAATTCTCTGTGTGCAAAATTAAAGTTGTCATTAAAGTTGTAATTTTAAATGTATTAAAATAAAGGCCTGTGTTCCACCCCATACACCCAACCTGAACACTGGTGGGAAAATCGTCCGGGTCCCGCCCCCACCAGGAGAGCTAAGTGATATTCTTTTCCTCTTAAAAAAAAAAAAGTTTAATTATGTATATGTATAGGCAGAGTATGTGCACAGAAATGTCACAGAGACAAGAATGGAGCACAGAGTCGGCTACCCTAGAGCTGGTGTTACAGGAGGCTCTGAACTACCCTAGCTGGCACTTGAGTCCTCTGAAAAAGCAGTATATGCTCTCAGCCACGGAGCCATGTGTCTAACCCGAGTGACATTCTTGTTCCAAGTTATGGCATCTTGACCACAATCCCAACAGTACCCCTTACTCAACGTATACACATGCGCACACACACACACACACACACACACACACACAAACACACACACTATCACACTCAGGAAAAGTAAAAATAAGTAAGCAGTCACTTTCATTACAACTTAATGTCTTAGGAGTTATTAAATGGTCAGAAAGTTGCTACGTGCCGTCTCTTGTTCCACTAATGGTGTTTGAATCTCAGGGTTACAACTGAGAATTGCACAGTCCCTCGAACACAGATGCACGGCTGTTCCTGCCTATGACAGCGGCTGAGCTGGAGAAGAATTGGGAAGCACAGGGTCTGAGGTTTATTTTACCTAAGAGGTGGCGACCCTTTGAAGGAACTTACTGCAAAAGTGACAACAGGTAGAAGCATCAGTTAAAAAAATATACAAAACCAACCAGACAAACAAAAAACAGGTATTGCCCATTTATTTGTACCTACCATTGGGAAGAGTAATTTCTCAGCAAAATTATTTTTGGCTGTAGCCTCCTTACACACACATGGCAGGTTGGGTTTGAGGTAGCTGGTGTCCTAGTTTGCTGTCTTCTGCTGTGACAAACTCCATGACCGATAGTACCGTTTGGGGGGTAGTGTTCGTCCCAGTTTACAGGTTACGTCATCTTTAAGAGAAGCCAAGGCAGGAGCTTAAAGCATCAGCGGTGGAGGAACACTGCTGACCGCTCACACTTGACTTGATCAGTCACCTTTCTTGTACAGCCTACACCTACCTGCTCAGCGCTAGTGCCAGCCGCTGCGGGCTAGGCCCCTCCTTCTTTAATTAGCAATCAAGAAAATGCCCTCACCCTCGTGCCCTCAGGCCGACCCGAGGGGGGCACTTTCTCATTTGGATTCCTCTTCCAGGTTTGTCCATGCTTTTGTGAAGCTGACGGAAACTAACCACATCCCTGGGTAAGCTAAGCTTGCCCAGTGGTAGAGTGCTTGCCTAACAGCGACAAGGCCCTGGGTTCAATTCCCGTTCCCAGCACCAGGAACGGGTAAAACACTGGACTATGGTACTCTGTCTCTGCTGTTCAGGGAGGAACCAATAGATATTAATTCCATTGCCAATCATGGGACTTATAGAACATTTAAATTTTATAAAACCGGGAGGGCCTAATATTCTGACCACAATACAGAAGGGAATTCTCAAAAATTCGATGTAAGCAGAGCATCCTCCCCTGTCCACTGCCTCCTTCTCAAGAACGCTGTTGTTGTTTACAATAAAGTATCTGATAACAAGGGCAAAGAGAGGCCAACTGCACCCACCAACATGCCAGGCTTTGGACAGACTCTGTGTGGGACTCTATGTTTCGGACAAAGGGTACTCAAGATGAAATGGACATGAAATGCCTAATTATCCCAGCTGTCTTTCGTCAGAGCTTCCAAAAAACCATTAGAAGTTTGTATGTGACAGTGCAGATTTTTCAGTTTTATTTATAGGCACATACTTATAATCAATACCGTGACGGTGTCCCCTGGAAACCTAGGAAAATACAATCTTCCATATGCAAAAGAGAGGAAGAGAGGAAAAAGTTCCAGTGCCACACTGTAATTCTTAGCACTTTTTAAATTACCTGTCACATCTGCTATTAAAATTGCCAGCCTCTATTTATTTGGAATACGGACTGTACATTAAAATTTCATTTTAATAAATAATAGGAATGAAGTTGTGACAGCCAGAATCATCACAGTCCTTGACTTTAATTCAAAGCAATGAATACTGAGCTCTAACTATACACAAAGCACAGGTGGTCTTAGTGACACAGGAGACTCAAAAAGGTGACAAGGAAGTCATGGTTTCTATCCCCTGAGATCCTTCACCAAGTACTATTCTTTTGACGTTCAGCTTTGCCACAAAACAGAAGCTGTATATTGCTGACACACAAGCAGAAGCCTGGCCCATTTTCAGCAACGGAGTGTCAAGTTTAGGAAGAAGAACGTGCAGATCATCCTCCTGGAGGCAGTGGGCAAGAGGTGCCAGGAGGATTCCACCGACTAACGCACCTATAACCCCAAACAGGAGATTCCTGGTGATTGATGCACCTGTGGAAAGCTTTTCGGAAGAGAGTCAATCTTCTTCACAGCCTTCGAAAACCAGTGTGGTTTAAGGAAGTTGCAGAGAGGGAACTGCATAATCTATAGGGGAAAAGAATCACATTCAGATGACAATCAGGCAGCCGGGAGAATGACTGGGAAGAGCTTAAGCTCGGAAGCCAAATTTGGGCTCAAATCTTGGCTCTAGCATTTATTAGCTGATGGTCAGGGCAAGCAGGTACTTGGCCTTCATGCCCCTGATTTCGCTCATCTGTAAAATATGCGTAACAATGGGGCAGCCCTCTCAGACATTTGATGCAGACTCCTGAGTTGATATTTTCAAAGCACTAGCCCAAGCAGGCTGGGAACAACTCCTCCTTCAAGCATGTTCTGGGAAACAGGTTTAGGAGAGCAACATAGAAATTTCTTGTTGAGGTTTTTAAATGGCTTGGGGAGTGATCTTAAAAGCAACAGAAAGGTGCCTAACACTTTTATATCGGTTACTTTTCTTATTGTTGTAATCAAATACGTGACAAAAGTGACTTACTGTAGGAAGAGTTTATTCTGGCTCACAGTTCCAGGGCACACAGTCCATTGTGGCAGGGAAGTTGTTATGGTGGAGGAGTTTGAGGAGGCAGCTGGTCAAACGGCCTCTGCCTGGGGAAGCAGAGAGGTGCTTTCTCCTTTTTATTCAGACCAGGCCTCAACCCTGAAATGGTGTGAAATGCCCATCAGAATAAAGGTGAGTTTCCCCACTGTGGTTAACCTCTCCTGGACCATCCCTCACAGCCAGGGGCTTGTTTCCTAGGTGATTTTAGGTCCTGATGAGTTGAAAATATTGGGCATCGTGACCTTGAATGGATTAAAGATGAAAGTAGCAAGGACTCATTACTGAAACACCAAATGCAAGGGCATTCTTTTTAATCCTTACCTCTATTATGGATTCTTCTGTCTCAAAAGACACCAATTGTTCTTTACTGCGGGATATTTTTATTTCACTTCCCTCGCCTTTTCGTTTTGTTGCTTCTTTGTTTAAAATGGTGAAAGTCTTAGGTCTCTGTAAGGTTTCAATGACTCTGCAGCCACTAAGCTGAAGAATGACAAACCTGAAAATGCCAACCATAACAAAAGGCTTTCTTCTCTTCAACCTGTTCTATAGGAAAGAGTATCTGTTTAAAGCAACTAAGCATGGACATATTATATGCACATTTTCAGCAAATGATTAGATTCATTGAGTTCATAATTTATAAATGTAAGAATAAAGAGACCCAGGGGTATATTCTAAATGAGGCTAGATTCGGGAATACAGAATTAATCACCCCACCTAGTGTTGAAACATCAGATTTATTATATTTAATTAAGTTACTCAATGATCTTGCACTCTGATAAGTTGTCTTGATACCAAGTGTGGAATCCTAGATATTGCAGCCAAAAGACACATAGATTCTTCAAATAAGATCTTTTTCATTATGAATAATTTTGTCCTATTTAATCTAAGATCTTTTAAAACTAAATACTATTCGCTTGTGTTGGACACTCATACAAAGGCCTTCCTTCCCTCTTAGCTTCATCTCTGAGTCCAGCCATAGCCAGGGCTCAGCCTCCTAGCCTCCTTCTCAAGCTTTTAGTATTTGATATGGGTGTTCACTTGTCCCTCCATGCCTCGACACAATCAAGGGAGAACAGCAGAGTCTATCATTCCCCAGGGCAATGTTCACCCTGTGGAGACAGGGAGAACAAATAATTGCTCCTCTCCTCCTTAGGATGGAAAGTTCCAATAAGTGTCCTCCTGTGACCAAATGGTCCTGTGACATCCACTCATGGTCACAGGAATGCCCACTCTAATTCCTCCTAGCCTAGCCAGCATTCCTCTTTCCCATTTCCAGACCAGCTACTTTCCCCATATAACCAACCCACTCTAAACACTTTTACTCAGACTCTGCTTCAGGAGTTCTTCAGCTGCAGCTGTCTGAAAGCTCAAATCCTGCACAGATGTAGCCCATGGAGGCTCAGTCTCCAAGTGGGTTCCCTAGTAAGGGGAACAAGGACTGTTTCTGACATGAACTCAGTGGCTGGCTCTTTGATCACCCCCTTCCTCTTGAGGGGACAGCAGCCTTGCCAGGCCACAGAAGAAGACAATACAGCCAGTTTTGATGAGACCTGATAGGCTAGAGTCAGATGGAAGGGGAGGAGGACCTCCCCTATCAGTGGATTAAGGAGGGGCGTAGGGGAAGAAGAGGGAAGGAGGGTGGGATTGGAAGGGATTGAGAGAGGGGCTACAGCTGGGATACAAAGTGAATAAACTGTAATTAATATAAAAATAAAATGTAGGGAAAAAAAAAAGCTCTGAAAACCAAAATAAATAAATAAATAAATAAAATAAAAGCTCGAATCCAAATAACAGAGTATTGGTCATTCTAGCAACTTAAAGTGATATCAAATATCCTTTAAAAAAAATCAATGGCCTGTCTATAGAAGGTACCTTTATTTTAATTTAGAAAAGGAAGGAGGAATGTTACAAAAATATTCCCAGCAGCAGTCTGACTTTATAGCATTCCCTATTTTAAAAATGGTTTGGGGAAGCTTTGGATAGATAGATACAGCAAACACTTCTCCACCGCTCCTGACTTTGCCTCATCCTGCTGAGCAATCCCTTGTTGAATTCAAGGATGTGCTGAATCGGAGTAAGGCTGGAACTTGAGTTTATACCAGATGTAATAGCTAATGTAGTCTTTAAAAAAAAATTAGAGTATGCCAAGGGTGACTTTTTTATTTTTATTAATTACATTTTATAGGGTGACTTTTTAAAAATTAAAGATCCCCTGGTTACTAAGAAGTATCCCATTATCTTGACAAACTGATTTTATATGGAACATCTTTGTTAATGAAAGGAATGTGCTCTGTAGATAGGAAACGTCAGCAATGTAGAGATGACCCCAAAGCCCTAAAAGCCGGTACAGCATATTAGGACCATTTTTAAGTGAGAAAAATGTTCATTAAGCAAGATGTTATATAATCGTAAGTGTACTGAACACATTTAAAAATGCATCAGAAAGCTGAGGAAATAGTCAAAGACACATCAAAAGAAGTTCTCAACCCAAGAATCATGACCCCTTTGGGAGTCGTGTGTCAGATATCCTGCATATCAGATATTTACAGTATTATTCATAGCAGTAGTAAAATTACAGTTATGAAGTAGCAACAAGATAATTCTGTGGTTGGTGGCGACCACAACATGAGGAGCTGTATTAAGGGGCTGCAGCGTTAGGAAGGTTGAGAACTGGAGACTTTGGACGAAATGGGGAGGAATTGCGTGGTATCTGTGGTGTGCTTGGTAGTTCTGTGATGAAGCAAGATTAGGCCCCTAGGGACATCCAACACTCTGCCTCAGAGGTTTGGGGATTATGAGCATCAAGAAATAGGTACCACTTACAGCAACATATGTCACGATTTCCCCCATGCTCAAGACAAGGAAACAGAGGGCTGAGTGAGCAGCCTGCTCTGGAGCTCCAAATGGCAGCAGCTTCATAGATCTCTTCACTAATATGTTGAGACTTTTTTTTTTCCTCTCCTTTTCAATCATGGCTGTCTCAGTAATGCTTAACTCGGTACCTGTTGTAGAAGATGATCAACAAATATTAGTTTGCAGTGAGTAATTATTAGGAAAAAGACATCATGATCACCTTTCTTGTTTTCCCGGGAACATCAGGAAATGTCTTAAAACCGTTTCACTGCTGTTTGCTCGTGTAGGTTAGTGTCAAAGCTAGCTCTGCTAATATAGCACCACAGCACTCCTGAAGTGTGCACAGAATAACAAAACCTGTGATGCCAAGGTGCCTATCAGGGAAAAGATTTTAATTCCAAATTAAAGATTACATTTTACCACCAATGTCCAGTCCAGTAAATGTAATCATGAACTAAATCCCATTGCTATCACAAGTAAATGGTAAAATATTTCCCATTTCATGACTTTATTAGGATGCAAGCTGTCAGCCTTGCACTAATTAACCTCAGCTGTTTGCATGTGCACAGGTACCAAATGGGAAAAAGGTAGAAGAAAGAAGAAAGGCAAAAGTCTGCCTCGATGGAACAAGTTTGCCTTAAACTGGGCTACAGTGAGACAAGGTCTACTTTTTGGATAGAATTTTTGACAACTGTCCATTCAAAGAACCACAACTCAATTTGCCAACTTATAAAGAAAGTCTTGCTTTTCTATGTTAGTACAGTCAACCTCTTATAAATAACCAACTTACATGGTGGTTTTATTGCCTGGATGTTAGTTTCCAGCAAGAAAAACAAAACAAAACAAAAGGCATTTAAGTTATTTTAAATTCAATCACTGGTGACAAATGGAAATGGAATTTCAACAAGAAATTGGCTTCCACTGTGTTGAAAGGGCTAGTGGTGCAAATTGGGTAAAGATGGCTCCCAGGACTTAGGAATCATCACTCTCTTTATCTTCCCCACCTGACAGCGCCTGCTGCACTGTAGGACTTGGCACTGCCATTTAAGGAAAGACCCAGCAAACAGGTCACACACTTGCCGACTTTGCAGGGCCAGTATCCACTGTCTCACTGACCTTGCTGGAGCCACTGTTTCTGTGTTTCATCCAGTCCTCACCATTCAGGGGCTGCGTGCCCACTGATACTGCCAGGGTCCCTGCAGGCATCATAGCTAGCAGCGAAACAATCCATGAAGAGGTAAGAATAAATGCTTGGTTCAGCCCACCTTAGTTGGTCTGGATCAAACTTCTACAGAGTCTGATAATAGGCAGCTTATTGCCAGCATATTTAAACACGGTACAATTTGGAGGAAACTGTCCTGATGTAAAATAGTCCCTGGTGCACAAAGAGGTATAATCACATCAAAATGCAACTCAAAGTTCATGTCATTTCTTCCAAGCAGATGAGTTCTAGAGATGGCTACTTGTGTTGATTAAGAGCCAAGGAAAGGATCCGGCATGATCTCTATCATATGGATAGCATAGAGGTCATTTGGACTATTAGCTACCTCTGGTCCTGGCTGTGGGAGCTTGGGGGGAGTCCCCAGCTATACAAATAATGTAAGAGTCATTTACACTATTGGGTATCTCCAGTCCTGAGCTTGGTATTGTCTGGTCCTTTAGATAACATAGATCAACAATGTTAATTACCTTCAACTCCCAGCCTCTTGGATGGGAAAACAGGTTAGATGTCTTTTCCTTCAAGAGGACAATCTTGTGTGTTTAATATTCCTGTCTTCCCAACAGGGAGCAAAAGTGGCTGCTGTCTCTCTCTCACCCATCCATGCGAATGCCTCCTGTAGGCAGATCATAACAAAATTCAGTATGTATGGCTTTTCCTAAGGATAGATATGAACACTATCTTACAGCCTTCAAATAGTTCTTACATATTTTCAGCAGATTTTTTTTATTCAGGATTCACACAAGATTCTTCATTGCCCTTTATCAGAAATAGTTTCATTTGTGACAAAATAGCAAATGGATAGACTTAAAGAAATATGGTGTTTTAGGCTTCTACAATAAGGGTTCCAATGGTAACCCTTATTTCTCCTGTAAGCCTGAGATGCTAAGGATTGTGGGAGAATGAGGCTCGTTCTATCTAGTAGCTCTGGGATGACAATCAGAACAACAGAGCCTGTGGAGAGCATGGAGCACAGAAGCTCCTACCCGGCTCCTGTGCTCCAGGGTCTTCAGAGCCCTGTCAGTGTGTGTGTGTGTGTGGTGTGTGTGCTCGCACACGCACGTGTTCCCACAGAGGGAGGGCCGCTATGGCCAGAGGATGGTGTCTCTTCTAGAACTAGCAGCTGAGTCCTCCCTCCTTTGTCAGACATGTAGACAAGAGCATCAGTCTTTGGTCTTCATTGTTCCTGTGGTTCCCCCATTTTGACATCTCAGCAACTGGATCTGCACCCCACTGGGAAATGAAGTAAAGTAATAACACATGCCAAAGAGGTAAGAAAGCAGGAGGAGAACAGTATTTCAGAATTTCCCCACAATTATACACCCCCAATTGGCAAACACGTTTTCTGTAACAAAATAAAATGTGTCTTAAGGCCTAAAGCATTCATAAGATGAATTGAAGTGTTCCTCCAGGGAATCAAGTTAGCACACTGCAAAGGCACCTAACATGAAAACAGTATCAGAGGATGCATTGGTCTTCAAAAGACATATCCTAAGACATGCAAACCCACATGTGAGACAAGGCTTGCACACTTTCTTGGGCCTACTTTGGTGCCTCCCACACAATTATCATCCCACCTAGGTGTCAGTGAGTAAGGCACACGAAAACTATTTCAAAAATAGCCAACTTCTTTTCTTGGACAAGTTCAAACTTACATCACTCTTCTCACCTGCTTCATGAGGAGATATAATGACAGAAGAGGAAAGAATGAGGACAGCAGACCCTGAGTCCACTCACAAGACATCATCCTCCACCCTAGGACAGAAGGACTGTGGTGTATTTGCTGGTGCCATTTCTGTCTGAAAAAGCATCCCATCTGGAGATGTGCTTCAAGGATGCTTTAAACCCAAAAGCAGATGTTCAGAATGTTCCTACCTTGTGGTAGGAAGAGATGATAAAGAGGGGAGAGAATACGAGTAATGCTAACACACATAGCTTACTTCCAGAATTTTGGGGTGGTTCAGTATCAGGGCCCTATCAACACAGTTATAGTCATAGGTAAAAATTAAAATGCAAAGCAGATGACAGTTATCATTAGTGAAAGTCACCACTATTTATTTAACAAAAAAAACCTAGCTAAAATAATCACATAAAGGTCTAACTAAATTATGCAAATACACTTTTAAAATTACCAGCAGCAAATGTCACTGAAAGCCTTGTAATGCCTGAGCCCACTTAATTAAATTAAATTAAAATCAATAGTAAGGCAGATAAGCTACTATTGTGATTATTATTCAATAATACATTGATTCTGTTTAATGTATTATGACCAAAACATTTGTAATTGATAGGTGTAAAGATTCATTTTTGCTAGCAATATGACTGGAAGCATAGAAAACATAACTTTCTGCAGTATAAAACATTAAAAATAGATCAGAAAAAAATATGTAATACAGGCACAGAAAGCACAATGGATTTTTCTCTACATTAGTAATGAACAGCCAGAAAAGTAAAGAGAGGCAAATAACGTTTTAATACTTATCATCATATATTGGTAGCATCAGAAACTGTCAAATAAATTGAGCAATAAAACCCATAGGTGAAGAAAACCATAAATCGTTATTAAAAATAGAACCAAGATTTGAATGATCTGCATATGTGTTCATTCACTCGAAATCCATTTGCAAAGGGGTGGTTTCTGGTTTGAACCCCAAGAAGGCTTCTGAGGACCCCTGAAGGTGAGGCCAGGTAGTAATTCCAAAGTCCATCTAGAAGAATAGATGCTCAAGAATGCTTGAGACACCAAATGAAGGCAACCAGAGAACAATACCATGAGATAAGACCAGGCAGTGCTATGAAACAAATGCAGTCAGTACTGTCAGAGTACTAGACAGATCAGTGGAGCAGGACAGACACACGGCATTCCTATGTGACGAAAACAGCACTTCAAAAAACTGGAGAGTGGGCTTTATAGAATAAATGCTGCCTCTACAATTGACAATCCATTTTTTAAATTTATTAAGATGACGTATAATGGTCAAAATATCATCTTTTGACTACTACTCTAGTAAGCTTTTTATTTCGAGACTATTACAGATTCTTATGCAATTGAAAGAAATAATACAAATGTCCCAGCTACTTTCTCTTGGTTTTCCAGATGCTAAAATACTGTAAAACTGTAGGACGATATCCCGGGCGGAATGCTGGCATTGACTTTATCAGGTCCCATTCCTCATGCTGACCTCCTGTAGCGTTCCTGATTGTCCACAGTCCTTAGCCCTTAACTTGTGCGCGCCACTGATCTCTTCTTCATTTACGTGTACTGTAAATTCAACAGTGTCGTAGGAATAGAACATAACTACCTACTCTTGGCAATGTGCATCCCTTCATTATTAGGTACAGCAGCTGATAAACATCTGGATCTGGTTAGCTGTAGATAATCCTCACATTCTGTACACCCTTGCTTATGTGTGTGTGTGTATACGTGTATATCGACTTTATTAATTGTGGGGAGACAGAAAGGTTAATGTTTCTAGCTATGGCTGGAGTTTATCTGTTTCTCTTAATTTTATACACTTTAGTTTTATGTATTTTGAAATTGTGTTGGTAAACACATACATATTTATTACTGATATGTTTCCCTAATTACCAACCTTTTAATTATAGGCACATATTCTGTCCTCCAGTAATAATGTTTATCTTGGGGTACCTTTTACCTGTATTAATACCGCTATCACTGCCTTCCCAGGCTTACTGCTTGCACAGTACAATTTTCCATTAATTTACTTTCATCCTAATTGTTCATTTACATTTAAATATAATTATATATAACATGTAACTGGATCTTCTTTTTGCTCATTCTATAGCTACCTTTTAACTGGAGTTAATACTCAATTAGCATTCAGTATAATTATTTATAAATTTAGGTCTGGTTGCCTGTTTTGTTACACTTTCTTAACTTTCCATGTCCATTTATACTTAACAGTTTCTCGTCTTATGCGGGACATAAAAACATTCCAATCAAATATTTCAAATTTAATATCATCTAAAGTATGGCAATAATCTGAGAAATGAATTACATCCTCAAATACTATAAAATTTATAAGTTGCATAAAATTTATGCTTCCATAAACTAACAACACATGGATGACATAATTAAGAGCTGAGTAGAGGGCCTTCAAGCTGCCTCCGGAGGTAAAAGTACTTGTCCCCAAGCCTGAGAAGTGAGCTTGATCCCCAGGATACCCAGAAATAGAGAAAACTGACTCCTGCAACTTGCCCTTTGACCTCCACAGCATCATGTGGCACATGTGAATGCCCACACACCATGTTGCTATCTCCAATACTGAATAGGGAAACCAGGGAATAGTTAGCAAGCAGAGAAACATGCCACATTAACTGAAAGGTTTGAGATAATAAGCCTGTCAGGTCTCCTTAAGCCATTGCAAATGTACACAATTCCAAGTGAAACGTCAGCAAGATTTTCATAGGCATGGACCAGGTTATTCTGAGTGTGATGTGGAAAGGTAAAGCAGATGGACTAGTTTAAGTGTTGTGGGCGAGGAAGAATAAAGGAGGAAGCATGAGCATGCCTGTTTGGCTACACAGCATTAGCTAATGTGACTGTGTCATAAAGCTGGGGACATGGCTCATTCACTGAGACTTCCCAGCTCCTCCAGAGGACTCCAGTTTGGTTCCCAGCACCTAACATGAGGTGGCTCACAACCACCCATAACTCCAGCTCTAGGGGATCCAACATTGTTCTGGACCCCATGGTACCTACATGCATGTGTGCATGCAGGCATACACACAGACACAGACACACACACACACACACTAAATCATTTTTAAAACCTGTGTCACATTTGCATACGTATCAACCAATGAAGGTATGTAAAGAACCCAGAATATTCAGAGTTACATCCACTGATTTTTGGCAACGGTAACAAAGCTATTCAGAGAACAGGTTTCCCCACCCTACCCCAGCAAATAATACTGAAACAATAGCATATTCACCATGAAAGGGACATAACATATTTCTCACATCTTAAATGGACTTTAAGTACAAATATATCATGTGCTTAGGTGTAAATGACACACGCATTGTGACATCTGGAAGCAAAGATTGAGTTTCCAGAATGTCCGGCGGTGGGGAAGGGAGCTGTTAGATTTCACACCTCAAGTACAGTCCGTGATGGGGGGAAATCTGGTCATTTAGTGATCCTGGTGTTGGACGAGAGAGGATCGGGGAAATCTAACGATGATATCAGTGGGGGGAAACACAGAAAGCAATCACCATCAAGCTCACCCAATAAAATGACTGGGATAAAAACTAGTGGAGATGGCAAATGTTGGCTATGATGGAAAGGAGTTGGCTCATGGCTATATGGCTAGTGAAAATAAATGACACAAGCATCCTAGGAAAGGAAAAGGGAAGGCTTTGCGGTTCTTTGTGGTCCGTTCAACTGGGACCATTGATGCCCAGGGTCTCTCCTGGATGAGAAGTTCCAGCTTTGTTCATAATGGCCACACACAGGAAACGATGCAGGGGTTATTCAACACTAAATGGCTAAATAAAAAGTGGCACAGACATGTGCAGCAAAGGGAACTAATGACTACTAATGTACATACCAGCCCAGGAGAGTCTTTAAGAAAATCCCAAGATTAGTTTATCCCATTTGTTCACACATTTTGAAATGACAGGTCCCAGAAATAAAGAACAGATTCATGTTCACTGAAAATTAAGATGGAAGTGTGGAGGCAGGAGGCGGCAGAGGTGGCTGTTAAAACATACCACAAGACCATTGTGATAAAAAGAAAATATTTTGTGCCCTGGCTGCATGGATGTCAGCGTTCCATGTCTGAGATCGTACTATAACTTTACAATTATGAATTCGGCATTCCGGGGAACTTACTGTATAAAGGAATCTCTACCATTTCTTGAAAATGAGTCTATAATTTTCTCAAAATTAAAAAAAAAACTTCATTAAAAAAATCAATATATACATGGGATAGATCTGAATAACATTGGGTGTTGCCAAGGGTTCTTCAGAGGCCCCATGGGAATGCCCTACAGAAGCAGAGTACATTCCACCAGCTTCGCCTTCCATTCCAGGTTCTTTGTGGTCCATTCAGCTGGGACCATTGATGTCCAGTAACGCCTCAGTGCCTCTCAGAAACAATAGGAGCAGTGTAAGCTGGAATGTCTCTCTTCATTAGTCCATCAGAAAAACCCATGCTTCAGCTTTTCACTACTCTGGGACCACAAGCCATCTAGGGCAAACAGGCTACCCCCCCCCCTTCACATGTGTCTTTCTGTACATCATGGCACCAGGGCAAGCTCTGCCTGATAATTTTCCACACAGGAGTCAGAAGTGTCTGCTGACAGCAGCAAGCAATACATGTTTGTGCACTCGCCTAAGACCTCTTTGTGCTGTGACGAGGGAAGAATTTGGAAGCTTCTGCCCTAAAAATCATCATTCTAGAACCTTCTCTCCTTGGGGAGCTTGACCCTCTGTGTCCTCAGTGTGGCTGAGAGCATTACAACTTAACAGAGCCCTCTTTACAGTGTTCTTCCAACAATGAGCCTCTTGGCTTGCTCACTCATTTTATTGTGCTCGACCAGTGGTATCTTAGTTAAAACTTACAATTTAACATCTTTTATCATATATGAATAAAAGTATTACATAGATACAATAGTAACTCAAAGAGAAAGCGAGTCTAAAGAACACTAGGGGAGAAACTGTGAACAGACAACTCATAGAAGAAAACATATTGAGATGCTGATAAAAGGAAACGAAAAACAAAAAGAAAACACTGGAATTTTCTAATGGAAATTTCAGGTCCCCACTGATGGAAAGCCTCCAGGCAAAAAGCTGTCCGCTGGAGGAGTCCAGCAGTGGAAAGGGTTGGGCCACCCCACATCATTGGGCTGGGTGGGAAGGATACTCACCGGGAAAATTCATGATTATAAAAGGACAGCAGCTGAAAGGCTGTCAGTAGTCCCGGCTCCCTGACCTAATGTCAGGCAGGGACATGGAGGCACAAATAGAAGAATGTATTGTTGAGAATAGTTTTTCTTCTCTTCTCTTCTCTTCTCTTCTCTTCTCTTCTCTTCTCTTCTCTTCTCTTCTCTTCTCTTCTCTTCTCTTCTCTTTTTGCTTTGTGAATTCCATACAGAATATTTTTTATCACATCCTTTCCCAAACAGAACTGTTCCCAGGTGCCCCTCCCTACCTACCCAACTTTGTGTACTTTCTTGATCTTAAAAATAAACAAAAGCAGAAATAAACTTTAAAAGCCACTGAAACGATGGAGTTCAGTTTGTGTTACTCATCTAGTCCTGAGCATGGAGCATGCCCTAGCCTGTGATTGATATACCCAGTGATACTCCACTGAATAAAACTTAATCTTTTCCTCTTCCAGCAGGTATCAATCAAAAATGGCTTCTTGGTTAGGGTGGGACTTTGTGCCCACTTCCCCTTCTTAGTGCTGGGATTTTTTTCTGGTCTGAACTTGTGCAAGTCTTGTGCTTACTGTCACAATCTCTGTGAGTTCATATGTGCACCTACCCTTTTGTGTCTGGAAAAATGATTTAAAAAAAAATCATTCACCATTTACCTGCAAATTTCCTGATTTCCTTGTTTTTAATTGCTGAGTAGTATTCCATTGTGCAAATGTACCACAATTTCTGTATCCATTCCTCAGATGAGGAACATCTGGCTTATTTCCACATTCTGGCTATTATAAATAAAGCTGCTATAAACATGGTTGAGCAAATGTCCTTGTTGTATACTTGAGCATCTTTTGGATATATGCCTAGAAGTGGTATAGTTGGATGTTGAGGTAACACTATTTCTCTAATTGCCTGAGAAAGCACCAGATTGATTTCCAAAGTGGTTGCACAGCTAGAAACGATCATCCTGAGTGAGGTATTCCAGAAGCAGAAGGGTATATACACATGGTATATACTCACTTATATGTGGATATTAGGCATATAATGTAGGATAATCATACTAAAATCTGTGCAATTAAAGAAGCTAAGCAAGAGGGAGGACCCTGGGTAAGATGATCAATCTTCATTGAGAAAGGCAAAGGGAATAGACATTGGAAGAGGAAGAAAAGAGGGAACAGGACAGGAGCCTACCACAGAGGGCCTCTGAAAGACTCTAACCAGCAGAGTATCAAAACAGATGCTGAGACTCATAGCCAAACTTTGGGTAGAGTGCAGGGAATCTTTTTTTTTTTATCAGTTACATTTTATTAACTCTGTATCCCAGCCATGTCCCCATCCCTCATTCCCTCCCAGTCCCTCCCTCCCTCCCTCATCTCCACCGTGCCCCTTTCCAAGTCCACTGATAGGGGGGACCTCCTCCCCATTCATCTGATCCTGTTTTATCAGGTATCTTCAGGACTGGCTGCAAAGCCCTCCTCTGTGGCCTAACAGGACTGCTCCTCCCTTCGGGGGTGGGGAGACCAAAGAGCCAGTCATTGAGTTCCTGTTAGAAATAGTCCCTGTTCCCCTCACTTTGGGAAACCAATTGGTTACTGAGCTACCACAGGCTACATCTGAGTGGAGGTTCTGAGTGCAGGGAATCTTATAAAATAATGGGGAGATAGAAAGACCTGGAGGGGACAGGAGCTCCACAAGGAGAGCAACAGCACCAAAATATCTGGGCCCAGGGGTCTTTTCTGAGACTGATACTCCAACCAAGGAACATTCATGGATAAAACCTAGAACCCCTGCACAGATGTAGCCCGTGCCAGCTCAGTGTCCAAGTGGGTTTGCTAGTAATGGGAACAGGGACTGTCTCTGACATGAACTCAGTGGCTGGTTCTTTGATCACCTCCCCAAGAGGAGTGGGAGACAGCCTTACCAGGCCACAGAGGAAGACAATGCAGCCAGTTCTGAAGACACCTGATAAGCTAGGGTCAGAAGGAAGGGGAGGAGCACCTCCCCTGCCAGTGCACTTGGGGAGGGGCATGGGAGGAAAAGAGGGAGGGGGGCAGGATTGGGTGGGGACAAGGAAGGAAGCCACATTGGGATACAAAGTGAATAAATTGCTGTAAATAAAAATAAATTTAAAAAAAATCATTCACCACCATTGGCTCTTTCAGTCTTTCTACATTCTTAAATAGCTTCCTGAACTTTGAAGGAAAGGATGTGAAAAAGACATATCGTTTAAGATTGAGCACTCCAGAGCCCCTAACACTCTGCACATTGTCCAGTTGTAGGTATCTATGTTAATTAGCGTGTACTGCAAGAAGAAACGTCTCTACTGAGGGCTGAGCAATGCTCTATGGGCATAGCATTACATCACTAGGATTCATTTTATTGCTGTGTTCATATAGCAAAATAGCCGTGGTAATAGGATTTTTCTGTGCTTATGACCTTGCTGGTCTTGAGTTCTCAGCTTCATTAACAATGTCAGGCAAGGGTTCCATCACAGGAACTAAGCCTTCATCAGCAAATTGTGATTGGTTGTTCCGTGAACGTTTATGCCACTGTTGTACAGGACGAAATATGGGGGAGGAATAACTAACACTAAAGGCCTTTGAAGAGGCTCATAAGAGCTACTACTATAGAAGATTCCTGAAGTGTGTGAGTGGGTATGCGTGTGTGTGTGTGTGTGTGTGAATGCACATATGTGTGTGTGAGATTTAAATGGAGTCGCCATATAATGTGGGAGAAACTAGATATCATATGCCATCAAATAAAACCCCCATTGTTGGGAATGGGTTACATCTTTTTGAGTCATTATCGATAATGTTGAAAGTAGCAAGACAACTAGAAACAATCAGAATGCCCACATTAGGAGAAAGGTTGGATAAATACGTAATATTCACACCATGGAATAGTATGTTCAAAGGCTTAACAAAGACCCAGCACACACACACATACATACATATACACACGATCACGTGAACATAACATATGGCTTTCCAGGCTACATAACTACCTCATTACTCTTGTCTACACAGCAGAATCCCCCCATCCCCGCAGACAAGGAGCCCTTTGAGGCCTGAAACCTCAGGAGGTATCAGGTTTCTATGTTCAGGAAGCACCTGCTGAACAATTAGATACACAAGAGAACAAACTTCGGGGGTAAACATAATTTGCCAAATGGAGAAGAGATAAGAACAGCTCAGCTGTTCCTTGGAGATTATAACTAGCAATTTGCTATGAATGTAAGATGCTTATAAGTCTTCTATTATTAAATGTTTCCCATCTCTTTAGTCCATATTTATTGTGAATGTTTCAGCCCTGTTATTAATGTTCTTTTAAAGCCTAATAGAACATTATACTCCAGTATATAAAACAGCCAACTTAGGAAGGATGGAAAAAGCAATTAAAATTGTTTTTACGAACACAGCATTTGATTCACTACAGGGCAGTTCCAGATGGAGGTCATGGTAAATATTCAGCGAATACATTAGTGGCCGTTGTAGTTCACAGGGTCCAAACTTTTCCATTCCAAAGCAGACATCAGCACCTAGCCATGCTTCCACAAATTTCTCCCTGCCCCATCAGAATTAATTATCAACTTCTACAGCTACCTGGTCCAACTATGATTCCTTCCCCTGACCCTTGGAACCATAACAAGTACTTCAGACAGCACTCGGGTAACAGAAGGAAGGGCTTAGTCACGTCCGCATCCACAGCAAAGAGCATGGCTCATGAAAGAAAACTTAAAAAACAAAAACAAACAAACAAACAAACAAAACCACACAAGCTTATTGTGAGGGAATTCCCTAGTGCCTGCCTTTCCAGGCCAAGAAGAGGGAGCAGAGTGGAAGGCCAACCCTCACATGATTAGCTGTTTAGGCAGAAGGTTGGTGGAATAGCTGGCAATTGGAAACCCTAAGAGAAGACCGACTTTAAAAAGTTAGAATACACTAGGCATTTTAAGACTGTGATAAAAAATTAATTTTAGGTTGTGTGTGTGTGTGTGTGTCTCTCTATATATATATATTTAAAAGCTTTTGGCAAAATTAGATCCTGCCAAAAAGCACAAGGAAATATGTTGAATGTGATATTATATCTCTTTTTTATTATTTTATGTTTTTATAATCATTTATTACAATATATTCAATTTGTATCCCACCTGTGGTCCCCTCCCTCATCTCCTCCCAATCGCTTCCTTCCTCCCCCCTCTGCACACATGCCCCTCCCCAAGTCCACTGATAGGAGAGGACTTCCTCACCTTCTCTCTGACCCTAGCCTATCATGTCTCATCAGGACTGGTTGCATTGTCTTCCTCTGTGACCTGGCAAGGCTACACCCCCCCAGGGGGAGATGATCAAAGAACCAGCCACTAGGGACCCCACTTGGAGACTGAATCTATGGACTACATCTGAGCCGAAGTTTTAGGTCCTCGTCATGCATTGTCCTTGGTTGGGGTATCATTCTTTTCAGCGCCCTCAGGGCTCAGTTCTTTTGGCTCTGTTGCTCTTCTTTTGGACATCCTATCCCTCCAGGTCTTTCTATCTCCCCTTGATAAAACTCCATGCATTCTGCCCAAAGTTTGCCTATGAGTCTCAGCCTCAGAAGAACAAAGCAATAACTGATTATAAATTACAAATATTACTTAACATAGGAATGATGAAGGTTTTTAAAGCATATTGCTACTTGCTGTTTAGGAAAGTATAAGATATAATATGCTGTTATAAGCACAGAAATATCACTGCATTCACAAGTTTTTGTTCTGCAAATGAAAATTATTTCACTTTCAAAGTTCACAATTCTAAAAATGAAGATTTTACCTAAAAATAAAAAATAGAATTTCAAATAAAATGAAGGAAAGATAGTGACAGACAGAGGGAAGGAATGAGATGAGTCCAGACTTGTGACAATAACCAACTTCCAAACCTTGAGGTCTATAAATTAGCAACAACAGATTACTAATTTCAACTGAATAAAGTCTAAGACACTTTTTTATAATGCAATTTAGCTGAACTTAAAAACTGTTAATACTTCTTAAAATTCTTAGTATCAGCAGAATCCATCTTTCATGTATATATTTATATAAGAATATATATAGAAATATACATACATATAATTTATAAAGATATGAGCTTTTATTGACCACGTGACAAAGTAAAAGAAAAAGTGGTATTTTCATCATATAGAAATACCGATGTTTGTACCATAGTATATTCATAATATAAAATTCATTACCATTATCACAGGCCAAATATGAACTATTCAATCATCCTAATGAAGCCTTTTCCCACTTAAAGTTATAAAGCTAAAGTAAATTATACTTGAAATAAAAATTCTCCTAATAATCCGGAGAGGACTACAGTAGAGCAAAGATGATTTCAATAAACATGTTTTAGGCTAGTCAGCAAAGTATTCCAGGAGATGACCTTTGATTTTTTTTTCTCCATAGTGGATGTGAAATCATCAACCTTCTTCATTAGCATGCCATAAGAAGCTGTTTGCACATTAAACTTTTCATAGGACATGGTGTTGTTCCTAATAATTTTAAGTGAGAATGTTTCTGTACAGACAAGTGGATTGCACAGGAGCATTATCAGTGAAGTTATTCTGTGGACCAAGGTATGAAACGGCTAGACAGGAAGTGCGTTAGGGGCTCTGCTGGTCTTCCCGAGAGTCTTAGCTAGTTTCCTCTCAACTGAATGGAGTGAACTCACGATGCACTGCATTCGATTCTCTGCTCTTCAGCAGCGCTCTAGTTGACTATGGTTGTCCTTGTTTCCCACAAATGTTCACCAGGTACAGATGTGCCTTATAGAAAATGTGATACTAGTTGTATACAACCTAAAAAAAAAAAATTAAATGAAAGTTAGAGAGAAGCCGGGCAAGTTGCCACATGCCTGTAGTTCCATCACTAGGGGAGGCAGAGGCAGATAGAGCTTTGTGAGTTCGAGGATAGCATGGGCTAAAAAGCAAGTCCAGGATAGCCAAGGCTACAGAGAAAAAAACATATATTAAAAAACCAAAACCAAAAAAAAAAAAAAAAAAGTAGAGAGAAAAGATCACATCCAGCTTAACCAAGGAGTTCATTATCATGTTGAGAAATAAACGTGGAGAAAGTATGCAAAAGTCAATCAGAAGACCTAAGAGACCCAGGGGTGAGGCCTGTGATAACCAAACACTGGAATTCTTGGTACTCTTTTATTCCCAAGCTGCCACAAACCATTAGCAAGTACTTCCTGATGATGTTACTTAGCCAAGCTCTAGGTGGTGCTGTGAAAAGAAAACTGGATTCAAGGACATGCGAGTCTTTGTCTTAACCCTGTTACTAACTACAAGTCATTTAATTCAATGAAATTCAAATTTCTCCAGGACACCTATGGCCCAGGCTTTTCACACCTCCATTAAATAAAAAAGTTCAAAGATTACAGTCATTAGTACATGTTGCCAATCTAGGGACTGGACTTAACTACACCGGGTGTCAGATCACCATAAAGAATTTTTGAAAAGCTGCTTTGGTGCCTTGGAAACAGAGGTTGGTTTAGGAGCCACTGGTGGTAGTGAATCTGTGGTTCCCCCAAGAGCTTAAAGTACAGAATGATCCCCAAATGGCTGAAAACAAAGGACTTTCCCCATCAAACTGGGTGCTTATGTCATATAAGCCATAGCTGTAACATGGCTGACTATTCATTTTTTTAAACAGACCCTTTGATCACAGTTCATTGCATAACTTGGTTTTAGGGGTCAGGAGGTAAATTTAACAATAATCTTTTTTTTTTTTTTTTTTTTTTTTTGTCAAAGTGTCTCCAAACTAAGTGACTGAAATAATTGAATGGCGCTGAGCAGGGGCTGGTAAACCTATCGTGAGATCCAAAAAGCAGTTATTCTTTTGGGAAACCGAAATGAAAACAATAGGAACAAAAAGAACGATATTTGCATTTGCTATTAATCCTACCTGAGAGCCTGCCCACTGTGGACGGTGAAAGGGGCTCCCACAGGCCACAGCTGGAGCATCAAGCTGATTAGAAGGGGTATTCATTTAACAATTCTTTCCTTGGTTCTAGTCACTAAAGTGTGCGATCTCGCTCAGCTCGAACCTCTATTATTACCTTCTCAGAACCACAAATGTGAACTTGTGTGTGCCCTGGTTTCTTATTTGGATTCAAAACCCTACGTTGTACCTGAAAAACACTGTATCGTTTGTAGTTAAAATATTTAAAAGGCTCTAGCTGATTAAAACAAACAAACACAGCTTTCTGTTTCCTTGTGGCTGTCAGCTAAGGTGTCATGGTTCCTTTTTGTTACAGCTGCTCTCAGGAGCTCCTGAGAAGGAAGCGAATGCACTATGCTGGTGGCTTAATTTTTATTTCTAAGACATTGTGCTACTATCCAGCCAGCCCCATTCTCTAAAAAATAAAGCTTTGCTCTACTCTTGAATAAAAAGCGGGGTATTTTTTTTTATTTTTATTTTTTGGTCTATGATAAAAGAATATTAATGACTTCTTTCAACAAATCATATTATTATTTCATTTCTTTATCAAATTTTGTGAGGCATGCAGGGAAATAGTGCTCATTTTATTGTGAATGTTCTATCCCTCCGTTATTAATGTACTTGTAATGTCTTAGAAAGGTAAATTGACAATACTTACTGCCGTGTATATTTGACAACTAATTAACTTCTCCCACGCTTATAATTTCTCTGAGGAACATTTCAGTTTCTCAACACACAATTCTCATCCTCACCTGAAGGTCTGGAAGCTGTGAGAGGAGGAGGGAGCTGAGAGAGAATAAATATAGCAACTTTCATTTAGGAATATATTTATACCCTGAAATGTGGGCCCTTGGCCCCTGCAGGAGCTCCCAGGACAGCAGAAAGCCTGTCCTGGAATTGGAGATGCTAACTTAACACTCATTTGGGAAACTTATTACATTGGAGAGGCCCCTTCTCTAGCCTGGCAGGACTGGCCACTGGGCAGCAGAGGAGGACTAACAGGCTTCCTCTGAAGGCTCTTAAAAGGTATGAAGACAGCTGTTCATACCACAACCTAAAGCCCCACATACTATCACCTACTGCTGCCCCTTCTGTGCCATGATTTCTCTACGACCCTTATTGTCCACTCCTTCTTAGACCTACTGTGATATCAGATTTGAAATGTTTTATCTTCAGAAGAAAAATACTTTGTATTTGTGTGGTGTGTGCATTTATTCCTCTTTTAGCATTTAAACTTAAATGTTTGTCATACAAAAATCAAAGACTTTGTTTCTTTTTTCCTTTTTTTTTTTTTCTTATTATCATTTATTCAATTTGTATCCCGGCTGTGTCCCCCTCCCTCAACTCCCAATCCCACCCTTCCTCCCTCTTCTCCCCCTATCTCCCTTCTGTAGTCCACTGATAGGAGAGGTCCTCCTCCCCTTCTATTTGACCCTAGCCTATCAGGTATCAACAGGACTGGTTGCATTGTATTCTTCCTCTGTGGCATGGCAAGGCTGCTCCCCCATCAGAGGGCGATGACCAGAGAGCCAGCTACTGAGTTCATGTCAGAGACAGCCCCTATTCCCCTTACTAGGACCCCACTTGGAGACTGAGTCTATGGGCTACATCTGAGCTGGGGTTTTAGATCCTCTCCATGCATCGTCCTTGGTTGGGGTATCAGTCTCTGCAGGGCCTCCAGAGCCCAGTTTTTATGGCTCTGTTGGTCTCCTTTGTAAATACCTACCAGGCACCAAGTATGTTTTATGAACACTTTTGTCCAGGTTACTTCTCTGTGGCAAAGACAATGGCATACTCATCTGAATTTTCAGCGGTGAACAAAATGTCAACATCCAATGAACTTTAAATAAATGCTTTCCTTAATTAATGAAATCTAAGCTGCCTCAATGGAGTCCTTAGGAATCCCATAATCCTTAGTTGATTGCATAACAAACGTATCTCTAGTCTGAGACTCATAAATGAATGGAAGTCTGGCTGTTAGGCCAGAACAAAGGGACATGGGGAAACCGGTGCATTATGACTTTCTTGCTAATTTTCATTTGTATAAAATAGATCATTTTCGAGATCTCACTCTTGCTACTTTTCTTATTTTATGAAATACTATAGGAATTTCTTGTGACAGTTACAGCATTTGGTAAGATAATAGCTTTTAGAAACAACGGCATGCAATTCTTCATGTCCATTGTAGACATTCTTTGTAGCTCCTTCACTGTGTGACTTTGTCACTAACCCACCTCTTAATGCACACATGTTCCCGAATCTTCTTACTTATTAGACAGGGAAATGTACACCCATCTTTCTAAAAAAAAATTAATTAAAAAATAATAAAAATGCAAATAAAATTTAAAAAAAAATCTTCACCTAAAAAATACCCACAATCATCACATCCCAAATTTTGCTACCATTTCTCGGTCCAATGGAGAATGCCATGTCTCATTATCTCTGCGATCAAGGCTGTTTTGTACCCAAAGATTGACAGTGACTTAATCAGCCTTATATAACAACTTCTTAGTTACATAACCGGTTTGTCCCAGATCCAGAGGACACTCTTTATTCTGTAAAACTTCAACAATAAAATAATAGTAAACTTTGGGCTTAATAAAAGAAAATTGGAATTCTTCAAGCCACGAAAAGCAAGTTTTGGAGGGGACAAGTGACAAGGCAGGGAAACAAGGTAAGGCAGTGTTTGCTCGCTCTCTGTCGTTGGCACAATGTCAACTTGGAGAGGGAAGGTTTACACAGTCTTACACTGAGAGAAGTTGGGGCAGGAAACGGGAAAGAAGAACTGAAGGAAAAACCACCAAGGAATGCTGCTTGCGCCCCAGGCTCATGTTCAGCTTCCTTTCCTCTATCTCCCAGCACCACCAGTTCAGGGATGACACTATCCACAGTGCTCAAAGGCCCTGCTACATCAATCCCTCGTCAAGACATTGCCCTCACAGACCCACCTACAGGCCAATATGGTTGAGGCATTTTCTCCATTGAGCTTTTCTCTGCAGAGTTGGCCCAGTTTCTGTCAAGTTGGAAACAAAGTAACCAGCATGAACTGCCTGCTGTGAATCCTCCCGTGGTTAGCCCCGGCCTTTGAAATGTCAGCCAAGGTCTCACAAAAATGAAAATGTTCACCCTTAACCCCGTAAAACTGATGTAACTAAGGTTTGTAGAAACATGGGAAAATAGGTCACCAGTGTAACTTCAAAAAAAAAAAAAAAGAATGTCATTCATTGAAGAAATACAAACTGTGGGGCTAGTAAGATACCTCCGTAAGATGGTGCTCGAGGCTAAACCTGAGTGTGATTCCCAGAATCCTCATGGCATAAGGAGAAAACAAACTGACACCAGTTGACCTCCAACCTCTAAATGCATACTACAGCATTCTCTTTCTCGCTCTCTTCTCTTTCTCATTCTCTCATAATACACTAAATAATATAACAGATTTTCAAAGAATTAATAAAAAGGAAAAGAGAAAAATATATATAATTTAATATATATTCATAACTGTGACTATAGCTTTCTAATAGTTTAATATAGTAATAAATATATAATAACTTTATATATTAATAACTATAACTAGATATACATATTTAGGTGTAGAAAACAAAGCACTAAGCTTTTATTGGGTTTCCTTCTCTTGATCTTCCTGAAAGCCCAGGAGACAACCAGACAACCAACCTATGTTTATTCAGTTCAGACAGAATCTCCTTGGATACAGTTATAATTATTATATATATATGTATATATATAGTGTGTGTGTGTGTGTGTGTGTGTGTGTGTGTAAAGCTCTGACATCCTTCCTTGAAAAAAATACTGCCTCTAGGGGAAATTTTTTTTTTAAATCAAAGGGCTTTCTCAGCCTCCTTTTAAATTTTGTCCTATAATCAAATGGTCATGGTTAAAGAAGATCACTGCCTTGAGATTTGTCTTCAAAGGTCTCTATTTTTAACACATTCCATATCAGGGAAAAACAGCCTGAGGGAGGTTCATATTGTAAAATCACCTCCTGTTTTGTGTAACAAAATATTTACTATGAAAAAGACAAAGTGCATAAGAGAGATACATAATTGCAAGATAGCATAGATTTACATATGGCCAAAACACAATTATTAACAACAGCCATCAAAAAGATGTCATTTCTTTGGTCACAGATCTATACCTTGAAGTATTTAAATATAAAAAAAGTTCATATTCTGCTTAACACAATTTAAAACTTTACAGCTAAACTCTATAACTTATAAGAGAAAGTTAACTTTTAAAAAAATACGTGACTATCACACCCATAAATTTTCTGTATTTGTAAACCGAACTATGCAAATTTACAAGTTCAAATATACCAGAAGTCTAGGCTGGCTGTAGTGTGCTCCACTTCTCCCTGCCATTCACTGTGCTTTGTCTGTTACCTACAGGAGGTCATGGTTTGACATTCCTACATGTACATAGGACAAAGTGCTTTGTCCTGGTGACCTGAAGGGCTAAGTCTTGGGGAAACATCTCCTCCCCTATTCCCTTTCTCCTGTGGCCCCATTCCTCCTCCCTTGGTGGTTTCAGACTCTTTACCAACTCTCCTAACCTTTTCACCTTCCATTGAGGAACTCCATGAGTTCAGACTCCATTCTGGCTGAGGCAGACACTGTCAGCCTCCCTTTCTGAGTAACCCAGAAGGAGGTTGGCTAGCTTATGCCTCCTTTCCAATGTCACAAGGCAAAAGATGTACAAAAATGAGGAACTTGGAGCAGCACAACAGAGCGACTGAGGTGGGAACTCTTGGCCCATTTGAAATGAGAGGTTAATATAAGAGTGCAAGTGTTCCTTCAGGAGAGGGACAACAGGAAAAAGTGCATGGGCCATGGTTTTGCAGGGTTAAGATGGTAAACAGAAGTTTGCCATCACTGCAACTACAAGAATGAGAAGTCAGCGTGCGCTGTGGAGGTCACACTCTGTGAGGAGGAACAAGCCTTCTTGTGTTCCTTCTGAGAGCACTGAGATGCAGGCGGCCAGATGACTTAGGTCCCATCTCTGACCTCCTCCAACGCAGAGCTCAGCGCCATGTTTGCTTACCCGACTCTTTGAGGCATGCTGAGAAATGCTGCAGCGTGGTGAACACTCACCATACCCCCACCCCCAGGTACCGGGTCAGGTACTCTGGGGAGGATGAGCACTTGCACAGCTCACAACTGTCAGCTCCCCAGGGCCAGCAGCAAGTGGACACAGTGGATTCACAGCTGCCTCAGTCAGCGTGCCCATAATTGACAGGCAGGAAACACTGTGCCGGGACTCGGGACAAACACGGAAATAACAACTAGAGGATTCAGCTAAACTTCACCATCACTCCTACCTGACGGTTTCAGTACTAACACCAAGAAAGAAGCCTCTCCAATGCAGAGGTGATTCAATATATGGAAATCCATCAAACCACATGATCATCTCCTTAGATGCCAAAAAAGTATTTGGTAAAATCCAAACCCATTCATGTTTAAAGTCTAGGAGAAATGAGGGATTCAAGGCACTTACCTAAACATAGTAAAGGCAATGTACAGCAAGCCAATAGCCTGTATCAGACTAAACAGAGAGAAACTTAAATCAATCCCACTGAAATCAGGAACAAAACAAGGTTGACCACTCTCTCCATATCTCTTCAACATAGTACTTGAAGTCCTTGCTAGAGCAATAAAACAACTAAAGGAGATCAAGGGGATTCAAATTGGAAAGGAAGAAGTCAAAGTATCACTATTTGCAGATGATATGATAGTATACATGAGTGACCCCAAAAATTCTACCAGGGAACTCCTATAGTCAATAAACACCTTCAGCAAAGTGGCCAGATACAAAATTAATTCAAACAAATCAGTAGCAATCCTGTATAAAAAATATAAATGGGCTGAGAAAGAAATTAGGGAAACAAAACCCTTCACAATAGTCATTAAAAAATTTAAAAAAACCATAAATTATCTTGGTGTAACTCTAACCAAGCAAGTGAAAGACTTATATGAAAAAAACTCAAGTCTCTGAATAAAGAAATTGAAGAAGATATTAGAAGACAGAAAGGTCTCCCATACTCATGGCATGGTAGGAATAACATAGTAGAAATTGCCATATTACCAAAAGCAATCTATAGATTGAATGAAATTCCCATCAAAATAACAACACAATTCTTTACAGACCTTGAAAGAAAAATTCTCAACTTCATATAGAAAAACCAAAAACCCAGAATAGCTAAAACAATTCTGTACAATAAAAAAAAAATTCTGGAGGTATTTCCATCCCTGATCTCAAGCTATACTATAGAGAAATAGTAATGAAATCTGCATGGTGCTGGCATAGAAACAGACTGGTGGATAAATGGAATTGAATTGAAGATCATGAAATAAACCCACACACCTATGGACACCTGATTTTTGACAAATATACCAAAACCATACAATGGAAAAAAGATAGTATTTTCAACAAATGGTGCTAGTCTAACTTGATGTCCACATGTAAAAAAAAAAAAAATACAAATACACCCATATCTATCACCCTTCAAAAAATTAAAGTAGATGGATCAAAGACCTCAACATAAAAGCAGGCACTCTAAATCTGTTGGAAGAAAAGTGGGGAAGAGCCTCAAACTCATTGGTACAGCAGACAACTTTTTGAACAGAACACCAACAGCTCTGGCTCTAAAAACAACAACGAATAAATGGGATCTCATGAAATTGAAAAGCTTCTGTAAAACAAAGTAAACTATAAACAGAACAAAACGACAGCCTAAAGACTGGGAAAAGATCTTCACCAATCCTACATCTGACAGAGGGCTAACGTCCAGAATATATAAAGAACTCAAGAACTAGACACCAACAAACCCAATTAAAAAATGGGGTACAGTGCTAAACAGATAATTCTCAACAGAGGAATCTGTTAAGATTCCTGGTGGATAAACACTCAAAGAAATGCTCAATATCCTTAGTCATCAGGGAAATACAAATCAAAATGACTCTGAGATTCCATCTTAACCTAATCAGAATAGCTAAGATAAAAAACTCAAGTGACTCATTGGCACAGGAGACAAGTTCCTGAACAGAACACCATAAGCACAGGCTCTAAGAGCAACAATCAATAAATGGGACCTCATGAAACCGAAAAGCTTCTGTAAAGTAAAGGACACTGTTGTCAGAAGAAAACAACAGCCTACAGATTGGGAAAGGATCTTAACCAACCCTACACCTGTCAAAGGGCTGATATCCAGAATATATAAAGAACTAAAGAAGTTAAAAGGCAATAATTCGAGCAATCCAATTTAAAAAATGGGGCATGGAGCTAAACAGAGAATTCTCTGTAGAAGAATATAGAATGGCAGAGAAACACTTAAAGAGATGCTCAACGTCCTTGGCCATCAGAGAGATGCAAATCAAAATGACCCTGAGATTTCACCTTACACCCATCAGAATGGCTAAGATCAAAAACTCAAGTAACAACACATGCTGGAGAGGTTGTGGAGAAAGGGAGACCCTCCTCCATTGCTGGTGGGAAAATAAACTGGTACAACCACTTTGGAAATCAATCTGGTGCTTTTTCAGACAATCAGGAATACTGCTTCCTCAAGATCCAGCTATACCACTCCTAGGCATATATCCAAAAGATGCTCAAACACATAACAAGGACATTTGTTCAACCATGTTTGTAGCAGCTTTATTCATAATAGCCAGAACCTGGAAACAATCCAGATGTCCATCAATGGAGGAACAGATACAGAAATTGTGGTACTTTTAGACAAGGGAATACTACTCAGCAATTAAAAACAAGGAAATCATGAATTTTGCAGGCAAATGGTGGGATCTAGAAAAGATCATCCTGAATGAGGTATCCCAGGAGCAGAAGGACACACATGGTATATACTAACTTATAAGTGGATACTAGACCTATAAAATAGAATAAACATACTAAAATCTGTACAACTGAAGAAGATAAACAAGAAAGAGGACCAGGTGTAGGATGATCAGTCCTCACTCAGAAAGATAAAGGGATCGACATTGAAAGTAGGAGAAAACAAGTAACAGGACAAGAGCCTACCACAGAGGGCATCTGAAAGATTTTACCTAGCAGTGTGTCAAAGCAGATGCTGAGACTCATAACCAAATCTTCAGCAGAGAGCAGGGAATCATGTGAAAGAAGGGGGAGATAATATGACCTAGAGAGGACAGGAGCTCTACAAGGACCAAATATATCAGGGCACACAGGTCTTTTTCCAACCAAGGACCAGGCATGGATATAACCTAAAACCCCTGCTCAGATGTAGCCCATGGTAGCTCAGTATCCAAGTGGATTCCCTAGTAAGGGGGACAAAGATTATTTCTAACATGAACTCAATGACTGGTTCTTTGACCTCCCCCCGCCTCCACCGAGGGAGGAGCAGCCTTGCTGGGCCACAGATAAGGACATTGCAGCCAGTCCTGAAGATACCTGATAAGCTAGGGTCAGATGGAAGGGGAGGAGGACCTCCTCTATTAGTGGATTTGGAAGGGGGCAGGGAGAAGATGAGGGAGGGAGGGTAGGATTGGAAGGGAAAGAAGGAGGGGGCTATGGCTGGGATACAAGTGAATGACCTGTGATTAAAAAAAAAAAAATCAAGTGACAACAGATGATTCTGGAGAGGATGTGGAGAGAGGGGAACCCTGCTCCATTGCTGGTGGGCATGAAAACTTACAAACACTTTGAAAATCAATCTGGTGCTTTCTCAGAAAATTGAGAATAGCTCTACCTCAAGATGCAGCTATAACACTCCTGGGCATATACCCAAAATATGCCCTACCATTCTACAAGGACATTTGCTCCACCATGTTCATAGCAGCTTTATTTGTAATAGCCAGAATCTGTAAACAACCTAGATGTCCCTCAATGGAGGAATGGATACAGAAATTGTGGCACATTTACACAATGGAATACTACTCGGCTATTAAAAACAGGGGTATAATGATATTTCTAGGCAAATGGATGGAACTAGAGAAGATTATCCTGAGTGAGGTAACCCAGAAGTAGAAAGACACGCATAGTATATACTCACTTAGATATTAGCCGTATAAAATAGGATAGCCCTACTAAAATCTACAGACCTAAAGAAGCTAAACAACAAGAAGGACCCTAGGGAGAATGCTTAATTATCATTCAGAATGGCTAACAGGATAGACATCAGAAGCAGTGGAAGAGAGGAAACAGGCTGGGAGCCTACTGTAGAGGATCCTCTGAGAGGCTCCTCCCAACAGGGGATCAAAGCAGTTGCTGAGATTCACAGCCAAACTTTGGGCAGAGTGCAGGGAGTCTTATGGAAGAAGTGGGGGACAGAAGGACACAGAGGGGACAGGAACTCCACAAGGAGACCAACGAAACTAAAATACATGAGCCCAGGAGTTCCTACAGAGACTGATGCCCCAACCAAGGAACATGCATGGAGAAGACCTGCCCAGATGTAGCTGATGGGCAGCTCAGTCTCCAGGTGGATCCCTGAGTAAGGGGAGCAGGTGCTGCCTGCCTGCTCTTTGATCACTTGCCTCTGGCGATGAGGTCTTGCCAGGCCACAGAAGAAGAGGATCGTGGCAGTGCTGATGAGACTTGATAAGCTAGCGGGGAGATGGCAGGAGAAGAGAACTCCTCCTCTCAGTGGGCTAGGGGAAGAAGATGGGGGAATAGGGAGAGAGGGTGGGGGCTACAACCGGAATATAAAATGAATAAATTATTAAAAATGAATAAATAGTAATAATAAAGAGCCTTTTCAACCCGAATACCTCAGCTCAGAGGATGTTCTCAATAATGTTTCTTTTTTTCTTCCATCCCACCTTACTTTTATATAATTATATTTACTCTTTTACTCCTCAATTGATTTTTCTCACTTACTCTTCTCTTTGTTCTCATCTTATCCACATCTTAATCTTATTCCTCTGCTTCCCCTTCCTAGCACACCATTTTTATTATTTTATTGTGACTTTGACCTGTACTGACTTTCAGCGTTTTAGTTTACTTCATGTTATTTCGCCCCTTTCTTTTCTCTTATCATTGTTTTTAAATGGTATTTCATTCAATACCACTTACATTTAGAATATTCCCTACAGGCTCAGGTGGTGAGTATTTGGCCCCCAGCTGATGCTGTTGTTTGGAAGGTTCTGGAAACTTGAGCTAAGTCAACAGGTCACTTCTGGAGGCATGTTTTGAAGGGTTACATCTTGTCTCAAGCCCTTCATCTCTTTGCTCTGCTTATTACCTGCCATGAGCCATAACCACTGCTATGTCATTGTGCTCCCCAGGGCCTCAGAATCCACTGAGCTGCAAGTCCATAAGCACTTCTTCCCTCAGTGGTTCTGCCTAGTACTTTGCCACTGTGATCGAACACTGTAACATGGGTTATTTCTGTATCTGAAGGGGCAGTGTTACTGATTTTTTTGTTTTGTTTTGTTTTCTGAGCTCTTAGGAGAAGGTCAACCATCTTGCTGTGTCCTCTGTCCTAATAGATGAGTGTGTCTCAACATTAAAATGCAAGAAATGTGGAGGAAACAAGGTGACATTACTTCCCTGCGTGTTCTTAACTCTTTCATAACTGAATCCAAATATACTGGACTGGAGAGGTGATTGGACACAGAATTCAAAAGACTTATTTTTAAAATTAGCAGTGACTTCAAACAATATGAACAATAGCCAAATGAGTTAACGATGACAATATAAAATATACAAGAGATAAAACTATAATTAAAGTAATTGAATCAGATGGAAGAATCAGGATATATAACAAAGGCTTAAGGAAACCCATTCCATAAGATAATTCCAGAACATGTCCTAATTCTTGGGAAATAGATGGAAATCTAGATGCAGAAGAAATTAGAACTCCAAATAGACATTACCAGAAAATAAAAACTTTTCCATTATCGTACTCAAATTGTCAAGCACATAAAATAATAGTAGTAGTAGAAATAGTAATAATAAAATAGAAAGCTATGAAAGTCAAATACCAAGCCAATTATAAGGGAAAACACATCAGCACAGCAGCAGATATTACAACAAGAACCCCAAAAAACCGAGGAGAATAATGTTTTCCAAACTGTGAAAAAAATGTATAATAACTACCAACCTACATTACAACATGTGATGTAGGAATCCTTCAGAATTGAAGGTAAAACAAAGACTTTCCATGAGAAGCATAGACTAAATAAATGACAAGCACTGAGCCAGCACAGCAGAAAATCCTCAAAGAAAACTATGCTGATTGGTTTTTATTGTCAACATCACATAACCCAGAGTCACCTGGGAATAGAGAACTGAGGAATCTCCTAAATAGCATAGACTTTTATCTTTGAAAAGACAGACAAAATTGTCAAATCCATAACTAAACTAATGAAAAGAAAGAGAAGACCCAGATAAATAAAGTTAGAAATTAAAGGGGACATTTTCTCATAAAGTCTACTAAAACCCTAACAATCATTAATAATATTTTGAAATTTTATATGCAATAAATTGGAAACTCTAGAAGAATAAAATTCGCCAGAGGTTATTTAAACATGTAAGTAATTCCACAGCAGCCAATGAACTAAAGAAATAATAAAAATTATCCCAGCAAAGTAGACCTCAGCTGGATTGCTGACAGGTGAATTCTATCTGACTTTTAAAGAAAACTGATACTTCTTAAACTATTACATAAAATAGAAATGGAAAGAGCATGTCCAGGTTTATATGACAAACCAGTATTAATAGCCCTAATAGCAAAACCTGATACAATTATAACAGAAAAACAAAACAAAACAACAACAAAAAAAACTGTGGGGCAATTTCTTTGATAAACTTAGACAACAAGAGCCAATAAAATATTTGCAAATCAAATTCAACAACACAATAATATGACTTGACATTGTGATCAACTATGCTTTGATCCAAGGATGGTTCAATATTTGCAAATCAGTAAATATATCTATCACAGCACAAAAATTGAATCAAGGATAAAAATTACAACATCATCTCAATAGGTACAAAAAACTCATTTGATGACATTGAATATCCTCTCAAGATAAGAACTCTGAACAGGGGTTTGAGAGCTGGCTCAGAGGTTAAGAGCATTTGTGACTCTTCCAGAGCATCCAAATTCAGTTCCTAGAACTTGTTTGGGGGACTTTATAATATCTAATTTCACAACTGCCTGTAACTGCAGTACCAGAGGATCTAACATTTTCTGGCTTCTTCAGGCACTCACATGTACATAACATACACCCACACAGATACACGTTCACATGAATTTACAAAGGTTACCAATTTTGTATAAAAGGACCAAAATTCAATTCAACAAAGTCTATTTCTGACACACCTACAGCCAATAGTATCCCAAATGAGGAAAAGCTATTACCATTCCTTGTATCTCAAATATTTATATGTCTCAATATGGAATGGAACAAAGGCACCCATCCCCCCCCCCACTCTTACTCAATATAATACTTTAATTCAGGCATGAGAAAGAGAGAAAAGGTATAGAAATAGGAAATGAGGAAGGAAAGTTATCCCCGCATGCAGAGGGTCCGATTCAAAATGTCTCAAAGACTCCACTCTAAAGTTAACACTTATACCTAATATGCAATAAGCAGTAGTATATAAAACCAACATACAGGCAGACATCAGCTCTTCTGCTCTCCAGTATCAAACACACCATGAACTCACTGGAGCAATCTTATTCATAGGAGATTCAAGAATATATAAATAGGTGAAAAATACAGCTGATGAAAGGGCTCTGCAATGATCATTCTAACATTCTGAAGAATGATGCTAAATAAGACACTAGAAGATGGAAAGACCTCCTAAGTTCATGGGTAAGAATTAATGTTGCTAAAATGGGTGTTTACCAAAAGTGACCAATCAAAATGCCAGTGAAACTCTTTATAAAATTAGGGGAAACAATCCTAAAATCCAGCAGACGCCTTGCTTGCTGACACATATCTGTAATCCCAGTATTCAAAAAACTGAAGCAGGAATATAGTGAGTTCAGGGTTGATTGAGGCCGTATAGTAAGATGTTTAAAAACTTAAATTCTTGGGGGAAGCACCAAAAGTAATCAACAGGCAAAGCAATACTTTACAGAAAAGGCAATGTTGAAAGTTTCACACAGTCTGTTTTGAGTTCTACTACCCACGCTAAGGAAAACAGCATGGGATTACAGAAAAATAGACACATAGACCAAAGGCAGATACAGCAAACTGATTCTCAACAGAGGTGGCAACTTTGGAGGAAAAAAAAAAAACAAGTGGTGATGAGTAAATTGGATATCTAGCTGTAAAATACTGATGTTTTATCTCTATCTTTCAATCTATTTTAAAAAATGAACTCACAAAGACCTTCTGTAAATGTTAGACATGAAAAAGAAAAACAGGGAATGAGAAGCAATTCCAAAATATTCGAGCAGGCAATGATTTCCTGGGTAATGGCTCTGGAATTAAAAGCAAGAACTGACATCAAAGAATAAAGCTACTGAAAGAAAAGACATAACCAACAGCATGAAGAGACAACCTACTAAATGAGAAAAGAAATATACTCATCACTAATCTGACAGAGGACTACTCTCCAGGGTCTACAAAGAACTCCAAAGAGTTAACAACAAAAGAACAAGTGATTCAGTCAACAAATGGCCTAAACAGGAATTTCTCAAAAGAAATACAACACCAAATAAATATTTGACCACTAGTATCTCTTAGCCAACAAGAAATGGCTGAAAAGCTGTGAAAAGCTGAAGTGATTCCATGATACCACATTCAAGTTAAGCAAATTCTGGAGAGGGTGTGGAGAGAAAAAAATAGATCTTGTTGGTGGCTAGGATAGATTGTTGGTAGCATGTCAGTTAGAACAGCCATTATTGAAAACAGGATGTCACTGTCTTGAAAAGCTAAGAGTAGAGCTGTCATAGGATCCAGCTATCACACTCCCGAGTTTACACCTAAAGGAAACAAAATTATCATACTAGAAAAACCTATATATCCATGCTTATTGTGGAATTATTCGTGATCGCCCAACTGTGGAATCATTCAGCTTACCTATAAGCAGATGAGTGGATAAAGAAAACATGGTGTGTGCACAAGTATAACATGGAATTCTGTCCCACTCTTAGGAAAGGCAACAATCCTATCGTTTGCATGAAAATGGAGGGAACAAGAGATCTCCATGTTAAAAAAAAAGTGAGAGACACAAACAGGACAGAGCCCATGTTTCCTCTCTTATGTGAAGCCATGAAAACAGAGGCAACCTGAAAGCAATAAAGGGTACCAGGGAATGGTGAGGGACCCGGGAAAGTGGAGAGAAAAGAGATAGTGAAGGACGATATGGTAAAAGAGTTCTCTTTGGGGAAGATGGATACAAGCAAGGCATGCGTAGAGCACCCCAGTAAATCTCATTCATATGTATGTACATTGTATACAGTAATAACAATCATATATATTAATGATTACAATATAAAAGGAAACAGTATCACAATTATTATCACACAGCTTAGGAGAAAAACAAAGAAAAATATCCCCCAAACCACAAAGGAAAACATGAGCAGATGACATTAGGAGCTAGAATATCCAAAAGAGATGAACTGGGTTTTTCTCTGATGTTTAGCTTACATTTCAGCTCTCCTCGTGCCGATTAATGTCTTCTAGTCTTACTACTGAAGCCATCTTTAAAATTTTGTATACTAAAATAATTTTAGGAATTTGTTTTGTTACTTTGCATGGGGAACATTTTAATTTGTGCTGTCCTTACTATTTTGTAAGAATTAACCAGAAGAAGCATGATTCTCAAAAGAGAGATTTTTTTTAAGTTTTTTATATGCAGCTAATGTCATTAGCCCAAATGCTTAGGCGAGTAGACACTTTAATAATCATTAGAGCCTTACAAAAATAAATTAAAATCCACAACTTCCAATTTCTATTCACTTGACTACAACCCTGGGAAATTCATTTGATGGTTCTGTCTCAATTTAAGCATTTATAAAACCAATTTAATAATATTCTTAATTTACTGCTAATGTCAGTAGGAAACTTAATTAATGTAGTAAACTAATTGTCTTTGGTTAGAGATTAGATAATTATGCATTACTATAGTCTTCCTAATTTCCAAAGTAGTTGAAGATGTTTAAATGATTAAAACTACAAACTTTTAAATGGCCTTTATTGTAATTTAATTAATCACAAGATATTTTATCTTTTAAAGCATATATTTGGCTTTTCAAAAATATAAACTCACATTCAATTAGTCAAATTGCAGTATGCACCCTCTCCTAAGTATAAAAGTATTTGTTTTTCATTTCTTATATGTATTCATTGTTTCTTTATAATTTTACTAAAAATGAATATAATCAATGAAACTTAGAATATTCAATGTTATGTAAATATGCACTATTGCTATACTTAAATTACTTAAATAATGTTTTAAAGCTGGTCTCAACTGGTTTTTGTACCTTCGGATATAATATAGATATGTGTGGGTGTTTATATGTTATCTGGTGGGCTGTGAAAGGTGAAGTATAGATTCAATAAGGGTGCAATGGACATGAACTTCATTAGAGATGTGTAATCAATGGAAATAGATTAAAGTAAGCCAGATCAGTAGTTAGGTGCTTAAAAAGGGGAGTGTAAATCACCATGCATTTTTTTCTCTTAATGATATAACAAGTGAAAATGATTTAAGAAAAGATACCATTGTCTGCATTTTGCCATAAAAACACTTTTTCCCATTATGCTGGCTTCTTTTTACCTAATGCATTTCCCTCACTTCCTTTTATGTCCCAGAAGGATTGGGTTTCCTTCTGAGACAAGGTAATATGCAGAAGGCTGCCTCAAAATTATCTTCCCACAAGAGATGACATAAAATATCGGTGCAAAGAAAGAGATAATCAGAGACTGGGGAAAGCATATCAGCAGCTTTTCCAGAGCACTTCCTTGTCTTTTTCACAGAGGCAGAAACTGTCAGTCCACTAATGGTCTTTATGTGAGCTGGGCATTCTGGGAAAGGGCTGGGGATATTTGCAAAGCCTGCCTTTGCATGTTCCATACATGAGAGCCAGTGTCCAGCTTCATCCATGTAAGGGCGCCTGCGCTTACTTACTGTCTTGCTGTCTTGGTCATTTCGCTCACTTCTTGGCCATTAACCTCATTACATGTGTGTCCTCGGTAAAGCTTCATCTTAGTGCTTGCTGGTGCTTTCAAGGTAGCGAAACTTTTAATCAGGTCTCAACGGTCCACATGAAGACTCACCTGTCGATTGTCTGTTCAAATGAGAACATGGAAAGCCTCCGGTGCTAGACTGGGAAAATTTTGTACTTTGTGAAGGATAGAGGTGTGTGTACATTAAAGAAAAGTTATTTAAGTTTCCTTAAAGCCAATACTTGGAACACATTAAGAAGATGAGAGATAGGCATGAGAGGGAAACTACATTATTTTAATCAGTGAAGCAGTGAGGAGGGCACAAACCAAGATGGCAATATTAGAGATGGGGAGAAGAGGACAAATTAGAGAGATAATTCAGAAGAAAGACTTTGGACCCAAAGGCTGGAGTCAGAGGTACTCCCAAGTACTTAAATGAGTGACCAGTAGGATTGGGGTGGCAACCAAGAGAGGAAGATTGTAAGCATACAGATGGGTCAAAGATGGGGAGCCATTCAGGCGACACAGAGAGAGAAGGAAAGAAGGCTGGTGTGCAAGAATCCACAAATGGCTCAGGCGAACTGGGGGAAAGCATGGAGGAAAGACGCTTGCCATGAGGGGGTGAAGGGTGGAGAGGTCAGACTCAGAGAATGCAAGGAGTCCAGAAAGGAGTCAAGCTGGCATTTTCATAGGTAGAGACCTAGAAGGAGGGGAGCAAAAAAAAAAAAAAAAAAAAGCGGGTCTTCATAAGGGGCAAAGATGCCACTCCACCCAGCAGGAACAATCAGTCCCCCCGCTTCCACTCTTCCAGACGGCTGCTTCCCTCTGCTGTGAGGAACTGCATGTGACGCTGTAGACTCATTCTACACTCAGACACTGTAGACTGTAGACCTGTACTGTCCCACTCTCTCCATCTTTGCTTTTTTCCTGTCTCTTAAGCTTGGGCTATAAAACAGTGTCTGAGAACTTCATTGATTCTTCCATTCTCTGAGTTGCTGGGTACCTGTCGTCTAGATGAAATGAGGTAGATATGTGTAAAGCTAAATTATTTCCAAGGTGCACTCGCTGTTTTTTTATACTTTCAGTCCTGCGGAGACATGAATAAAACGTTTCCTATCAGAGGACAACTTTGGCTTTCTGGAAAATGTTCTTTATCAGAAACATGTGATCACATTCCCAGAGTCAGATGCCAACTGACTGAGTGGCCATTGATGGCAGATAACTGAGAGGCCTCTTTTCATTCATCTCACCCTACAGTAAATACCACTGCCCACCAGGCCATTCCTGTCTATTACCTGCCTGGAAAGATAAGCCATGAAACAGAAAGCAAGGCAACAGTCCTTGCCCTGTGGAGTTTTAAAATCACCCCTCTATGACCAAAGAAAGTGACTACCCTTTGTCGGGCTTGCTGCAGATCCTCCATGCTTCTCCTTTGCAGTTGTCATCATATTTTATGTCACGTGGGTACATCCCTAGGCACCCTTGGGTGTGTTTCTACACTCACGTCTAGATTTATGATGAGGCTTATCTGGACTCTTCTCACATTGCGTGTTGATGCAGAATGTTCAGAGACACAATGTTTTAGTTACGAATAAAGTTGAGCAGTGTCAGTTTCCTCCTGGACTTTAATTCTCATCTCATCCTAAATCACATTTTTCATCCTGTCTGTTGGTACTGGGGCCTGGGCTTCTCTGAGTTTAAGTCTCTGAATTTAAGTTATGGACTTACTGGATTTAATAAGTGACTTCCATGTCGTTGGCAGTTGTTCTTGCAAAGGAATGGTTTCAAGGAACACTTCCATCAACCACTTTCATGCCAGTGTCCCATCAGGAAACAGGCCAAAGGCCAGCCTGCAATACGAAGGAGCCTCACGTAAAACACCTCCCAGTATGCATGCTGCCAGGTCTGACAACCTCAGCTCCATCCCTGAAACCCTCGTATGAGAAAGATCTGAGACTCAAACTTGTCATCTGACTTCTGGCAATACCTTTGACATACACATACCCTTCGCCCACACACGTGCATGTGACCTGGCACACACATACCCACTTGCCCACACACGAACAAAATAAATAAATGTAACAAACTATAAGAAGGGAAATAATTGAAAGTGTTTTTTTTTTCCCATCTATGATAGCAACCCTAAATCTTATACAACACGAACAACAATTAATTATGATGTTACGAAGAGAAGAGTTGTCAAAGTAGCCGATGGTGTTTAAAAGGGACAAATTTCAAATATTCTGAGAAAAGGAATGTTTTTCCAGTCTCCTTATAGAAAAAGACACCATGAAACACTTATCACGTGAAGTGTCAATCAAAATATATGCTTCCAAAATCTGTACAGAAAATATACACTAGGAATATAGAATACAGAGTAATTGGATTCGCCACTTAATTAAAGCATTGCATGTTCTAATATTTGGGCAGGCAAATACAGCCAGTTTCATGAATGTGCAGCCCGTGCAGCTGGAAAGAGCTATGTTCATGAGGACCTGAGCCTGGTTGGAGATTCTGATGGAAAAGTTTTCTCTATTGAATACAGCCACACATTTTTTAATTTGTTTATTTATTTTATTACTTACAGTCACTTTGCATCCCAGCTGCAGCCCTCCCCCATCCCCTCCCAACCACACCCTCCCTCCCTCTTCTTCTTCTTCTTCTTCTTCTATGCCCCTCCCCAGTCCAATGATAGGGGAAGTCCTCCTCTCCTTCCATCTGACCCTAGTCTATCAGGTCTCATCAGGGCTGGGCTGCATTGTCTTCCTCTGTGGACTGGTAAGGCTGTCTCCCCCCCTCAGGTAGAGGTGATCAAAGAGCCAGCCCATGAGTTCATCTCAGAGATGGTCCCTGGTCCTATTATTGGGACCATCTTGGATACTATGCTACCATGGGCTACATCTGTGCAGGGATTCTAAGTTATCTCCATGAATGGTCCTTCTTTGGAGCATCAGTCTCAGAAAAGACCCCTGTGCCCAGATTTTTTTGTTCTGTTGCTCCCCTTGTGGAGCTCCTGTCCTCTCCAGGTCTTTCTATAACTCTTCTCCCCCACCACCACCTTGTTTCATAAGATTCCCTGCACTCTGCCCAAAGTATGGCTATGCATCTCAGCATATGTTTTGGTACCCTGCTGGGTAGAGTCTTTCAGAGGTCCTCTGTGATAGGCTCCTGTCCTGTTCCCTGTTTTCTCACTCTTCCAATGTCTGTCTCATTTGCCTTTCTGAATGAAGATTGAGTGTCTTACCCAGGGTCCTCTTTCTTGATTAGCTTCCTTAGGTGTACAGATTTTAGTATGATTATCCTATATTAGATGTCTAATATCCATTTATAAGTGAGTATATACCATGTGTGTCTTTCTGAAAAGCTTCTGTAAAGCAAAGGACATTGTAATCAGAACAAAACAACAGCCTACAGATTGGGAAAGGATCTTCACCAACCCTATATCCGACAGAGGGCTAATATCCAAAATACATAAAGAACTAAAGAAGTTAAACAGCAACAAATTAAGTAACCCAATTAAAAAATGGGATACAGAGTTAAACAGAGAATTCTCAATAGAGGAACACTGAATGGCAAAGAAACACTTTTAAAAATGCTCAACATCCTTAGTCATCAGGGAAATGCAAATCGAAATGACCCTGAGATTTCACCTTACACCCATCAGAATGGCCAAGATGAAAAACTCAAGTGACAATACATGCTGGAGAGGATGTGGAGAAAAAGAATCCTATTCCATTGCTGGTGGGAATGTAAACTTGTACAACAACTTTGGAATCAATCTGGCACTTTCTCAGACAAATAGGAATAGTGCTTCCTCAAGATCCAGCTATACCACTCCTAGGCATATATCCAAAAGATGCTCAAGTACACAACAAGGACATTTGCTCAACTATGTTCATAGTGGCTTTATTTGTAATAGCCAAATGTCCATCAATGGAGGAATGGATACAGAAATTGTGGTACATTTACATAGTGGAATACTACTCAACAATGAAAAACAGAGAAATCATGAAATTTGCAGGCAAATGGTGGGATCTAGAAAAGGTCATCCTGAGTGAGGTATCGCAGCCACACATTTTGGGCAGGAGACACGGCAGCTTTATTTCACCCTAAGTTCTTCAGATAATGTAGCCAGTCCCTACAGCAGCTTCTTCTGTGGTTCTCGGGGTGAAAAAGAAGCAGGAAAAAAAAATCTGTGCATGAAAAAGGTAAGAAATTACAAGCCTTGGCTATGGGAATATCTCTCGGCTTTTTAAAATTTACGATTATCTGTGATTTCTCCTTCTGAATAATCAGACATTTTTGTATGTAATGCTGACTTCAAAAGTGGGTCTTTCCTTATTTAAAGAAAGCCCCTGGAGTTCTGCGACAGTCAGGTTCTGCGAAGCCTCCACCACGGAGCCTGTCCTTCGGGTTCCTGGCACCCAGAACGGAGTAACAGCCGCGAACCACCACAGTTGCAACTATCTTTCTCTCTCTCTCTGTTTCTAATGTTCAGAGATGGTGAAAAGAAGAAAGAGGTTGGAAAAATATAACTACCCATTCCTGTCATTTGCTAAGACTTGCACAGACCAAACAGGACATGGAGTCATTGTCCATGAAGAGAAGGGGATTGGAGTACTGTTTGCACCCATTCAGGAGGGACTCTATGAGTTCCAACCTCCACTTGTACAGAGTGCTGCGTGTACCTGCCTAATGCTATCCTTGTCTTGGCTACTGAGCACCTTTCAAGAGATAGGAAGATGATGCTGTGCTGTGAAGTCCTTTCGCTCTTTTCCTGAACTCCACTATGAGCCTGCTACGGTCCTTAAAGGTGGAGCTGGTAGAGTGCTCATTAATTCAGCTTCAGGGAGGGGTGGGCGGTATGTGACTGCCTCCGTCCATGGGAGTGACAGCTCCTAAATTCAATCTCCCTTTGGTAGGATGCTCTCCGATAACTCTATTTTAGGGCTGGAGTCACATAAATTGTTCACTTTTATTAAAAGGCAAGAATATTTTCTTACACTGGTTGTTCCTGAATGCTACTCATAGCCTAATGAATTGTTTCCTAATAGGTCCAATGGGTCTTCACCCGTATTGACCATAATTAGGATGGGCAAAAGAAAATGTGGAAAGTAATTAAACTATGACTAATTTTCCTCAAGAAATGATTACCAAAGAATTCCGAAGAGTTTGAGAAGCAGTCTGTTCATAGTACGGGGAGTCTCTTCAGCATGTTAATTTTCATTTTTTTTTTCTTGGATGGGGTTGGAAATTAGATTCAGATTGCAAATTACAGCTTTATATGGGCGCCCCACTGCTAGCTAGTGTAATCCTCCGGCTACGGGGGATGAAGCAATTTGGCTTCCCACAATAAGACTGTGGGAACCTTATTTCCCGCTGGTAGAATAATATGTCTACAGTCTGAAATGCAGAAATCCAACATTTGCTCTTTGACTGGGTCACCAGTAGGGACGCGCGGATCATAAAGAAAACAGATGTGGAAAAGCAGCGTCTCTGCTTATGTGTCTCTAATTTGCTCAAAACCTATCCCCCAACTTATTTTACCTGGCACTTTGAATGGAGCTCACAAATTGCATTTTCCTTTCTATGAAAAGAATTAGCCTTCTGGTTGTTTCCGGGAATGTGACACATATATCGTTGGCATTTCTTGTACTCTAGTTGCACCAGGGAGGACGCTTCAGTGGGCTCTTTCTTCAGGCATAAAATGAAGGTTCTTTCAGTTGAGGAGGCTTGAAACCCATCACAGGCTGATTGATGACAAGATGTGTGATTAATCACCACACACGCACCTTGTTGGGCCTTTGGAAATAGAATTAGAGCCAGCCAGTGGGATACAGCTTCCCTTTACAAGTTAAATATATACCGATTGACTGTCTGACTTCACACCCAGTCACAAATTTCTCTGTCTCTCCAGGTGATATTTCCCCCAGTGGAGACTGCTGGCTCAGTCATACATCAGCTTTCAAAGGAGCTTCCCTCCTCAGAGTTTCTTGCAACATCCCATGCAATTTCAATTAATTTTACCACTTCTTCCTGGCTACTTGGAGTAGAAGGAGAAGAGAATGATGCAGAAAAAAGAGAACAGATTTCTTAACAGTTTATCAAAATTGTTTTGTCTCGTGTGGTTTTCTGTTGCCCTTTCCGCTGTGTCTTTGAGTGCTCAGAAGCAATTTATGTTTCGATAAGACAGCTTCTTTTTCAGAAGTCCCTGCGTTTGAAATTCAAATGCCAACCATGGGCAGGTTGTTTGCCCCAACTGTGCCTTCTCGTACAGCCTAAGGGAGCATCCCTTATGGCAGATTCCCAAAACCAGAAGTTTTCTTGGTCCTCAAGCCCAGAAGGTCCTATTCTAGCAGGTGGAAGGGAAGGGTTTAAAACCACAGGCTAACGCTTCTTGCTTTCGGTCCCCTGGCTCCCATTCAGGTCATTTCCTTTCAGGCACTGTGTACCATTTACGACTCCAGTCTCCTTTCGCCTGTGCCCAAATTCACAGCTGCTAGAAAAATCAGAACTTGGGAGCAGTAACTTTCTCAATCTTCTTTCTCTTTCAGCGCTACTTTCCTTTGAAATGTATGGGCAGCACCTTTTTGTTTTTATTTTTTGTTTTATTTGTTGTTTATTTGTTTGTTTGTTTTTGAGACAGAGTCTCAATTTGGCCCAGATTGGCCTCTAACTTGCTATGCAACCAAGGCTGGCCTCGAACTCCCGCTCCTCCTGCCTCTGCCTCCAAAACACTGGAATTGCAGGCATGTGTTATAACAGCCAGCTTAAATCCTTCTAGAGAACACACTAAAAGTGACCCCGTGCTCTGTATGTGCACGGACATGTTTATTTTTTTTTTTAATTTTCTCTTCTTATTTTGAGATTCTGTCAACCAACCCCTGGACTTTGGGTACATAGTCAAGCACTGTGCTGCTGAGCTATATCCTAAGCACAACAAAACAATTTTAAGAATAAATATATTAGGAGGCTGAAAAGATGACTGAGTGGTAAGAGCACAAGCTACTCTTCCAGAGGACCTATGCTCAATTCTCAGCACCCATATGGCAGTTCACAACCATTTGTGAAATGGAAATCCAATGCCCTCTTCTGGCCTCAGCCAGCACCAGGCATGTACATAGTACACAGACATATACATGCAGACAAAACACTCATCAATGCCAAATAATAAACTAATAAGATAAATCCTTGTTGTATTTGTAATAATCTCATATGAATCAACTTTGGGTAAGACTTAAATTTTTTCTTTTTAAATTTGTTTATGCAAAACAACCTTTCACCACTTTTCTGACAAGATAGCCTGTGAAAGAGCCAATGGGAATGGCACACGGTCTGAAGACTTCTTTTATCATGCCATGGGACTGAATTTAGTTTTCAAGTCTCAAATGGACAAATCTGAAGCTTGATAAAAACACACTAGAACCTTCCAGCGTGTACGCATTGAGGGTTTATGGGCTGATTCCCATGATTTGCCTGTCCTCAAATGGCAAACAATGCTACTATTTATGGTTTGATTCCGACCTTGGATTGTGGATAATAAGAATTAGAAGAGGCATCAGGAATCATCTGTTACAGTCTTCATTTGCACACAAGAAGGTATTGAGGGGCACAGGGCTCAAAACTCATGGCAGACACAATGGGTTATAAAAACAGGGTTTTAAAACTCTTAGATCCTCTGACACCACCCTCAGGACACCACTGGTATCTCACAAGTATGGGCACACCTTATTTCTGTTTGTTTTTAAAGATTTTTAAAAATTACTTATGAGAGTGTGTATGCCTTTATGAGTATATGTTTGTCCGGAGCCTGTGGCAGCCGGAGATAGCAGATCCACTAGATCTGGGTGAAAGGTGACTGTCGTCACCGTCTATAAAGATGGGTGCTGGTACCTTAACCCAGGTTCTCTTCAAGAGCTCTTTATCACTGAACTATCTCTTCAGCCCCCTTTTCTGATTCTTCAAATCATTTTAGATGGGAAGGAATATAGGATTAAATCCAAACCACCAAGAAAAACACTCTTCTGCATTCTCCTTCTCTTTTCTTGGTTACATTAAGAAAAAGCCTAGGTTTTTATTTAATTTTTCATCCCAATGATTGATTATCTCCTTTAACCATGCACAACTGATTTTAAGTTGACAGTACTCATTTATAAGTCAAATTTAGTAGCATTGGGTTCCTTCCTTTCTTCTTTCCTTCTTTTCTTCCTTCCCTCCTTTCTTCCAGTCACCCAGGTTCAACTCACAGCACCCACATGGCAGCTCACAACTGTCTATAATTTTAGTTCCAAGGGATCCAGTGTTCCTTTCTGTCCTCTGTGGTTTCCACTCATGTATTGGATGCACAAATTTATAAGCAGACAAAAAACTCACAAAATACCCATACACAAAAATAAAGTGTAGAGGGAAGCCTAGGCTAAAAGGCATAAAAAAACAGCTTTGAAATGAGATTTTAGTGATCCAAAATCATGAGGAAAGATCAACATTACTATTAAGTAAAAATGAAAATTAAACTAGTGGTGCCATTTCTCACTTATTAATGCAGAAATTAAAGAGAATAATAAAATAATGCCTACTTAAAAGAAAAGACCCAAGGAAATGAAAACCTTTACATATTCCATTTGAAAGAAAGTACAGATTTCTGGATAAATGTGTGTATATATAATTTGCATAAGTACATGGATACTATCACATATATTGCATATTACACATATATAATGTACAGAATTATCTCCTTATGAGTCAAGACCATGTTACGTGTGGGAAGGTCTTGAAGGGAGACAGAGAGAGCCATGTCAGGGGATGGGGAGGATGGAGAATGGCAAAAGCACACATGAGATGTGAAAAGAAGCATCTGGGGTCCACCTCTAAGGAAAGAGCAGAGATACAAGTGGGTGGAGGAAGATAGGCATGGATGAGGACCACAAAAACATACCTATTTGAAATCCCACGTGGTGGTACCTAATATGGTATAGGCTGATTTAAACATATACAAGCATGAAAGTACCACACGTCTAAACTTAAGATGACATTCGAATTATTAAATTATTTTTCTAATTTAATTATTATTTACATAATACCCACCGGTCTTTTAAGACAGCGTTCAGGAAGTGTGCAGTTATACAAGCCGTGAATTAATCTATGTATCCATCCGTATCAATAAGCTACACACGTGGTTGCCATGGACTGCTCAACTTGACAGAGCCTGGAACCACCTGAAAACATAATCTCAATTGAGTGATTGTCCCTGTCAGGTTGGTTGGTGGCTGTGTCTGTAAGGGGCTATCTTAAATATTAACTGATGCAGAGTACCCAGCCTACTCTGGCCATGTCCTAGACATGCAGTCTTGGGCTATGTAAGAAAGCTAGCTAATCATGTGAGTTAATGAGCAGCATTCCTCTGCAGCTTTCTGTCTTAGGTTCCTGCCCTGGGTTCCTGCCCTTGTTTTTCTTAATGATGGACCCTTTTCTCCTCTGAGCTGCTTTTGGTCAAAGGTTTTTGTTTGGTTGATTGGTTGGTTAGTTTTGTTAGTTTTTTAATCATAGCAACAACAACATCAAAAAAAAAAACACTAAAACACTTTACTGAAAGCTATTTAATCACCATCCTTGTTTGCTTCTCTTTGCTTTGATGAAACACTGACCAAAAGAGAACTTCGAGCAGGAAATGGCTCATTTCATCTCACAGAATATTGTCCATCATCAAGGAAAGTCAAGGCAACAACTCAAGGAAGCAACCTGGAAGCAGGAACTAAAGCCAAAGTCATGGCAGAATGCTGCTTACTCTGGCTTACACAGCAGTTTTATTTTTTTTTTATGGTCCACACCCATGTGTTCAATAATGGGGCTTTCTAAATTAGGCTAGGCAACCAGCAACCAAAAATAAAAATTTCTAAATCCCCTATGAGCCAATATAATGGAGGCAATTCCTCACCTGAAATTCCCTCATACTGGGTATGTCAAGTTGACAACTAAGATTAGCCATTACAACTACTACAAATTATGACATAGATAGATGATCGGTAGGTAGGTAGATGATTGACAGATGATAGATAGATAGATAGATAGATAGATAGATAGATAGATAGATAGAGTCCATTTTTCTCATAAATTGAGCTGAATGCAGTAAATTTAAGAGAACAAACAATAGGTCTGAAAACAAAGCAAAATGAATAAGGGTTTGTTTGTTTTTCCCCCTAAGACTACATGGAGCATTCGATAACACACACACAAAAAAAAAAAGCCAAACAGAACAAAAAATACACAGTTATGTCACAGTGTATTTCCTGGTGATGCTCTGGATACAGTTGCATGACTGCCATGGACTATCAATCAAGTGGTAAGGACTTGGTTCTTAGATGGTGGTATTGTTTTATCTTTTAAAACAAAACAAAAACTTTGGAAAGTAGGTCACTGGGGCATACCTTTGCAGAACACACCTTGTTCATGGAGTTTTCTACTTTCTTTGCTGCTTCTTGTCTACCAAAAGGCCAGCTGTTTTGCTTACAATATCTTCCTCCTGAATCCATGGTGTTCAGCAACACTTCTGGTCCACAGCATAGAACACTGCCCATAGATGGAAACCAACCAAAACCGTGAGTTAAAACTCCTCTCATTTAGAGGCCTTCTGTGGTAGGCTCCTGTCTTGTTACTTGTTTTCTCCTACTTCCTATGTGCATCACATTTGTCTTTCTAAGTGAGGATTGATCATCTTACTCCAGGTCCTCTTTCTTGTTTATCTTCTTTAAGTGCACATATTTTAGTATGTTTATCCTATCTTATAGGTGTTTATCCTATCTTATAAGTGAGTATATCCTATCTTATAAGTGAATATATACCATGTGTGTCTTTCTGCTCCTGGGATACCTCACTCAGAATGATCTTTTCTAGATCCCACCATTTGCCTGAAAATTTCATGATTTCCTTGTTTTAAATTGCTGAGTAGAATTCCATTGTGTAAAAGTACCACAAATTCTATATCCATTCCTCTGTTGATGGATATCTGGGTCTACCTAGCAGTGTATCAAAGCAGATGCAGAGACTCGTAACCAAACCTTTGGCAGAGTGCAGAGAATCATATGATAAAAGGGGGAGTTAATATGACCGGGAGAGGACAGGAGCTCCACAAGGACAAAATATATCAGGGCACGGGGGTCCTCTATGAGACTGTTTCTCCAACCAAGGATCATGTATGGATATAACCTAGAACTCCTGCTCAGAAGTAGCCCATGGTAGCTCAGTATCCAAGTGGGTTTCCCTAGTAAGGGGAACAGGAACTATTTCTGACATGAACTCAATGACTAGCTCCTTTACCCCACCCTCCACCTCCAAGGGAGGAACAGCCTTGCGAGGCCACAGAGGAGAACATGGCAGCCAGTCCTGAAGATGCCTGATAAGCTAGGGTCAGATGGAAGGGAAGGAGGATCTCCCCTAGCAGTGGACTTGGAAAGGGGCAGGGAGGAGATAAGGGAGAGAAGGTGGGATTGGGAAGGAATGATGGGAGGGCTATGGCTGGGATACAAAATAAATAACCTGTGATTAATATAAAAAATAAAAATTATTAAAAAATAAATGTGACTATCAGCCCAGTTAAAGAAATATTCTTAAAAAAAAAAGAACTCTTTAAAATTGTTCTTCTCATGTGTTTGTCACAGTGACAAGAATTAACACAATGACTTTAAGACCCAAAATATAACTATTATCAGGGAAAATCTTTTGGAAGTATCTTGAAGACTCCTAACCCAGCCCCATGCTGTATAGTAAAGAATATGAACCAGAGGACATTATCAACTGGATTTTAAGATTTCATTGCTATAGTAACACCAGCAGTCAGAGGAGGGAGTAGATAGTTTGGATGAATATTATCTCTCTTTCCCTGAATGTCCTCAATATGCTCACTACTATTTCTTAACATTGGCAAGGTTATGTAATCTCCTTTTTTATATATAATCATAACAAAGATGAAATTTTTAGGAATGAAAATTCTTATGGGAAGAACATATGTCAACATTCATTCATGTATTCAGCAATTAAGCATTTTAGTTCAATAAGGGAGAGAGATGAATAAATATGAGATTATAATGCAGTATGATGGTTATGATAGAGCATATAAAAAGCCTAGTTAGGTGATCCCTAATAGAACTATGTAGCTCTTTACCTTCATATCCTCTCCTCGGGGATTTGTTGGGAGAAACTTAAAATAATTTAGGCTTTTTCAGAATCATAGAAGAGAAAGTGATCAACTTCTGACGAAATACTACAAATGATTAGGGAGCATTATGAAAGGAAGAGAGAGAGTGCCGAAGTGAGCGTCAGACAGGAAGCTTCCCTCTCTGGAGCTTTATAGTATTGAACGCATCTTAGAATCTGAATACATTATCCTGTTACATCGTTTGGGAGGACATCTCTGGTTCAATGAAGAGAGGATAATCAGATCCAAGAACTTAATATAGGAATTATTGAATGTTTTAAGATAGATGGATGTGCTTACCATCTATTGAGCAAGGAGCACGTCCATGGAAATGACTCAATTTGTAACTATCATCTCTCCTCCTTCTAGTATCATACGATATTATATTCTGTAGAATGGATGTATTTTAACTATGTTTATTTATAATCATCTCTCTAAGTATTTCAAGATCTCAAAATGTAAATATCACCACTGTTTGGATGGCTATATTAAAAAGGTTTCATGTTCTTTATATAATTTCTTACATTGACACTGTGGTTCATCAATATTAAAGAGTCCTACAGAATTGTATTAGCTAATCATACCAAAGACTATCTTTGGAATCTGTCAAACATAGACCTGATTTCTATTTTTGTAGTTGATGTGCAGCATGGGCTGATTCAACTATTTTTAAAACTATCAATCCCACTTTGACTAGAAGAAAATTATCTGTTTTAAAATGCATGCTTTAACCAAGATAAATATCACCTGAGAATAACATAATTTAAATGCTAGTTCTAAGAAATAAAAATGGCAAATGCATATTCTGTTTCTTCAGGGGGAAAAAAGTTCTCTTGGGGGGGGACTTACATAATAGGATCAGAGGGCAAACTAGCTACCTCCACTCAGCACCTCACATAGCTCTTCTGCTCTTAAGGAATGCTCGGTGCAAGAGCAGCTGAGAGTCCTCTGATGGTCCTGGACAGGCGGGTTTATGCTATGACATGTCCTCAAACATGTCATGTCCAGGGAACCTGCAGAACTGAATAGAAAAGTATCAAAGTCAGAGAGCAGAGACCATTCTCATATTGTTGAACTCATTGTACGGGCAGAAACAATGTCTCAGTTGACAGACAGCATCTAGCATGTTTGGCTATTCGCTGCTAGTAATTTCTGGCACCTACAAAAAAAAAATCACACACACACACACACACACACACACACACTACACTATTTATACAATAGTCTGTTGAACCTTGGGGGAGAAACAAAAAGGCCAAGAGACAGCCTGCTCATAATCCTATTCAACCTGGTTGATAGACAAGTCTGAGCCAAGAGTCCAAATAAGCCAGTCCAATAAGAAGCTATAGGTGACATTACAGAAACTGATAGGTGACATTATCACTGGTGCGAGTCTCTGTAAGGTAAGTCTTATAAGAGAAGCTTATTTGCTAATGGCCCATCTGGTATGTCTTGTGTTGGTTTCACCTCTGGGCATAGCTTCCCTTCACCTATACCCAGGGAACAATTCTTCCATTTACAACCGAGAAGTCAGAACTCAGACTCTCACTCCAAATTCAAGGTTCTTTCATTGCTTAGAAAGATAATAATTTCGAAAGAATAATTCTGTATGTGGAAGTGAATTCTCTCCTTATCATTTCCTTTATAACAGGCAGGATAATGAATAATTTCATCTCCGTAAGTCAACAATAAGCAGCTAAAACAATGAAATCCCACACAAGAGTGAGTAGAAGGGTTAGGAAAGAATAAGAATGGCCCTATTAACATTTTCTCTTGTGTAACACTTATTTTTTATTTTTTAATTAAAATTTTATTTTTTATATTAATTACAGTTTACTTGCTTTGTATCCCAGCTGTAGCCCCCTCCCTCATTCTCTCCCAATCCTACCCGCCCTCCCTCATCTCCTCCTAGGCCCCTCTCCAAGTCCACTGATAGGGGAGATCCTCCTCCCCTTCCCTTCCATCTGACCCTCTTATTTTTAATTAACTTATTTTCAACTAAGAATTTTCAGACAATATACTTTGATCATAGTCTTTCCCCTCTCCCACCTCCTTCCAGATTCTCCTCATCTCCCTACACATCCAACTTCACGCTTGCTTTCTCCCTCTCTCAAAGAAGTGAAAATCAAAGTAAACCAATTAAAGAAAGAAAGAAACAAATGACAAAAGGAATAAACTAATACAGAAAGATGAAATCTATACAACTAAAGAAGATAAACAAGAAAGAGGATACGGGGTAAGATGATCAATCCTCACTTAGAAAGACAAATGGGATGTGCATTGGATGTGAGAGAAAACAAGTAACAGGACAGGAGCCTACCACAGAGGGTCCCTGAAAGACTCTACCTAGCAGTGTATCAAAACAGATACTAAGACTCATAACCAAACCTTCAGCTGAGTGCAGGGAATCATATGAAAGAAGGGGGAGTTAGTACGATGTGGAAAAGATAGGAGCTCCACAAGGACCAAGTATATCTGGGCATAGGAGTCTTTTCAGAGACTGTCACTCCACCAAGGACCATGTACGGATATAACCTAGAACCTCTGCTCAGACGAAGCTTGTGGTAGCTCAGTAACCAATTGGTTTCCCATAGTAAAGGGAACAGGGACTATTTCTGGCAGGAACTCAATGGCAGGCTCTTTGACCTCCCCACCCCCCAAGGGATGAGCAGTCCTGCTAGGCCACAGAGGAGGACTTTGCAGCCAGTCCTGAAGATACCTGATAAAACAGGATCAGATGAAAGGGGAGGAGGTCCTCCCCTATCAATGGACTTGGAAAGGGGCAGGGAGGAGATGAGGGAGAGAGGGTGGGATTGGGAGGGAATGAGAGAACGTTACACAGCTGGGATACAGTTACTAAAATGTAACTAATTATAAATAAATAAATAAATAATAAAAACAAAGAAAGTAACAATACAAATCTTCTTATCTCCTGAATTTGTGTCTTGCTCTGGTTTCTGCGCTTGTTTTTGCACAGTGGACCTTGACCTCCGGGCGGTGCATAGGCTAAATGCCTGCTCTGCTGCTGAGCTATACCCCCAATCTATCTAGTTTATGTTTAAGATAAAAAGCCACCACTATATTAAGGATGTTTGAGGGACAATATGTATGTGCTATATGTGTGTGTGCTGTATGCCCTCCTGTGTGTGTGTGTGCGTGTGTGTGTGTGTGCGTGTGTGTGTGTGTGAGTGCATGTGTGCATACTCGTGGGCACACTTGAGGCAGAGGACAGTGCCAGGTGTCCTTCACTATTACTCTTCACCATATTTCCTTGAGACAGAGGCTCTCGTTAAACTTGGGACTAGGCTGGCAACCAGCAAGCCCCAAGCGACCCTGTTCTGTCTTCCTCCCACAGTACTGCAGTTACAGGCACAGGCAGCTGTGTTCAGCTTGTCGCCTGGGAGCTGAGGATTTACAGGCAAGTCCTTAAGCCTGTGTAGCAAGTACTTTGACTTTCACAGACATCTCCCCAGCCCTGTGAAAGCTGTGACGGTGCTCTGACCCACAGATCTATAAGGTAATGAATCTTTCTTTCTTTTTTTTTTTTTTTTTCAATGCAGTTTATTCAGGAACCTTGAACAATCCTCGGACCCTGGGGAAAGCCAGCCCACAGCTTAAATAGCCTCTGGGTAGCCAACCCAGGCGTGCCACGGGGGCAATGCAGATAGGTCCACATACATGGAAGCAAGCCAGATCCTCAGCCTTAGCCAAATGGGAATTGTTCGTGACAGAGAGCACTCACCATCGGGAAGGTGGAAGGCGGAAACCAGCTCCATCTTTAAGGCATAGCATTCCGCAGATCTCTACAGTTCCCCCTTTTTGTTTTAGACGCATCAGGCAAGAGTAGAGGTCTGATCTGTGATATTATAAATAAATTGGGACTTTGTACCGATGTTCGTTTAGGTGTCATCCACCCAAAGAGCATCAGACCCATCCGATACCTTTTTCTCAGAGGCGGGACCTGGGGCATCAACCCGCATGCAATCAGACATGCTCTTCTCTAGGTCCAGAGCGGCTGACCCTGAGTGCAGTGCTTAGCCTCGCATCCTGAGCGTATCATTTTAGCTTTTTATGGTATCCAACCAGGCTTGGGGAGAATGTCCTGCTTCAATGGCTGTAAAGGCCTGAATGATCATGGCTGCATCACACTGTTGTGAGACTCTAATCTTGCATATATACCACAGGCAAACCAAGGAGACCAACACCAGAAGGCCTGCTAACGCTCCCATGCCCGCCCATTCCTTCAGATGATTCATGGCTGCAGCAATCCATGATGATAATCCTGTGGCTAGTCCTGCGTCCACTCTGGTAGAATTTACTGTGACAATGGCCACTCTCAGCTGCTCCATCGTAGTATCGAATTCTCCAGTCCAATTACCTAAAATATAGCTCGACAATTGTTTAGACAGATTTGCAGCACAGGAAAAATTCTCATGTTATATGCTAGTGACTCAAAGTCCAGCATATTTTCATTGACAGTCAAGTTGAGCGATTTGCCATAGGGTATCAATTTGCTCCTGCACAAGGTCAATCCTCTGATTGAACACCATCAAGCTTCCTTTTAGTTGAGCATTAATTCCTTTATGTACAACTAAAGGATCATCCTGAGTGAGTTGTCCCAGAAGCAAAAAGACACACATGGTATATACTCACTCATATAGACATACAACATAGGACAAATCCACACACATGGTATATACTCACTCATAGGACAAACCCACTTTTTTTTTTTTACCTAAGCTACTAAATTTGTGGTTCTTTGTGTGGGAGAAATAAATAACAAGTATTGACTTAGAAAATCATGAAGGTGTTTACATGAGGCTATTCTCTTCTTCCATCAAAAATCTTAGGTTACTCTCAACAGAGAATCACTTCTTTTTTGATATGGAAATTTTAAAAGTGTGTGCTTTTATCTAACTTTGGTTGTACACCTAATTTGTTGGAGAAATAATGCCCAATGTCTTTAACAACACAAACTCAAAACAAATCTTCCCTAAAAGAAGTGAAATTTTGAAACGGTAAAATTGCCCTTTAAAAGAACGAAATTAACAGAAAGGCGTGCTGACAACATCATTGATGACTCAATGTGTTAAATACTAAGGAAAGAATATCAGTATGGACTGTGGGTGGGTGAGGAAGCAATTTGATACTGTATTTTGCTCATGATAAAAAACAAGTGTCTATCGCTTCTCGGCCTTTTGGCTAAGATCAAGTGAAGAAACAAGTGTCTAATAATTGAGTTCTGTGTCTAGGAAATAAACAGGAGGTAGCCACTGAGGAAACGAGTTTAGTATGAGTGTTTGGATGCTGTCAAGGAAAATCAAGCCATCATTTCGTTAAATTATCCTCAGAAGTAATTGTGTTGACTTTCTTGCATTGATGACATATAAAGGAAAACTATCAATGAAAATCGGATGCCGGGAACATATTCACAGGCCAGTGCAGAAGGGAAAAGTAAAAAGTCAGGACAGGAAGGGGAAAGAAAAGTGAACGAGAAATGCTTCCTGAGGTAACATTGCTTATTAAGATCGATTCATATGTGGAAAACAGGGACATACCATAGGATGACAGACACACAGTTAATATAGGCACTTGCCCTAGGAAGGATTACAGATCCTGAGGAGCTGTGTATGTAAGAGAGATGCAAGCATGATGGAGGTGAGGAGTGACATTAATGCTGATGGGTGACGTAGTATTTTATAAGCAAATGATGATATTAAATAGATCTGGGGAATTTAAACTACAGACAAAATAACAGGAAGGTATTACTTACATGCAGATGTACATTTTCAGATTGCTTCCAAAACTGGCCGACGAAGGGATGGCAAAGCCATTGCTCACAAGGGACTTTAAATGAGTAGAAATTGTTAAGGGACTGTGCAATAGGAGAAAAATTAAGGAAAATTTGCTTCCTAAATGTGCTGAAATGTGTTTACGGCCTTACATAAATTATTGAAGTCAACATCCTCGAAGCACATTTACACTTTCGTCCTTGAAAATGAATCTAACTCGTAATGAGAAAGCCTGGAGCAGGGCGCTGTAAAATGATGCCAGGCTGCCTGCACATACAGTCTAATGGGCTTGGTGGGATTAAGATATGGCTTAAAGGTTGGCGTCACTAACCTTTTTATGTCTCCTCTTTTCCCTTCGTGCAATAACGGGCCTGACTAAGTGGGGCCTGTGTTTCTTACAGTTCCAGAATTAGACGTGACACTTGTCAACGATGGCTATGTAGGATTCTGTTGAGCCCAATCCAATTTTTTTAACGCAGGCCTCAGCATGATAACTCCCCATGCTGATGTCTGTAAGCCTTCATTTATGACTCAAAACTCTTACTGTCAAAAGTATGAGGCTTTTCCTCTCTAAGCAACTGAAATTTACTCATTCCTCAGCCTGTGTCTGTACAACTCATATGTCACAAATTGATGGTAGAGTGAGTCCTAACTAGGACTTACACAAAAGCTAACCCAAAGTTGTTTCTTAATTTATCTATTCTATGATTCAAAGCCCTCCACATTAGCTTCTTAAGCACACATAATGCTTTTGAATATGTGCAAATTCTCTGCTGTTGCAAAACAAGAGTCAGAGATGGAGCTGACATGGGCTAGGCATGAGTTCAATAAAATTCTGCACAGGAAACTCCACTAACTCCAGATTTCCCCATCCCAGTCCTCATCCTCTGTTTGCTAGTGCCAGTGATGTCAGGAGACAGAGTGGGGACACTTAATCCCTAGACAAAAAAAAAAAAAAAAAAGAATTTAAGTGAGCATCTAGGAAAGCTTAAGGCTCACTTGAAGATATCTGACCTTCAAAGAGAAGCCATCCTGACAACTGGACAACATCAAGTTTCCTCCTGATTAAAGCTTATGTTCAGGCACCTCTAACTCACCTCTTGATCTATGGGTACACAGTAGCCCCAGATCAATGTCTTGCCAAAGGACACCCGCTGTCACATAAGCAGTGGGGATCACCTGGAATCAACATTCAAAATAAAACCAAGGTAAATGATCATTAAAAAGTTAACTGGCTCAAAAAGAAATGTCACTCAGGAGACAGAAGATCAACTAAAACATCCATGTGTCCAACACTGGAATGAGGCAAGAGGAGGCAGAAGAGACTATAAGGAAAGCAAAGTCCTATCTTTATAGAGGGGACCCAGTAAAGTGTCTTAAGTCAAAAAAGAAAAGTAACAGCACTTGAGAAATGTCTCAGCAGTTGAGTGCCCATTGCTCTTGCAGAAAGATTTGACTTTGGTTCCAAGCATGCACACCAAGCAGGTACTCTGTGGGTAACTCTAGCTCTGGAGGATTCAACACCCTCTTCTAGCTTGAGGCCATAACTGGATCACCCGCATGCACACACATACACACACACACACACACACACACACAAACATAAGCACTATTAAAACTTTCAAACATTTTTTAATGAAAAGAAGAGACTAGAGAGGTGGCTCAGCAGTTAAGAGCACTTGCTGCTCTTGCAGAGGACCCAGCTTTCTTTCCCACACTTAAATCAGGCAGCTCACAACACCCTAACTCCACCTCCGGGGGATCTGATACCCTCTTCTGGCCTTTGAGGGCACCTGAACTCTTATGATGCTGATACAGAAAAACAGGCAGACTAATTCATGTACACCAAATAAAAGCACTGTAAAAAGAAGAAGAAGAAAGGCTGAGCTTAGTATCCAATTGTGGGATGACTACAGGATGAAAGGGAGAACTGTCTGTGAAATCTAGGGCTTCATTGATTGCCAGAGTTCGCTAGGCTAGGCACTCCTGTGCCCTTACCTGTTGGGGGTTGTTCTAATGCTGACCCTCAATATCTGGTTACACCTATCCTCATTTTGTAAACCTGCCTAAGTCATTATATCTGATTGGTTCATTAGGCAGCAGATACGTGGGTAGAGCAGAATGGGGTGGACATGGCTAAGATTCCCGGCATCCTAAAGAATCAAGGAAATGGATAGACAGGAAGAGGGGAAGAAAGAGGACACCATGATGGGTTAGCTGGAGAAGAAACCATGTGAGACTGGGAGTAACGACTCTAATAATGGTGTGAAAAGGCCCAGATGAAGAATAAAAGCAAGTATTTATAAGAATATGGATGGAAGACAGAATGGTTAAGGAGGATGGCACTGAATAGGGGCTGGGAGATGGATGGTGAGGATATCCAGACAGTGTAGATAGGAATATCTGCCCAGCCCACGGTGAATAAAGCAATTAAAAAATCCAGCAGGTGTCTGTGTCTTATTATTTGTGATAGCAGGTTAGATAATACCACCGTGGTAATTTTAGGGCTAATAATAATATACATTATGTAGCCCGACAGCCTTTTTTTTTATTTACTACAATACATACCCATAACACACACACATAATTAAAAAAACAATAAAAATAAATACTTTAAAGAAAATCTATGGATCCTCTATGTATTAGAAGTTAGATGTGAGCTATCACCTCCCTTCAATAAAAAGAGCCCTTCTAGAGGAAGTGTTGAGAGATATGCATTCAACACCAGGAGCTGAGAGCATCACCTTGAGACCTTTCAAACAAAGGACACTATTCTCTGTAAACATCTCTGAGTTAGCAATGTTACAGAAGTAAGCTAAGATGACCACCATCTTGAGTTGTTGTTAGGGTACACCGGATGACTGCTGTTTCAGAGAGCATCTTGGCCTAAAGTCTTTGGCAAATAATATTTATCAAGGCTCTGCAATGAGCCAGGAATGGTGCTAAGAACACAACTCAAGGGGAAATCCGAAGCAATCCCCTCTTCATTGGACAAACCACCAACAGTGTCCTAAGCTCTCTGTGCATAGCACTCTATTTGATAATTACCCATTTTACAGATAAGGAGGCAAAGCAATGTTACGTGTGGTCCTTGATGTGGTAAGGGAAAGCATCAGGACTGGAACACAGGCAGCCAAAGGAAGAGCTGTTGAGTGTAGGGAATGCCATGGAGACATACAGGTGATGTGCACTCCACCAGCCCAAGTAACATACCCACTCAGAAGAGGCCAAAACAGCCATTCATTTCCTTTGGTTTTCGTTTTCAGTTGTTCATTCTTTTTAGCCTCCCCAACAGTACTCTGAGAATGCTGTGACACACTCATCAGTTGGAACAAAGCGTCCTGTGGGGCCCAGGGGAAGTCTTCATTTCTACCTCATTAATGCATCTTCATTAATTCTGCTTTAGAGCAGTCTTCTTTTGCTCCTTGCTTAACACTAGATAGGCTTCCTCCTTGTCAGTGTACCAACCTTAGTGTTCCTTGCTTTCAGCTGTTTGTTAGATGTTCACTTACTTGTCTGTAAAAATTAGTAAAGATCAATGATACTTCTTCACGTTAAAATTACCTACCAGTTTCCAGGAGGATGTGGCTTCCCTGGGACTTGGTAAGCCCAGGGAGATGGGGTAAGAGGAGGAGGATAAATCAGATTGTAAGCTTCTTTAACTTCCCAGCATGCTCTGTTCCCCCACCCAACCCTGATGTTGAGAGGTTATGGCTGTGAGCATTTAAAGCTTGAATTGCTTGTGATCCATTCAGCGAGTTTTATAGCAGATTCAACTTATTTTTTTCTTCTCTTGATACTCAAGAGATACCTCATGAAATAAAACCTGTGGCACTTTACTTGCATGCAAATGAATAATTAACTTTCTAAGAGCAGGCCACACTGTTAAAAATATGTCTAAGAAAAATAAGGGATGTTTGTAACAGGTTTTGAAGAAAAGAGTGTCATCCTAGAAAATATGCTCACAAAGAAAACTTATGAATTTCAAGTTTCAAAAAAGACATGCTTTATTTAAAGATATTGATTTTAAACCCAGAGTCATGAAAATATATTATCAAATGTCATTGGTATGAGGAAGATCATTTTCTATAAAACCTTGAAGAAAGAGATATATTCTCTTTCTCAGTCACTAGAGAAAAAAAATCCTAGAGTGTTAGCACTCCACCTGTGGGTCATGGCCACTTTGGGTCAGACAACCCGTTCACAGAGGTTTCCTATGACTAGAAAACACATATATTTACATCATGGTTCATCACAATAGCAAAATTACAGTTGCAAGGTAGCAACAAAAACAATTTTATGGTCAGGGGTCACCACAACATGAGGAACTGCATTAAAGGGTCACAGCATTAGGAAGGCTGAGAACCACTGTCCTACAAAATAGCATATACGGCCTGGAAAGAAACACCATAGGCCCTTGCCCTACCAACTGTGATCCACAAGGCGATGGGTCAGAGTGAGGAATGTGTGGGTTCTTGTTCTGTCCACCAGGAGCTGCTGACCACCCTTAAATAAATCAGCCATCATTTATGGGTCACTTCATCTGCGAAATGAGGACACTTAATTACATGATCTACAAGGCCTATTTGAGCTATTACTCTGTGGGGATTGTCATAGAAATATTTTAAAGGTATTGAGTAGCAAAATCTAAACTAACATGACCTATTTTTTTTCTTGCTCTACTTTCATTCAAGAGAAAACAGCAGCACATAGACATGGCCATTCAAAAAAAGTCTTACCACCTATCCAGCAAGAGATTTAAGCCACAGTGTTGAAACAAAGATTGAAATATACCAAGATAGACAGAGAAGAACAAAATCACAGCAAAGGTTATGTCAATACAAAATGATCATTTTTTTAAGTTACTTGGACACTGGCAACAAATGACACCTTCATTTTGTGAGTGTCTTAGTTAGGGCTTCTATTGCTGAGATGAAGCACCGTGCTCAAAAGCAAATTGAAGAGCAAAGGTCTTATTTGACTTACACACTGTAATGCATCATCGAAGGAAATCAGGACAGAATTCAAGCAGGGCAGAAACCTGAGGCAGGAAATGATACAGAGGCCATGGAGGGATGCTGCTCACTGGATCACTTCACATGGCTTGCTTAGCCTGCTTTCTTAGGACCCAACACCAGCAGCACAGGGACGACAGCACCCACAGTGAGTTGGGCCTTCCCGTATTGATCACTAATTAAAAAAATGCTGTACAGGCTTGCCTATAGCCTGATCTTTGTTTTTTGGTTTTTGTTTTTTGTTGTTGTTGTTTTTTTAATGGTCTTTTTTTCTCTTCAAAACACATTATTAACTTGTATTTTTTTAATTTTTTATTATTATAATATTTTATTTTTATTAATTACAGTTTATTCCCTTTGTATCCCACTTGCAGCTCCTTCCCTTTTCCCCTCCCAATCCCACCCTCTTCTCCACTCATGCCCCTCCCCCAGTCCACTGATAGGAGAGGTCCTCCTCCCCTTACATCTGATCCTAGTCTATCAGGTCTCATCAGGAGTGGCTGCATTGTCTTTCTCTGTGGCCTGGAAAGGCTGTACCCACCTTAGGGGGAGGTGATCAAAGAGCAGGACAATCAGTTTATGTCACAGACAGTCCCTGTTCCCATTAGTAGGGAACCCACTTGGACCCTGAGCTGCCATGGGTTACATCTGTGCAGGGGTTCTAGGTTATCTCCCTGAATGGCCCATGGTTGGAGTATCAGTCTCAGAGAAGACCCCTGTGCCCAGATTTTTTGGTTCTGTTGCTCTCCTTGTGAATTCTTGTCCTGGCCAGGTCTTACTATCTCCCCCTTCTTTCATAAGATTCCCTGCACTCTGCCCAAAGTTAGGCTATGAGTCTCAGCATCTGCTTTGATACTCGGCTGGATAGAGTCTTTCAGAGGCCCTTTGTGGTAGGCTCCTGTCCTCTTCCCTGTTTTCCCCCTCTTCTGCTGTCCATTCTCTTTGTCTTTCTGAATGAGGACTGAGCATCTTACCCAGAGTCCTCCTTCTTGATTAGCTTCTTAAGGTGTACAGATTTTAGTATGTTTATCCTGTATTATATGTCTAATATCCACTTATGAGTAAGTGTATACCCTGTGTGTCTTTCTGCTTCTGGATACCTCACTCAGGATGATCTTTTCTAGTTCCCACCATTTGCCTGCAAATTTCATGATTTCCTTGTTTTTAATTGCTGAGTAGTATTCCATTGTGTAAATGTACCACAATTTCTGTATCCATTCCTCAATTGAGGGGCATCTGTGTTGTTTCCAGCTTTGGCTACAGCCTGATCTTAATGCAGACACTCTCTCAATTGAGGTTCCCTCCTCTCATATGACTCTATGAGTCAGTTCTGTGTCAAGTTGATATAAAATTAAACCCCAAGGTGGGTGGATTTAGTGAGGGTTTCCAGCCATGAGTAGTGCTTATTTTCTGAGTCTGGGTTTGTCAGAACATCAGCCCTAAAGACAAAATGAACTGCCAGCAAATCCCAAGGTAGTGTCAGCTCATGCACCTTCCTCCTTTATGATAGATAGATAGATAGATAGATAGATAGATAGATAGATAGATAGATAGATAGATAGATGATGGATAACAGCTAGAAATGGGGGAAATAAAGAGAAAGAAAAGGATAGATAATGCTTTCTCCCTAACTCCCTATCTCCTACTCCCATTCTTCTGACTACTCTTTAATCTTCCCTCCAACCTCAGTTCAACCTTGACCACCATTCTAATTCATTTATACTCCATCTGCCTCTTGTGTGAATTAGTCACACACACACACTTACTAGGTATATCTCCCCTTTTGGTTAACTCTTAGGTGCTTGGCTAAATTCTAGCTTCAGGATGAAGATAGTTGATAATTAGGCATAGCTCTGGCACAGGTCAGGTACAAACTGTGTAATTTAAAGGCCAGAGGAATGGAAAGATATAAATTGGATAAATGTGTGTGGTACCCCTTTGCCTCTGTTACTTAGCTAGATGACTGAAATTTAATTTAATTTTTTTCAATAATCAGAAACTCAAACCCTTATACACACAATCACTGCTGCCTAAGTTTAAATATTTCTGAGAAAGTTAAGAGTTTATCATGTGCTATCCCCTTCTCTTAACGCAGCCCTGCCAATGGCATTGTCCTAGATTTCTGGATTAATTTATGTTAAGTAAACTGAACAAAAGGATTGAAACTAGGATTTATTCATGTCAAATTGCCTTCTAAATGTTTATGGTTAGGCCCATAGGCCCCAACTGCTCTAAGCTTTAGCTAAAGAAGCTTGGTTTGTCAGTGGACAGCAGTCAGGGCAAAGACACATAACCAATCAAAGTTCTGAGAAGAGAGTGAGTGCTCACTCCTAAAAGGAACATCTTTCTTAACCCTTGAACCACTGCCAAGGCACAGGGGACAGCTCAGAAGAGGCAGAAAGAATGTAAAGACTGGACGCAACACGGATGTTGCACTCATGAGCTCACAGCCGCTATGGTTATAGTGGTTACCTACACAAAATCTGTACAAGGTCGAGCCAGCCAAAATCCATGCATGGATGGGGGAGAGGATCTCTGGGCCCTCCCCTCCTGAGGATCTATTGCTACTGAGGAAGAGGGAAAAACAACATTGTTCTTAGAGAATATGGCCAGCTCTTCATGCTCCAGGGGGTGATCCCAGAGGCAAACTTATGCCAGCAGCACTCAGTAGACACAGTGAGTTATCAACACAAATAAAAATAAGGCACAAAGTTACAATGTGAAGTGCTGTGGGAATATGGAGAGATTTGAAGGTAAGAAATGGGGACTGCGTATAAGACCATACCGAGAAAGAGAGATTCTCAAAAAATAAATAAATAAATAAAAATAGGTTTCAAATATTTTAAGTTTATGAAAGTGCCTGCCACTGTGTCAAGTAAATTGTAGGAGTTTAATAAATGCTATTTGTTTCTCCCATAAAATTTGTACTAAAAATAAAAGAAACTAACAAGCAATTGTCATCCAAATTTATTTTATAATAAAATAAAATAAATAAGACATAGTCTTACTAGCCATGTATAATATAAATAGAAGTATGATCCCATTTTTGACACTTTCAAGTAGCGTGTACTAATTTATTGCCTAAAGAAATAACCACTAAACACACGACAAGGCTGAACATCGTTAAAGATTCTACAAAGATTCATTGTTTGTTTTGACTGCTTAACCCACTCAACTGAGGCTCACCCCCAAAGGGGCTTTTAAAACAGTGACTGAAAAATTCCCAGGCTGCATTTTTAAATGTGTATGAAACCAAACATCCCAATGGGACGGGTTATTAAGCGCTTAAGGGTGGATTCGAGGAGCAGAGAACAACATTGAAAAGGCCAGCACGGGCGGCCACCACAAGATGCCCTCTGACACTGAGGCAAGCCAGGAGATGGCAGACACCAATGGGTAGCAAGTCCTACGTGGAGGAGAAATCTGGGCGGCATAGCTACACAGCCGCTACAACCCTCGCCCCTGTTCAGCTCCCGCTACGAACGCCAAGAACTCTGTCCCACCGAGGCACCCTAAGGAGAAGTGCCACTCACTGCCTGGCAGCATTTCCCCACACCCCTCCCTCATCCCACCCTCACACCCCCTGCCCAAGAACCAGCTTTGTTCTTGGAAAGCAGCCAGGGGTTATTTTCAACGAAGCCCGTTTTCCGTCTGGGGTTCAGGCTTCCACAAAATGAAAATAGGAAATATAAAGGGAACGACGTCCCTACCTATCTTGACAATCCTTCAGAAACTAAGGAATGCATGACTACATAGGCAAGTCCAATTGATCCTTTGGGTGTGTGATATGCTCCGTTTTCACACTGGCAAAAGCTTACTGAGAGCACCTGACCGGCTCACTTCCTCTCCAATCACCCACTAATCAAGTTTCATTTTCTTAAACCAATTAAATGTAGCATCTCCCTGCCAAATCACTTTCATTGTGCCCAGGCCTTTGTCTAGTATGTGCAATTGTTCTGGCTCTCCCAGCTACTTAACTGCTTTTCTTTTCCCTTCTAAAAGCATTCTCAGAAATGCTCAAACCTGGGAGTCTGCATCAATTTTTCTACCCGAGAGCAAACCACTGGGAAAAACCCTTTAGTCTAAAGTTATTTTGAAATGCACACTATGAGCTTCTGCCTAAGAGCGCAGCTCGCTCAAAGTTTGATGGTGCTTGTGTGTCCAGGTGATTGATTTGTCATGTGCCAAGTACCTGACCATCCTGAGTGCAAAGATCATGTAAATTAACATTGTGGGTGTTATTATCATCAGCAAGTCTGGGATCGATTAGAGCAGTTAGTAGATGTTTACAATTTATTTGCTTCCTGATAACGGATGTTTAGCTCCACTTTCGGATTTCGTAGTCGGTGGGAATACGTATCCAGCCATCTTCCATGATGGCCATGTCCTGGTACAATGTTTCATGCTCAGGCTTTACAGAAGTTTGGTGTCTGTTCTTACAGTAGCATCATCGAAGTTCCCAGAGCACCCTGATATATTAAAAAAAAAAAACCAACACCTTCAAAACTGTGTCAATCTCCCACATCTCTATGTACTAAGATGGCACCTTCTCAGATTAATTTGAACAAGAACCAAAAAGCAGCCCTATGACAGTTAAGACAATGAAGTATACGAAGATCTCTGTGGAGATCTGGACAGGTCTCCGGTTTTCTAATGTAGGTATCCCCTTTACACCCCCTTTCTTCCTGTACCTGAATTACAGACTTGGAGAAAAGTGATGCAGCTGCCCTCTGGGAGCCATGAGAAATGGTTAAAAGAAGTAAGCTTTGACAAATCTCTGAATGTCTAGACCACAATCTGAATTTGTTGCGTGAAGCAAAGAACATGTATACTGTAAACAGTACACGTTACATTGTCTTCAGGCAAAGGCAACCATTCACTTTTGAATCGAGGAAATTATTAATCTTCCTTGGAGGGCACACAATTCCCCCCGGGCGGTTTGCAGAGTAGAGGTGACATGAAATACGTGTTGGGACAGTGTAAGCCACGTGACAATTGTCCATCTACACCAAGATCACTTGATTCCCACAGCAGAGTCATCAGAACTTACAGTGTCACAACTTTTCAGTATCTTGCTATCCTCTAATTCCTACCAAAATCTACCAACTGGGCAAAAGGATAGGTTGCAGTTGTTGTTCATCTCTTGGACCAACTTTTTAATTCTAAAAAGACTTTAAGAATAAAAACACGAAGGCTCTATGCTCTCTGATTTTAATTCCTTTCCTGAACAAACATTCCCATGCTTTCTTGACATTTATATAATAAAATCCAATTTCATGAAGCATCCACCTCTGGAAAGTACCCTCCCCCATTGTAACTGAGTCAACTCTCCCTTCACAATTCTGCAAGCTTCATCCCTCCCTTAGATTTTTGTCTCAGAATCTTCTTCTTGCTCTCCTCTAACAACAGGCCCATGCTCCGCTCTTTAGACTTGGGCACAAGGATCCTACTCTCTAAGCCAGTGGTTCTCAACCTGGAGGTTGCGACCCCTTTGAGGGGTCAAATTACCCTTTCATAGGGGTTGTGTATGAGATGCTTACATTATTATTCATAACAGTAGCAAAATAGGAGTTATGAAGCAGCAGCGAAAATAATTTTGTGATGGGGGACAGCATAGCAGGAGAAACTGTATTAAAGGGTCCCAGCATTAGGAAGGTTGAGGACTGTTGGAATTAAAGGAAGTAAAGAATTAAATACCCATCTAGCTCCCAAATGATGAGACAGAGACCTGTTACACTTATTAATAAGCTTTTGAGCACTTCAGCACCACAGTAGATATAGATCTACTGTGACCCGTCTATACTCCCCCGGCTGCTTCTCAGCCATATGCCCCATGCTACTTGCCACCTAGTCTTGCCCTGGCTGCTCCTGCTTCATCTTTGCCCTCATGGCAACTCCTCATTGGCCTGTGACCTTGCTCCTCATGGCCCAGTGACCTCCTCCTCCTCCTCCTTTATTCCTCCCTCTTTCTATCTGTCTGTGTGTGTCTCTCTATCTCTGTCTCTGTCTCTCTTTCTGGGACCCCCCCCAGACTGAGAATGGAAGTCCCACCTACTGTCTGCTCTGCCCAGCCACAGGCTCTTCAGCTTCTTTATTAACCAATCAGAGATAAATGAGGAGTAATTTTTACACAACATTAAGACAGGAGATTCCTCAACAGCAAAGATACCAGAATCTGTTAGCATTTAGCTCTCACTGCCAGTTCAGCAATTAACAATTGAATATTCAGAGACACACCTTAAAACAATGTGAATGAAGGTCACCTCTACAGAGGACCACTGCTCCAAGCAGCCTTCCCTGACCACTGGACTTCAGGTGCCTCAGCATTGTGTTTCTTAGGACCATGGCACCTTCCGAATGGATTGTGTTTTTCTCATTTCCTTGGGGGGTTTCTGTGAGGAGTAATTCTCCATCTTGTTAAAGCAGAAGTTCATGTTGACAGAGATTTGTCTGTATTCCAGAGATGGGGGCCCATCAATCAGGAAAGGAGCTGACTGTATTATCCCCTTCTGTGGCCAATTGTTCCCCAGTATATTGAGAATCTGTCAAACAACTTGACTGTTTAGGTCGTGCATGAAATTGGAAAGCGTGAGCAATGACATTGTTCTTCCTATGAGCTGGATACTAAGAGTAGTTTGATTTTCATAGCACTTCTGCGCGATAGATGCTGTCATTACTACCCCATTTTACAGATGAGAAAATGAGAGTGTTGTGGTTGTGGCCCAAGTGTGAAACGTCCCCCATTGGCTCATGTGTTTGAGCACCTGTTGCCTAGAGGGTGGCACTGTTTGGGAAGGTTATGGAACCTTTAAGATGTAGAGCCTTGTGAGAGGAAGTTCACTCGTCACTAAGAATGCTCTCATTTCCTTTCCTGTTCTCTCCTCCTGCTCCCCGTGTGTGGATGATGAAATGTGGCCGTGCTTCTTCCTAACTGCCAGGCCAACTGAACGGAGCTGCTCTTCATTCCGCAGCCCAGCACTCACATCTGGACGCTGAGGCTTGTACTATCCTTCTTCCTTCCACCATTGCCTTAGCCCCTGGCTCAGCTCTCGTGCTTCTGTATGCCTCTGAGAATTGCCTGGTATCTTTCTTAACATCCATTTCACCCTCTACAGTCCCTGCATGTGCTGATTCTCTCCACTCAGTCCATAGACTCTTTTCCTATTCCTTCATTGCCCCCTTGGATTCCAAACAGCATTAGGGCCGTGACACTCATTCCTTGCTCCATAAACTGTGTGCTTGCTTAGTCATTCTGGAAGACTATGAGAACGCCAATCCATCATCAGTCATTTGCACCTCCTTGTCTTTGTAGGAAGTCAAGAAAGTCTCCAAAAACCTTCACAGGCCACCCCATATGGCTAAGGCTTTATCACAAGGTTCCCACCTATAGGCACGTGGCTTCTCCCCAGATTTAGAAACTTGCTTGTCCAAGACTGCACTGAACAGAGACTGAAGATGTCCCATGTGCTAAAACTGGTCCATTAGGAGATCTCAGTGGCTTGGCTAGGTGTGCACCCAGGAACCTGCCATCTCAGCTACTTCCCTATGACATCATTCTTCTAGAACATTGAACTTACAAATACTGAACACACACACAAACACACACACACAAACAATTAGTGCCCACCCAAGTCCCTATAATTTGATGCTTTCCTTTGCCCCTATAATCTAGTCATCTTTCTTAAAGGCAAATAGGTTTATTTAACTAACCTCAAAGCTTTCTAAGACACTCTTAATGGAGTGAATTTTTAAATATATTTTTCTCATTTATTTATGTATTTATTCCCTTTATATCCCAATCACAGCCTCCTCCCTCCTCTCCTCCAAGCCCCGCCCTCTTCCCCCACTTCTCCTCCTCTTCTCCTAAGAAAAAAGGAGACCCTCTCTCCAACCTGCCCTAACACACCAAATCACCCCAGGACTAACCACATCCTCTTCCACTAAACCCAGAAAGGTTAGTCCAGCTAGGGGAAGTGATCCAAAAGCAGGCAACTAGTCAGTCCCATGTTGGAGACAGGCCCCTTTCTAATTGTTAAGAGGCCCCAAATGAAGACCATGCTGCCATTCAGCTACATATGTGTAGAGGGACTAGGTCCAGCACATGCATGTTCTTTGGTTGGTTGTTCAGTCTCCATGAGCCTCCATATGGGTCTAGGTTAGTTGACTCCGTTGGTTTTCTTGTGGGGTTCTTGTCCTCTCCAGGTCCTTCTATCCTTTCTCCAACTCTCCCACAAGATTCCCTGAACTCTGCCAAATATTTGGCTATGGGTCTCAGTGTCTGTTTTCATCCACTGGGGGTGGAGTGTCTCAGAAGACGCTTACACTAGGCTCCTGTCTGCAAATATAACAGAGTATCATTAATATCATCAGGCACTGGCCCTTTCCCATGGGGCGGGTCTCAGGTTGGGCCATTCTCTCAATCTCTGCTCCATCTTTATCCCTTCACATCTTGTGAAGGTTTTATGGGTGGTTTGGTGTCCCCCTCCCTCAACTTGAAGTCCTGCATGACTAGGAGATGGCCACTTCAGTCTCCATATCTCCCACTGCTAGGAGTCTCAGCTATAGTCACCCCCCCATATCCTCCCAGGAGCCCACCCTATCACCGGTCTCCAGCTTGTCCCAGAGATGTTCTCTTGGCTTCCCTTCTCTCTCCCAGCCCTCTTACCTCACACAGCTTTCCCCACAGCTAATCCCCACCCTCATTCTTCTCCCCACGCCCTCTCCCAGCCAGTTCCCCCACTTCATCCACTTCTATTTCCCCTTCTGAGTGGGATTAAAGCATCCTCCCTTAACCCCTCCTGGTTACTTAGCTTCTTTGTGTCCACAAATTATAGCATGGTTATCCTGTACTGTATGGCTAATATCCACTTATAAGTGAGTACATACCATGTGTGTCTTTCTCAGTCTGGGTTACCTCACTTAGTTCCATTCATTTGCCTGCAAATTTCATGATGCCCTTGTTTTTAATAGCTGAGTAGTATTCCATTGTGTAAGTTTACATTTTCTTTATCCATTCTTTGGTTGGGGCATAACTAGGTTGTTTCCAGTTTCTGGCTATTACAAATAGAACTACTATGAACATAGTTGAGCAAATGTCCTTGTATGGTGGAGCATCTTTTGGGTATATGCCCAGGAGTGGTATAGCTGGGTCTTGAGGTATAACTATTCCCAATTTTATAAAAAAAAATGCCATATTAATTTCTAAAGTCATTGTACAAGTATGCACTCCCGCCAGCAATGGAAGAGTGTATCCCAGAGTCTACATCTTCTCCAGCATGTGCTGTCACTTCAGTTTTTGATCTTAGCTGTTCCGACAGGTGTAAAATAGAATTTCAGAGTCATTTTGATTTGTATTTCCTGATGACTAAGGATGCTGAATATTTCTTTAAGTGCTTCTTGGCCATTCGAGATTCCTCTGTTGAGAATTCTTTGTTTAGCTCTGTACCACATTTTTTCATTTTATTTTTTGGTTTGTTGGTGTTTCATTTCTTATATTCATTTCTTATATTCTGGATATTAGCCCTGTGTCAGATGTAGGGTTGGTGAAGATCTGTCCCCAGTCTGTAGGCTGCCATTTTGTTCTATTGACAGTGCCCTTTGCCTTACAGAAGCTTTTTGGTTTCATGAAGTTCCATTTATTAATTGTTGATCTTAGAGCTTGAGCTGTTGGTGTTCTGTTCAGGAAGTTGTCTCCTTTGCCAATAAATTAAGGACTATTTTCCATTTTCTCTTCTAATAGATTTATTGTATCTGGTTTTATGTTGAGGTTTTTTATCTACTTGGACTTAAGTTTTGTGCAGGGAGATAAATATGGATCTATCTGTATTTTTCTACATGTAGATATCCAGGTAGACCAGCACCATTGGTTCAAGATGCTTTCTTTTTACATTCTATGACTTTGGCTTCTTGGCCAGAAATCAAGTGTCTGTAGATATGTGGGTTTATTTCTGGGACTTTGATTTGACTCCATTAATCAACCTGTCTGTTTTTATGCCAATACTATGTGGTTTTTATTACTATTGCTTTGTAGTACAACTTGAAATCAGGGATGATGATACCTCCAAAAGTTCTTTTATTCCGCAGCTCTCTACAGTTCCCCCTTTTTGTTTTAGACACATCAGGTAAGAGTAGAGGTCTGATCTCTGATATTAGAAATAAATTGGGACTTTGTACCGATGTTCATTTAGGTGTCATCCACCCAAAGAGCATCAGACCCGTCCGATACCTTTTTCTCAGAGGCGGGACCTGGGGCATCAACCCGCATGCAATCAGACATGCTCTTCTCTGGGTCAAAAGCTGCTGACCCTGAGTGCAGTGCTTAGCCTTGCATCCTGAGCGTATCATTTTAGCTTTTTATGGTATCCAACCATGCTTGGGAAGAATGTCCTGCTTCAATGGCTGTAAAGGCCTGAATGATCATGGCTGCAAAGATGGAGCTGGTTTCCGCCTTCCACCTTCCCGATGGTGAGTGCTCTCTGTCACGAACAATTCCACATTTGGCTAAGACTGAGGATCTGGCTTGCTTCCATGTATGTGGACCTATCTGCATTGCCCACGTGGCACGCCTGGGTTGGCTACCCAGAGGCTATTTAAGCTGTGGGCTGGCTTTCCCCAGGGTCCGAGGATTGTTCAAGGTTCCTGAATAAACTGCATTGAAAAAAAAAAAAAAAGAAATTGGGAGGGGAGAGAGAGGGGCTACAGCTGGGATATAAAGTAAATAAACTGTAATTTATAAAATAATAAAAAAAAAGTTCTTTTATTGTACAGGATTCTTTTCTCTAGCGTGGGTTTTTTATTCTTCCATATGAAAGTGAAAAATTGGTCTTTCAAGGTCTGTGAAAAATTGTGTTGGTATTTTGATGGAATCTACAATGAATCTGTAGATTGCTTTGGTAAGATGGCCGTTTTTACTAGGTTAATCCTAATGATCCATGATCATGAGATATCTTTCCATCTTCTGATGTCTTCTTCAATTTCTTTTGTCAGAAACTTGAAGTTCTTGTCATACAGGTCTTTCACTTGCTTGGTTAGAGTTACACCAAGATTTATTTTATTTATGGTTATTGTGAAGGGAGTTGTTTCCCTAATTTCTTTCTCAGACTGTTTATCATTTGTATAAAGGAGGGGTACTGATTTTTTTTTTTTTTTTAGTTAATTTTTTATCCAGCCACTTTGCTGAAGGTGTTTATCAGCTGAAGGAGTTCTCTGGTAGAATTTTGGGGATGACATGTATACTATCATATCATCTGCAAATAGAGATAGTTTGACTTCTGGCTTTCCAATTTGTATCCCCTTGATTTCCTTAGCTGTTTTTTTGCACTAGCTAAGACTTCAAGCACTATGTTGAATAGACATGGAGAGAGTGGGCAGCCTTGTCTTATCCCTGATTTTAGTGGATTTGCTTTAAATTTCTCCTATATAATTTGATGTTGACAATAGGTTTCCAGTACATTGCCTTTATCGTTAGGAATGTGCCTTATACTCTTGATCTGTCCAAGACTTTTAACATGAAGGGGTGATGGATTTTGTCAAAGGCTTTTTCAACATATAATGAGATAGTTGTGTTATTTTTTTTCTTTCAGTTTGTTTGTATGGTGGTTTACATTGGTAGATTTCTGTATACTGAACAACTCCTGCATTCCTGGGATGAAGTCTACTTGATCATGGTGGGATGATGTTTTTGATGTCTTCTTGGATTCAGTTTGTGAATATTTTATTGAATATTTTTGCATCAATGTTCATGAGGAACATTGTTCTGAAATTTTCCTTCTTGGTTGAATCTTTGTGCGGTTTTGGTATCGGAGTGACTGTAACTTCACAAAATGAATTTGACAATGCTCCTTCAGTTTCTGTTCTGTGGAATATTTGAGATGGATTAGCCCTTCTTTGAATGTCTGGTAGAAATCTGTGCTAAAACTATCTTGCCCAGGGCTTTGGGGGTAGGTGGGAAACTTTTAATGAATGATTTTTTTTCCTTAGGTGTTATAGGTCTATTTAACTTCTTTACCTCATCTTGATTTAACTTTGATAAGTGGAATCTATTGAGAAAATTGTCCATCTCATTTAGATTTTCCAGTTTTGCAGAGTATAGGCTTTTGAAGTAAGACCTAAAAATTCTCTGGAGTTCCTGGATGTCTGTTGTTTACCCCTCTTTTCATTCCTGATTTTGTTAATTTGTATATTATCTCTCTGCCTTTTAGCTAGTTTAGCAAAAGATTTGTCTGCCTTGTTGATTTTCTCAAAGAAGCAACTTTTAGTTTCGTTGATTCTTTCTATTGTTCTCTTTGTTTCTAAGTTATTGATTTCTACCCTGAGTTTGATTATTTCCTGCTGTCTATTCCTCTTTGGTGTGTTTGCTTCATTTTTGTTCTAGAGATTTCAGATGTGCTGTTAAGTTGCTCATATGAGATCTTGCCAATTTCTTTATGAAGGCACTTAGTGCAATGAACTTTCCTCTTAGCACTGCTTTCATTGTGTTCCATAAGTTTAGATATGTTGTGTTTTCATTTTCACTGAATTTTAGGAAGTCTTTAATTTCTTTTTTTATTTCTCCCCTGACCCAGTGGTCATTAAAGAGAGTTGTTCAGCTTCCATGAGTTGTAGGTTTTCACTTATTTCTTTTGTTGTTGAGTTCCAGCTTAATCGATGGTGGTATGATAAGATACAAGGGGTTATTTGATTTTTCTTGTATCTGTTGAGGCTTGCTTTGTGACCAGCTACATGGTCAATTTTGAAGAAGGTTCTGTTTGGGGCTGAGAAGAAGGTATATTCTTTTCTGTTTGGGCAAAATGTTCTATAAATATGTGTTAGGTCCATTTGATTCATAGTGTTGACTAGTTTCATGATTTTTCTGTTTAGTTTCTGTCTAATTGACCTGTCCATTAGTGAGAGTAGGGTGTTGAAGTCTCCTACTATTAATGTGTGGGGTCCAATGTGGAATTTAAGCTTCAGTAATGTTTATTTTATGAATGTGGGTGCCCTTGCATTTGGGGCATAGATGTTCAGAACTGAGATGTCATCTTGATGGATTTTACCTTTGATGAGTATGAAATGCCCTTCCCCATCTCTTTTGGTTACTTTTTCTTGAAAGTATTTTTATTAGATGTTAGAACAGCAACTTCTGCTTGTTTTGTGGGTCCATTTGCATGGTACACCTCTTTCCAGCCTTTTACTCTGAGGTAATGCCTACCTTTGTTGCTGAGGTATGTTTGTTGTATGTAACAGAATGATGGATACTGATTTTGTACCCACTTTGTTAGGCTGTGACTTTTTATTGGAAAATTGAGTCAATTGATGTTGAAAGATATTAATGACCAATGATTATCGATTTCAGTAATTTTTATATTGGTGGTGGTAGTATGAGTGCGTGCACTTCCTTTTTTTCTGGTGTGAAATTACTCAATTCTGTGTTTTCTTGGGGGTAGCTACCCTCGTTGTACTGGAGTTTTTCTTCTAGTATCCTCTGTAAGGCTTGGTTTATAGAAAGCTATTGTTTCAATTTGGTTTTGTCATGGAATATCTTGTTTTCTCCACGTATGGTGATTGAAAGTTTTGCTGAGTATAGTAGTCTGGGCTGGCATCTGTGGTCTCTCAGGTTCTGCGAGATATCTGCCAAAGCTCTTCTAGCTTTTAAAGCCTCTGTTGAGAAGTCGGGTGTAATTCTAATAGGTCTGCCTTTATATGTTACTTGTCTCTTCTCCCATGTGGCTTTTAATTTTTTCTTTTTTTCTGTACATTTAGTGTTTTGATTATATGTGGTGGGAGGATTTTTTCAGTCCAATCTGCCTGCTGTTCTGTAGGCTTCTTGTTTTATAAGCATTTCTATCTTTAGGTTAGAGAAATTTTCTTCTGTGAGTTTGTTGAAGGTATTTTCTGGGCCTTGGAGCTGGGAATCTTCTCCATCTAGTCTTACTATTCTTAAGTCTTTGTCCCAAATTTTTCTGGATATTTTGTGTCAGAAACTTTTTAGATTTAGCATTTTCTTTGACTGATATATCGATTTCTTCTACTGTATCTTTTACACCTGAGATTCTCTCTTCCATCTTTTATAGTGTGTTGGTGATGCTTGTGTCTGTAGATCCTGTTCTCTTTCCAAGGTTTTTCCATCTCCAGGACTGCCTCAGATTATGTTTTCTTCGTTGCTGCTATTTCCATTTTCGGGTCTTGAACAGTTTTATTCATTCCCTTTACCTGTTTGCTTGTATTTTCCTGTGTTTCTTTAAGGGCTCTATTCATTTCTTTCACCTGTTTGATTGTATTTACCTATATTTCTTTGAGAGATTCTTTCATTTTTCTTTCTAAAGTCCTCTATCATCTTCAGAAGATTAGATTTAAGGTTGTTTTCTTGCACTTCAATTGTGTTAGGATAGCCAGGGATTGTTTTGTAGGATAGCTGGCTTCTGGTGGTGCCATATTGCCCTGGGTTTGGTTGAGTGTGTTCATCTGCTGGCCTTTTGCCATTTGGTTGTCCCTGGTTTGGCAGGCTTAGAGTCCTCTGGTAGTTCCTGATGGCTGCTGCCTCTGAGCCTGCAGATAAAGCTGGGGCCTTGAAAATGGTGTGCAGAGGGCAAGGGACAGACCCCACCACTGCTGGCAGTCCCTAAAGGCTGCCACCTCTAGAATTGTTGGAAGAGCTGGGGCCCCTAATGGAGTGATCCTATTGGAGTCAGAAGCCACTCAGTGCCTTCCTTCCCAGGTCCCCAGGTTAAGGTATAGTTTTTGCCATACATGTTCCCACTCAAATTCCAGAAGTGGCTCTTGACATATTTTGGTTTCTCCGCCAAGCATCTGCTATGTCTTTCCTGTACTCAATTGCCTTTCAGATCTTCAAAGACCCCATACTATTTCATCAGTCTGAAAAGTCCTCCACTTGACTTAGATTTTTTCTGCTCCAGGAAGTCTTCCCTAGAGCTCCAACTCTAGCTTAGATTCCAGAAAGTTCCCCTACAGAACCATGTTACTCCTTTAATACACTGAATTATATAAATGAGCAGGAGAAAAGTGGGTAGTGAGAAAACAGAGCCATGTAGTACAGGTTCTCTCTTCCAAAAGGGGGTATAAAAGGATGAGGTATTATTAAGAATAAATATGATATTTGAGCCAGTAAACTGAAGTTAGAAAGAACAAGGCTAGAAATTATGGCATCAGGTCTCTGTAGGGTAGGAAGGGAACAGAAGAAGAGCTCAGTCATCAAAGCTAGTTTTGAACAATTACAATATCTAATATTTGTTGTGCTTACTTTGCACTGAATACTACTTTAAAGTCTTTCTAGATGAAGAGAAAAAAGAAGATTACATCGAGGAATTAAACTACTTATAAGTGAAAAATCATGACCTACATCTAGTCTGCCTCCCAACAAAGAAATCTGAACTACCTGACAAACTGGTTTTAAGGAAATGTCTGCCTACACAGCTGGTGTGTGTGTGTGTGTGTGTGTGTGTGTGTGTGTGTGTGTGTGTTGTGGAGAGGAAATGTTTCTCCAGAAAATTATCTAGGGGTGAGAAGAGAGTACATATTCCTGCCCTTTCTCTAGCTCTCACTTTTGAGGGAGGAATCAATGCCATTTGTTGTATCAGTAGCATAGAAAAACAGATCATAGCAACAACAACAAAAAAAAAAAGAAAAAACGGGAACACAACATGTTGGAGTCTCTGTGTGTTATATAGGGGCATCTCGTATAGGTCTTAGATCAGACTCTCAGAGTGGGTCCTGTAGATGAAGGCTCATCTGAAAACTGTGTGTGGCCCCTTCCTGGGCTAAGGGCAGATTTGAGAATCACCATTTGGACCGTTTTAGAGCAAGGCAACGTTAGCATAGGAAAGAATTCCCTTAAACCAGTAAAGAAAAGCTCGAGCGGCATAGAACCAGCACACACAACAAGAACATCGGAAACTTCAGCAACAGTTGTAAGGACCAGCTCTTCTCTGCTGGAGAGGTTCCAGTTAAGAATAAAAAGGAGTCAGATGCTGGAAGACACCACAGCTCACCGATTCCATTATGATCGCACATGCCTTCTAACGTCTGAGCTACAGTCCATGAAAAGAGAAAACAGCACTTTCCCCGAAATGGCTCTGCATACCCTGGGGAATGGTATAAAGGAACGTGGGCGATGCATGCAGCAGCCTGCTGAGCATCCTCGCCCTGTGCTCTGTGACCTACAGTACCGAGGCAGGGACTGTGAAGAAGAGCCCGCCCCCAAAATGCCATGGCCTTAGTTCCAAACCTACTCTGACAGCCTCTACACTCTTGATAAAGTTTGTTGACGCTTTAATCCCTTTGAGCCTTCGTGTATTCACTTTAGGGGAAAGAAAAGAAAGAGCATGAATAGAGAAGTTTGCCCTGAATAATCTGAAAGATTTCTTTGAGCTTTAGCATTCAGTTGTTATCCATCTATGGTTCTGAGAAATGGCATTCATGGAAGTCCATATTTAGCTTTTAGCTTTTCAAGAAGCTACCAAAGAAAAACAAACTATAAACTACAAGTATCTGGCCAATTAGGTGAGATCCTACTCACAGGGTACATGTTTCTTACAAATGAATTGAAATGCCAATGTAATATTTTTTTTAGCTTGTGGCAAAGACTGCATGCAAATGGTTTCTCTCTTACAGGATGTACTGTGCTCCTGGTGTAGCTTGCTCATGAAGAGTGTGTGTATGTGTGTGTGTGTGTGTGTGTGTGTGTGTGTTTCTAAAACTGCAATGAAAATGCTCACCTGAAGAAAATAATTGCCTCCAAATCCCTAAACTCCTTATCACTATTCTATGCACCATTTCTCTCTGTTCTTTAAAAACTAAACTCTAAATATGATATCCACTTGTTTTTAGCTTACTGGTGGTGTTTAAATGCTCTGTGCTCTCCTGCATCTGGTGCTCTGTGGTTTGATGGTTATTCTCTGTACACACATACATAGGATCTGAAGGAATCCATGAAGCAAATGTTACCTTCATTATAAAAGTGGGTAATGAAAGACCAATGGTTCAAAGCCCAAATGATTGCTTCTTCATTATCTTTCCATTGTAGGTCAGCTGCTTCTTGGTGTTGCTTTTTATTTTCTTTATTTGTGAGAATTTTGTACATGTGTGCCATGAAATGTGATCATATCTACCCCCTATTACCTCTCCCTCGGTGCTCCCCCAAAGTGATACCCTCCCACTTTATGTGTGTGTGTTTTTCTTATGTAACTCACTAATTTTAGTTGGTGCTGTAAATGTCCATGGATACAGGGCATCCACTGGAAAATGGAAACCTACTAGTGGCCACACTCTCAAAAAAAATAAAAAAATGATCGATTTTTCTCTGCTTCCCAACTGTCAACAACCAATAGCACCCCAGTAAGGAGGGGGAGCAGGAGATTGTCTCTCTCATCAGTGCAAGGATTTGGGCTGGCTTTATCTTGTGTGGCCCTTGTTCAGAAATCTATGACGGCTCTGCTTCCATGACTCCGACAGCCATCATATGCCCAGGAGAGAGCATTTCACAGCGCTCCTGCCTATCCCCCTGGCTCACTCTGTTTCTGCCCCCTGTTCCTCACCATCTCTAAGCTGCCTCAGCACAGATGTCCCGTCTACTGGGAGCTTCTATTCATCGCCTGTTTCACCCGACTTTGCCGAAAGTCTCTCACTGAACTTTAGAGGTGGCAGACGAGGCTGCTTTCTGCAGAACGATGTGGTAAACCCTAAGTGGCACTTCCCTCAGTAATCTCATGTCTCAGCAGGTGTCCCTCAACCCCTTTGGTTTGCGTTGGTACGCTCATTTATTCCCTCACATGGTTTTTATGAGAAAATAATGTTGCAGTCATTTTCTAATCCATAGTTTAATATTTGCAGACTAGCAGAAATGCAATTTTGCTGCCAGCACCTGTTCAATGACAGATTGCTTATTTCTAAATACACTATCAAGCACAACATTAAATAATAAAAAGTATATTATGTCTCTTCTTTAGCAAAAGCAAATTTCACTTCTTGTTCAGTAATTATCTTAAAAGAGCCAAAATGTAATCATTAAAAATAAGTTAATTATTTTTGCCATTTGCTTGCCATGGATTAATGTTCATGTTACTTAAATGAAAGGTCTTCTACTGAGACTTTCTTCCCTGAAAAGTTATTATCTGCTTTTTTTTAGTTATAGCTTTCTTTTTAATTACACTTTTTTTATAATTCTCTTTTGGGGTGATTGTAATAGTGATTCAATGTATTTAATTTGAGATTTTGTTTTAGCAGAACAACAAGATATAAATCCTATTTCACTGAAGCTTTCGCCTCCCATTGTCAACTGCTTTTCTTTCCTTACAGGAGAAGAGGTGACTTTGAGGGCCTGGGCCTCGGAAAAATACTTACCCAAAGGGAAGAACTGGACAGAGAATTAACTGAAAAGGAAAATGAAGAGATCAAGAGCCTAAAGCTCTTGTTCGTTTTCTTTCTAAAGTTTTCTATTTGATATCAAACTTACAGTCATAAAGTACTTTCGAACCTTTTGTAGCTAAAACCCAAACCCTCTCCATTTTACATCAATGTGTGACAATGAAGTTGAGACCTGCTTTCCGCCAGCAATTTGCCTGTTACATTGAGCATTACTGTTTAGAAAGAACGTCTTGCATTCTGGCGTGTACTTGCTCTTTCCTGAGTACACTTGCTCTGCCTGATCTATAGTTTGTCTTGTTTACAGTATACTTTGATCATTTTTCTCTCTCCCACCTCTACCTAGATCCTCCCCTACCCACCCAACATCATTCTATTTATCATCTATCTATCTATCTATCTATCTATCTATCTATCTATCTATCTTCTTCCCTCCTTTTCAAAAACAGATCAAAAAACCCAATAAGACAAAAAAAAATGCCAAAGCAAAACAAAATGAAAGGAAACTAACAAAAAAGAGAAAAAAACAAAAAACATGGACCTATGGAGTTTACTTTGCATTGGCCAACTACTCTTGTCTATGGGGTTTGCCACTGGGGTGTGGTTGATGTACACAGTGATACTCCACTGGGGGAAAAAAAACTGATTTTCACCTTCCCAGAAGCTAACAATTGCAAACACTTTCTTGGTTAGGGATAGGACCCATACCCACATTTCTCTCAGTTCCGGGACCCTGTCTGGCTTGAGCATATACAGGCCCTCCCTATGCATGCTGCCCCAGTCTCTGTGAGTTCATACGGGCATCAGTCCTGTTGCAATTGAAAGACACAGTTTCTTTGGCATCATCCACTACCTCTGGCCGTTACAATCTTTCTGCTTCTTCTTCTTCTGCATAGATTTCCCAAGCCTTGACTGCAAGGGTTTGATAAAGACACCCATTTAGAAATGAGTGCTCCAAGGCCTCTCACTTTGTGCACAATGTCCAGTTGTGGGTCTCTGTGTCGATCCCACCCACTACAAGAAGAAACTTCTCTGAAGAGGACTGAACAAGACACTGATCTAAGAGGATCTGCTCCAGGTTTTGCATCTGTGCTTTGGTGAAACTCATGACTCCCTCAGGGGGGCAAACGAGAACTCACAGTCACACTATTAGTGGCAGAAAGATGAGAAAACAAAGGTGGCTTCCCAAATATTGTGCTTTTTCTGTCTGTGCCTTGGTTTGGGCTCATATTCTTCTTTCAGATTTTAACAGAAGTTAGTGATGAGGAAAACAAATGTCATCTCAATAAACAAAACTGCACAGTAGCCACACTCAGAGAACTGAGTCATTTCAGTGTCTATAGATATCCTTTCTCTTTAACTCCCTGCAAAAGAGGAAGGTGGGGTTGTAGGTAATTTTACAGCTGTTTTCCTGTATGTGTGTGCATGCACCACTTGCCTATCTGGTGTCAACAGAGGCCAAGAGAGGGTGATGGCTCCCCTGGAACTGGAGGAATGGGTCGTGTAGGCTCCACTGCGAGTACTGAGAACTGAGTGAGGGTCCCCAGCAGGAGCAGCAAGTGTTCTGAGCTGCTGAGCCATCTCTCCAGCCCTGACAGAGGTACTTAATACTGATTAAATATGCACCGGCTCCCTTCTACTGAGGTTAAGCCATCTGTTACCAGTTCTGCTCAGTTTATATTTCTAGAACAAACCTTCTTTAATGCCTGAATGGTATAGCATTTCAATATCCATATAAATTTGTTATCCTAGTAATATAAAATGTCTTCCCGGGTCATAATATAAGATAGTATTCATTGGTGCCTTGCAAGTTTCCAAGAGAGAGAGAAGCAACCAATAGTCCTACCCAGCTATGATACCAATGGACTACAACAATGACCAGCCTGGCATGATAGCTATCCCTAAAGGTGAAAGAGTGCCACACTTACCTTGGCAGTAACTCACGGCTCCCTAATTTGATGAACACCCACTCAGAACTAAGGAAACCATTCCTGTCACTGGAAACCCAGGCATCTTCCTGGAGTCAGTGAATCAGGAATCTTGGAGAAGAACCTGTATCTGCCACTTTACTAAACCAGCACAATCCCTAACACACACACACACACACACACACACACACACACACACACACCCATCAAACTGGAGAGAACAAGTAAGCATGAGATGCCCAGCCTAACTGATACATCTACAACACTACTGCATCAAAGGCTCAGGGATAATAGGGGAAGAAGGTGCAGAAAGACTGAAAGAGACAGATAACAAGAAGGTTATTGTGAAGAGATTGTGTCTTTTAGAGATGTCAGGGAAACCACACCCATCGAGTCTTGTCAACATGGCTGTCTGGACACGTCATGAAATAGGCCGATGCCAATAGACATGCTAACACCAAAGTAGGAAATTTCATGGGGCCGCAACCCTAGACAAAGAATGGTAGAGAACTAAAAGATGCTGAGAGCAGAATAACAGTCTTCCCCAGGAAAAAGATTACCCAGCTGGTCACCCAGTATCAAGTGGTCAGCCCTGCAATCATATCCACACAAGTAATATTACACAGACTGAGAAAGTTATATTTATACATTCAGAAATATATATGTGTATGTATCTATATCAACAATTAAAGGAAAACAGGCCATGAGTCTGAGAGAGGTCAAGGGGGAATACATGGGAGAGAGAAAGAATTGGGAAGGGGGAAGTTATGTAATTATATTTTAACTCCAAAAAAGAAATTAATTATCAATTTTAATTTATCTATGAAAAAGCTTCCAATCTTATGAATAAGAGAAAGAATTTTTTTAAGACTGAAAGATGACAATGGGAGAAAGTCTGTCTGATGGCAAGAAAGGCAGATTGGCAAAATGTGTCTCTTCTTTCCAACAAGCTTAGTATCTATTTTTCTTCATAACTCAGACTTCATTAGTACTGTGAGTCACGGATGCCTAGCTTTATTCCTTTGCACATTTTGCTGTACCTTTGCTATTCCCTTGTATTGTTTCATGCTTGTTATTTCCTCGGGCCTATTACCACCTGCTTATCCCATCCTTCACTATCAGTTGAAGATGACTTACGATGAATAGAACGCTTTCACCCATCATGTAATGTTTAAACTGATCTGAAACCCTGCCTCTCGTGTGAGAGCTCTGTAGCTTACAAGAAGACATACTGAAATCTCTCTTAACTGTGTCTAATCACTACAGCCTGAGTAAGACCTCTCCCAGGTTCCTGTTACAGTTTAATTGCTGTGGGAATAGTATTAAAGATGTATGAATGTTAAAGTCTGACTGTGCCACAGGGCTCTGCCTCTATCAGTGGTTAGAAGCTGTTGTCATGAACGTGTTCCTTACAAAAGGAATAACCCTCTTCCCCTCTTACTTTCATTCGCTTTTCTCGATAAAATGACCCCTCAAGACAATGCCAACATCTTGACTTTGGACTCCGCTTTGAGTCTCTTGCACAGCATCTAGAACACTAGAACTGTGAGAAAATACATTCCTACCTCTCATAAATTATCCAGCCTTAAAAAAAAATGATCCAGCCTTGGTTATTTTATTACAGCAGCAGACATCAGACTAAGCTACATACAGGGAATATGAAGAAATGTCCTGGCCCTCAATGATGAGAGCAAAGGAGGTCCATCAATACCCTGACTTGATCTCTACACATAGCCATGAGGTTCTCAGAAGATTTTATTAGATTTGTTCAATGACTAAAATCATTAAGAGTGTCTCTGGCATTTCTTGACAAAAGAAAAGGGGGGAAAGGCATAGAAAGGAAGGAAATTTCCTTGAACCCAAGTTTACATGGTTAAGATGGAGACTGCATGTGTGGGTGCTTGGGAGTGAACAGTCATGGAAAGGGTCCCCAAAAACTAAGCTAAAAGCCTAGGCAGCTCTCAGGTAGACCTCACAAGTCTTCAGAATGACACTGGGGTCAGACACAATCAGGTTTCTAAGAAATGAAGACCCATAGAATATAGGAGAGTAACATCCAAGAGTAGTCAAGTCCCTCTCCCTAAATAGCCTTCTACCTGTTTCCCTCTACATCCTTGAGAAAGACAAGATTTTAGCCACTTGCTCCATAGAGTCACATCTAGTCCCTAGGTCAAGATGTTCTAAGCAACTGGGTACAGGGACGCTTGCCTGGACTTTCCTCATGCAGACTAAACTAGGTAAGAGTAAAGAAGTTATTCCTAAATAAATTTTAAAGGACATAAAATAGAGATGGGATGGATGGACAGCCAAAGAGGCTGTAACAAGCATTTGTATTAGACTAGCATATGAGAGCTGCACAGGTAGTCCAGGGTTATAAGGATCAGTCAAAGCAAATGAGAACCAGAGGCAAAAGTCAGATTCTTGCTAAAGAAAAGATATCTGGAGAAGAGGAAATGTCAGAGATGTGCAAAGAAGGACGAATAAAATTTGATGGAGCAAAATGAAAGGCCCTGTGTCTGGTGAATCTTCCCTTCAATCCTGTCCTTAGTTCGTTCTGACACGCCATCGACTGGTCTCACCACGAGCTAAATTGTGTGTGCTTCTTAAAGATTACACTTTAAACTGTAGAACAGTAAGATAGAGCAGGGCCAATTACGTGGAATTGAAACTTCCCCTTTAGAAAATAAGAAGTTATTTCCATCAGTACTGTTAATCATATGAGTGGGAGATGTAGCTTTCTTGGAACACTTGAGAATCGTTAAAAGTTAAAATAGAATGTGTTGTACCTGCTCACATTTCTATGACTATGTCCATATGCTACACAGGATGAAGATGCTTGTCTAGAATGGACTCATTGGGACCACGTTCAAGTCCTCATCTTCATTCTGAGTCTCACTGAGAGATCCCTGCAGTATAACGGGCTGATAAAGTCAATTTTAAGTCTGACTCCACTTCCTGATACATAGGGAGCTGCTGGCTCCTTTTTCCAACTACAGATTCTCACATAGTAAACTGGTTTACTTAACAAATTAAGTACACATATCACACATTCACATGTGTAACGTGCTATCCTTAGTGCTGTGGGGATTTTACAAACTTGTATGATGCTAACAGTCATGCCAGTGACCACGAAGTGCTGACACAAAATGCTCTGTGAGTACCTGTGGTGACTTTACTCTGCTATAAAGAAAAATGAAATATGGGGGAATTGGATGGAGTTGGAAATTATTAAAAAGAGGTAACTCAGAAAGACAAAAATATGTTCTTACATGTAGGTCTCAGATGCTTTCAATGTATTTATTATTATTATATAATAAATTGGATGAGTCTGGATATAGGTTATAGAACTAGAAAGGAGACCACAAGAACTGGAAACATGGGATGAGGAAGAGACACAAGAAGACGCAAAAGGCACAGAAGTGGCAGGAGGCTGTGGGGAGCATGTGGAAGGGATCCGGAGCAGCTCGGGGTGACAGGGAAAGGTAGAAAGGAAAATCAACAAAACGCTTTTAATACCAGAACAAAACTCATGTATGCTGATGAACAATTTTTAACATAAAACACCTGGGTCCCATTCCAAATTTGCTAAGTCAGAAATTTCTTAGTAATGAAGACCCAAGCTGCTCCTACCCCCAGGTAAATTGGAAGGCACTGCTGCAGAACAGAAAGAGGTGAGCAAAGCTAAGACGCCATCATCCAGTGACCTCAGAGTGGAAATCACGAGATGGGAACGTGAAGACGTGTCAGACAGAGGAGGGAGAGACGGTGCACTGTGAGAAGGCAGGCATCCCAGACGGGGTTATGGTTTATGGATTCCAGCTGGCAGAGACTGCGGGATTCCACAGGCGGCAGCAGGTGTGGGTAAGGACGGTAGGGTGTTTGGTTGGGAAATACATGTCCAGCCTAAAGCAACTACAGAACACAATTTTGACATGTAGGGGACTCCCTTTTCCATAGTGGATGTGGCCCAAGACTTACCTCAAGAGATGTCTGAGATAGCAGAAAGTTACCAAACCCCAGGGGTACTGCGGTTTTATTTTTCTGTACATACATGTTTCTGAATTATTAACTTATGACTTAAGCACAGTAATCAACAAATAGCCACATGCTCTAATTTTAAAAAATATTTAAAACATCAATTATTGCTGAGCTCTTTCCATTTAACATGTTCAGATCACAGCGGACCGACCGTGAGGAACTGAACCCAAGGAGAGTGGAACTGTGGGTGAGGCGGTAGCCCAAGACAGTGGGAAAACGAGCAGAGGATGCAGTGCAGAGGAGCTTGGTTGCCAGCGGTGCTAGCGATGTGATTAACACTGCTCCTCTGAAACACTGACCTGCCAGAGGTAATTGGAGCAGACTGAATTTCAGGCACTCACCCAGCAACCCCCCAAAACATCTCCTGTTAAAAGAACCAGAGGACAGAAAACAAAGGGCATGGCAGAAAAAAACACTTTGTGCAATCCGCCTCTTCATACTGCTGTTCATTTAAAACATAGGAAAGTAATCAACAAACACTTGGTGGGCTTTTTCTGTGTGTGAGACACTTTATAAGGCCTACAGTCCCAGCCTTCATTAGACTAACTCTCTAATGTGACAGAGAGATGAATCAGCAACCAGAACTTTCCAAAAGGACTGGGGACAATGGCTAGGAGATTGAGAGCAATAAACTTCCACATTCTTCTTGTGCATCTACCCCATTAGTCTTTTCCACGTGTTGATTTCTATTAAGAAGTACGCCTTACTCTTCTTGTTGAATATATTAGTTTCGAGTTATTGAAGCTGAAAAGTAAGAAGTCTTAACAGAAAGGACCTTCAAAGTGGCTGGCCCGTGTATGCCCAGACAGGCATGCCCAGACAGGACTCCACAGTCCTCGAAATAAATTTATCCAGGCTGCTGACTACCTGCTCTACCTACTTTTACACTATATTTCTACAATTGTGTTTAAATTCCTACAACCCCAGCACTTTGCTGAACTGTACAAGAATAAATTTAAATTCTAGTCTTGAAACAAGCAACCCAAAAATTGATGGGCTGAGAACTGAACTGACTCTAATTGTAATGGAAAATAGATTAAATGTATCAAAAGTCTGTAGGTATGGGTTAAGATATGCACTCACACAGAGACAGAGAGAGACAGAGGGAGAGGGAGAGAGACTCATTTCAACGTAAATTTAGCATAAGCCTAAGTGACCAAGGGGCTTTAACCAACACTACTCCAAGCTCAGATATTACAGCATGATCTATTATCCTATTTATTGAAGGGAGTATGGCTTCTTAGTAATGGGGGACTTTGCCCTGGAATGCTGAATTAGGCCACTGAAGCACATTTGGAAGACCACAGTGCAACCCCAGCCCCAGGTCCAATTGTAGACAGAGCCTCTGACACAGCTGAGAAAGATACAGAGGGCCAATCTACCCAATTCAGACTCACCCAGCATCACCTGTGACTGGCTACAATGGTCCTGAATCCTGAGGCCATCTCAGAAACAGACCGCCCAGAGCAGCCCATATCCTCCTGGAACATCTCCACTAAACCAGGTAAGTTCTTGGTCCAGCATCAAGTGTTATGCTGGTCTCGGAGGATTCGGTCTAGGGATATGGCATAGCTTGATGAAAATGGTGGGCACAGATGTGACATCTGAGCGTGGGGCTAGTGCATCCATGGTAACTATGCCCAGGGCTGGGAATAGCTCCTCAGGGTCTGACCAGAGACTGGTGACTATAGGTGAGGTTCCTGGGTCTACTCTGGTTTGAGGGAGAGGTTTGCCGGGACATACTACAAATTCTATATAGTCTCCTGTTCTTTCCGAACATCATATCAGCAGTGTATTTGTGACAAACACAGGCTTATCTTGCCCTGTAGTACTGAAACAATGACAACGTTCCCACAGGGGGGCTCCTGGCAACCTAGAGCCTGGGCACCATCCGGTGCTGGCAGACTGGAAGTGATGACCACCTTAATATAATCAAGGATCCCACTTAGAATTATTGGAAAGATAAGTACAAACTAACTCACATTAGAAAGACTGAGAAAAATACAACCCTTCAATGCCAAGATGATGTAACTGCCAACGAGAATCAAGATCTTTCAGGAATTCATGACTCTATAGTCAAAATAAGGTGCCAAAATTGGCTGGAACAAAGAGGTAGGCGAACACTAAGAGAATTTAACTCGAGTGTTTTAAGAAAAGGAGTTTGAAGGAAACATAAAATTTCTAATAGTCTACCAAGGAAACTTAACAAACAGATGAAACCAAATTTTAAGACCAAGCATATTGCTTGAGCTGAAAAATATGCTCAACAAAATTCAAGGCATGGGAGGAGGCATTAATACCAGGATAAATAAAGCACACCAAAGAAGTAGTGAGCTCAAAAGATGGTCATAGGTTGTGAATAAACAGTGCTCAAAAAAAAAATGGTCAGTAAGTATTTTTAAAAGCATTCAATGCCTTTAGTCATCAGGGAAATGCAAATTAAGACTAACTTGAGATATTACTTCATTCCAGTCAGGATGGCTATCATTAAGAAATCTGACTTTTAAAAATGCTGGAGAAGATGTAAGGAAAGAATAGAAAAAGTGTGGGTGTGCAAATGCATGAATGTGTGTGTGTGTGTGTGTGTGTGTGTGTTAAATCAGTTTGCCTTAAAATGGCCCCAACAGTTGCCTCACACCTGAGAGGCTGAGAACTGGGTTAGTTCAGTCATTAAAGCTTGGTGCCTCAGCGTTCCCAACCTGGTGCTGAAACCTAGAAGGATTCTGGGGAGCGGATGGTCCTCAGTCCATGAGGGAAGCCTGGAAATGCTGCTTCTGGTGTCAGTGAGGGAATCAGCAACTGCTGCTGCAACAGGGTAAATCAATTCTGCAGCAAGAGAAACAGTCAAGAGGACAGAGACGAGTTATCTTCCTTTTGCCATACCCCGATTATCTGGACTGCTTCCAGAAAGTGGCATGCATAGTCCAGCAGATCTAACCTCATCAATTAAGGCAATCAGGACAGTTCCTCGGGTAAGGCTCCCTACTCAGGTGATTGTAATTTGTGGATAGTTTACATTAAGACCATCATAATAAGCATCATACTATTCCGACTCACCACAAACCCAGAGGCATTGGGACCAGACTATGGACTGAAACTTTGAGCCAAAATGAGTCCTTTCTCCCTTAGTTTGTCTGTGTCAAATATGTTGTCACAGTGATGAAAAGTCTGACTCACGTGGTCACCTTTTACAAAACAAACAAAACCAGAGATAACACACTAACTGACTTCAGAACATACTACAAAACACAGTAGAATTGTTGGGAAAACAGACAGGCAGGCCAGTAGAACAGAACATAGAGCCTATGACTCAACCCCTATATCCACAGCCTAATTTTAACAAAGATGCTAAGATTACACACTGGGAAAATGAGCATCATTTTAAAAACAGTGCTCCAAATAGGGTGTCCACATCTGTCTCTCTCAGTTACAAAATAAAGTCAAACCAAAATGGATTAATGGTATAAATGATATAAATGGATTAATGTTACAAATGAAACTACAACAACAAAACATAGGGGAAAGGCGTTAGGGCATCAGCATGGGCAAGAATGTTTTGGGCAAAAGCCAAAGCAGCGCAGGAAACAAAATCCGAAATAGGCAAATGGAATTGCATCAGCCCAAAAGCACAGCACAGGAGCAATTGGCTGAGTGCAGAGACAGTCTATAGAATGAGAGAAGATTTTTTTAGGAAGCACACATCTGACAGTGAGTTGAAATCCAGAATATGTAATGAAATCTAAAACCTCAAGAGAGAAAGAAACAAACTACTCAATTAAAATATGAACAACCAGATCCGGTGGGAGGTGCCCACAACGTCAGCTGTTCACAGAGAATTGCAAGTTCAAGACTAGCCTATACTCCATACAAGATCATATCGATTAATTGAGTAATTAAAATGGGGCAATAGACCTAAATGGTCATTTATTTAAAAAACAAAAAAACAAGCAAACAAACAAACAAAAATGCCTGAATGATCAACAGATTCATGAAAAAAAAAAATCAACATATAGAAAATATGAACCAAAACCTTACTGAGGTCTGGCCATACCCTTCTAAAAGAGTCTGAAGTTAGGAAGTGCAGGTGAGGATGGGGGAGAAGAACCCTTCCCTACTGTTAGTGGGAATGTAAATTAGCCCAGCACTTAACAGAAAACAGCATGAAAATTCCTCAGAAAAGCCATATGGAACTACAATGTAGTATGACCCAGCAGCCTCTCTACTGGGTTTACACCCAAAGGAAATAAAAATTGTATGTTAGACAGACAACTATACCTTCATTACTCTGGAGGCACCCCTGCATGCAGAGGCATAGGTTCAAGGACCCCATAATTATTAAAACTCATGGATATTCAACTCCTGTGTAGGATGACACAGTATTTGTTCATAACCCACACACATACTTTAAAACCTCTCTAAATAGTGTATAATATCTAATATAGTAGAAATGATATTTAAATATTGTCATGGTGTTATTTAGGGGAGGAAATCTACAATGTTTATATAAGAAAATTTCAGATATTTTTGAATGAAAAAATATCTCCATACAATATACTTTGATGATGTTTTTCCCCAGCCCAATTCCTCCCACTTCGACCCACCACCCTGCCCACCCAACCCTATGGTCCCTGCTTCTCTTTAAAAATAAAGAAAAAGAAAATACTTTTGTCAAATCTAGGTGTGGAGGTTGAGTTTAGGAAGGGCCGTCTGTACATGCCCTGTTTTACTAAGCATGGAGAGACACAGGCTTGTCTTTGTGCAACTCAGATGTGGACAGAAAACACCCCGAGTGTTTCTTTCTGTTTGTAAACTAATACAGGAAACACTCAGGGTATTTTGACATCATCAGTAGGGTGCAGGAACGCTAATGTTTTCTACTCAACGCTAAACTGTTTGGTTAAGGCAACTGGATTTTGAAGAGCAAAGCAACTGATTTTTGTATAACTGAAGAGGTAGCTATGATCTTATGAAGAGCCTGGCCCTATCTCGGAAGGGATTGACTGACCCTACCATGCCCAGCCCTCTCCAAGTCATCCTGCCTGCTGGTGCACATTTCCAGAGCTCACAAGGGCTACAGAAAGAAAAGCTGAGAATAAAGCGGTGCTAGGAGGGCTTAATTTTAAATGTATGCGGAGAATTTTATCATTATTATGGTGATTGCTATCTGGAGGGAAATCCTGGGGTTTTTAACAATAAAACCAACCTGTCTGAAACTTTTCTAGAAGGCTTTTCTTAAAGAAAACAAGATTCCTTTTCTGCTGGCAGATTCCTCTCTGAGTTGTTTTATTTTTTTATTTTTTTTCCTCCTTCATATATTGCTCTCCAAAATGAACATTTGGCTGAAACCTTAGCCAGAATACAGAATGGCTCCCGAGACAAGGGGCACCTTCCCAAAATCTGTGATAAATATCCCACGGCTGTACAGTCCCACAGGCTTAAATCCTACCGGGTAGCCAAACTCAGGCCACTAACCTTCTTGGCAGTTTCAGATGCCGCACTGTGCAGAAATCAATTTCTTTGAGGGAAAATATATCACATGCTAGAACAGGCTAAAATCCACGAATTTTAGGTGTAATCTGCCCAAGTTTTTTGTTGTGATCCACACACACACACACACACACACACACCCCAGCTGCCCAACACATGAGTTTTAAACTTTGCATTTAAGAAAGACCATATTGCTTATGAATCAAAAACTAATACAGTTTGGACATGGTGGCTCACGCTGTAATCCCAGCCTCTGGGGCTAGGTGCTCAAAACCAGCCTGGTCTACACAATAAGTTCTAGTGGCCAGCCTGAGCTACAAAGTCTCAAAAATGCAAAACTAAACAAACAAACAAAAAGTGTAGGCAGGGGATGGCAGCCCCAGGGCTGAGTGGCACGAACAGGTGGATCCAAGAGGCTCACGAGCCAGACAGTCAAGATGTCTCCACGTGCAGTGAGAGACTGTGTCAAAAAAATAGAAAGAAAAGAGTGATAAAAGACATTTCTTTTTTTTTTAATTTTATTTTTTTCTTGTCAGTTACATTTTATTAACTCTGTATCCCAGCCATGTCCCCCTCCCTCATTCCCTCCCAGTCCCTCCCTCCCTCCCTCATTTCCACCGTGCCCCTTTCCAAGTCCACTGATAGGGGGGGACCTCCTCCCCATTCATCTGATCCTGTTTTATCAGGTATCTTCAGGACTGGCTGCAAAGCCCTCCTCTGTGGCCTAACAGGACTGCTCCTCCCTTGGGGGGTGGGGAGGCCAAAGAGCCAGTCATTGAGTTCCTGTTAGAAGTAGTCCTTGTTCCCCTCACTTTGGGAAACCAATTGGTTACTGAGCTACCACAGGCTACATCTGAGCGGAGGTTCTAAGTTATATCCATACATGGTCCTTGGTTGAATGTCAGTCTCAGAAAAGACCCTGTGCCCAGATATATTTGGTCCTTGTGGAACTGATAAAGGACATTTCAATGTCAATCTCTGGCCTCACCTGTGCCCCACACCTGCATACACTACCCACGAAAAGACAAACAGAAAATGATTTTCATTTACATACTAACAAAGTGACATGATTTTGCTATTGTATTCAGAATTCTCCCAAATTAGGGAGAGAAAAAAAAAATCAGTCTGATAGAAAAATGGGCAAAGAATTTGAACAGACTGGTCACAAAAAGGAAAATGCAAGTAGCTCTTGACGTGAAGAGATGGGCAAGCTTAATTGACTTATCAAATTTTTCGTTTGAGCCACTGTCAAATGTGTAAGAGTTCAGTTATATAGCACACACGATGAAACACAGAGATGCATCACCACACACGTCATCCTTGGACATGGAGACCAGACAATCCTATGCATGCTGATGGCCTAGGGCATCCTACCTCATAAAGTACTGCACACTGGGAGATTGAATATTTTGAGCTGAAGGAACTTGAGGAAACAGCAAAACCAGACCTTCCTCCTTCCCTTATGTCCAGAAACAGGTTATAAAGCCTGGAAAAGATCCCTGATTTTTTTATATTAATTAATTTGTTTATTCACTTTATATCCCAATCTTAGCCCCCTCTCCTCCTGGTCCCACCCTCCCTCCTTCTCCCCTCCTCCCCTATTCCTCAGACAAGAGATAGCCCCCATCTATCCACCCACCCCAGCTTATCAAGTCATATCAGGACTTGTCCTCTTCCACCAGGGGAAAGTGATAAAAAAAAATTAAAAAAAAGTCAGAATCAGTCCCGACTTCCCTTACTAGAGAACCCTCATGAACCCTGAACTATCCATCTGCTACTTTTGTGTACGGGGCCTACATCCAGACTAAACACGGTCCTTGGTTGGTGCTTCAGTCTCTGCAAGCCCTTCTGGGCCCTGGTTAGTTGGCTCTGTTGGTCTTCTTGTGGAGCTCCTGGCACCTCCAGGTCCTTCTATCCTTCTCCCCATTTTTCCACAAGACTGCCTACACTTCACCCAAAGTTTGGTTGTGACTCTCAGAATCTGTTTCGATCCACTGATGGGTGAAGCCTCTCAGAGGACAGCTATGCTATGCTATGCTCTTATCTGAGAGCATAACAGAATATCATTAATAGTGTCAGGGTTTGACTCTCTCCCATGAGGTAGGTCTTAAGTTGGGCCAGGCATTGGTTTGACATTCCCTCAATCTCTGCTCTCTCTTTATCCTTGCACATGTTATAGGTAGGATAAATTTTGGGTCAAAGTTTTTGTGGATGGGTTGGTTTTCCCATTTCTCTGCGAGGAGTCCTGTCTAGATTGAGGGTGTCCTCTTCAGTCTCCATGACCCCTGCTACTAAGAGTCTCAGCTAGAGTCACCCCCATATCTTCCGAGAAGCCTATCCTGTCTTAGATCTCCAGCCTGTCATAGAGGTGCCCCCGCCCACAGTTTCTCTTCTCTCTGTATGCCCTCTGTCCTTTTACCCTACCTCTACCCCCGCTCACCCCGGGTTTGGTGTCCACCCTTATTTCTTTCTGTGCTCCCTTTCCTACCTGGTTTCCTCTCTTCAATTACTGCCGTTGTCTGTTCCGTTTCCCCTTCTGAATGAGATTTAAGCATCCTCCCTTGGGTCCTCCTTGTTACTTATCTGATTTCATATGAGAGCTTGTCTCTCTGTACTGGAAGCAAAGGAAGGTCCTCCTCTCCAAGACGAAGCTTTTCCTAGCTTCTTACTATTAGCTCTGTTTTGTCTTTAGAACTGTCCACTCTCCATTAAACCCCCTTAAAGACAATGCTTAGCTTTATCTGAGTCTTTGAATGTATTTATTTATTTGCTTATTTATTTATTCACCTATTTGATTTTTTATTCATTCATTTATTCTAGAAAGGGTTTGCTGTGCAGTCAGGATGACCTCAAACTTGTGATCCCATTGCCTCTACTTTCCAAATGCTACCATGACCAGTTTCTTTTTTTATTTTTAAGTTGTACTTTTATTTTTAATGATATGTGTGTGTGTTCATTTGTGGGTATATAAGAGTATATAAGTGCAGGTGTCTGCAGAATCAGATGGGTGTCAGATCCCCTGCAACTGCTGGAGTTACATGTGGCTGTGAGATAACTGATGTAGGTTCTGGAAGCTGAACTTATATCCTCTGCAAGAGCAATTCTTACCTTTAACCGCTGACCCATCTCTCCAACTCCAAGTATCTTTATTTCCTTCAGAGGGCTCCTCCGGCTTGTAACATTTTCGTGAAATAACCGTATATGGTTTTCTTTCATTCGCCTCTCTTTATTAGGGCTCTTAGCTCTGAACCTAAGATAGTGTGTTGCTGCTGCTTTTCTCATTGCAGTGGTAAAATATCTGATGAAAATAACTTAGAGAAGACAGAGGTTTGGGGCTCCCAGTCTGAGGGTGCAACCCACCCCTGTAGAGAAGGCGTGGCAAGAGGGGTATGAGGTGGTTGGTCACACTGCATCAAGAAACAGAACGAGGGGCATGCTGGTGCCCAGCTTGCTCTCTCATTCTTATTCAGTTCAGGTGGCAACTGAAGGAACATGCCTTGGGTCAGATGAGTTGCCTTCTGGGAAGAACAATTTCAGAAGAAGGAGCTGGAGACAGAGTGAGAAGCCACCAGGAAGCCATCCCTTGTTTCTTTGTGATCAGATTAGAAGTTGGAGATTTAAGCTGGACATGCCAAGTATCGGAAATTGGGTTTCTCATTGGGCATCTGTTGTGTGGCAATTTCCTCTGAGGTCAAACATTCCATCTTGCAAGGAAGCTTGTTATAAAACTGTATGTTCTAAACAGAGGTGAAATATCCCTCCCTCTGGGGCAGGATGTTAAAACTCAAGAAGTAAACAAATCAAAAACTATAGGAAGTCCCTGAAACTGACCAGATGCATAGGAACCTTCCTCCCAAAGCTCATAGGAGCTGTAAAAGTTGTTAAGAAACACTCTCAGACCAGCCAAGCTGCACGGAAGAGGTTCAGACCAACTGAGCTGTCTAGAAAGAACATTCTCTCTACATCCTGCAGGTTGTACAGTACACTCCAGGGTTCTAAACCAGCAGAAATAAGGTGTTGTGAGAATAAGGAAATAGTGAGGTGTTGAGTGGGAGGACCGAGAAAGAGAAATAAAGAGGATAAGAAATAAGGAAGAAAAAAAGTCAGTAGCTGGGACCAAAAGGTCTTGCATAAGCTGGTGAGTTACTTACGCCAGTCATTTTATTATGAAGCACAGTATCATATACACCATTAGCATGGAGGAGTTGGGGGAGGGGACGCAGCCAAAGTCCGCAGACAGCGAAGTCAGGAGACATTGGCAAAGAAATCATGGGTTACCTCTGACACAGCTGCCTTAGAACTGATAACCATAGCCTAGCAGGGAACAGTTGGGTCCCCAGAAACTGCAACCTTGACTCTTTTGAAGAGACACTGGTCCCAGACTGGACTTGCCAGTCCTGGACAAGGATGTTGAACCAAAATTCCCTTTGTTCTTCCCTCGGGGCCTCTGAGAATGTCTTGGTTTGGTCTGGCTCCCCATGCCACAGGAGGCCTTTAGTGACTCAGCTGTCTTTGAGAAAATCTTTGCTCCTATAAGCAATATTCACCCATACTTCTTAAGTAACCCAAAAAGACCCACCAGGTCACCAGGTTGGACTTTGGTCCTCACTCCCATCTACTTTCAGGAGTAAGAAGATGTCTGTTTGTTGATATCATCCCAGGAATAGCAATTAAAAGAGCATCACATAAACTCTACTGTGTCACTTGCGGACAATGTAATCAGAAATGAAAGGTATGGCATTCCTTAAGAGATTTCAAAATGCCGGTGACCAGCGCTAGCAGTGTTCTGAAACCTGAAGACAGAGATGTGGTGTCCTCGAAAGTAAAGACACTGACCACCTGTTGACAGTCAAGCCAGTGCCTGCCCCCAGTAGCTCGAGCCATCTTTATTTATACAGTCAGAAGCCTGCTCGCCTGAGCAGTGTTATTACTGGTTATTTTGTTTAAAGGAATCATAACACCAGCACTACATAAGCCCCATCATTACAAAATCCCCCAATAGTTTCCCTTCCTCCTTCTCCCAATGGGTCAATCACCTTCCAACCGTATTTTGCACTACAAAGCAGAGTTCCAGCAAGCCAAAAATAAATGGCTGGCCATCAGAATATTCCAAATATCTCTAGGTAACCTTACAAATTCAGGGTCAGGGTATAGTGGGCAACCGTGGACATCAGTTTCCTCATGCCTCGTGTTTAAAGCCTTTTATGGTTGTTTTTAATATTATAAGACAAACATGGTATATAAAAAAAGGCTTTTGTAATATGTTGGAGAATTTAGAGGCCAAACTGCTTGGGGTGGAAGACCTTACTTCAATGCCTGCTGGCTATGTTTCCTTTGACAGATGATGGTGCTTCTTGGCCTCAGTTTTCTTACACATCATATTGGAGTCAGGATAACATATCCTGATAAGTTGCTGTAAGGATCCGATCAGTATAGTACACCCCACACTTAGAAGGGCGCTTTCACCCTGGAAGACACAATGAACACCTCTGGGTTCAACAGACCCCATGGCTGGCTTGGCGTGAAGAGCTGGCATGGCCAGATTAAAAGAGACTCAGTCCTGAAGACATGGGTGGTTTTGCTTAAGGTATGCCCTAGTTTCTTGTGTGTTGTTGTGACAAGTGCCATGGTGAAAGCCATGTTGGAGGAGGAAAGGGTTTATTTGGCTTCCACTTCCACATCGGAGGCCAACGCTGAGGGAAGCACAGACCGCATGAAAATACGTCTTACGTTCTTGTTCTCCGTGGCTTGCTCAGCCAACTTTCTTTTACAACCCAGAACCAGTTGCCCAGGGCTGGTAACAGCCACAGCGGGTCGGACCTTTCCACACCAATCATCAATCACGCCCCACAGACACGCCCCGTCTGGTGGAGGCAGTTTCTCCTGAGTTTCCCTCTTCCCAGGTGACACTACTTTGTGCCAAGTGGGCAAAAAATAACCGGCATAATATCCGCAGACAAAGGGTTTCCCAATTTCATGGAAAGAGGCAGTTGTATTCGTATCTGATTTAAAGAAAAGCCATTCACTTCCCTCAAGCAGCATTATTTTCTGCATCACGGGTACATTCTCACAGCCCGTGTTTAAAATGCAGAGCCGGATCCCTAGCAACAGCATGATGCAGAACAACACTGAATCCATCATTTACCTCAGAAAACAGGCTGTGGATGGAACTGTCTCAAAGAGAGCTGAGGACAACTTCCAGTTTGAGTTGGAGAGAAAAGGAGTCTAGGTACTCCAGGAGGAAATTGCACACCTCTCCATTCTCATCTGCGAGGCAGGCTTAGGGGAAGTGTGCCCTCAGCACTGACAGCGCTCTGCAGTTGTCAGCACTTCAAAGGGCTACTGCTCGAATTCGAAACTTTCTGACTGACTATGGGGAAACTCGGAAAACTATCTTTTCTGCAGCCTTCCAATACCCGCAAAATCCAACCTCATATCTTTGACTCTTTCCCATTAGGCAAAAATGCAATGTTTACCTTTCTTTTCCCACATAATATGATAGACGTTACCTACTTACATGCACGTTGCCACAAGACCCAGCCAAATAATTACATTAACTTTTCTGTCGTGGTGCCAGGAATAATTGTCAGCTCACATCGGGGAGTAGACTACAACAAGTCACAGAAGAGAAGTTGCAAGGAAAGAGGCTGAGTGTCCTGTGGGAGTATACCGTGGTAACCTGAGGCATCGCAACTCTCTTCTGAGAATGAAATCTCCAGACAAGCACTCACACCCTGCGTGACACTAATGACTCCTAACGGAGCATCTTTTAAGTGACTCACATCCACCTCTGCAATGGAGTCAACAGGGACTTCCTCTGAGAGGCAGCCAAGTGGTCCTTAAGTTATAGGGGAGGAAACTGTTATTTAGATTTACACTACTTACGTTTTCTGATCAATTAACAGGTTAGGACCAGGCAGAGCTTATGCTATTACAAGTGCTGCAAGGAGCCACTGGCCTCATTATTAAAAATGCAGCCATCTCCAGCCTGTGCGGGCAGCTGCTGCATTTATCATCCTTAGATTTACAAATTACTATAATGATTGTGTGATGCTGTTATTATTCAGCTTTGGGAAATGGTCCAGCATTTGTTTTCCTAGAACTCATGTGAGCCCTTCCATTCTCAAATGCAGACTATATAAAACATTTGGTGTGTTTCAGTTGAGGGGCGGGTGTGCATTTCACCAATTATTTAGAAGTAATAAATATACAAAAAGCCAGACACAAAATTCAGTCCTTTCAATTGCCATTCATCACAGCATAGCGTCATACAAAAGATTAAGATTCAAGCTGAGGAAAACTGACTGGCTATTTTGCTTTCTAATAGCTGGGGGTCGATGGTTTCAAGCAGTGTAGATAAAGCCAAACCTCCTTCACAAATCTATTTTCCATCATAATTCTTGAGAGTAAAAGTGTTTATCTCCCTCCTGCCCTTCCTCCCCACGTAGCAGCCAACATCTTTCCTCCTACGGGCTATGTCTGAGGCAGAGGAGCATCTTACCATCCTGAGAAATAGCAACCCTCTCACACTCAGCACCACCAAAAAGCTAGAGATGAACACTAAAACAAAAGCCAGGTGTTGCCCCCACCCCTGCACTGCCGTCTCTTCAGCATGAACAAGCTCCATGAAGGAAAACAAAGAAACCATGAAGATGATGGAGCAAGGAGAAGCAAAGCCCACCTGCTCACTTCCAGTCTTGGGTCCTGCACTAAATTAAACTACGCTGTGAGCTGCCTTTACATGGAGAGTTAAATGAGAGCACTTTAGCACAGTGACGACCCCAATTCAATGAGAGAAAAGAGAGGAGAGAAAAAGTTGTTTGTTTGGGGGAAGTAGGGGGTGCTGAAGGGAGAATGGTGGAATTCCTATTGGAATTAAGGAGTTATAAATCCCTTCTAGGATGAGCCTGCCTCTCTCCCTTCAGTCCTCAGTCACCAGCAGTGTGTTCTCTCATATTCTCCCATCTGCTCAGACAGCTGTTCAAGATAGACTATTGGGGCTTTATGGAGCTCTTCAAAAATTAATCACTCTGCAACAAGAATGTAGTAAATCAAATCAAATTCTCTTATCGATATTTTCTGCTGTGATGGTTTAACTTTTGATCTAGCATATACATGCAGACAGAGAATGGAAGAATGGAGAGAAAGAGGCAGAGGAGGGAAAAGAGAGACCCTTTTCTTCCCTAAGGGTTTTCCCAAAGTCTATGAATTATGTATGAATCTCTTACCAGTCAAGACACTTCAAACATGAAGATGCCTAAGCTGCAGTTTTCACAAAAGTGTGTGTGGCACTTGTTTTTAACCAAATAGACTTGGGAACGTACTGCATCATAAGAAAAAAATCATTTCATTACTTTCTAACTCAGGACAATGAATATGTACATACTCTTTAACCCAATAAGACACCTTTTGGAGAGGTTGCCTGAGTCTTGTAGGCTTTTTTTTGTAAGGAATAAATTATAACACAAAACCCAGTTGAGTTATAAGAACATACAATTTTCCATAAATGTGAAGATCATTGACACACAGATGTGAATGAGAGATGCGAATAGACATTGCTAATCCTGTGATTACTGGGAGACTTACTCTTCTGCTCTCTGTGCTTACATACCGCTCAGTGATTCTTTAAAAAGCAGTAAATAGTCTTAACAAGAAGCTCAAGGACCTGCAGGACTCTGATGACCCACACAGACTCTTAGGCATGGCCTCTCTAACCCCTAAGCAAAAGGGAGGCCATAGATACAGTGTATTATGCTCACTCATCCTCCAGGACTTAGGCTGTTTGGCTAGCTGATGAGTTTTAGATAAAATACTTTCCTACCATCATAGAAATGACTAAATGAGGCCTCTGAGACAGGTCATGTAAGCCACTATTCTATTCCATTCTGGAAGACTTAAAAACAAAAGAATCACCAGTGCTGGACACTCTTCTGGTGGCCTCACGTGCTCTACCTAACTCCTCTGGGCCCCAGACACCTTGTTGAAAAGAAACATTGGACTTTCTAATGATTAACTCGAGCGCTCAGTCTAGATGACTCTCCTCACAGGAGGTAGTGTCATTACTAGGGGCAGCCCTGACAGTCCACTTCCATAACTGACTTCTCATTTCCCATCTCTAGGACACCATCCTTCCTTTGCTGTTTGCAGGAACTAGGCAGCAGTACTTTCGAGTGTCTAAGGGCTGCTTGGGTCCTGGAAGTTATAACTAAGCTCCACTCTTCTAGATGAGAAAAGAGACCAAAAGAGGACTCCACAGTTTTCTCAGGCTGATTGTTTCCAAGTCACTCCACCTATCAGTGAACATATTGGGAAGCAGGGCTTGCCACTTTCCAGATGGCATTCAGGACAACTGGGGGATAATTCGAGTGAATAACCAAGCTCATTTCAAATGGGGACTTCCAAAGGAGGAGAGCAAAGCCATATTTTCCCTCAATTGCAGCTTCACGGGCCAAGGCCTGTACTTCATACTCAGAGTATGCAAATGTTTCTTTGGGGGAAAATGGCATTAAGCATATTGGCAAGAAAGGATGATAAGGCTGAAATGTAGATTAGCCACTTTAATAATACAGAAGGCCCACTGCCTATTCTGTGGAGAGTGACTCCAGTAAGAAATTAAACTCACCAAGTGTAGGTAAAACATATGTTGAGCATACCCAATCTAAGACTCTGTAACAAAACAAAAGCAACAAACTTCCTGGAAAATTCTTCTGAACTCATGGCTGTGGAGTGACATAGTTTTACTCTATATCTTTATAAGGTAAGCGTGTCTTCAATTGCCACTGAAAAAAAAAGAAAATCTTATTTTCAGGATAATTATCTACAAAGATGGACATTTTCTCCCAACATTTGCAATTAGGGTTTTCCGTCACTCCAATTCTTCAAATTCTACCTTGGACTTTTAATGTACTCACTGTTTCAAGAGAAATTTTCAGAATGTTGGGGTAAAAAAAACAAACTTGATTTAGTTCACAGAGATCTAAGCATTTTGTAAAGGTTTCATGACTCTAAAATATTTTAACATATACTGCCACATATTTCATTCCATTCGCTCCCAAAATGCCCATTTGAAAGGCATAATTGTAATACTCAAGTGTGGTCATAGGAAATCATGTAGGTAATTCTGTCTTTAAACATGTATAATAAGACTAGAGATTGTAATTTAAAAAAAAAATCATTAAAAGGATTTTCAGAAAACCTTAAAGGCCGGAGTGTTTAACTAACTGGTGGGGTTGAAGAGAATATTTGCCTGCTAAGTTTTTCAAGGTAACTTATGAAGTGGGAGCCTTTGAGGGAAGAACTTTAAATACCCTCTGAACAGCAGTGGAGATAACGAATGCCTGAAACAGAGCTCAAGAGAGTGTGGGCCTCAGAAGGTGTAGAGGGGGGCAAAAGAATGCCTTTGTTTGGTCTGGACTTATCAACACCACCTCTCCAAGTGCCAGTGTTGATAGGGTCTGGATATTGTTTTTTTTTTTTTTAACGTAAGTAGTATTTTTTATTTTTTATTAATTACACTTTATTCACTTTGTATCCCCCCCATAAGTTCCTCCCTCCTCCCCTCCCGATTCCACCCTCCTTCCCTTCTTCACACATGCCCCTCCCCAAGTCCACTGATAGGGGAGGTCCTCCTCTCCTTCCTTCTGATCTTAGTCTATCAGATCTCCTCAAGAGTGGCTGCACTGTCATCTTCTGTGGCCTGGTAAAGCTGCTCTTCCCTCAGGGGGAGATGATCCAAGGATATTGTTTTTAAGATGAGTCTTTCACTGGCAATACACAGATGTAGTAGCAGCAGAACACAAAACTGCAAGATGAACGGTTTGCCAAGTAATGTGAAGAAGGGTGCTCAAAGACCTTTATGTAGCGCATCTCTTCAATTTCCAAAACTATGCCGTAGACAAGAAATTCGCCTTCACCTTTGTTTCATGGGTAAGGATGTGGAGATATTAACAAGCCAAATTTAGGTGACTGGGCTGGGATTGGGTAGATCAGTAGGTCCACCCAAGTCTCTCTCTCTCTCTCTCTCTCTCTCTCTCTCTCTCTCTCTCTCAACTCCAATGTCTTTTCTTTAGCCCTTTCCAGATAGTTTCTTTCGTTTAAAATTTGTTACTGATCTAAGTGTGATGTATGGAGGGGCACAAGCCACTGCACCTGTGCTGAGGTCAGAAGGCAACACTGTGAACTGGATCTTTCTTTGACCTTTATGGGATTCCAGCTTAAATGGCAAGTGCTTTACTCACTGAAAGATCTTGCTAGAGGCCAGATGGTTTCTTAAGGGAGACAGCCTCATCTTCCTCAGCAAACAAAAGACTTTACAAGAATTGATGCTTTGGATTTGAGAAATGATCTGAGAGCAGAATATCCAAGCTTGTAACTCTCCTTTGCCTTCAAGTGATTTATCTAAGAAGCAACTTGGGCTCTCTCTCTAGTGACCTGATTCCAACTGACATGTGAGAATCGTCGTTCTGTTTCTCAGGATCGTGTTTTATAATTTTTCATTTTGATAGCTTTTCTCCATGGTCAGAGACAAGCCACAGACGTAAGTAGATGATATATTTGCCTGTGTTTTCTTTAATGGTGGACCCATCCAATGAATTTCTCAGCAGCTCATTACCCAAGAGAGACTGGAGCACTGGCAGCTTTCATGACCTCATTTACAGGATGTACTGCAATCCATCTAGCCCATTAGCTATCTAAACCATATCGTTGTAGGGTAAACCCAAAGCATGGGGTGTAGGCACGTGGCCTGGATTGGATAGGTACATTCTACCAGTACCTGTGCAGGTCAGGAAACCAATAGACCAAAGCTACATGGGTAGGAACAGATGGCCTCTTTGGCAGAGCCTGTGGCAGGGATTGGTAGGATGCTGGTAATTGGTTCTGACAGGATTTTCTGGGCAGGTATGTAAGGATTGAAATAGCAATGGCCCTCAGTTCTCTGTGCCTTCTCCAGCAAGAGCCAGCACCGTCAGAATCAAAGCTTGCTCTGTATCAAAAGGTCCTCTGTCTTTTGGTAACTTATTTTCATCACTTGCCATTAGTTTTCAAAGAGTTATTCTTTTCACTCTTCACCCTTCACATTCCTCCTCTGCTCTTGAAGCCTGTTATGCTTTATACCCGAGGACAAAAGCAGCTGGAAATCAGAGGCAGTTCCACTCTTGCACAGCCCTCCTTCTCAGACATAAAACACAAAAGAGGAAGGCCCCATGACTGGACTGTTCAATAGCTGATTATTCTCTTGATCATCATTCTAACACAAATAGAGGTTTGCTAGGACACACACAAATATTCATACATATTCACACAAATACATGTTCCTATGTGCAGCAACCTCTAAAAGGATCCTTGGTGGGGAAAGACAGATTTTTCAAGGAAGAAAAAGGAGACTTTTGCTTATTAGTTTGAGTACTTTTGATAGCTTTCGCATATGGGAAGCAAAGTTTGTAAAAAATGTGAAGAGTCAGCCTCGAGTCCCACTACACACACACACACACATACACACACACACACACACACACATACATACAACATGCATGCTCTCACACACATAAACATGCCCACACATGCACTGAAAGTCCACTTTGTTGAGTAGTTATCCTCTTGCCTATTCAGCCAAGCATTGTTGACCTGCCTCAGTGTCTGTCCCCTTGACTCCTTCTAATAACACGTGTGAGAACAGGAAGGGAATAGAATAGACATCTTGTTTTTCACACAAGGGAAGAGCCTCTGATGAAGCAGGAGCTTGTGTTGGCTGGGCTCTGAATCTAATTCCAGCTCCCCTTCCACCAAGCTGGTTGCTTCTAAGTAAGAGTCTGAATTATCTCATCCCTTTCCCGAATATTTATTGGCCACTACTGTGTCTGTTCCTTGCAGTGACATCTTTATGGCAGCTTATGCAATGCTGAGTAGAAAACACAGCTGAAATCTTTCTCAGTAGGCCCCTGGAAATGCAGCCATTCCTCAGCATTCATGGGATGGTTCTAGGGCCCTACAGGGACAACGAATCCACTGATGCTCAAGATACATAAGTGAAAACCAGACCATAATTCTTAATGCCATTTCATGATTTAAAGAATGATACCGTATAAAACACTAAATTTGTGTAAGATGATAATGTTAAAGTTCTATCTTTCTTTCCTGTGTTTGTTGACCTTTGAGAAAAATATGTGAATATTGCTATGGAGACCATTCATGGTAAAGATATCCTTTTTTTAAAGTGTCTGAGAAACTAGAAAATAATAATATAACATCTTACAGAGTGTATTTATTCCCCTCGTTGTGTGTCACCAAATACCAATGAGAAGCAACTTGAAGGAGACAGGGCTTATTTTGTTCAAAAATGGAGGAGAAACATTCATCACAGAAGGGTAGGCATGGCTCCGGCATGGAGGCAGGAGAGTACAGCTAGAGTTCCTCACCTCATTCTTGGTGGAACAGGAAACACAGTGGACAGGAAGTGGGCCAGCTAGGAAATGTCAACGTAGCTCCATCACTCTCCTCCTTTAGGGAGCACCCACCACCCAAAGGCTCTGCAGCTTTCCAAGTGTGATCGACATGAGGACCAAGCATTCAAACCCTTGAACCTCTGGAGCTCATATTAACACAAGGATTTTAGAAAAACCCACACACATATAATTCTCATTCTATTTGGGAGTCTAACAATAAGCCCCCTAAATCTCGTTGTGTCAGTCCCATTTTAGAATCAAATTATATCTAGAAATATATAGGCATGAAGTATAAATGAACCATCCTCTTATTGCCCATATCAATGTTTCATAAGGTAGTGGATAGGGGTCTATTAAGGGGAAATTAATTTATAGGAGCAATATTTGATTTCTCCCCCCATCTTCCTTGGCATGTCTCAAGTTTCATATCAACAGGCAGGCATGCTTTCACTGTTGCTGAGGACACAGTGAGCCTTGAAAAAGGGAACCTGCTGTTCCTTCAAGCCCAGAAGGACCGCCAGGGAAGTCGGGTTTGAAAGACAGATCACATGACGCCCTTTCATTTTCTCCTGTGCATTTCACTTTTGATCTTATGTAGTCCTAGCTTCACTTTTGAGTGGCCTCGGGTTCGGTGAGCTAGGCAGAGCATTAAATTCAAAACAGGAACAGAGTCTGAATAGGCCTTGGGTGACTGACACACAACCTAAGGATGCAATCTATTTCACGGGAGGAAAAAAAATGCCACTTGCTGCCTCTCCAGCCTCTTTGAAAGCTTTCCCATGAATAAAATTTGGCTGCTGAGCACCTGCAAATGCTGGGTGACCCACAGCAGAAGCTTATGTCTAGATAAATTTTCTCCTCTTCCTGCTTTGCTTCCTCTCCCCGACCCTTGTCTCCTAGCCTTCATGATCCTTTAACTCCTACCTTCCTGTATTACATTAGAGTGCCAGTAGTGACTATTATTTGTCATGTGCTAGGCACAGTACTAAGGACTTCGCATTTCGCCACCAACTATCCAAGTAAATACACGCGTCCCAGTTGTTAATATTGCTGAGGTAACCTCACTAGTGTCTCCAGGAAGCAACAGGAGGTCTGGATCTCAGTAGGCGTGCACGCAATCACAGCGTCGTTCTGATGGCAATGGTTGGTTACAGTGTGTTGGGGGTTTCCTGCCACCTCTAAAAGCCAAGCTGTCGCTGAGTCTTGCTTTAAGTCTCCCTCATCCCTCCAGCCGACCCAAAGTAATGTAAGATGGCCTGAGGAAATTCCAACTCAGTTTAGCAGCAATCCCACACAATTATCTTAGTTTTCTATTTTTTTCTTTTTTTTTTTACATAAATTTTCACAAACTTAGCAGCTCTCCGACTGTATCAGTAAAGTAGTCCATCTGCATCCACGGGTTCCTTGTCCTCAGATTCACCCACTTACAAATTGAAAATATCTGAAATTACACTTCATCTGAGTTACACTCATACAAACTCCTGCGTTATCATTAATAACTAAACAAAACAACACAGCAGCTGGGTACAGAGTACTTCCATTGTATTTGGTGGCATAATCCATAACTGACTGAGGAGGTTTCTACACCCTTTGACACTGAGATAAGATGTTGCCACCTACCTTCATGGACACTTTCGGCCCACGGCTGCAGGTAGAGCATGGCTGATGTTAAGCATGGGCTGCAGGTAAAGCTGTAAAGTATTCTTAAGGGGGTGTAAACCACACGGAAAGTTCATACCACTTTATGTAAGAGTCTTAAGCCTCTATGCGTTTGTTGTCCTTGTGGGGTCCTGGAACCATCCTATAGATGCTGAACTGTGTTTCCAGGGGCCAACCTAGAAAGATTTCCAGCTGTGTCTTCCGCTCAGTGTCTCACAGCATTGCAATTAAGATATCTAATCAAGTCCAGAGCCCTCTGCTAAGGGAAGTTCTCAACCGGTCCCACTCAGGTTACTGACAGAAATCATTTTCCTGGGCTGTGGAACTGAAGCCTCTGCTGTCATGTAGAACAACAGCTGTTTCAGGTCCCAAGCTGTGTGGTCCTTCCCGCTCCGCAAGAGAGAATGTCCCCCACCTCTTTCCTTTTGAGTTCCAAATCTCTCTGGCTTCTGCTGCCAGCCAGAGAGAGCTCTGCTTCTAAAGGGTGCATGTAATTAGGTCAGGCCTACCTGGATAATCCTTTTTAAGGTTGGCTGATTGGTAACCTTAATTGCATCTGAAACATCCCTTTGCCGCGTGATGTACTGTAATCACAGGAAGGGATGGGAGATTGGGAGGACCATCTGAAAATTCCACCTCCTGCAGAGGTCCAAATTTAATGGATTTTTAGCTTATTTTTGTAATCTGGTCCACTGATCTCTCCCATTACTTGAAAAGCCAATAAATATTGAAGAATGAAATTCAACTAAAATGAAACTTTCACCCATGAAGAAGTAAATTTGATAACACTCTGATTTGATTGGTGCATGGTGGGAGGGGCCTCCTGGGCTCTGAAATCACAGCCACTGTGTGCAGCATCTGCCAGAATTAAAATTTCTCCTTCCTACCTCCCATTAAGTCTTCTGATGCTGACACTCAATGGCCAGCTTCCTAAGAGTCTGAACATGCCTTTGTGAAAGGTCTGGGCTAAGAACCCACCAAATGTCATTTCCAATCTGTCCTCCACCTCCTCTGTCAATCCCAATACAATCCCACTAAGAAAATCTTCACCACTCTTTTTTTTTCTGTTTGGGCTGTTTTGTGAATGATCCATTTTTTAAGGTGTACAATTTTAAAATAAAATAGTTATGATATCCCTATTTAGCTATGCTTATTATTTCAAGTCATTTTAAAGGATGGAGTTTAAGTTTGGGACTGATACAGTAAAGTACTGTATGGTTGGTTGGCTTAAAAACAACAGACATTTAGCCAATGTAGCTCATGCCTTAGTTGTACATAAAGGAATTAATGCTCAACTAAAAGGAAGCTTGATGGTGTTCAATCAGAGGATTGACCTCTTGCAGAAGCAAATTGATACCCTATGGCAAATCGCTCAACCTGGCTGTCAATGAAAGTATGCTGGACTTTGTGTCACTAGCATACAACATGAGAATTTTTCCTGTGCTGCAAATCTGTCTAAACAATTGTCGAGCTATATTTTAGGTAATTGGACTGGAGAATTCGATACTACGATGGAGCAGCTGAGAGTGGCCATTGTCACAGTAAATTCTACCGGAGTGGACGCAGGACTACCCACAGGATTATCAACATGGATTGCTGCAGCCATGAATCATCTGAAGGAATGGGCGGGCATGGGAGTGTTAGCAGGCCTTCTGGTGTTGGTCTCCTTGGTTTGCCTGTGGTATATATGCAAGATTAGAGTCTCACAACAGTGTGATGCAGCCATGATCATTCAGGCCTTTACAGCCATTGAAGCAGGACATTCTCCCCAAGCATGGTTGGATACCATAAAAAGCTAAAATGATACACTCAGGATGCGAGGCTAAGCACTGCACTCAGGGTCAGCCGCTTTGGACCCAGAGAAGAGCATGTCTGATTGCATGCGGGTTGATGCCCCAGGTCCCGCCTCTGAGAAAAAGGTATCAGTCTGGTCTGATGCTCTTTGGGTGGATGACACCTAAACGAACATCGGTACAAAGTCCCAATTTATTTCTAATATCAGAGATCAGACCTCTACTCTTGCCTGATGCGTCTAAAACAAAAAGGGGAACTGTAGAGAGCTGCGGAATGCTATGCCTTAAAGATGGAGCTGGTTTCCGCCTTCCACCTTCCCGATGGTGAGTGCTCTCTGTCATGAACAATTCCACATTTGGCTAAGGCTGAGGATCTGGCTTGCTTCCATGTATGTGGACCTATCTGCATTGCCCCCGTGGCACGCCTGGGTTGACTACCCAGAGGCTATTTAAGCTGTGGGCTGGCTTTCCCCAGGGTCCGAGGAAATGTTCAATGTTCCTGAATAAACTGCATTGAAAAAAAAAAAAAAAACAACAACAGACATTTGCTTCCTGCATTTCTGAAAGGTGGAAAACCCACGTTAACATCACTGAAAGACTTACTTAGTGTCTACATGATGCTTCCTCACTGAGCTTACACTGGGGAAAAAAAGGAAGCAACTCTCTGAAACCTCTTTGCTCAGCACTCCCATTCAAGAAGGCTTTGTCCAAAAGACCCCATCTCCTAATACCATAACTTTGAGTGCTAGCATTTTAACATGGAAATGTGGCTGGAGGAAAACGTAACATACAAAAGGCTATCATCCCCATTTACTTCATAAGCTCCAACTATAGAACGTTGACTTTGACATAGCTCATATAGTGTCCTAACCAAAGCATTTAAAATAATGAAGAACTCCATGGTGGTTTGAGAGTGGCTCCCATAGGCTCATGTGTTTGAATACTTGGTCTCCACTTGGTGGAGATGTTTAGGAAGGATTAGGAGGTGCGGCCTTATTGGAAGAGGTGTGTCACTGGGGATGGGTTTTGAGGCTTTAAAAGATTTGTGAAATGCTAAGTATTCTTTCTAACTTCTGCTTCTGGATCAAGATAAAAGCTTTTAACTACTCTTAGCATGCCATGTCTTCCTGCTGAGATACTCTCCACAATGACACTCATGGATCTAACCCTCTGAAGCCATAAGCCCCAAATTGAAAGTTTCATTTTATAAGTTGGCATGGCCGTGCTGTTTTATCATAGCAATAAAAAAGTAACTAAGACAAACTGGAAAGTATTTTTAATATCCCAAGTCATGATAATAGCGTTTTTAATCTATATTTATTCAATTCTTGAGCAAATTAGTAAACTATAACTTAAATATTAAAGACATACAAAAAGTTTGCTTTTAGTTTTAGTTTGTACAAACTACTTCCAGATGAAAATGGACAGACTAAATTTAGACAGTCTTAAGTGTTACCTACATAATGATCTATCTCAAGTGTAAACAGTAATAGCACTGGATGGACGGCACCTGGAACTCTGAATTCTTGAATCTTCATCCTCAGTACCAACAGGAATGACCTGCAGATGTTTTGAGGAAAGAATAAGTGTCATGAAGGGGACTGGGAGCTTGAGAAGAGTGGGGTGATTGCTAAGAAGCTTCTTTCCCCTGTAGATGCAGCTAAGCCTTGTGTGTTTCTGAATTACACACCAGACCATTGGTAGAGCTTATGGGTGTGTTCTCTGGGTCACTGACTGGGCAAAAGGCTTGGGCATGGAAAAAATGTTGTTTTTATTGTCAAAACTAGAAATTCTATAAACTTAAGATCCCTGATAAACTATAGAAAGACCTTAAGATTTATTCTAAAAGGATGGCTTGAGGAGGCTGAAGAAAAGAAGCCTGAACCACTAGGAAGCAGATGGAGTTTCATTGAGAAAACATGTTAACTGGAAGGCTGCATTTCCTGTGTGTGCTGGATAACTAGAGTGTTAAACATATGTAACACAAATCCTGAATCTGCGTAACAGCAATGGTCCTCGGAGAGAAGAGTGATATATCTAGATAAGAAAGCTGGGGTAAAGAGGAAAACTGGGTAGTGAGAGGCACTAGTTAAAGGGACACTAGAAGAGAAAACCCAAGAATTGAAAAAAAAAAAAAAGAGAAAAAGCATGCTTCAGTCTCTGCAAGCCCCTCTAGGCCCTGCTTATTTGGCTCTGTTGGTCTTGTGGAGCTCCTCTATATCCTTCTCTACTTTCCCCCACTTTTCCATAAAACTCTCTACATTTCACTTAATGTTTGGCTGTGAGTCTCAGCATCTGTTTTGATCTGCTGCTGGGTGGAGCCTCTCAGGACAGCTATGCTAGGCTCCTGTCTGTAAGGATAGCAGAGTATCATTAATAGTGTCAGCTCTCTCCCATGGAGTGGGTCTTAGGTTGGACCAGGCATTGGTTGGACATTCCCTTGATCTCTGCCCTATCTTTATCTCTGTACATCTTGTAGGCAGAGTAAATTTTGTGTTGAAGTTTTCCTGGGTGGGTTGATGATCTTCTGCCTCTACTTCCAGCCTAGTTACAGGGCAGCAGCCTCTTCAGTCTCTATGATTCCTGCTACTAAGAGTCATCCCCACATCCACCCAGAAACCTATCCTGTCTTATGTCTCCAGCTTGCCACAGAGATGCCATCACCCATGGTTTCTCTTCTCTCTGCAGGCTCTCTTGTCTTCCCACCCAGGCTCTCCCCAAGTCTGATCTCTACTGCTGTTTCTCTCTGTGTTCCCTCTCCTACCTGGTTCCCTCTCCTCAACCACTTTTGCTATCTATTCTATTTCCCCTTCTGAGTGAGATTTAAGCATTCTCTCTTGGGTCCTCCTTGTTACTTATCTTCTTTGAGTCTGTGAGTTGTAGTATTTTTTCCTGTACTAAATGGTTAATACCTACTTATAAGTGAGTACATACCAAGTGTCTCTCTCTGGTTCTGGGATACCTCAATCAAGATGATCTTTTCTAGTTCTATCTATTTGCCTGCACATTTCATGATTTCTTTATTTTTAATGGCTGAGTAGTATTTCATTGTATAAATGCCCTACACGGATGTAGCTGATAGGCAGCTGAGGCTTCATGTGGGTCCTCTAGTAAGTTGAGTGGGGGCTGTCTCTTACTAGGGGACTGAGCTGCCTATGGGTTACATCTGAGCAGACAGTTTAGGTCCTCTTCATGCATGGTCCTTGGTTGGTGCATCATTCTCTGCAGGCCCCCATGGGCCCAGATTTGTTGGCTCTGTTGGTCTTCTAATGGAGATCCTGTCTGCTCTGGGTCCTTCCAATTAAAAAAAATGGAATACAAAACTAAACAGAGAATTCTCAACAGAGGAATATTGAATAGTGAAAAAACATTTAAGAAAATGCTCAGCATCCTTACTCTTCAGGGAAATGCAAACCAAAATAGCTCTGAGATACCATCTTATGCCCATCAGAATTGCTAAGATCAAAAACTCAAGTGACAGCACATGTTGGAAAGGATGTGGAGAAAGGGGAACCCTCTGCCACTGCTGGTGGGAGTGCAAACTTACACCTCCACTTTAGAAATCAACCTGGTGTTTCTCAGATAATTGGGAATAGTACTACCTCAAGATGCAGCTATACCGCTGCCATGACTTCCCCAGCATGATGGACTATGCCCTGGCACTGTGACCCCAACTCAAGCCTTCCTTCTTCGTGTTGCTTTTGCTGAGGCGTTTTGTCATAGCAACAAGACAAGTAACTAATAAAAATGTCTGACATAAAAATGGTAGGAAATTATTTGCTCTGTAGGTTTACAAAACAAAGAACCATCGTGTGACTAGATCGGATGTGTGTTAGTAGGCTCATGGCTCCACCTATGAAAAGGGAATTGCTAGTCTGTGATGACGAGCCTGTTATATACACCACAGTTTCTATGCAGTACAATACTCGGCGTGTATTAAACACTCAGAAAGCACTGCATGAAAAAAATTAGTGGAATAGAGTATGGGAGCTCAAGGCACTAATTAGTCGCACACTATAAAATGCTAGGAATTAGAAAGGTGTTGGCTAGCGTGTGTCCTGCATCGGTGTCTTCCATATGCAGGCGCCGCTCTTCAGGAAAGGGATGGATGATCGCGCATGCCCGCTGATGCCCAAACAGTAAAGCAGCGGGCTGGGGATTGAAAACATGAGAGACAGCAACTTAACCCTTGGAGAAATGACCCGGGTGTTGTCTACATAAAGGCAACCTTGGGTACCATGGCTTGTAGCTCTAACCAAACTGATCCTCATCAAAACTGGCTTCTGACGAGGTAGTGCTACTCCAGGGGGAAGGCTTCACAGGCCTGAACATGCGGGAGATGGGAGGAGAGTGTGAGTATCCCATGAGCAGTCAGTGTTTTCCCCACACTATCCAACTCTATCATTCTAAGACACAAATTAATTAGCATATCAGGCCCTTAGCAGTCCTGGAACATCCTGGCTCGCTCCTGCTATATGGGAGCACACAGGCTTGACAAATGAACTCTTGGTATTTCAGTAGAGACAATTCCAGCCAAATCTTTCAGCATGACTGGATTTCTTTTCCCTTCCAACTGTCTGTCAGTGATTACAAAATTGTGTGTTTTGTTTTGTAAGGCTTGTGACAAACTGCTATAAGGGTGATGGTAAAACATAAGGAGAAACCACTCATTTTCAGCACTTAGAGAGCAGGAGACGAGAATGTGGCCGCTTCCTCGGGTGACATCAGGCTTTCTTCTTTGTACATAATATCATCATCATTCTTCAGCTGACATGTTTGATTTATGGCCCTTAATATCACTGCGGTAATACACTTGATAATTACAATCACTCTATTGATTTTCGTAAAACTACTCTGTACAAAGCCCCGAATCACTCTCTCTCTCAATCTCCAGCCAATCGGTTGGCAATGTGAATATTTAGATACAGCTGAGGGCCTACATTTATTCTAGAACTGTATCGTATTTTATTGCTTATTGATTTGTTTGTTTGTTGGGTCAGGGTCTCACTCTGGTAGTAGCCTTTGCAGGCCTGGAACTTTCTATGTACACCAAGATGGCTTCAAACCCACAGAAATTTGCTTATTTTTGCCTCCAGAGCACTGGGACAAAAGACATGCACTATCACAACTGACAGGGACTATATATTTATCGTATTTCTTATTTATTTGTTTGTTTTTCTGAGACAGGGTTTCTCTGTATAGCCCTGGCCTCTCTGGAACTCACTTTTGACCAGGCTGGCTTCAAACTCAGCAATCCACCTGCCTCAGCCTCCTTAGGGTTAAAGGTGAGTGCTACCACTCCCTGCTCTTGACTGTATCTTTAAATACTCCAAAGAAGGTTGGGGAGAAGGATCAGCCAACAAAGAAGAAAGGCACTAGCTGACAAGTCTGAGGACCTGAATTTAATCTCTGGCTCCAGTGTGGCCAGAAGAAGAAAACTGACTCCTGGAGGTTGTTCCCTGACATCTGTGTGTACAACGTGTGCAAAGCAGCCCACACGTATGTGTACAAAAATGCTCCGCGCACACGATAAACGTGACAAAAATTTAAATAAATAAATGTGCTGAAGAACCTGCCCGCTGAGTACTGTGCTGCTGTTTCACGATACCTGGCTTTATCTCCGGCATTCACACATAGCTCCCATAAACCTGGCAAAAAGCCACATGTATGTACGCATGAGTTGTATCCAAATAAAGGTGATTATACAAAACAAGGGGGGAAATCACCTACTTTTTTAAAACCACAAACAACCACTGACTACTGGGTTATAAAAAGGAGGTCAGGACTGGTAAGAGAAGAATAACCCTGGAAGAGGCGCTGACATTTAATCTTCCTCTGTTAGGAACCGCAGTCTGCCCGAGGTAGGTTTCTCTTGATGGATTGCTGAAAGCTGCTGGTTTGGATCTCCCCTTATTCGTCTGCCTGTGCCTCTATGAGACTCATAAACAGACTTCAAAAGTGATCATTTTGTTTATGTTTAATGAGCCCAGTGTATTTGCTGCTCTCTGCCCTGTAATTTGCTTAGCTCACCGCCATCAATATTCAAAACACAGCTTTAAAGGACTGGGCAGAGCAGGTCATTGATCAACACTGCCACAAAAATACAGCTGGATTCTTATATCTGTGTGGTGGGAAGCCCTAACCAGGCATTTCCATCTTTATAGCTTTGCCCAGTGTTTGCTGGCTTGTGTCACTGAGCAATGCCACAGAAAGAACCGGAATGGGAGCCAGAGCCAGGGCTCACTTCTCACCCGGCTAGTGACCAGATGGGTTGTAGTGGCCAAATCAAAATGTCCCTGAGCCTCTCTGCCTTCTCTCTACAAGTCAGAAAAACATTCCCTACGAACCTTAATTAGTCACTGAGAAATAAGAGATACAGGTAAGCAAACATACTTAGTAGGTAATGAGTCACTAACTTTTAAGGTATATTTTTTAATTATTTTTAATTATAGGTAGTCATGTACATATAAGTTCCAAAGTGTCAGATCCCTCAGAGCTGGAGTTGCAGGTGGTTGTGAGCCGCTGCCTGTGGGTTCTGGTAAATGAACTCAAGCCCTCTGAAGGAGCAGTACAGGCTCTTAACCAGTGAGCCATCTCCCCAGCCTCAACAAGTCGCCCAAGGAGCACACAAACATCCTATTTATCAAAATGAAATGACTGCAGGAAAATGTTTAGTGCTCTTCATGGTAGTCAAAGAAAAATATGGGCTATGCAGAGGGGAGAGGAAATTTCACAAATGTGTACATGTAGTTTCTGGGCTGGGTTTATAGAAATTGCCTGTAATCTGATGTTCTGGGTCTACCCTGAGACCTTCAAAAGCATAACCAGACAAGCCATCACTAGACGGTGCTCATGACAAGTTGGTACACAAACATAAATGCAGGAGGAACAGCACCGAGATGGGGTTTTCTCCAGATCGATGTGGCAATTTCACCGCCCTGTGTGGAACTGACCATGAAACTGCCCATTTCCCACTTCCGCCTGTGATTATTTCCCACTTCCGCCTGTGATTATTTCCCACTTCCGCCTGTGATTATTTCCCACTTCCACCTGTGATCTGCGAAAGGGCAGGGATTATTTTGCCTATTCCCGGTTCCACAAAAGTGAAGTTCCCTGGGCTACTCAACTGAGTCACTTGACTATGCTCAGTGAAATGGAAGTGACATAATGACATAGAGCATCTTAAAAGGAGGGCACTCAAATGCAGAGAGATTCAAATGAGAATCCTCGGAGAGTAGCAAATTCTTAGTCTCCTTTCCAGGCCTCAGAGTCTCTAGGTCTGAGAGTCTCTGCTTCTAGGAATTGGTCCTGACATTGGAGAAACATCAGCATGTCACCTAGAGGCCATTGTGAACAACCTTCACTCCAACTCGACTCAGTGAAATGGGCACAGAACTGAGGAAAAACTCAGATCCGAGCCCAGTTTCCATGCCTTATGAGTGGCACAACCTAGGCAAAGCTGCTTTGCTGTGGAAGCCCCATTTGGAAAATGATAATGATGAGGCGCTTCTCATGAGATCCTAAAAAAGGACAGGGAGAAAAATGTGTAGAACAAATGTGAAGCGCAAGAGTTAACACTGGTCATGGGAACAAGTGAAGAGTTCACCATAGACGACCTGAGTCTTCAAACTGAATGGCAAGGAATTCAGCTGTAACTCATGATCCTTTCCCTGTGGCCCATTCTGGCCACATAGGCTTCTTGGACCCTTGTATCTGTATGACAGCATTTGCAAACATACACCCCACCCCCGCCTTGAGTACTAAGAATCGGACCTCTCTCATCAATGTTTCATCTAAAAACCAAGATTTAAATGCCAGGGTGGAAAGCATCCAGCGGCCACATGCCTGGCCCACCGCCACAAAGTGCAGGCCGAGGGCAGGCACTATGAGGAGCAAGTACGTGGTGGTGAGATGGAAGAGAAAGAGAAGCAGAGGATTTGAGCACTATGAAGAAAGGCAGAGCTGTGAAGAGCAGCCTGCTGTGAGCAGCCTGCACCACCACCTTAGGCTGTGGTGATGTCTGGGCCTGGGCTGTCACCAAGGGCCATGTCTGGGTCCATCCCTTACTGCACCAGGGGTCTGCGTTGATGTTCATGGCCCGTGTTACCTCCAAAAGCCATGTGGACATCCATGGTTTGGGCTGCCATCTGAAGCCATGTTGATGTCTGAGGGCTGCACTGAGCTGGCCCTGCTCCCTCTGGCCTGCATCACTCACTTCCATCCCTCACTTGAACAGCCCTGGAGAGGTTGGCCTGGTGGCCTGGGCACAGGAGAGCTGATGGGCTGGTGGAACCCGTGAAGAGGTCTGTCCTGTAGAACCAAAGCTGCAGGATCTCCATGACAAAGGGCAACAGTGGCTTGTAGATGGGGAAAATGCTGGGCTGGGCCAGCTCATAGCCCTGGATCTGGGCCTGGGTGATAACTGAGTTGTCAGCCCACCAGGCCATGTGGACGTCCACGGTTTAGGCTGCCATCTAAAGCTACATGGATGTCGGAGAACTGCACTGAGCTGGCCCTGCCCCTCACAGATCCAGTCCTTCCATATTTGCCCTCCACGGTGACCTCCTCCCAAAGGAAAATAAAAAATTAAATCAAGAAAAATATCACCATGAAAGCTACGGGGTGTCACACAGTATATCCTTTGGTAAAAAGAGCTTTACTTGCAAATGTTGATTGCAATGAGTCCTTGGTCTGATTGGAGGCCTCTTGCTCCTACTGCACTGTCAATGATTGATGGGATGTTCACAAAGCTGGAGGACAAATGTGGAAGGACCAGGAAATGTGTGGGATTGGGGACATGATGTAAAATTTCCAAAGAATTAACAAAAACTACGGAAAATGAGATTTAACCCTGTAAGAACAGCAATGTGTATTTTTGGGGGGAAACAAGGATTTTAAATGTAGTTTCATCCCCCTGAAAGACATTAAGCTGTCGTACCATTGGTGTCTCTTCCCTTTTAACAAAAAAAAGAACTGAGACTGCCTATCCAGCTCAGTCAGAAGAACAAAGGTGGATGGGGGGCGGGGAAATAAGGCACAGGGAAATTAAGAACTTGTTCAAGACAGGGTTTTAGCCAATTTGAATCAGGCATTTGGGTCCCAGATCCTGTGTCCCTCAGTGCTACAACATCTCAGCACTCACTCCTGTGATGAACACATCCTGTGGTCCTTCCTTTCCCATGCTGCCCTGTTTTTGGAGTCCACCTGTGTGTAAATACGACGTAGTCTCCCATCAGCCTGGCCGGTGCCCTTCCTGTTGCCTTGAGCTGGCTTTTTTTTTTTCTTTTTAATTTTTATTATTAGTTACATTTTATTAACTCTGTATCCCAGCTGTATCCCGCTTCCTCATTCCCTCCCAACCCCACCCCCCCTCATTTTTCAGCTGGCTTTTAATGCCAAGAAACCTTGGTTGTCTTTGCAAATGTAGACGGTAGTAGATGCACACTGTAAAGGTGCACACACAAACTCGATCTTTCAGGAAAGAATCCACACACACGTTCACACAAGAAAATCACAAGAGACCTACTCTGAAGCCTGCAGCTAGGATGTGACTATGACATGGAGTGTAGGAAATACAGGAGAGTGAATCTCTGGATGAAGGAAGGTAGGAACTGGGTGGGGGGTGGGGGGTGGGGAGAGAATGGGCAGCTCTCCAGCTCTTCTCCTGATAGATCCAAAAGCAAGCTGATCTCAACCCCACAGGAATATTACAGAGGCCAGTTAAGCTCTCCCAGGGGCACCTAAAGGTACTGACACATTTTGTTGGCTTCTCATCACTTACCAGCATTCCTTGTTTCAGGCAGTGTAGGTAAGGATAACTATCTTGGTCTAGAACAGTGAAAGCAAACCTAGAGAGCCCTAGAGAGCAGGCTGGAGTAGAAGATACGCCCAGGATCTAATCATCCCAATGACGAGTGAAGGGCCCACTGCAAAACCTTTAAATGAACAAGCAGAAATGGCAGCTTCTCCCTCTCCTCTAAAATATCGTTTGAAGGCAATAAATAATCTGAGAGACAGGAATGCAAACTCTGTCCATAGTATTAAAGGAAGGTGGTGATTCTGGAAGATGCAAAAAGACTCAAATCCAGAGATAGAAACAGTTCTCTGAAGTGAGCTGTTCAATTTGCCAAGAGGCAAATTCCACAGTCCAGGGTTGCAGAAGCTTACCTCCACCTTACCTGGCACCAAGAAAATTCGAGAATGTGGTTATGGATAAAGAATCCTACAGCTAAGCCATAAATGTATCTAGAAGTCTGTTCATAAAATAGGATTGAGAATATGTGGTCCAAGAGTTCCTATCACTCAAATCACCGTTCGAGTGGAGAAACTTACTACAAGACACACTTCAGCCCATCAGAACCGATGGCAAGGCTGCAAAGGACAGGCTGGCAGAAAGCTCTAAGCTGATTTCTCAGAGCGAACATAAAACAAAACAGGGAGCACAGAGGGCACACTTCAAATGCTGAAATATAGATGGTTTTCCTGATGTGATGAATAAAATTGAAGAGGGGAAGAGCAATACATGATGAGAGAGATCATGGTATGGTGAAGACCTGATCTTTGATGAATCAGAATGAAAACAGCATATGAAATTAGTAAGTATAATAAACATGAAGGCAAACACAATATGAGATCAACAAAATGGTGGGAGATGCAAGGTTAAAAGAATGGAGATGATAAAGATATTGAAGATTAAAATAGATTTTTTTTTTTTTAGCAAAAGAATAGAAAGAAAAAAGGATACCAAAGTCATAGCCACAGCCTGTGATGTTAGTGGGAGGAAATAGAACCTTTACCAGATGGGGCCCAGCAGAAGGAAATTAGGTTTCTGAGTGCCTGCCCTTAAAGAGGATGTGAGGGTGCTGGAGAGGTACATGGTTTTTACTGGTACTGACTGCTCTGCCAGAGAATGTGAGTTCAGTTACAAGCGCCCAATGGTTCTCAACCTCCTGTAACATCCAGAGGATCTGATGCTCCCTGCGAACCTCAATGAACACCTGCACACATGTGGCGTATAATCACCCACTTACATAAAAATAAAATCTTAATAAAGGTGGCATGGGTGTCCCAGCCCCATTCTGCCTCCTTGGCTTCCATACGCCATGAGGTGAGCAGCCGCCTCTGCAGCACCTTGTTCTGCCTCTCCACAGGCCCAAAGTGATGTGAAGAACTGACCCGGAACCTTTCCAAGACATGAGCTAAGACAGAGCTCGCCGCCTTTTAAAGCAGTTTTATTTCCAACCTTTAGTCATAGTGACAGAGCAAAACAACACACTTATTCATGCAATAATCAAAGGCAAACTTTATTCTGGAGTATGGAAATCCTTCTCTTTAAGACTGGGAACAAGAGGTCATGGAGTGCTGACTGAGTATGCATGAAGCCCTGGGTTCTGATCCCACCACCACATATACTGAGCAGGGTGGTGCTCCCCTTAAATCCCAGAACTCTGGCGGGGATTTCAGAAGGATCTCAAGTTCGAAGTCATGCTTAGCTCAATAGTGAGTTTAAGGACAGCCTGAGACACTGTCTCAAAAAAGAAAAAGAAAAAAAAAAAAGGAAGGACAGAGGGAAGGAAGGAAGGAAAAGTAGGGAAGGACAAAGCGAGAGAAAGAAAACATGGATGCCCACTGTTGTCATTTTATTCAATATTTATGAGAGAGTAGAAACAAGTGATTTATTGTTCATTGTAAATAGCACCTAATTCTTATCATAGGAAACACGGAAGAATGTAACACACAAAGCTCTAAGCCAATATTAAAAAGTCAATTGCTTTTCTACTCACAGGCCCTAATAGAAATGGTTTCTAATGACACCATGTTGAATAGCAACAAAAGATATACTTGTATACACAAAGATCTAAACATGCAGAAAACCTCTAGGAAGGAATCATGGAATTTTATTTCAAAGCATAAAGGAAAATATATGATTGCATAGGAAGGCAATATTTACAAATCTTCTTTACCAACTGATAAACTGCAATTTCAGTAAAACCCAAACAGCGTTTTCCTAAGGAGGGGAAAAAAACAGAAACTCAAATTTGTATGAAAAAGCAAACCACTAAAAGAAGAACAGGTGGAAGAATTGGTTCTACAAGACACGGAGATTCCCCGTGAAATAATACTAATTAGGATAAATTAAGACGGGACAGAATTGGAACAAGTACAGATATATCGATCACTAGAGGGAACTGGGAGCCCAGAGCAGACGGGAACGAGAAACAGAACTCACTTCAGAAACAGAATGCCAGATCAGCGGGGAAAGGAGAACGGATTTAGCGAATGGCACAGTGGAGAAGCAGTGGGTTGACTGGCCATTCATAACGTACACATGAAATTGGATTCCTACCCCACACCACATAAAAATGTGATGCCAATCAGACTGAAGACAAAACTTACAGGACATGAAGAATCTACCCTTTATATCTAGGCAGGGGCGGGATTTCATAAGTAACCACTAAAGGCTGGGCTAGTAAGCAAATTTAAAATTAAGAACCACCCACAGGAAATCAGCACGAGGACAGTGGAAAGATGAAGTGGCGCCGCTGGAGAGGATGCTGCTAGCGCACACAATCCACAAGAGCGTGGTCGCCACATTTCTTCCATCTTAAAAAATGAAGCCCAATCCCAGATGAGACGGCACACAAGAAACTGCCTCCACGGACCCGCTAGAGGGGAGGTCACAGTAAGAGAGAGATGGACTCTGTTCCAAAGAGAGGAAGGACTTTGAAACTCCCTAGAGGGTAACAACAGGATACCTGAAAACAGAAGAGAAAAAGGTAGAAAGAGTACAGTAAACCAGGCTGAGCACAGGTGCAGCTTGGCCGTGAAGGAGAAAAAGCCTCACCGGAGCCACGAGGAGAGTGGTCCTGGCAGGGGAAGACTGGCGGTCACAGCCTCGGAGTAAGCCCAGATCAACAACCCTCGTGTCTAATTGCAAGGAGGCAGGTGTTTGTTTTGGTGGTTGGCGTTGGTTCGAAGCCTTCCTCTAGCAGAAGGAGTTCAGTGGGAAAGAATCCTGTTCCATTACTCTATCTGACTCAGAGTGGGGTGGGTTAGCACCGTCCTGAAGGTTTGGGGCTGCGGTTTAGGACTGAGATGCTCTGGGGAACTAAACTCGGGGAACGCCCGCAAGCGTGGGGGCCTGAATTTAACCTGCCGCAAGGCTAGGATGAGGGCGAGCAGACAGAACGTTGGCAGATGAAGAAGGGCAGGGAGCAGGAGGCTCGGCTCAGTGAGTGAAGTGCCCGAGGGCAGGCAGGCCTGCCTCGCAGTGACTGAGAGCAGATCTCATCAACTGAGAAGAACCCTGGGTCTGACAGCCGTGAAGCTGAGGACAGCAGGTGGGTCACTCTCTGGAGCTAGCTGCCTATCTGCCGCTCACGGCTCTAGAGTAGGACATAGAAATGGTCAGCTTCACACCCGCAGTTGCGTCCCCACGTCACGCGGTTGCCACTCAGGAGCTCTCACAAACGCAGTGCCAGCTCTCAGCATCCCTTAGTTGCCCTGTAGGTCTTTGCGTAGGGTTGAGGCCTCCTGAGCTGCCCCCATCCACTTGTATCGTCCCTGTTTCGGTCACGTTTAGGCAGTCGTGTTGGTAAGACCTGGTGGGTGTAGCTTCTCACATTTCTAGGAGCTACAACCTCTCAGCAAGCTTCCTCTTCCTGCGTCTCTTGCAATCTTTCTTCCCCGACTTCCACAATGATCCCCGAGCCTGGGGTACAGGAGTTGTGTTATAGATGTAGCCATTGGGGCTGGAGTCCGTTACTCTGCCTTTTGACTGGCTGTGGCTTTCTGTAATGGCCTCTGTTCATGTCAAAGAGAAGTTTCCTTGATGAGAGGTGAGGATTACACTTACATGTGGGTATAAGGACCCATGTGAAAAAGGTACTTAGTGATTATTCGGTTTCAGGAAAGTGACAGTTGTTATCCAGTAGAAATGGCCAGCCTTGAAAACATATACACATAGGTAACATTATACAGTCTGAGAAGCTTGTATTTGTATGTGTAGAAACACACACAAACACCTACACACGCATATAAATGTAACAACAGTTAAAGAAAAAGAGACAATAAATTTGAAAGAAGCAAGCGGGCCCAAGGAAGGGTTTACAGGAAAGAAAGAGAAAATGATGCAATTGTATTATAGTCTAAGAAATTTTTTTTAAATACTAAAAATACAGTGCCAGGCCCTCTGCCGATACAGATCTCAGTGCTTATGGTTGCCTCCTCTGCTCCAAACTAAAACATTAGCCACACCAGGGATATTGGGGGGAGTGGTCCTGCTGAGACAGCAATACTAAATTTGGCCAGCAGAGGCCCCTGGTACACAATGAAGGGCAGCTAATAAAGTGGGGATAGCTCTGGTGGACCTCAGCAGCTTGCCCAAGACAGGATCAGCATAGACCACAAGCAAGATACACAGGTGCAGATGACCACCTTCATTCAAATAACCAATGGTGCAGCCAACCACCCTCATTCATATAACCAACGGTGCAGCTGACCTCCTTGGGACCAGCAAAATGGCTCAGTGCATTAAGGAACTTGCCTTAAGCCTGACCCACCCGAGTTCAATCCCAGGGACCCAGGCAGCAGAAGGTGAAAAACAATCTTTGCAAATTATCTTCTGACTTCTACACACGTGCTGACCACCAAATAAATAAACGTAACAAAAACATTTAAATAGATATGGTTTTATTTCATACGTTCTCCTGGGCTGTTGCATGCATGCTCAAGCGAAGACCATAGACACAAGCAGCCTGAGAGCAAGCAAGACAGAAACACCCAGTGCACAGATAGACGCAGAATCACAGACCTGGAAAGCTACATAGGGAGCAGGGGCCTTGCAGAGCACACTCAGGACACAGGATTCTACCCAGGCGGGAAGAATCCTAAGGTGATGCCCCACAGAGGCTGCATCTCCACAGAGACAATGCAGACTGCCCAACCTCGTCCAACGGATTGGAGCAGGATGCGCTTCTCAGCAGAATTAAGTCCACAAACAACTAAGGTGTCAGAGGAGCACTGTCTACAGCTATTAGCAACCAAGACACACTGGCTCTTTGCAGAATACCTTCTATTTTAGTTTATTTAAGGTGTTTCTTCCTCATCTTCGTTCCTGCATATCTGTTTGTTTTGCTTCGGTGTTTATATTTCTTGATTAGGTTTCACGGGTGTTGTTTCTGCTCTCTATTGTGCTCTCTCTACTTTCCCTCTTGCTCTTGCTTCCCTTTCTGTGTCTCTCCCTGATCCTATCTACTTCTTTCTTAAGATCTCTATTATTTTTTTCAGTTATGTCTTGGGGTGGGGGGAACAGGGATGCACATGAGAGCAGATACCCATTTAGTTCAGAAAAGAATGGCACCTTCCCCTGGCACTGGAGTTACAGGTGGTTGTCACTCCTGACAGGGATGCTGGGAACCAAATGTAGACCTTCTGTAAAAGCAGCACCTGCTTTTTAAACACTGTCTTGGTTAGAATTACTATTACTGTGACAAAGCACCATAACCAAAGCACTTTGTGAAGGAAAGGGTTTATTTGGCTTACATATACTGAATCACAGTCTACTGAGGGGAAGCCAAGGCAGGGACTCAAACCAGGCAGGAACATGGGTTGTGCTATGTACTGGCTTGCTGATCATGCCTCCACTAGCCCGTTGTCTTACAGAATCCAGACAAGGGTAGCACCGTTCATCAAACACTAATTAAGAAAATGTCCTGCAGGCTTCCCTGCCTACAGCCAAATCTTACAGAGGCAATTTCTTCATTAGGGTTCCTTTCTTTCAAATGAAGGGCTTTAGCTTGTGTCAAGTTGACATAAAAACAAGCTGGGAAAACCACTGAGCCATCTCTCAAGCCACCACCACCCCCCATATACTTCATAATCATGATTTTAATAGCTTTCCCAGTCCTTAAGCTCTGGTTACCATAGCAGTATCTCACTTCTCCATCCTTCTATTTCTATCCCCTCCCCCATTGTTTCTTTATCATTCTTAACTAATTCCCAGGCTTTGCTTGTTTTCTCCCCATTCTTCCTCATCCTAATCTACCTCACCCTGAATGGCTTTGGAGAGTCATCTAATTAGAGAATTTAGGGAATGAGGAAGAGACAAATACATGGGCACAAAGAAAAGGTGGGATTGGATGGGCGAGGCGCTCACACAGAGAAGCCACAGCGTCCCTGACGCTCGGCAGGTTTATCATACACCATTGAACAGGAAAGCAGGGTTATTGATGAACAAGAAGGCAGGATATTACACACACCTAAACAAAGAGGCAGGGTCTTATGGACAGCTGAACAAGGAGGAAGGGTTAGCTCAGCTTCATAGAAACAGTCTCTGTACTGGATGTGGGGCTAGCCGCAGTGAGCGTTTCCTTCACATACTATTAAGATCTGGACATGGAGCAGAAGAAGGCTTTGCCATCCTTCTGAGCCTCTCATGCAGGGAAAGCTTTGCCACTGCTACGGGTCTGAGGCATTGAGTCCTCATCATGGCTGTGCCCATGTCAACAGCACACATTCCCTCAGCACTTAGCCCTCACGGTAAACAACGTCCTGGTATAAACATACTGCGTTTGCTTCTTTAGAGCCTGAAATGCTGTAAATTAAGGGGAAGTTGCTTGGTGCTGACTGTTCATTTCTTGGTGACTGAATTGTAATAAATCCACCTGCTGGGGCTGTTTCTGCAGCCACTGTTCTTCTCAGGGTGCTGCTGGATATTATGACATGCAACTACCTTCAGGGATGGGTAAAGGTGGAGTAAAGGCAAGGGCCTGAGGTTTTTACGTTTCATTCTAAGCTCTTTTGTGTCTCTTGTTGATGTTGTACATGTGGGTATATCACTTGCTTTTTTAAAAGGTAATTTTTCACAAATAAAGCAGTCATTGCTTATGGTAAACCCAAAAACCTAAAATCAGGGGATTGGGAAAGAGTACAGTTTATATTTCATCTCAAAACCAGACCCAGGCAGAAGGAATATAGGAAAAAATCACACACAAATGTGACTGTGGACATCTGTAAGTAGAGGAGCCCAGGAGCGCTGGATGCTCTTACTCAGACAAGGTGAAAGGTGGAGACCAGGTGGTCTGACCCCGGACACCGTCATCATCCTCTCCCATCACCATCAGAAAGCTTTCGTTTGCTTCCAGGATAAGGCAGAGGTAACGCCACGGCTAAGTATGATCAAACAGAAAAACCTGGAATAGCAGGGTGGAAAGGAAAGTGAAGCAAGCAACTTAATTGCTGCTGCATGCACAGCCATGGTTTACCCAGTCCGGGCCTGTAATGTAATTCATGAGGCCAGGTGCTAGAGTACACAGGGCCACTTGCTCACAAAATCAGGGGAATGTCCGCCCCATTAAGAAAAGTAATGTATCTGACCCTAGCCTATCAGGTCTCACCAGGACTGGCTGCATTGTCTTCCTCTGTGGCCTGGCAAGGCTGCACCCCCAGGGGGAGGTGATTAGAGAGCCGGCCACTGAGTTCAGGTAGGAGACAGCCCCTGTACCCCTTATTAGAAGGGGAAGAGTTCCTTCCCTATTAGTGAACTAGGGTAGGAGCATGGGGGAAGAGGGAGGGATAGTGGGATTGAGAGGAGATGAGGGAGGGGGCCACAGCCAGGATACAAAGTGAATAAATTGTAATAAATAATAATTATTAATAAAAAATCGTCTATATCCTCAAACAACACATTACAAAACAATTATAGTTTCAATTATCTTGGGAAAAAAAAAAGGAAAGGTATTGTCAAGCAGAAGGCTCTGTCCTTCTGCAGCTCCCTCACCTTGTCATGATTTGCATTTTCTAAGAAAGGACAGTCTAAGTCAAGAGAAATTCCATTTTTGAACTATCAGCATGAATTTTAAAGCTCATCTCTATATTGCATATTGAATACATTTAGCTCACAAAAGTCATGATATGATACAATTCATATGTTGAAGTTCATATACACAGGTATATTTTATTTTTACCATAACAGTAGAAATACCACACAGAATCAACTGTCTCATTTTACTTTCTAACATGCACTCATTTTGCCAACAAAATTTGTTTTCCGCTTATTGACAAGTAAAGACAGACTGAAAGTAAAGGGAAATGTGGGCCCTGCCTCTCCCTCTTTTGTGTCATTAATGTCTCTTTGAGTGCTTGGCTGATGCAGATAAGTGGCGTGAACGAGAAAGAATATGGCTGGAATGCTTGATCATCCATGTCTTTTAGAAAGCCACTGCCTGTCCCACCATGCGTGCGCACGTGCACACACACACACACACACACACACACACCCTGGTTCAAGTGGAAAGCACAGCTTTTTAGGAGTGTCAATGCTGATGCTCTTTCATTCATTGTTCATTCTTACTCAGCGTTTTTACAATGACTCTGGACACTTAAAGATGGATGGATGGATGGATGGATGGATGGATGGATGGATGGATGGATAATGTAGATAGGTAGGTAGGTAGATAGATAGAGATAAAACTGGGTGGTTGATATGATACATACATATGGTAGACACACACACACACACACACAGAGCATTCTTAGTTTTATTGCCTTGAGAAACCCCCATGTACGCCAATCCACTAGGATCCAATGCCCTCAACACTTCCTGAAGACCACATGCAAGTGCCATGAAAAGAGCTAGTGGCGTGGCGTGCTTGTCAGCTCTGCTCAACTGCAGACTTCATTCATTTCTTCAGTCTCGACTTACAAAAAGCAAGACAAGCAATAAAAACATTAAGAATTCCACACTGGTGACAACCACACACTGAATCTATCATGAGGCCCTTCTGAGCACAGGCCGTGTGCTCCTGCGTGTGTCACACATCCAAGTAGCCTGCCCTGCGTCTGGCCTACTATTAAAGGAAAAGCTCTGCAGAGCTAGCTCCTTCTCACCAGTGCTTTCCTCATCTGCTTAATATCACAGCAAATGCTTCTGCAGTGCGTTATTAGAGTCATCAGTTGAAAACATGTCTAAAGGACGAGGAGGACGCTGTAAATTTTATTTTTTTTTCAGGGTCCTACTTTATCAGTTCATTAACAACGTGTCTCGGTGTGAGAGAACAGGACAGGCTTCTACGCGCTCTGAGTCACACTGTTTCTGGAATCCTATGGTTATTAATGCAGGCTATGGAAATTTCCCCTGAAGAATTGAGTGTGAATACTTAAGTCAAGAGTGACTCTTCGGGGAATCTATTCAAACTGATAGATTCTGGGATTAGTATGCGCTGGGGAAACAGGGGGATTGGGGAGTGCTGCTGGCTCCCATTCTCCACGTGAAGCTTGTCAAAACATCTCGGTTTCCCCACACCACTTGTTTTGTGGGGTACTGGAGAACACATGATGGGAAGAAGGTGTTTCAATCATTGTGACGTGCCCACTGAGAGCTTTTTCAAAGTGTGTTTCACTTCCAGTTGCCTACGAAACAAAGTTGGCTTTATTACTGAAAGCCGCTAGTGGAGAGCCAATTTTCTCTATGTTGGATAGGACGTTTGGAGTACAAATATGCCCTTGCAAGTGAGTTGAGGCAAGTGCAGAGGGTTGGTGAAAGTATTTAGCATACGGCCCCTGTGTGATTTAAATACAAAGGCCAGACAGAATTCTCCTAATTCTTAGAAACTGCTCAATAAGTGTTGGTCGTTATCCTTATTAGCTGTTATTTCAGCTGCTCAGTACACTTTGGGGCAGTCTACACATCCCTTGTCAAGCACCATTTACTATTATCTTCCCAGAATCCCACACAAGACATTAAAGGAGATTCCTCCGGGCACGTCTTTCAGATATAACCCCACACACACACACCGCAGGCATCTCATATTAAATAACTGCCCCTTCAATTTATCAAAAAGTCCACAAGATGGAAAGTTTAACAAGCTTATTCGAGCTGTGTGCCTTTACCCAGGAACACAGGCTGCGGTAACCATTCTTATAGGGCCACCGTCACGGGTGCTGTCTCATCTTGCTCATACCAGGATTTCTTTTCACCGGAAGAAGAAAGTTAAAGTCTAAATCTCCCAGGCTTTTAGAAGATGTGTCCCCATATCTCTAGAAAACAGAGCTAGAACTGGTAGCATGACCATAGTCTGAACCACAAAAAGAACCCTGTGCGCGAATGCCATGCCATGTAAGCCCTCGCATTTCGGGGACATTTCACAGTAAACTTACCAGCAGCCCTCCTGCCTCTACCTGTGAGGCTAGTCTGAGAACCTACTTGTCCATCTATCGTGCCCCCCAAGTGAATGCTCATCTTAATAATTGTCCTCAATGCCTCAGCTTAGTCCTTTTCTTCCCAAGTAAAGGCATAAGACCCTGCATGTGTGAGAGGCAGAGAGGCTTGCAAAGGTGTCCCTAAGTAAGTGCATAAGATGCCACAGGTGTGAGAGGCTTGCAAAGCTTGCCAAGCAGGGCAAAGTTCAGAGCCTCAAGGGAGAGAAATTAAATTAACTAGTAAATAGCCTATCAACATGAGAAATAAGAAGATAAATTCGGAAATGATTTCTTTTTACCTGAACCAAAATGAAATAGCATATGTAAAAATCCATGGGCTACAGTGAAACCAGTACTTGGAGAGGGATTTCTAGCTTCGTTTGCTTATATTCAAAACATGAAAATCTCTATTAAAGTTAATAATCTTAGCTTTGACCTTAAAAATGTCGAAGGAAACCATGTTAAACACAAAGTGAACAGAAGGAAGTAAATAAATTGAAAGCAGGTATCAATACCTAAGCAACACTGAGAGAGACTAAATTAATGCAGAAAAATGTTGTTTCCTTAGGATTAATGGAATGTATAAACACATAGTAATATCAATCAACAAACAAAACATAAATTACTGGTTCCCAAAATGACAGCCAAGGACTGTTTACTGAAGCAATGTACTGATAACGAGATTAAGGGGCTACAATAAATATGTCAATAAGCTAAAGGTCAAATTACCAAAATTTTTAAAAAGTTTATTTTTAAAATATGAAAGCCAGGTGTGAGGGTGCATGTTTCTAATTCCAGCACTCAGGTTTAAAGATTACCACAAGTTCAGGGCTAAGCTACATAGTAACATCGTGTCTCAAGAGGTGGGCAGAGTATCAGTCTCAGGAAAGACCCCTGTGCTCAGATTTTTTGGTTCTGTCGCTCTCCTTGTGGAGTTCCTGTCCTCTCCAGATCTTACTGTTTCCCACTTCTTTCGTAAGATTTCCTGCACTCTGCCCGAAGGTTGCCCATAAGTCTCAGCATCTGCATTGATAGTCTGCAGGGGAGAGCCTTTCAGAGGTCCTCTGTGTCAAGGACTATGCATGGAGATAACCTAAGACCCCTGCACAGATGTAGCCCATGGCAGTTCAGTATCCAAGTGGGTTCCATTGTAATAGGAACAGGGACTGTCTCTGACATGAACTGATTGGCCTGCTCTTTGATCACCTCCCCCTGAGGGTGAAGCAGCATTACCAGGCCACAGAAGAAGACAATGCAGCCACTCCTGATGAGACCTAATTGACTAGGATCAGAAGGAAGGAAAAGACCGCCCCTATCAGTGGACTTGGGGAGGGGCATGCATGCAGAGGGTGGAGGAAGGGAGGGATTGGGACGAGAGAACCACAGGGGGATACAAAGTATATTTAAGTATTTATATACAAAGTATATAAAGTATAATTAATAAAGAATTTTTAAAAAATAAAATAAAATAAAAGAGGTGGGCAGAATCTGGGAGAAAATTAAAAAGCAGAAAAAAAAACATGACTAAAATATTGCATGAAAAATCATAATAAGAAGTTTCAGAAACACCAAAAATTAAAATTAAATTAAATAATAAAATATGAATAGCCCTATATATGTTAAAAAAAAATTGAGTTTAAAATTTTACCCCCTTCCATAAGCAGCAGTTCACGTTCAGGGAGCTTTAGCAGTAGAAGCTAAACCAAATTATTCTGGGAACAAAAACAAGACTAAAAAATGTTTTCTAAGCAGTAAATTTAGTTTAAAGCTACAGTAATCACACACTGTGATATTTGTCTAAATACAAATGAACATGCTGACAAAGAAAATGGAACAGAACATTCAGAAATAGACTCAAGATCACATGGTCAGTCAATTTTTAACAAATACTAAGCCGTTTAATATGATATGCTTATGTCTTCTGAGACTGTATTTGTTTTTACTTTCTATTTATGGACGTTTTGCCTACATGTACATTTGTGATCCAAGTGCATCCAGTCCTTGCAGAGACCAGAAGGGGGTGTTGGAGCCTCTGGAACTAGATTTACTCATGGTTGTTGGTAGTCATTTGTTCACTGAGAATTGAACCCTGGTCCTCTGGAAGAGCAGCCAGTGCTCTCAACTGCTAAGCCATCTCTCCAGCCACAAATATATTATTATTATTATTATTATTATTATTATTATTAATGGAAACAAAACTGTATCTAAAAGTGTAGAGTCTGGAAAAACCATTTGTTCTTCCCTGTCTTGTATCATTCCTCAGTCCTTATCTTGACTTCCTGCCCGACCTTGCATTTCAGAGCTGGGTCTCTAAAGACATCCTTGTTGACCACAGTTTTGTCCAAGGGGATGTCCACAGAGTACCCTGTGGGCATAAAGTGATTGTAGTTACAAACTTTCACAAAGGACTTGATCTTTGATTTCTTGGCGATTTTCTTCCCGCCCAGAGCAGCTGTCATTCTTTGGGAATGGCGGTCAATTCCAGCCAGCAGGACCTGGCTATAAGAGCAGTCCAAGGTACCGTCATCAATAGTCTTCATGATGATGGCTTTGCATTTGGAGTTGGATCCAGCCAGGACCAGCACCACTTTTCCAGGTTTCATGAAGTTGCCCATTTCTACAGCAAGCAGCTGGTACCTAGCAGAAAAGAAAGAAGGATCTATTTCTGTTTCTTTAAGATGCATTTATTTTATGAGTATGAGTGTTTGCTCCAAATAGTCATGCCTTTTGCATGCAGATCCCCTGAAGAGGAGTCAGAGGTGGTTGTAAAGCCGTCATAAAGATGCTGGGAGCCAAACCTAGAACCTCTGGAACAGCACTCTTAACCACTGAGCCATTTGAACTCCTATTTGTTTTTTAAGGCAGCTACCTGCTATTAGATTCCTGACTTGACACATGAGAAAACGGAGGCACACGGAGGTGTATGACTGCGCCAGGGTTATAAGGCGAGCAAGTAGCAAGGTCGGGCAGCTTTAAAAGCATGTAGTCAGTTCCAACCCTCAGAGAATGTGTAATTGACAGATAAATGGTGCTATAAATCAAACCTGTAATGTTAATATCCTAAGCTATGTCTAGGGAATAAATGGCAGGTTTCTATAGTTTGTTTATAATATTTAATGATGAAATAGAGTTGCTAAGAAACCATCCTATGGACAACTTCTATTGTTTTCATTAACTGAAAATTAAAATAATATTTGATTAGGATTTAAAGCAGTGTTGGAATCAAGTGATGCTGATGGCAGGAGAGGCCTATCCAGCTCGGAGAAGGATTTTTCTCATGATAAGCTAGTCAGCCCTAATGGGCTTTTCTCTCTTTTTCAGTGTCTGTGATGGAGCATAGGAGCCCAGACACTTGTCAAGCACTCCACATTCAGCTACCTGCCCTACAAATTCCCCACGCCTTTTACCATTTGTATATTCTCCAGAGATCCTGTTCTCCTTTGTCTATACCCATAATGCATTGCATCACCGCTCCCTTCACTATCCTAAATCCCCAAGCTCTCCATATTTATAGGGTGATAGATTTACATTATGATAATTATCTAGGTAGTTTCTGTTGCCTGTTTTTTTTTTTCTCTTAGAAAAAAAAAATGAATTCCTTAAGAGAAATAATGAACACTGAATTTGTAAGTGTGCTTTAAATCCCAGGTTTGTTAGATTGTAAAAGTTACTTTACAAATGACTCTTAAAATGTACTAGATTTATAAACAGAAATCTAATGTTTTTTATTTTTAATGTGTTTTATTTTATTTGTGTATGGGTATTTGCTTGTCTGTCTGTCTGTCTGTGCACTGTGTGCATGCTTGGTGGCTATGGAGGCCATAAAAGGGTGCCAGATTCCCTGGAACTGGGTTTGGCTGACATGGGTAGTCTGGGGTCGTCTAGAAGAGCAGCAATTGCTCTTTGCCTCTGAACCATCTTTCCAGCTCCTAAAACGTTGTTGTTGTTATTGTTGTTGTTGTTGTAGCATGTCTTTCTTACAAGCTTTTCACACATTAGCTCATTTACTTTTCATATACTTAATAGAATTTCTGAATGAGACGAATTGAAACTGGGCACTTAACTAGAAATAATATTGACACCGACACACAGCTCTGAAGATTAAGCAATTTAATGACTATATATCCAAGAACATGTAAGCAGTCCCAGGCTATATACTTAGTGAGTATCAAAGCTGAGACTCAAGCACAGAGATCTGCTTGAGTAAGAGCTGGAAAATGATTGCATTCAAAACTCTAATCAAATTGGTTAACCTTAAGGCTCAAATAGTCCCTGAAGTCACCTCTGACCACAAAAGCTGTCCTCTAGGACAAGGAGGCCAGAAAGCACAGTGGCATCATTAGCCGCATAAGCACAGCCTTATCACAGAAGAAACTTAGTCAGGACCTAAAGCGATTAGGGAAGTACTCCAGTCGTCCAAGGGATGGGCATTAAAGTCTGTAAGTAAGGCCAGAGCAGGCAACTTCCTATCAGCTGACAGGGGCGATATTCTCAGCCTGTCTAGCCTCAGAGCCAGTTGCTTCAGCTACGTGATGCAAGGTGCCTTAGCATCTTGCCACTCGATGTGGCACAGACCAGAAACGTAATTTCACAGGCAAATCAGGACTAAGGACAACTGGATGATTATTCCAGGCAGACTAACCTTCACGGTGCCGGAAGATGCTATAGGTACTGCCAGGGAGGAGAAATCGTCAACAGTCTCACACAGTTGCGAACTATAATGATGACCTCACAGGCAAGACGGAACCGCTCCTGCAATAAGGGCATAACTGTTATGGGAGCAAACAACTGCTTTCTGATTTAAGGCGTGCTGCACAAAAATAAAAAATAAAAATAAAAGAGTCCTGGTTCTAGAAATCTAGCCAAGAATCCTTGTAAATATTTGTGCTTCTGCCCATTTATCAGTGCTGTACCCTGCCTTCATCAGAGAAGCTTATCACTGAAGTCAGTGGCAGTTAATACAGAAACGTGTATCTGGCCAAAGTGCTAAGAATAAGTGATGGTGGAGTGATCAACCCCCGAATTAGACAGCTCTGTCAAGGCCTCTAAAGCTCAGTGAATGTCATGAAAGAGGGGACTGGAAAATGTAAGAGCCAGAGGGTGGGAAATGTGAAGCAAAAGATGTCTTCTGAGTATGGCCTAATAGTGATTAGATTGCACTGAGAAAACAATGGATCTATAAGTATCTGTACAAGACTAGGCCCCTCAACACCCCATCGTGAATGGGGGAGAGGTCCAAGAAGCCCCGCCATTCCCGAGGGACTATTGACAATTAACAGTTGTTGGGGGAGTTCTATAGCCATTAGTACTATAGCCATTAACAAATAACCTCCCACCCACGCTCAGGGAAGGAACTAACTAAACTCAGTGGGCCACCGTGCTAAAGTCATCTGAAAGGAGAGAAAATGCCTCCGTAAGATCTGGCTGTAGGACATTTTCTTAGTTATTGATGGGTAAGGGTCCAGTTCATTTTGGGTGGGGTCATCCCAGGTCCTGGGTTCTATAATAAACCAGGCTTAGATAGCCAGGAGGAACAAGCTAGCTGGCCAGATTCCTCCAAGTTTTTGCCCTGTTTGAGTTCTCCCCTGGCTTCCTTCAATGGACTGTGACATGTGAGTCAAATAAACGCACGTTCCTACCCGCGTTGCTATTGTCATGGTGTTTCATTCACAGCAACAGAACCCCTGAGTATGACAGCCACACACAAAAAAAAAGGAGAGAGAGACTCTTTGAGAACATAGACATGAGTGGGAGAGGAAGGGAGAAGAAAAAGTGGGACATGAAATGAATAAAACCATATAAATGTATGAAACTGTCAAAGAATTAATTTTATTTCTATGTCAAACAGTGTTTTTAAAATATATTTTTAAAGCACATGCAAATCCACCTGAGCATGCCAGTTCATCTCTATAATCTCAGCACTAGAGTTGGGGAAGGATAGAAATGATGCAAAGTTGCTATGAAGTCAAGGTCAGCCCTGGCTACCTAGTGAGACCTTCCTTTTAATTAACTAGTTAATTAATCAAATACAAAGACATACAGATCCAGGAAACAAATTCTTCAGCGCTTAATAAGCTCTCTCAGAGATTCCAGCACCTTCTTTCACTGCCTGACATCTGCCCTCATCAGTAAGAAGTTCTGGGACTTCTCACATTTTCTCTGGGTTGAAATGATATTTTCTACTCAGCCTTGTACTGTCGGGGATGGGGGGAGGGGAAGGTTGGCTAAAAGAGAAGAGAAGTACCTGATAAAGATGTGATGGTTAGCTTTAATTATCAACTGGACACAACCCACAATCACCTGGGAAGTGTCGCAGTAAGAAAGTGTTATGAGGCTCAGGGAATGTGTCAAAAGAGGAGGCAAGACGGTAAGAGCCTGATGACCAGAGTGTCAGCTGGGAGACAGCCACTTCTACATTTGACAGGGAAGCTGTGCCCATGAACTCACAACCACGGAGTTGCCTAAGATCTGCATGATGGCTAAACTGGTTGACAGGCCATTGTGAGTAGGGGAAATCTCACCTGCAATTAATGCCTTCTGAAAAAGGGAAAATTAGTCTTCTCCAGGCATGAGCTCCCTAACAGTTATCCAGTCCCAAGTGGCCAGCAATAAACATGTACAAATAGGAGCGACTCTGAATGTAACTAAGATCGAATTTATTTATACATATGTGTATATGTAAAATAATAATGGTTAAAGAAGTCGTAAATTTTGGAGGGAGCCAGGGGACATGGAAGGAACTGGAGAGAGAGAGAGAGAGAAGTGGAAGAAATGTAAATACATTACTAATAAACTTAAAAATTAATCGTCCAGATAAATGAACCTGTGGGCTTCTCTCTGGGAGCTTGTCTTGATTGCTTTAGAATATGCGGGGAAAGCCCAGGTGGAAAGCCAGCAGCAGCGTCCTCTCCCCTAGAAGTGGACTTAGAGAGCAGCAAGGAGGAGATGAGGGAGGGAGAGAGGGAGGGATTCAGATGGAGTGAGGGAGGGGGCTACAGCTGGGACACAAAGTAAATAAACTGTAATTAATATACAAAATAAAAATAAAAAATAAAAAGATCAAGTTGAGTACAATCAAATAAACAAAAGACCACGCGTGCATTCATTTCAGTCTGCTCTTACAGACGAAGTTGGTGTAACTGGCTCGAGTTCCTGCTGCTCTGCTTTCCCTGTAAGAGAGGGCTGTCACCTCAAGCTGTGAGCTACGATAGCCCTTCTTAGCTTCTGTGTTATCTTCCGGTGTTGTGTCACAACAGCAGAAATGGACCTAGACCAGTGAAAGAAAAGGCTGTGGAGCTCTCTGAGTATTTCCGCTCACCCTAATCCATACCACTCGGCTGATGTGGATCCAAAGCCTAGTCTTATTACCATCTAATGGATCGGCCTTTCCATCTTCCCACACATTGCAAGCATACTCTTAGTAGTCTATGTGTGCACAGCGACGTGAGTAACTTTTAGCCATCGCTGATTGCCTGAATCATGACTTCAACTGGCTGTATTGAGAGGAAGAGGGAACAGCTATGAGTCTATGTCTGCTTGCCTGGACATTTGAAGGGCGACCATGGAATCAGCTCCATTACTGACGCATTAGTTCCATTCAGCCTGACGCAGGTACTAACAGCCTGCTCCCGTTCGTTTTCTTTCTTTCTTTAAACAACAACAACCCTTGACATCCAATCTTGACAAAACTGAGTTAACCATTTTCCTTCAAAAGCCACCTGTTACCATGCAGTCTGTTAAGTTAGACTTCCCACACAGGAAGCCCAACACTGAAGAAGAGGGAAGACCGCACCCTCAGGTCTTCCCTCCTCTTCAATCTCCACAGTCCACATTTGTCCCTAATTACAACATATCTGCCTCCTGACTCTTTTCCGTTTGCCGATGCCATTTTGTCCCCGCTCCCATGGTCTTACTGGAGGCTCTTAGTGTCTGTCACTTGGACCATCGAAGCAACTTCCTAATTGCTTGTCCTGCTTCTTCAAATGGTAGACAACTTCCTGTTACAAAAACAGATCTGATCATATTCCTCCCCCAAAAACCTCTGCGATAACCTGACCCTTAACCCCGCACATAAAAGCCTTTTAGAATGGCCAGCCTGAAGTTTGGGGCTCCTCTCTCTGCCCTCCTCATGCCCCCTAGCATCCCTGAATAGCTCACCAACCCCTAAATGTGCTTTCTCCCCCCTCTCTTTCCCAGATTTATTTGTATTCATTTGTGTATTACACCACATATGTGCAGGTGCCTCTCAACCCCAAAGACAGTGTCAGATCCCCTAGAGCTGGACAGACTGAGAACCCTGTAGGCATGAGTTTTTCAAATGCTACTTTATTTGTGGGTTCCTTGAAGCGTATACCTCCCTTCCAAACACCCAACCCCAGGGAGGGGAGAAAGAAGGTTGGGAGGGAAAGGGGACATAGATCTCTTTACTTCTTCTGGGTGGCAATACCAATCTCAATTGTCAGGATATCCAAAAGTCCAGGCAACCAGCAAACTAGCAAACACAGCAAGCAGTCCTTCTCCACCTCCTCCAAGCTGCCTGGCCTTCTTCTTCTTCTGGTCTAAAATGGTTATAACCCTCAAAGTCCTCAGAATTCAACGAACTCCAGCTGGCACAGACCACGCCCCTGTGCTAGGCAAGGATCAGCTGTGGGCAGATTAAACCCCACACTTGGGTTTATAACAAGAACATGTTTGCGTAACATAACTGAGTTTTTAAGGAAGCCAAAACTTCCATTACGGAACCCACCGGATGCCCAATGCAGGTAGCTCAGCACTCCTGATCCAGGACTGCAAGCCTAGGAGTTCCGTAGAAGGAGACTGTATTTAAAGCACAGTTCGAGACAGAAGGTGGATTCTGGTGTCAGTGCAGGATTGCAACAGCAACAGACTCACACTTAGTGGTGTGAAAAGCTTGTAAAGCCTGCCTTTCCCTTGGACTTTCTTTTGATATGTGATTGCCTGGACCAAGTCTATCTCCTGGGTGAGGACATCCTAACACATGGGGAGACTGCCATAATCATCTTAGGTTCTCCAGAGTCTGTAACATGAAAGCAATCTACCAACCGTGTCTCCAGATGAAATAATAATCAAACAGTCACTTTTGGTGGGAGTCCAAATGGGTCCAGCCACTGTGGAATCAGCATGGAGGTCCCTCAGAAAACTAGAAGTAGATCTTCCACACAATTCAGCTACATCACTGTGGCATATACCTTAAGGACACGATACACCTCTATAGAGACACATGCTCATCCATTTTCATTGCTACTCTGTTTACAATAGCCAGGAAATGGAAATCACCTAAGTGTCCAACAACTGATTAATAGATAGTGAAAATGTGGTACATTTACACAGGGGAATTTTATTAAGAAAATTCTATTAAGAAAGCGAATTATGAAATTCAGAGGTAAATAGATAGATCTGGAGACAATTGTTCTGAGTGAGATAACTAGTTAGTGCTATTATTAATCTTGCTGTAATGAAACACCATGACCGAAAGCAACTTGGGGGGAAAAGGTTCTATTTGGCTAATATATCCCAAGGTCCACTGAGGGAAGCCAAGACAGGAACTCAGCCCAGGCAGGAACCTGGAAGCAGGAGACAGTGCAGAGGCCATGAAGGGGTGCTGCTTACTGGCTTGCTCCCCATGGCTTGCTCAGCCTGTTTTCTCATAGAACCCAGGACCACCAGCCCAGGGGGTGGCACCACCCACATCAATCTCTAAGAAAATGCCCTGCAGCCCTGTCTTATGGGGGCATTTTCTTAAGTGAGGGTCCTTCCTCTCGGATGACTCTAGATTGTGTCACGCTGACATAAAACTAGATAGGACACTCCTCATATGTGGATGTTAGCTTTGAATCCCCAAGTGTGTGTGCCTGTGTGTGTGTGTTTGCATGTGTGTGTGTGTGTGTGTGTGTGTGTGTACATATGTGCCTGTGTGTGTACGTATGTGCGTGTGTGTTTTGTTTGAAATACCCAAAGAGGTCAGAACACTTTACAAGAAAAACTTTTAAAGGCATAGTTGTTGTTGCTTGCTGTTTTTGCTTGTTTGCTTTTTCCTAGGCCTACTGTACACTAGGTAAACAAAAAAGCACTTAAGGAAATTAGATATGGGAAGACCGTGGGTTCAAATCTGTACAGAGGGCAGAGCAGGCTTCTCCTCCTCCTCTTCCTTCTCCTCCTCCTCTTTCTTCTTTTTCTTCCTCTTCCTTCTTCTCCTCTTCCTTCTTCTCTCTTCTCCTCCTTCTTCTCCTTCTTCCTCCTCTTCCTTTTTTCTTTCCCTCCTCTGCCTCCAATTCACCAGATTCCCAAAAGATGTCAACCCTTTTCCACAGTCAATTAGTTGAAAAGCTGACCTTGTATGAATAGAGTATGAAATCCAAGCAGCCATCATGTAACATCAATTCTGCCCTTGACTGGACCCTGTGGAGTAAGCTTTTAGAAACTGGCCTTGATTCAAGTCCCAAAGGATTGTATAGTCATTAATCTAAAATAGCTTGATTAAAGGATAATTTTCATAAGAAAACCACACTGAAGGTCCACATAATTAATGATATCAGTAAAAATAATCTCATTAAAATAAAGTGGGGCAAGAAAGCCAAGGCTAAACTGAGTGTGTTTGGATATTATGTCTCTCTTCGGGGACATTCCTCAGGCCTTCCTGGTGTTTTAACGTGCCTTCAACATGTATTTATATAAAATTAGAGAAACATTGGTTCCAGGTTTTGTCAGCATTCTGGTGTCAATGGCGTACGTATATCAGCAAGTGTCTCCCACGAACCAGAGGGCAGCAACTGAATGCCTGTCCCCCGCTGAGGAGTGCCTGGCTCTAGCAATCACTTGATAAACCTCTGTCAATTATCGATTTCCTCCGTGGCTTCAATAATTACATTTTTAGTTAAACAAAAGAACTCTCATGGTGTATAATGCATGCAGCTTTCAAATGTTTCTTGTAAAAAGAGAATTAATGGTTCTCTCATTTTGAACTATAGGATGCAAATGAGTCCCACGCTTTGTTTAAAATCCCTCAGTCTCATCCAGCCATCGCTGGGAGAGCTCAGGGACTCCCATCCTTTAATGATCCGCTTGCTGAAGCCAGGGACATGGTCGCTAGTGGTTAACTTCCCAGCACACTGATTGTTAATAGTCACGGTGGACACACCACTTTCTGGATGAGATGACACTGGGAAATCAATAGCTCTTTGTTGATTAATAACTGATTTCTCCGCTGATCGAAATGCGCTGATCGATGCTTGCTCCTGCGGCTGGAGCCTCTCTCCTCTGCCTGTTTCAATAATGGATGCTCTGGCCACACTACAGCAGCAGTTCCTGTATCAGCTTCACCCTTCTTTCCGTCGAGAATGGTTCCAAGGCACCCCACAATGAGCAAGAGAGTTGGGCCTTACCCCAAATTTGCTTGACGTTCGAAAGCTAGAGCCTGTCCTCTCTGCACTGCCCCCCTCTCCTGTCCACTAGATGGCGCTGCGGACCCATGTTTGTAACACTTCACTGGGCTTGGGGAAAGATGGCTGAAAAAAAAGATAGACAGGTGGGTTGTTGTGAAATGCTTAAAATTCGTGAAACTCAATCCTTTACCCATTCTGCTCTGTGCACACATCTTAGCAGGCACTTGAGTAAAAAGCTCATCCAAATTAGTGGGAATCTGGAGCCTTCCCAACTAATTACTGCCCCTGGCAACCTGGAGCATCCGTGATTTCAGGACAAGCCCCTCTTGGTACCTCTGTGCTTTAAATTAAAGCAGCTGTTTATGCAACGAATAACAATAATATGCTCCCCCAATGGGTAGACTTTTCGGGACTGAGTAAGCCTGTGATCTCCCAAGAAACCACTCAGTAAACTCTGCGGCTTGTCATATCTCAAGATTCATTAACTGTACTCCAAGCCCAACACCCAACGCGAAATCTAGAGCGAGAATTTTGCCACTGAGGCGTTGTGTTCCCGGCCATAACCTTCAGAACCGAAGGTCAAAGCCACAGAAGAATCCTAATCACACAAGGAAACCTTGACGCTCCTTTTGACCACGAAAGACCTTCCTTTCTAGTCATTTCTGCAGGAATCCCACTGCCGGGGGCTGGAGAAAGGTGTCCAGTCAGTGCGGCTCCTATGGAGGGCCATCTGAAGCCCCTTTGGTGAGGAGGCTAATTTTGCGTTCTGTTTGTTTCCCTTTGTGGCACCTGAGCGCGTCTCAGCAGAAACATAAATCAAGCAGATTTGCCTTGGAGGCAGCCATCCGCCTCTTGTTCCTGTGACAAAATGGATTTAACCTCATTTGCAGCCAGCCACCCCCCCTCTCACTGACTTGGATTGTTTGGTTAACTCACTTTGGGAAGGAGTATCAATAATTCAGCATTAGCCAGTTGGCGCGTCACCCTGACAGACGGAAACAGCGACAGCGCTATCGATCTGCTCCCTCTTGGGGGGCCCCAGTGAAGTCCCACCCCACCCCCACAGCCGGGCCCCGTCCATGGATTAGTGAGAGGGGGGAAAAAAACATTATTCCAACGCAATCAGCTGTCCAGAGCCTCTGACTGCAGCCAAACATGCCAGTTTTCCGGGATGTTTTCACATGGGGGTGGGGGGATGAAGAGGGCGAGGAAGAGGGCTTTAACAGCGCACCTGAGAAAACCCCAGCACCAGAGGGGCAGGAAGGAGGTGACCCAGAAAAGAGTTGCCTCAGGAAACAGCCTCCTTCTTCTGATGGAGCCTTCTCTGGTACCTCAGAAAGGGTGTGGTGTGTGTGTGTGTGTGTGTGTGTGTGTGTGTGTGTGTGTGTATCAATGTGTGTCTATGTAGGTATCTGTGTACCTATATGCATGCATGTCTGTGTATCTGTGTGTTTGTGTATATATCTGTGTATCCATATGTGTGTGTTGTATCTATGTGTGTTCATGTGTCTGTGTCAGAGTGTGTGTGTTTGTATGTAAAACGTGTGTGTCTGTGTGTCTCTGTATCTGATTATGTGTGTGGTATGTGTCTGTATATGTGTGGTGTGCGTGTGTGTATCTGTGTATCCATAATTGTGTGTATCTGTGTACCATTGTGCATATGCGTGCGTATGTATTTGTGTATCCGTGTGCATGTGTGCTCATATGTGTGCTGTGTGTGACAGACAGGAGAAGGGGAAGGAAGCAATGGAGAGTGAAGTTGTGTACTGTGTTTAGGGAGGTTGCCGACTTTCTCCGGCTCAGGTTTCTCAGCCACTGCCTCTGAGCACAGCCCAGAAAAGTGGAGAGCTGCAGCCTCATCCCTTGAATGCTAGCTGACGGTAGTGGATCTCAGTCAAAAGGCTCACCACATGGACCTCTGGCCCATAGCTAGCTGAAATAAACTGTCTTATGCTTCAACCGTCTTCGAACTCATAGAAATCAGAGCACCGTGAAGTCCGCAGTTGAGTTCAGCAAGCTTGTTGGCTAACTTCCAGCATGTCTCCCTACCATCAGATCCCCAAACAACAGGCAAACACCTGGATGCTGAGACATTAACAGGAAGGAGAGCACCAGAAAACAGTGACGCAGCAGAAATACTGGAGAGCCCAGGCGCCCCTAGATTGTCCCTGGCTGTCTGCCCCCCCCACCCCCGATCATAGCAACCTCCAGTCGAGCACATCTGTAAGCCAGGAAGAACACAATTCCCTCTACAGAAGAGATAAAAAAGAGCCCGCCTTCCTGAATTGTAGGTCAAGACTCGAAACGGAATCATTGGATTAAATGGGGCCATGGAAACTTTGATAACAGTAGCTGGGTTCTGACCCCCACGGGACGGAAAACTGAGTCAGAACCAAGTGCACAATGAATGCCAGATGTTTCTGGCAGCACTTGCCTGTCTTGGATCACAAGGCCTCGGGCTGGCCTTCAAAGCATGTGTGTTGTGCAGTGTGAACACTGGCACGCCCTGCAGCCCACACCTCAGCTCAGGTTCCAGGCGGTTATGTTACAAATTTCAGTATTTTCACTAGGCACATTCATTTTTGCTCTCAGGCACACCTGATGGCTTAACTAGCAAATACAAAGACAAGATTTTCCTATTGTCATCTCTCATCTCATCATGTGTCAAATTAGCATAATTTCGGGTTGTATTAGAATGCTTCAGTTTCAAACGTTGCTGTTTGAGCCACTGACTTGGGCTTCATTTCTAAATGAATTTGGACGTGGGGCTAGGACAGAATTTCTAACAATTTCTGAAATAGCTTTACATATACCTCTGCAATTCATTCCGAGTCCTATGGCAGGCTGCGTACACTCAGCACGAATGATTATAAAGTGAAGATACCAACCAACTCTGAAATGCATTTAAGATGTCCACATGCATCATACAGTATCAAATACTCGGCCACGATTTAATTCTGGGTGCAAATCAACGAGAACACACTTTTCATTGGTGTGTTGTTTGCCCTGTGTCACTAATGAGTGGGGAAATTACAGACAGAACAAAGAATTGTTTTAAAATGAACCTTATGATGTGTTACCAGCAAATGTTTGATTTGTATGGCATTTTTCTGTCTAGGTGGCCAGAGTCAAAATCTTTAAGTAGCTCAGAACAAGAGACTCCAGAACCCCCCCCCCCCCATCGAAAGCTCTGGTCCCCACAGGCTTTGCCATTAGAGGATATGCTGCTGGACAACAGATGATTGATCCGCTCCTCAGAGAGCCAGCGACTTAGACTGCAGGGCCTTTCCAGTCCCAGAGAGGTAGAGCGTGAATGCCTCTGTGTCTAGGGAGCGGAGAGTTCACCTCAAGTTCTGATTCCTTGTGAATGAAGCGTCATGTCTACAGTGCCCCAGAAACCGCAGCTGCAAAGATTGGTGGGATCTCTAACTCCCTAGAGAAGGGGAGGAAGGGCTGTATTAGCTGAGGTGCTGGGGGTGTGGGATAGCGTATCTCAGAAGGTTTCTGTTCCGCATGGCTCATGATGGCAGGGTTGGCTCCTAGAAGGAGAGTATAGGAAAGGTCACTGGACCCGCACTGAGATTCTGGCTCGTCTTTCCCATGCCTCCTGGCCAGCGTATATGATTCTGCCTGAACTGTACCTGGCCTCGTGGTCTAGGAAGTACTACACTATGCAAGCTGTGGAAGGTTAATTGGAGAGGGGATGCCATCTACACGGCTATGCAGAAATCATCATCCATGCAGAGGTGAGACTTTGGGTCATGTGGCTGTTTCGTAGTTGCTCCTGTAAGTCACCCTTCACCTGTGCTCTGTCAGTAAGGCCTTTATCTGATTGCCCAACTGGGACTTTGGAGGAATAGACTTTGGTTTGTTTTTGGACCCTATAAGAAAGAGCTAGACACTTGTTCACATCACCCAGGGGAAAGTCTCTACGATGTCACTGTGTAGTGCTCCACGCCCTGGGTACCACGTATCAGTAGCATCTTGCCATCCCTGGTTCCTTGATGCTGCTGTACCTGGGATCACAGAGCCTGGGCTACCGCTGTGCCATAACATGTAAGTGTCTAAAGCTACCAATGAACGGGTCCTCCTATCCCATAGCCTGAGGTGTCACTCTGTCCTTCTGGTTCCAGGTCCCAGATTGTTGAGATAGCTTATGTTTAGAATCAAAACTACATTTCAGCTCCTCGTGTCTGAGTTATTAAAAGTGTGCCTGGGAGCAAAAACTTTGACCTAGTTGGAAAACTAGATCCATTGTGCCTTTAAAGCATGAAACTGCACTTCAACTTCCAAGTAGGGCAATAGTTTTGTAAGACTCGAAGCCCAGGTATCTGGCTCCAGAACCACCCTGAGCAACTGTGCCATGGATCGCAATGCTGCCAGGATGATGGGTGAGCTGCACCAGAGGAGACCCCCTCAGATAACACTCCTCTCTGCAAGAAGACAGAAGCAAACACATCCCTAAAACCTTACACTAAGAGTGAATGCCGCCCTCACAGGTCCCCGCAGCCTAGATCGCTGATACGTCCATGGTCATCACCACTGATCACACATGAAGACACAGCACCAGTCTATACTCCCATGGCTGCACTCACACACACCTGACCTACCGCACTCTGCAAATCCTTAGACCCGTACACAGGTGTATCTTTCTTCTTGTGAAGCTCGAAATGTTGGATTTGGAAATGTTAGCCGTGATATATACAGAGCAGGCCTCGAAAGATATGGAAAAGCAAAGAAGCATGATACCAGTAAAGAAATACAACGACTCAACAACTGTCCCCACAAATGAGATTTATGTTTTAGCTGGAAAGGAACTTCTATAATGCTCCTGAGGAAACTTGGCAAAATATAAGAGAGCACAAATAACTAATTTAATGAAATAAAAAAAACCAATTCACAACCTTTTGAGAAATTCTACAGATAGTGATCATCAACAAGAACCAAATAGAAATCTTGAAGTTAAAATTTTAATCAAGAAATACTTAAAAAGGCAAATGAGAGCTTTAGTAGCTCTTCTGTATGAGAGTGACTTAGGATGGCCAGGTTTTCTGGCTTAAAGGAGTAGGTCTGTTAAGTATCTCTTAAGCTGAAGCAAAAGAATAAATAGCAAAAAATGATAATAGATGATAGATAGATAGATACATAGATTAGATAGATACCTAAATAGATGATAGATAGACAAACAGATAGATAGATAGATATAGATAGGTATTAGATAGATAGACAGATAGATAGATAGATAGATAGATAGATAGATATGATAGATATAAATTAAAAGATAGGCAGATGATAGGTAGATATGATAGATATAAATAATAGATGATAGACAGACAGACAGACAGACAGACAGACAGATAAACATCAGCAAGACTGGGAAAAGAAGAGAGATGGGGCTACAACCGGGATGTAAAATGAATTAAAAAAACAAATAAATTAATAATTAAAGAGATAGGTGATAAAGACATCCAGCAGGAATCCCAGAGGATGAAGCCCCTTTAAGGCAGTAGGCTGGAGTTCCCAGCAGAGAGAGTCTAGGGCAGCACAGTGATGCTTCCAAGGAAAAGAAAAAAGAACAACAGATGGAAAGAACATCATCAAATCAAGTGCTCACAACACCTAGCAGAAAGCAAATGGGGAAACTGAGGCAACTGGCTGAAATTCCTGATTGAGCTTTTTCTCCATAGCTCAGTATCACACAGCTGAACTTCCACTTTTTGTATCATGGGATAAGCAAAAATAACATCTATTTGGATCTGTTGGAAATAGTTCATTTTTTAGCTGTTCTTAGGGGCACAATATTTTTACTCTTGAGCTGCTTTGGGGAGGCCATCACAGTCCTGGACAAAAGGTCTTGTCAAATAAATACTTTGGGACAAATATGCTCAGATCTGAAATGGGATGGGGTGCGGTCCTGTTTCTATGGCCAGCTTCTCAGTGAGCTCAGACAGCACATGACATTTTGTCAATATATATAATGTACATTACAGCCCAGAGAAAACCAAACAAAATTAAAAATCTGTGAACCTGAATATGGTATTTCAAAATAACTCAGTCAGAGTGAGGGAAAGAAAAAGAGAATAAGAAGGAGTAAAGACAGCCTACAGCATTATGGGTACTGGTCAGTGAACAAAGCTTTGCATTATGGAGTTACCAGGAGAAAACATAGAGAAAGGGATAGAAAGGTTATTTAATAAAATAATTCCTGATAATTCCCTGTGCCCTGGGAGAAGCAGGAACACCCAGATCCATGAGAAGGACATTTTCCAGATTTAGTCATCCCAGAGATGTCATCCCTAAAGCACATTAAAACTAACTGTGAAGGGGCTAGAAAGATGACGCAGTGGTTAAGAGTTCCTGTTGTTCTTGCAAGGGTCCTGGGTTTTATCCCTAGCAGCCATACAGTGGCTTACAATACTCTGTAAGCCTAGTTCCAGGGCAAACACCCTCTTATCACCTCCACAAGCACCAGACGCATGGTGTACATACACACAGGCAAAATGCTTACACACTTTTTTTTGATTAACAGTTAAATGACAATGAGAATTTTAAAAGGAGGAAAAGAAAAGAGACTATGCAATCGATTATACTGGGTATCTCAGAAGAGACACTGTAGACCAGGAGAGACTGGATAACACATCCAACATGCTTAAGAATTAACAACAACAAAGGATATCAGCCAAGAACATTATATCCAGCAAAGCTATGCTTCCAAAATAAAAGATAGAATCTTAAAAATAAATAATCTTTCATTGCCACTAGAGTTCCCTTGCAAGAAATGGTTAGGGATTTCTTGAAGAGGCAAGGAATGACAATTAATATCATGGAACATATAAACACAGAAACCCCACAGGTGCAAATCCATAATATTCTATTACAACAATGGTAGTCTCTAAATCATATAGGCCTATAGTGTGAAGGCTAAACATCAAAACAGGAAAGAATAAATAAAGCTGTAATGATTCACTAAAGAAAACATAATATAGAGGAGCATGACTGTAATAGAAATTATCAGTGTTAACAATTGGCTCTAAGAATGGAATGTTTTACATGAGCATGATGTAAACACTAAAGAAAAAAGCACAGCGGAGCCAAATAGGAAGAGAAATAAATTTTTTAAATTAGCATTATAGACAACTAGCAAATTCCAAAGTAAAAATGATGAAGAAGATAATATCAAAATGACAATAGTAAGTCTTTACCTGCTACTTATAATGTTAGAAATATTAAATTCTCCAATGGAAACTCACTGACTGAATTAAAAACAAAATCCCAGGATAAGCTGTCTTATGAAAGGTATGGGCTGAAGGTGAAAGAATGGAAAGAAACAATCCCACCCAAATGACAACCAAAAGAGAGGAAAGATAGCTACACTTAGAGCTGGCAAAACAAACTTCAGCTCAGAAACTTTACAAAATGCAAAGAACTCAAATGAGAGATGAAGAGTAATAGGCTGGTTCAGTATCCCACTTCCAACAATGGATGTATCAATCAGTCAGAAATTCATAGTGCCAGACTGCATTAAAGTTGCACTTTCGACCCAATACACATATGCAGAACTTTTCATCCAACAGCAGAAAGATAAGCACTTTTTGTCCAGTGTACATAAAGCTATGTCTACAACAAACCATGTGCTTACTACACAAAATAGGCCTTCCCCCCCCCCAAAATCTACAAACTCTAAGAAAGTTAAAATCAGATCCAGTGCCACTTCAGAACACAATGATATAAAACTAATAGCTAAGAGCATCAGTAATGGGAGAAATTTTCAAAGGTTCACAAATATAGACACATCAAAGAATAGGCTCCCAAGGAACCAATACACCACAGAGTAAATCGTCAATGAAAATGAAAACCTCAATATCAAGACCGGTGAGATGTGACAGAGTACTTTTAAGAAGAAAGCTTAGAGACAGTAAATATCTACATTTAAAAAGAAAGTAAAAAGAGAAAAGAATGAAGGGAGGGAGGTGAGAAGGAAGGAATGGCGGAAGAGAGGGAGGGAGGGACCCTATCAAGGGGAGAGAGGACGTGACATATCACTAATGGTTTAACATCACACCTCAAAGAACTATAAAATAAGAAAAACAAACACAAAACTGCAAAACAATGAAATAATAACAATGTAGTCACTATAGGAAACATCAAAGCCATAAAAGAATCAGTCAACAATGAAAGTTTATTATTTGGAAGAATTAACAAAATTGACAAATAGCTATTTTAATGAGGGAGGGGAACAGGGGTTTCAACTAGAACAAATCAAAAGTTAAATTGAAGACATTACAACAGATGTCACAAAAATAAAAAGGATCATAATGGATTGTCTGGAAAAATTATATACAGCAAATGGGATAACCTACAAGAAATGGGTAAAATCCTAGAAAAATGCATTAATATCAAAAAGAAAGTCAGTGCTGGAGGAGGTCAGTAACAACTGAAATGACCAGATTAGATCATTGTTTTAAAAATCATGGTTTTAAAATTTACAAATTCTTCCAAAAACAAAGCTTAGAAGGGACACTGGGAACTACTTTCAGGAGGCCAAGATTCCCGTCATACCTAAATGACATGAAAAAAAAAAAAAAAAAAAAAAAACTTAAGGAAAGAAAATCAGGGTTGAGAAGATGGCTTCTGGGGCTTGCTGTGCAACCACGAAGACCTGAAAATGCAGCTCCCAAAACTCACATAAAAACTTATGTGTGTTTTTATGGGTCTGTAAGCACAGCACTGGGGAGGAAGGCAGAGACAGGTGAGCTCCGGGAGTTTGCTTGCCTGGCAATCTACGCAAAAAAACGTTGAGTCCTAGGTCTAGTGAGAGGCTCGAAGCACACAGTCACAGACGCATCAATAAAAACAAATCTGTAGGATACACATAAAGAGTGAAGAATTATAACAACCAAATAGCAGTCTTTTATTTGGTGGCAGCCAGTAAGTGCTAACCTTTACCTGAAGCCAAGGCTTCCAGTGACTTCAAAGTCATTGCTATTTGATTAACTGAAAGACAAGAATTTCATTCACTATGATGCTAGCCTGAGGAGCTGGGAGTGGGCTTTGGAAAGTGCAGCTGCACAGAGTGACACAAAACTGGCCTCTCGTGTATTATGAGTGGCAAAAAGAAGTGACTTCTCAAGGGCTCTCACTAACAATAAGTTTCCGTCTTCCAAAATGTATTTTATTACATGTGAAGATATTCGATATCAGAAGCTGTTTTGTTTTGTTTTGTTTTGTTTAATTTCTAGAAGCATGGAAACTGAAAAACAAGGGGGTGATTTGTTTTGTCAACTGTCTGTCTGGGCTATCCCCTGTGTTGCACCTGATTTTCTCCCATTCTTGTCCTCTCCAGTGACTTTCTACCATACCAGGATTTGGAAAACAGCTAATCAGGCTGGGTGGCGAGGCAGCTTCAATCTGCAGTCGATCACAAACTTATGTTGCCTTGCTCATCTGTTTTCCTTTTCTGCCTGCTTCTTCATCATTGTTTCACCTTTGGCCAGAGCAAACTTGCTTCCTGCTGTCCTTCTCGGGGTATAGCTAGAGGCGTTCACGGGAATCAACACCCCACTTAAAGATGTAACAGCGGAAAACCAAGCTTGTCTAACCCAGGGTGTCTCTGTCAGAAAATATCACGCCAAGAATGGACAACAATGCCTACCTCCTGCCTGAGAAGAAACATGATTCAATCAGCCTGATAACATACCAGGGAACTCTATGGAAGGACACCAAAAGTGGATTAAAGGATCTGATGTCCTCTACCTGTAGATACCGAATGGGAGAAAACTATGGCATGACCTTAATTTTTAACAGTGAAAACTCTCCTACCTGTCTGTTTATGACATATCTTCCTAGTTCATAGACATAGCACTGTTCTGGCTTGGGTAGGTGTCCCTCAGAGATCCACGAGTTACCATGGTAATGCCGTTGGGAAGTAGAGAGCCTGTTATCCACCCCTTCAAGGAGATTATGAAATTCTAGTCTCTCTGTCTTCTGCGTGTGTACCCATATGAGTTTGTGTGTGCGCATGTGTATTTTCTGTGTGAAGTCCGAGGTTGACAAGAGCGTCTTCCATATTGCTCTCCACTTCATTATTTGAGACATGGTCTTTGCTGAAACCTAGACTTCACCCATGTCTTTGAGTGAAGACTAGAGACCCTAAGTCAATGATTGCCATTGTTATTTAACACCCCCAGGAGAGGTCTAAGGGAAGGCCACCTCAGATTACAAGAGCTAAATATAGACCTGTGAGCTAACTAAATCCTCATTTTCTTTCAAGTTAATTTTCTAGATTATGTGACCATAGTAAGTCACATTACAGTCACTGATTTGATTTCCCCATATCACCATCTATTCAAAAAGCAAAAGTTGTGTTTATGTCCATTCACGTGGCCAGTCCAAGGAAATTCCTGCCACTTCCCCTGGTCTTCTTGACGGTGTGCACACAGCAAATCACGTCTGACACACTATTTTCAAACCTTAGAGCATTGTGCATTTGACTCATTTACAAGCCCATTAGTGAACTTCTGAGACAGGCCAAGTGTCACTGCCAGCATTCTTACACATGAAAGAACTGCTCCAAAAGCCACTGCCTTGTCCTTCTCCTTCAAGAGAGAGAGAGAGAGAGAGAGAGAGAGAGAGAGAGAGACCTAACCAAACCACTTTGAAAAATGTATATTTTTTAATGCTGCTTCTGTTCCATGGCACTCTATAGTATTGAAATGCAGATGTACTTTCAGTCAGGCCCTAAGATAAATTAGCTTCTCTACAGCTAAGGATTTCACTGGACTACCTGACAATTATAAACACTTACGGCTACAAATTAGCGGGTGCATGTTGGAGGGCAATGGCAGAATATTAAAAAGAAGCATTCAGAGACATGTCAGCAAGCTGTGTCCCAGAGAGTAATGGACAGCCCAAAGCTATTTAAGTTTTCTGTTTCTCATTCAAAGTCTCCCATAGCCAACCCTCACGAAAATGAAGTGCTCACACAATTTGATCTCCTGCTGTGTTATGGCAAGACACAAAGATTCATTCTTTTCTTATTTATTCTGCATTACAGCACCAGCCCCAGCTACCCACAGAAACTTGATTACAACAGTGAAGATTAATTAGCTCTGATGAGCCTATGTGTATTAACCAAAGCCTCTGAGTTGTTTGTGACACCATCAACAGGATCTCAGAGTGTTTGTTCTTCAAGATAAGCCATAAATGTTAACAAGAGTCATAGACTATTTCTCCATAAACCAGAAGGTAGGCCTGCAGTTATGTTCTAGAGTCTTCAAAGTCAGCATTATGGGAAGGACAGGCAGCTGTGTTTGGAAGTAACTGAAGAAGTCATTCGAAAGACACACAGATTTTTCTCACTGTGGCCAGACTGTGAATATGCTTTCTGTACACACGTGCCAACTCTTTGATGTCATAGAAACACATTGACCCGAGCTTGATCATAAACAACATGGAGACAAACTTACCCTACACACTCCTGGAAGCAGCCAGGAGTCTATCCTTAAAATGAAACTCTGATATTCAAAAAGAGTGAATTTAGCAGGTACTAAGTGTTCAACTAGGGTTATTGAATGAAAATAAATGTAATCCAGCCTCTTGAGATGGGTACAAAATTACTTCTCTGGTTCTCTATTGCTCTCTCTTCCTCACTTGCTCTCAAATACTCAGAGCCAAGCTGTTCCCACATGTAAAGAGAGTAGAGCGTTCTTTCTTTTTTACTTTAAACAAGATTTTAAGGTTTATTTACATATTATTTTAGATTTATTTATTATTTTTAATTATGAATAGGTATGCTTATCTTCATGTGGGTATATGTTTGTGAGTGCAGGTACCTGGAGACCATAGGCCTCAGATCCTGGAGTTGAAGTTACAGAGCCCTTGATGAGCAGCCTTGTGGGTGCTGGGACTTGAACCCAGGTCCTCTGGAAGAGTAGCCAGTGCTCTTACCTACTGAGCCTTCACCAGACACTGGGGTGCTCTTATTTGTTGACTATCAAAGAGTCAACAAATGGAACTGCATTTCTTTTAGCTCTCAAGCCTCTGTGAACAAAGGCATTAATAGCCAGGCGCTGGGGAGCATGCCTGTAATCCCAGCACTCGGGAAGGCAGAGAGGCACAGTGATCCCTGTGAGTTCGAGGACAGCCTGGTCCACAAAGTGAGTCCAGGACAGCCAGGGCTACCCAGAAAAATCCTGTCTCAAAAAAAAAAAAAAAACAAAAACCAAAGATAAAATAAAATAAAACTTAAAAAAAACCCCACAAAGGTATTATTACTACCGAGTAATAATTGAACAAGCAGAAGCTCAGGTGAGGTGAGTGGAGGGAATCCTGGACTAGCCATTTGAGTGTACAAGAAAATAGTCTTTTGCCCACATTGTTGCATGTCTGAAGGTAATAAAGTTCACTATGGAAGCATGTGATGGTTCCCAGGAGATGCCTCTTCCCGCATGGTCTAGGGCATTTGAATTCTTGGTCCCCTGTGGGTCGTGCTGTGTAGGTAGGGTTTAGGAGCCGTGGATTTGTGAAATAAGGATGTCACTGGGGGTAGACTTTGGCATGTCAAAAGACACACATCAGTCCCAGTTTAACTCTCTGCTTCCCATATGCAGTTTGAGGTGTGAACCCTCAGGTGCTCCTTGCTCTGGAACTGTAAGGTCAAATAAGCCCTTCCTCTTACCAGCTGCCTTCGTCAGGACATTTTATCACAGGGATAGAAAAGCAACCTAATACAAGGCCTAAATTCTGGCTATGTACATGTGGAAATGAGTTAAATTACACTATAATCATACATCATATTTGAGAGATGTCAGGCTTATTGGGAACATTGCTGTGTATAGGCTCCAATTGCATTTCTTCTTTTCACACAAATATTTTTGGCTTCCATTTATCTCATAAAACGTTGTTTATGCCCTTTTATCTCAATTAGCGAGCAGTGAAATTAAAGCACTGCCTCCTAATTGTAATCGGAGCAATGTTCACCAAAATGAAAATGTAGGGGCTGGGGAGATGGCGGTCAGGAAAGTGAGCAGCAAACAAACATGAGGACCTGAGCTTGGGTACCCAACACCTGCATTAAAAAGCCTGCAATCCAGTCCTGAGGAGGTAGAGGCAGGAGCATCCTGGAGCTGACTAGCCAGCCGGGAGAGCTGAAGAGGTGAGCACCAGAGACAGTGACTAACAAACAAATAAATAATGAGGCTGAGCTGGAGATGTGGTCCAGTGGTGAAGAGGGCTGGCTGCTGTTGCGGAAGACTCCAGTTCCATTCCCAGAACCCATTTCAGGTGGATCAGAACTGCTTGTGACACCAGATGTGGGGTCCCTAACACCCCCTCCGGCCTCTGCAGGCACCTCACACGCATACACACCCCCACCCCACATATACACAAATACGCAGAAATACAAAATACAAAATAGAACAAAAACTTTAAAAAAATGTAAAATGGCAAGCAATTTAGGACCTCTGGCCTACATATACAAACACGCTTGTACACACAGAGGGGGGGGAGAGAGAAAGAGAGAGAGACCTCAGTTGCCAAAAATTGTACTCTATGTATCAGCAGGTACTGCTAACTTCAGTATCTCTGATGATTAGCCCCTCTGAGTTCTCAGGGTACTCTAGCCAATTAGCTTCCTAGTAGGGGAAGAGAAAGGGAGAGCTCTTGTTTTCCTCTGCCATTATCAGTGTTTCATTATATGAAAGGGAAATCTCAAATGCATTTTGGAGTAGCGGCTTTTGCAGAAGGAAGTAGGGCACAGTGTGTTTATCAGGCAGAATAGAGAAGTTTAACAAAGGAGGAGGGCTTGGGGGACAAAGAGTCCATTCTGATTAAATGAACATTGGTCACCTGCTCAGCTCAAGTCCGTGTTGTTAGCCTCTTGGTGGCCTTTTCAATAGCTCACCTGGAAAGGAGCGAAGAGAAACTTTCCCTTGAGATTATACCAGCTTCCAAAATCCAAGGTGAATGCTTAATATAAAAGATGGAATTATGCCTGGCAGAAGTGGTTCTTCGGTGATTTCTTGGCTTGCTGTCTGCGAAGGTCTTAAACACGGTAGCATTTTTAAGAGGGCCTCTGGGAAGAGTTTTTTAGCATGGCTAGGTGAGATTTGCTACAGAAACAGGCATAGCTGGGTTGTTAATTACGGAAATACAACGCTAAGGCATATTTTCATGCATATTTTCTTCCTTTTAAACATTAAAATAGTAATGAACATTCCTCTCAGGGACCTTCCCTGGCATGCACTCAGGTGCATCATCTGTCACCTCAGCCTGCATGCATGCAGACAATGCATGTGTGCTGTTCTCCTTGGCAAACGCAACGATCCCATGCGTTTATTTTCATTATAAGAGCTATGACTGGGTATATAGAAAGTTTCAGATTGTGCCTGAGGTGCTTATGATGGTGAGAGTTGTCAGTTTGACAGACTCTAGATACACTGGGATTCTAGGCCTCTAGGCATGCCTGTGGGGAGTATCTTGATTCAATTAACTGATGTGGGTAGATTCTTCTTAATTGCAGGTGGGACCATTTCCTGGGCAGGGAGTCCCGCGCTGAGTGAAATGCAGACAGCTAACCTAGCACCAGCGAGCTTGCGTTGCTCTCTTGCGACTATGGACATAATTCGAGCACCTGCCGCCTTGACGGCCCCATCATGAACTGTGAGTTTAAAAAAAGCCTTTTCTCCATTAAGCTGCTGTTGTCACAGCATGTTTATCATAGCAATGTGATAAAAGACAGGTGGTGTCGCTTACACAGACATACGGGTCAACCCATTTTAGACAGGAATCCGTCTGGGTTGTATGATGCTTCCGACGTGTTAAAAGAAATATTGTCTTCTCCTTTGCCTGCTGTGTTGTGTTGTCATGACGGTTTCAGCACCTGGCGTTGAGATGCCCAGTCATGACCATTAGTGCTAATAAAAATGTAAATACGTTCTCCGTATTTATATAATTGGGAGTCTGTGAGTTTCTCTGTCCTGATGGCTGTCATTTCTTAAAGCGCTAGCTTCCTGGTGAAGCCCTGAACACCATACCTTTGCTCCCTGCCCTCACTGCGTGATTTTATGCTCAACACACGTAGAAACTCAACTCTAGCTTCTTGCTTGTTTCCACTTAATTACCTGCCTTCTGAAACCGAAGCTGTGTGGAAGATACTGAAGATCACCAGAGAAACCAAGTAACTAAGCCAGTTAAATCCATTTTGACAAGATGCCAAGTGCACTCCAAGGCAGGTTGTAATCCTAGCCTGTTAATTTTCCTCAGCCCCCAAAAAGGGCTTTTCTTATTTTAAATGCGTAGATAATCGGTGAACCAGTAAAGATGACACCTGTCCACCACCAGGTAGATGGAGCATGATTTTTCTTCCTCCACCCAGTAATTCAGTTGAAATATTACTTTTATTAAAATTAAATATCCTCACTAGTCTCTAATCATCCTGTAAATTGGCATATTAGGGCATATTTTCTGTCTCTCTCCTCTTCCCTTCTTTCTTCTCTTTCACACAATCTTAGTACACTCTTTCTACCAAAAGCAATTGATTTGTCTCATTTCAAAGCTCTTCAACCATGTTTTACTGAATTTTCAGAAACAAATTCAATGTGAGAGTTATCCAAACTTTCTTTCCAGGTTAGGAAAAAGTCACCTGCTTTTGATTGTAATGACATAGCCCCAGAATTATAAATAATAAGGACCCAATCAACAATCAATTAAATTTAGTCAGGCAAACTGAACTTAACAAGAAGTCTCCATTAAAATCTCTGTCTCTCTTTGAATGGAAGTAGTCAGAGGCTTTTGTGTATTGTAAGTCACAAGGCACTACCACCATGGTGTGTGTGTGTGTGTGTGTGTGTGTGTGTGTGTGTGTGGGAGAGAGAGAGAGAGAGATTTAATTTAATTTTTCCAAATCAACTTAAAAAATATGTCCCAGTTCAACACAAAGCCAGCCTCATCTCTGGAACCTTCTATGTATCCAATTATGTCACGGTTCAAATTGATCTGCACAATGATAGCCTTCAGCCATCGAGAGCCTCAGTCACCTAAGGAAAAATCAATTATGTTCTGTGCCTTCCATCCACTGGAGTATAACAACAGCAATAAAACTGCAGGATAGTTCTTAACAATAGCTGAACCACAACCACCTTTGATTAACTCTGTGCTGACCTCTGAGTCCAGCTGGACCGAACCACTCCTTGATCAAACACTAGCACAGCACACTTTACCATCTCCTTTAAATTGTTTCATATGGGTCTCAAATGTTAAGACCGGCTATAGTGTGGCCTTCTGACATATGTTTATACATCCTACCTGGTGCCAAAAAAAAAAAATATTTGATTGATTGAAACTTGAAGAAGAGAAAAGCAACTTAGTATATGTTGGAAACACAAGAAATGGTTTAACACAAAGCAGGAAACTTAAGGCCACGAGTGAAGGGAGCATACAAATGCAGGCTGTTAAACCCCTTCAGAGGAAGCAATGGGAGCCATGTCTTCACCTTTGTTGCTGTTGGCAAGTTTGTCTTTGCTCTGTAATTCTTCATTTCACAGAAAATTTCCGTCAGTGTTTACAGGTCATAAAATGCTGGGGGGCATCTTGTGATACAGGAGATTGTAGGCTCCAGGAGCCAATCAGTGGGTTCACAGCTACTGGGCTCAGGAAACCCCTGCCCAGGCGGATGAGGTATAAAGACACTGTGTGTACCTTCTATGGTATAGAACCTCCTCTGTGAGGAAGGGTGTGTTTTGTCTGCGTTTCTTAAGTCCAGGGGTAAAATCCCACAGGCCAGAGAAGTGGCTCAGTGATCAAGAGAGCTCATTGCTCTTGTGCAGGAGCAGAGCTCTGTTCCCAGGGCACTGGTCTGCTTACAACTACCAGCTCTAGGTGGTCTGATGCCTTCGTATGGCCTCCAAGAACACACATTCTCGTGTGTACACACACACACACACACAAATAAATAAATAAATAAATAAATAAATAGATGTTTTTTTAAGTGTAAAAAAATCTACCTAGCAAAAAAATCTAATACAAACTAATAGTTAAAGATAAGGCCTTTGTCTATAACATTTTACTTTCACTTAAAATATAAATATTGAGATGACCCTGAGAAAAAAGATTCAGGCTATCTGGAGTGCAGGGCAGGGTCCTTGTAACCTAAAGAGCAGAAAGCAGATGAGGCAACGCCCACACACAGACAGGCAGCAGGAACTACAGCACTGACTGCAGAGGTGAAGCCTTCCAGTCACTGTTTGCAGCCAGAGGAGAGCGTTCAAAGGGAGCAAACATGCATGGCTTATGTGAAGCTCAAAATGCAACCCACATTCCACTGGTCCCATGATGATTTTAATACATGCCAAATATTGTGTGGCTTGCATTCATATGTACTTAGGACGTCAAAGGCCACCCCCATGCTGTCTGAACTCGATGCAGAAGGCTCTCCTATAGAGACTGCCTCTTGCCCTCCAGATATGTTCTTCTATGTCCAAGGAGAGGCTTGAAGCACCTCGAAGAAGAGAAAGCCAATTAGTATATGTTAGAAACACAAGAAATGGTTTAACAAAAGCAGGAAACTTAAGGCCACTTAAGGGAGAATAATGGATAGTAACCTTCTCACAGTATTCCAGGGCCATGATCTTCACTTAGATTTAGAATGTAAAAGGCACAGATGTCCTTGTATTCACAGATAAGTACTAGAGGAACTTGGGCTGTTGCTCCAAGGGAAGGAATGCGTTAACCTGTAACCCACCCAGAAGTCTGAGGGCAGACATGCATTCTAGCCTGGTGACCTTTAACCACCTGTGTGAGCATACCGGATAGTGTGTAGGCCTCCTGCAGCCCCTTATCATACGCTTGTTTTTCTCAGTCAATCTATAGAACCCATCTTTATGGAAGGTGTCACATGTGCTCTACAGAGAGTTTCAGTGTAGTCACGCCTGACCTTTATTTAGCTTGCTTTGTTCCTCAAGAAGATTTATGGATGCTTTTATTGTGCACACAGTATTGAGTTAATTATCACCAAGAAAGTTTCCACCAGATTGTGCTGCACTTAAATATGCCTAAAAAAAGACCACCTGGGGTCAGATTCCTCCTGAAGTTTGAAACAGCACAAGCTACTTACTCATGTAAAGCAGAACTTCCTTCCTGCCTGCCTGTCTGCCTGTCTGCCTGCCTGCCTGCCTGCCTGCCTGCCTGCCTTCCTGCCTGTCTGCCTGCCTGCCTTCCTGCCTGTCTGCCTGTCTGCCTGTCTGCCTGTCTGCCTGCCTTCCTGCCTGCCTTCCAGGGATCATCCCTTTGCTGGTCATGGACGTTGCAAGAGGCCTCTGCATTAGAGGAAAATAATTTGGCCCGACTCTATGAAATTCTTTTAGTTGTGTAATTAAAGAGTGGGCATATAAGTGCTTAGAGGAGAACTTTGTTGTATTGCCAATAAATTGTAGTCAGATTTCAGAGTATAATGTCAGGAAGAACAGTACTGCTATAATTAACGAGGCAATGGATAATATGAGTGCAACCAAAGCTGGGGGGGGAGATGTGTTATTTATATGTTTTCCCATGTTGGGAACACGAACATTTTTGAAATCTTTCACATCTCAACAAATGAAAATATCTGACATATTACCTTGGAATGAGGCATTTGGGAGCAATAACATAAACAAGGAAAATGTAAAGTGTCTGCATTGATCAACACACAGCAAAAATCTTCCTGAAAAGCCAGTGATTCAAGCTGTGCTCCAGCTTGCACAATGATGCTTGCTTGTAGCCCTGGCAATGGGGAGGCATGAGGACCTCGTCTCGGCAAGCCCCAGGCCAGCAAGAGACCCTTTCTCAAAGGAATTAGATGATGCCCTGAGGAACAGCATCCAGAGGTTTTCCTCTGACTTCCACACGTTTGCACACACATACATGCACACACATGCACACACATACAACGAACATGCACACAATCGAACACATGTGCACACCATTGAACATCTTTCTTAAAAGCTTTGAAAGGGCAGTTGAGTGTAGGAGTTGAGCTTTATTTTAAACTGTGTCACTGATGGGCTGGGTGACCTTGAATTCGAAAGCCTCCGCCCCCCCCTTTGGAAACTGGGGAGGTAAAGGATTGTCATCTGCCATCCCACAAATTGTATGGATGTAGTTTAGGTCTGAGGATTTGTGTGTTGGGAATTACTGTGAAATGGCCTCTATTATCAGTTTCCTTTTCAGCTGAAGTAAAATCCATGGTAATTTGCTTAGAAAATTGAAGGAGAATATGAACTGTACGCGATGGGAGAATCCGGCGAAGGATTTCCTCTCTCTGGGTGCAAACATAGCTATCTGTCAAACACATCTGGTTGCTCTGAGTCAACTTTTGTTTTTACACATATTTTGAGAGAGGGGAGAAGAATGGTTGTTGAGATATAGGATCATTCTAAAGGCTCAGATTCAGGTCAGTGTGATAAGAAAGGATTAAAATATAGCCTCTGCTCGAAACCAACACACACACACACCAGCCGGAGCAGCCTCACACACCATCCCCATTCTCTATCATGGACTGTGGTTGCATGTTTTACATATACCTCACTGGCATGCAGATTTGAGATCTTCTGTGTGCATAGCCTGTAGGGGAGACAAGTCCTAAGACACAGAGATTCTGAGAGATGCCAAGCCTTAGTCAGGCTCCCACAGCTTTACCCAAGCCTCTCTATGTCTTTTCTTATACAACACAGTCTTTGAGAAGAAACTACTAAGTCAGCATAGCCTAAGCCCCCATGTGCAATGCTGATCACCCTCAATTCTGACCCAGTTCCTAATCCTCTGACATCCTCTAGGGGGTGTCTGACACTCTAGCTCTGTCTAGTGGAAGGATCTTCTAGTTTGGATGAGGTAGAATCTACCCTGGTCCTGATGGTTCCTGTTCTCGGTTGCTCTCCGTTGCTGTGATAAACAGCATGACCAAAAGGAACTTGGTGAGGAAAGGGTTCATTTCATCTTACAAGTTACAGCCAATCTCCAGGTGTGTGGCGGGGCGGGGGGGGGGGGAGGAGCAGAGGTGTGTGAGGGGAGTGTGTATGTGTGTGTGGTTTGATTTGGTTTGGTTTGGTTTGGTTTGGTTTGGTTTGGTTTAGACAAAGTCTCAGTGTGTAGTCCCAGCTGAACTGGAACTTGCTTTGTAGACCAGGCCACAAAGATCTACCTGCCTCTGCCTCTGCCTCTGCCTCTGCCTCTGCCTCTGCCTCTGCCTCTGCCTCTGCCTCTGCCTCTGCCTCTGCCTCTGCCTCTGCCTCTGCCTCTGCCTCTGCCTCTGCCTCTGCCTCTGCCTCTGCCTCTGCCTCTGCCTCTGCCTCTGCCTCTGCCTCTGCCTCTGCCTCTGCCTCTGCCTCTGCCTCTGCCTCTGCCTCTGCCTCTGCCTCTGCCTCTGCCTCTGCCTCTGCCTCTGCCTCTGCCTCTGCCTCTGCCTCTGCCTCTGCCTCTGCCTCTGCCTCTGCCTCTGCCTCTGCCTCTGCCTCTGCCTCTGCCTCTGCCTCTGCCTCTGCCTCTGCCTCTGCCTCTGCCTCTGCCTCTGCCTCTGCCTCTGCCTCTGCCTCTGCCTCTGCCTCTGCCTCTGCCTCTGCCTCTGCCTCTGCCTCTGCCTCTGCCTCTGCCTCTGCCTCTGCCTCTGCCTCTGCCTCTGCCTCTGCCTCTGCCTCTGCCTCTGCCTCTGCCTCTGCCTCTGCCTCTGCCTCTGCCTCTGCCTCTGCCTCTGCCTCTGCCTCTGCCTCTGCCTCTGCCTCTGCCTCTGCCTCTGCCTCTGCCTCTGCCTCTGCCTCTGCCTCTGCCTCTGCCTCTGCCTCTGCCTCTGCCTCTGCCTCTGCCTCTGCCTCTGCCTCTGCCTCTGCCTCTGCCTCTGCCTCTGCCTCTGCCTCTGCCTCTGCCTCTGCCTCTGCCTCTGCCTCTGCCTCTGCCTCTGCCTCTGCCTCTGCCTCTGCCTCTGCCTCTGCCTCTGCCTCTGCCTCTGCCTCTGCCTCTGCCTCTGCCTCTGCCTCTGCCTCTGCCTCTGCCTCTGCCTCTGCCTCTGCCTCTGCCTCTGCCTCTGCCTCTGCCTCTGCCTCTGCCTCTGCCTCTGCCTCTGCCTCTGCCTCTGCCTCTGCCTCTGCCTCTGCCTCTGCCTCTGCCTCTGCCTCTGCCTCTGCCTCTGCCTCTGCCTCTGCCTCTGCCTCTGCCTCTGCCTCTGCCTCTGCCTCTGCCTCTGCCTCTGCCTCTGCCTCTGCCTCTGCCTCTGCCTCTGCCTCTGCCTCTGCCTCTGCCTCTGCCTCTGCCTCTGCCTCTGCCTCTGCCTCTGCCTCTGCCTCTGCCTCTGCCTCTGCCTCTGCCTCTGCCTCTGCCTCTGCCTCTGCCTCTGCCTCTGCCTCTGCCTCTGCCTCTGCCTCTGCCTCTGCCTCTGCCTCTGCCTCTGCCTCTGCCTCTGCCTCTGCCTCTGCCTCTGCCTCTGCCTCTGCCTCTGCCTCTGCCTCTGCCTCTGCCTCTGCCTCTGCCTCTGCCTCTGCCTCTGCCTCTGCCTCTGCCTCTGCCTCTGCCTCTGCCTCTGCCTCTGCCTCTGCCTCTGCCTCTGCCTCTGCCTCTGCCTCTGCCTCTGCCTCTGCCTCTGCCTCTGCCTCTGCCTCTGCCTCTGCCTCTGCCTCTGCCTCTGCCTCTGCCTCTGCCTCTGCCTCTGCCTCTGCCTCTGCCTCTGCCTCTGCCTCTGCCTCTGCCTCTGCCTCTGCCTCTGCCTCTGCCTCTGCCTCTGCCTCTGCCTCTGCCTCTGCCTCTGCCTCTGCCTCTGCCTCTGCCTCTGCCTCTGCCTCTGCCTCTGCCTCTGCCTCTGCCTCTGCCTCTGCCTCTGCCTCTGCCTCTGCCTCTGCCTCTGCCTCTGCCTCTGCCTCTGCCTCTGCCTCTGCCTCTGCCTCTGCCTCTGCCTCTGCCTCTGCCTCTGCCTCTGCCTCTGCCTCTGCCTCTGCCTCTGCCTCTGCCTCTGCCTCTGCCTCTGCCTCTGCCTCTGCCTCTGCCTCTGCCTCTGCCTCTGCCTCTGCCTCTGCCTCTGCCTCTGCCTCTGCCTCTGCCTCTGCCTCTGCCTCTGCCTCTGCCTCTGCCTCTGCCTCTGCCTCTGCCTCTGCCTCTGCCTCTGCCTCTGCCTCTGCCTCTGCCTCTGCCTCTGCCTCTGCCTCTGCCTCTGCCTCTGCCTCTGCCTCTGCCTCTGCCTCTGCCTCTGCCTCTGCCTCTGCCTCTGCCTCTGCCTCTGCCTCTGCCTCTGCCTCTGCCTCTGCCTCTGCCTCTGCCTCTGCCTCTGCCTCTGCCTCTGCCTCTGCCTCTGCCTCTGCCTCTGCCTCTGCCTCTGCCTCTGCCTCTGCCTCTGCCTCTGCCTCTGCCTCTGCCTCTGCCTCTGCCTCTGCCTCTGCCTTTGCCTTCCAGGATTAAAAGGAATTCACCACCATGCACAGCTCCAGATAGCCTTTTATATCCAGCTACTTTCTGCCGTGCTCTCTGGCTTGCTCACTGAGCTTTTTATACTATTTACGGTAAGCTGAGCCCTCCTTCATCAATTAGCAATCAAGAAAATGCCCCACAGGCCAATGTGATGGAGGCAATTCCTGAGCTAAGATCCCCTCTTCCCAAGTGTGTTGAGTTGACAGCCTAAAGCAACCATCACGTTTTCTCTTATGACTTACTCATCTGCTGAGCCCAGCCTCTGCCTTGACTGTAAATCCCAATTTGTGTGCTCATTTCAGGGTTTTCAATATCTTTTCCCCACTCTATGGCCTTACTACGATGTTCTCATGAATAAAAATTCGTCACTGTCTTTTCTGGATTGTTTATTTGCCAGGTTTGATTTGAACCCAGGATCTCATGCACCCTAGGCAGAGAGAGATGTTCTATCACCAGGCTAAATTCAGGAACTGTAACAAGCGGGTTGAACAAATTTTAAGATATTCTTCCTTCAGGAACCCATACAATAGCAAAGGGTCAGAAAGGAAGTTGGAGAAAAATGGCAAATACCTACAAAATGCTTCAGTGAGGGGACCCTTAAAAATACTGCAACCTAAGTGTAAAGTTGAATAAAGATTATACCTGGGAGGAATAAGAAATCCAGAAATTTTTTATTCAGATCCGGGCTTTGGGGTTTAGCAGAACTCTTGACGGAAGGACAGACAGAGCATTTCAAGGCAGAATGACAAAGAAAGATTCTCTTCGTAGTCTGTGTATACTGAGTGGGGAAACAATTTCTTTGTGCACAGTGTTAGAGGCTGGGAATTCCAAGGTCAAGGCACTGGTGGGGTTTGCTGAGGGCTCTGTCTCTGCTTCTAAGACTTCGCTTCCTTCTGCCTCCTCAGTGACAGATCAGGAGGTACGAGCAGGCATCTAGGGCTGAGCCTATAGGCATGTGTGGAAGAAGGGTGACTCTCTAAAGCACATATGTAAGGACATTGATCCCATCACAGGGGCAGATTCCTCATGACCTCACAACCTCCCCAAATGCTTCATTCCTTAATGGCGGCACAGTGGAGATTATTTCAACAGGAACTGAAAGGGGACACAGAAATTTACACTTGAACAGTGAAGCATGTCAAGAGAACAGTGACCCAATATATCATGTTATGTACACACACATTATTGGTAGTCACATCATTGCCATTCTAATAATTGGATGGTCACATGATTGCTATTCTAAAGAACTGTTGCCTTAAACTTGATGAAGTACTAATCAAACCTTAAGTAATAATTCTAATTTTTATAATAGGAACACAGATTCAAATATATAGTTGTGGTTTCTAAGAGCATTCATCTATTATAGCAGCTATCTTTCCAGCACCCTATTGAATGTTCATGAGAAATGATCACAAACCATTAAATAAACCCCTTTTTCCTGAGTGATCGAATTTCAGCTTGGCAATTGCAAGCTGAACTATGGTAGTCTCGTATTTAATAGTTATAGTGGCTATCTTTCCATGAAATAATCAATTCATACACAGGGTAATAAATTGCTTTTGCAGCCCAGTAGTGTGCTGCTAAACAAATGAGGTGAAATGAAATTTGATTATAATAAATCTAACATGGTAAATGGCATATTTAATAAAACCATTGCTCTTCATAGATAAGGAATCCCTGATATAAATGTGTCAAATAAAATGTTAATTACATCGTGGGAAAATTACATAATACCTCATCTTTAGTGGAAAAGATAGGACTACATAATGACTTCACTGAAAAATTAAATAGTATTGTGTTTTTTATAAAAAGCTATGCCTAGAATCTTAATAAATCTGTAGCCTAGCTTTTCAAAAAATTATGTTGTTTTTAAATGATACAATACCAAATACCTTAAGTAGATGAAATAAGTCTAGCAGGACTATTTGAAATTGGTATTTCCAAACTACAACTAGGAAGTAAAATTCACTTATTCATGACACGTTCCAAGATAATAGATCAAAGCCATGTCATTCCAGGTATCAGAAATTTTATTTGAAAAATGAATTATTCTTCTGCATTTTCACTCCAAACTAGTGTAAATTAAGATTAGAATTTGTATGACAGAGTGTTTGCTCAGATTTGATTCTTGAGTTGCTCATTCTTATTCACTTTGCGATGAATTTGGTACAAGCATAATTGTTTTCCTGGAGCTCTGCTTTAGTTATTTATATCCTAGTTTTCTCCCACAATTATTTATAGCAATTTAGAATGCTGTGTAATATTATGAGACAAAGTAAAAAGTGATGAGGTAGGTTGGCTCAGTGGGTAAAAGCGTTTGCAACACAAGCCTGAAGACCTGAGTTCCCATCCCCGGAGCCTACATAAAAGCCAGATGCTACAGTGCAAGCATTTGTAAAGCCAGTGTGCATGTTTCGAGCAGGAAAAAAAGGCAAAGACTGACGCCTGACCTGGTCCTCTCATCTCTGCACCCCAACTGTGGCGTGCACACATAAACATGCACATCCACATATCCACACATATGCCGGTTCACATGCATACACAAATTAATGAGGAAAATAAAATGCGTTCAAGGGGGGAGGGAAATGATAGTATGAGTTTTTCACATCTGAGTCACAAAATATGATTCAGCTTCTATTTACCATTCTCTCTCCCTCTCTCTGCCTCTCTCCCATGCTCTCACTCCCTCCCCTTCTCTCTTTGCTCAGATCTGTAACCCAACCACTATGTATAAAGAACCATACACCACATACAGAATTCATATCTCGGGGCCTTTGGGTCTTCCAGATGAGCCTGCAAACATCAGGTAGCAGAGACAAGCTACCCACTGTTTCTTCTTGGAATTCCTGAAACAGAGGATCATGGCCAGAAAAAATGGTCATTTTCCACGGTTAAGTTTTAAGGTCATTTCTTAGCACATGGAACAAACCTTGAGACAAAACTAACTTGCAGACAGTCAGGCATTCCCATGTTTGAGAGACCCGAGGAAATGCTCTCTCCTGGGCTCTGATGGAGGGAACACTGTAGCCTGAATAGTGGCCCTCGCAATATTTTACAGCAGCCCAGTACAACTCTGGGGTCTCACACTAGTGACATTTTGGAGAGACTGAGTACAATGGAGCAAAGGGCAGGGCAGTAAAAGCAAACACAGGAAGGATCAGGAGTGCAGTTTGCATTTATGACTCTCTGACGGCCTGACGCGGCACAAAGGTAGGTTGTGGAAGCCAGAGGCCTCATCTCAGGTAGAGCTCAAATGCTGGGGAGGAGGAGAAGGGCTAACAAGCAAATTTCATTCCTTTGTTTTCAACGGCTACTTCAAAAATTTACTTTAATGATGCCATTTTTAAAAAAAGAATTAGTGAAAGCGGTAGGGTTGCTAGCTCAGCAGTAGAGTATGTGCTGTCATGAGCAGACCCTGGATTAGATCCCCAGTGCTGAAAAAAGAAAAGTTAGTGAGTGTTAGCGATGGTGCACGTCTTTAATCCCAGCACCCGGAAGGCAGAGGCAGGTGGATCTCTGTGAGTCTGAGATCAACCTGCTCTACATAGTTCCGGGCCAGCCAGTGTGACAGAGTGAGACCCTGTCTCAAGAAGAAAAATAGAAAAAGTTACGGAGGCTTTATCTGTACATGGAGAATTTATATTATAGCTTTACAAATCTGAGCTGCAGTTTTTGAATGTTTCCTTGTGGGGTGCTCTCTGCCAGATATGGTTACGGACAGAACGGATGCATCTTTCAGTTCCTGAGGCCCACAAGCTCATCGGTTTAGGTGCTCCTCCTTGCTTATGTAACACGAACTTAATCACCACCATCCTCTGCTCGGGTCTGAGACGTGTCTCTGTGTGTGTGTGTGTGTGTGTGTGTGTGTGTGTGTGTGTGTTAGCAAGTGAGCAGAGCATGTGCTGTTCTGATTGGCTGCATCCCGATGCTTGCACTATTCTAAGTAGCCAACAGTGTCCAGTTTGCACAGAGTCTAGAGATCTATTGTCCTCACAGGCACTTGATAAAATTCACATCTGTGTGGCTGAGACAGGGGCGTGTCGATGCCTCCAGGGGTGGCCTAACTTTCCTGGTGTCATGTAAGAACCGTGCCTCCCCTGCGCTCCTGCAGAGGCATCAGCAGAACGTTTGGTTCGTAGGAAGTCTGAAGTCCTGTCCTCTGACGAGTTTCCTTTGTAGGGCCAGGTTAAGTTCAGACTCTAGACTGGAGCCTGATTCGACACATTTTCCCCAACCGTGATGGGGTAGGGGTCACATGACTCCAGAAGTCAACCACGTGACTTTGTCACCTCCTAATGCTTCCGTTTAGTAGCAGACATGAGCAAAAGTTGGTTTCGTGAACTGAAAAGAAAAAAAGAAAATCGCCCTGACCTTTGCTCTTGACCTCTGGAGCTCACCTCTAAACCAGTGTGCTGTGTAGCTATATCTATCAGTCTGGAAGAGACCCTCCCCAAGGCAGAATAAGCAGTGACCAGTTGCACAGGAAGGAGAGTCTTCAGTGAAGCTGCCTGCCTGATCCAAGGGGAGCTCCAGGAACTCAGCTTTCCCCAGACATTGTCCACGCTGGGTGGTGCGGCCGCCTCTGAGTCACCCTCCCCTTATCCATGCTCTGGTAAGTAACCCCAATAAACTTGTTGGTTTAATAAGCTGGATTAGAGTGGACGACCGGACCTCCCTCATTAGTCACCATGAATCCTACCCAAGGATAGCTATCATCTTTTTTATCTGGGGACTCTGAGCCGCCTATACACGTGATGTAGGGTAAAAGGTCTGACATGATATCAGCTTCACCTCTAAGAGACTGGACATGAGGTCAGCTATCTTTGTGGGTGGGAGTAGGAGAAGGTGACACTGGGTGACTTCCCAGGGCAGGACAGTAGAAGGCGCTATGTTTGGGATTTTCCTGGATTCTATCCTGGCACTTGTTACTTTGGTTTGTTTTAATCTGTATCCTTTAGCTTCTGTAAAAAGAAATTGAATGTAGCAAAGTTAGCTGGTTCTGTGAGCTCTTCTTCCTAAGAATTGAACCCAGGGATGAAAATGGATCTTCAAATTTGTAATCGGTGTTTGAGTCAACACATTTTTCCTAAACAGGAACCTTCTAAGGTAGCAAGAATAAGGAAGTCTGTAATATTTATTTTATTTTAGTTTTGAGGTATTGGACACTGAACCTAGGGTCTCATTTGTACTAGGCAGGGACTCTACCAATGAACAATGTTTTCACCTATTGGCTTTAAAAAAATAATAATAATTTCCTTATTTTTTGAAACTGTAATGTAGTGACAGCTTTCTCCTTCTTTTCTTTCCTCCCTTTAACTGCTCTGATATATACTCCTTTTATTCTCTCTCAAACTCATGTCATCTTTTTCTTTAATACTATTATAAATGTATATATATATACTATATATATATATATATCTATTTCTAAATGCATAAATACAAGTAGTCTATAAAATGTTACCTGTAAGTAAATGATTAACGATCTGAGGGCTGACCACTTGTTCTTCCCTAGTGTTCTTCCCTGGGGAAGACCATTTCTCCCTCTCTCTGCATTCCCCTATTCCCCTATTCCCCCATTGCTGTTAATGCACAGCTGCAGGCTCACAAGCTCCTCCCTTCCTCCCTCCTCCGCCCCCTGCCTCCCTGTGTCAGCATCTCCACTGGTGTCCTAAGCACTAAGCATCCGGGTCTTCTTTAGACAACCACCTATCAGCTTGTAAATCATAATCAATGGCACTCAGGCAAAGCTAGGAAAATAATATTGATTATCGGGGATCATAGGAAAAAATAAGATAGAATTAAGACAGCAGGCCCGGAGCGAGTTCCTCAGTCAGAATTCACGAGCCTTCCGAGGCTGGGTGGAAGATCCAAACAACTCGGTCAAGTGAGATGAGCAGCTGGTGCCCATCACGGAGAGGCGGGTCTTGTGAAGGGATCCACACATCTGCGAGGGGGGGCAAAGCCTACGTCAGAGAGTGAACCTCCACGCCCTCAGCCCCCTGAGTGTTGCTTCACATTTAGGGTGCATGTTCACACACCAGTTAACCAAATCTAGAAACTTACTCACAGACGGGGGGGGGTGTTTCTATGGTGATTCTAAAGTTTGCCATTTACCATTAAGAGTAAGGCTCAAGTGTTAGACATCCCTTCCCATTTCTTTCTACCCTAGAAGTCTGAGAAGGCTTGAGAAGTCTAGACTAGATCTTAATTAGAAAAAGGAAAAAGAAAAAAAAAAAAAACCAACACAAGGAAGGCTCAGACTTAACACCTGCTCAACCCAATGTCTCTTTATCTTCATGAGAATAAAAAACTAAGTAAGCCACAAACCCAGGCCATCAATTATGGCTTTCTCACCAAAGTAAGTATCCAATGAAGCCACTGAAAAAATGGTGGAGATTGAGCCTGCACTAATGGTCTTCCTCCCTCTTCAGCTTTTGTTCCATTTCAGTCCAAAGAGTAGGGAAAGATGCTGCGGATACTGCCTGTGCTGCCGATAGGTCTTTCTAGTTGGTTCCTCAAGCCAGTTATCCCTGGAAACACCCTAACAGGCACGCCTAGAAGGGCGTTTTAATAATCTTCCAGGCTTCTTTTCCCCAATCTAATTGATAAGTTCACATATGTGAAAAGACTAGGGCATAAATACTGCTGAGTATTTTATTAGAAATGGAAAAATAAATAAAAAGTCGGTATCACTAAAACAGTGGCAAAACCTGATATATGTGAGTTTATTTGGAACAAAATAAGTGGAACGAAAGTGGGTCCTGCTTGGGGACAAAGGGGAAGAGAAGAAGAAAATGAAAGTGAGAAGAGAATTGGAGAAAGACACTTGAAAGGCGCGGCAGGTGCTGTGTGCTGGATGCTTAAAGAACACGCTGGGTGAACCTGCAGTTGGTATCTCCGGGGATTTGTCTTTCTCCTGGATGGCCGTAGCCTGTGTTAGAGGAAACACTGAAAGACAGACATGGACCTGGGAATTCGCAGTTTGTCTCCCCTCTTACACCAGCCACAGATGGTCCTTAAAGGCCTCTTTTCTCTCCAGTTGCCCCAGCTCTGAAACTGACAGCAACAAAGAGAAAACACGAAGTCTGATAAATCCTTGGACTCAAAAGAGACTCCTTTCCTCAAATGCGGACGAGTGTTTTTTTTTTTTTTTTTTTTTTTTTTTTGTACAAAAGGAGGTTCATTTGTTACACACTGTGGGAGCGAATCGTGGGGAAACACTGTCCTGCCCCTCCTGGTTCTTATTGTTATAGAAGACAAAAGGGGAGGAGCCAGAATGGGACCTTAATCTCCTGTCCGAATATCCAGGCCTCTTCACCGCTAATTTGTGCTTTTGCATTACAATGACTACTTGATTATTTAAAAATGCACGCAATCAGTCCTATTCGGATTGTTCCCAATTCACTGCCTGTTGATTGACCAGAAGTACCTTTCGGGGTGACGATGATGATAATAACAGCAGTTGATTCTTACTGAATACTTCCGATATTGTTGTGAGGGCTGTCTATGTCCCAACTCACTTAATCACAAGTTCAAATGCTGAGCAACTTACATTTAGAGATCAATTATCCATTCAACTAGGAATAGTTGTGAAAGTAGTAAAAGAAATGTTGGCTTTGGAATAAGAAGGAGAGAAAAGCGTTATTTTTAACTTTGTTGTGTTGTGCTAGAGTGTGCTTCAAGCATCAGACAAAACCTAATCCAGGATAGTTTTTATAAAGCGTCTCTCAGTTTCGGGGCATCAGGAGAAGCAGGAGAAGATATTGTTGTTGTGTTCATTTATCAACTGTAGAGACAAGTTTAGGTCGGTGACTGAGGAGTGGCCGGGCACCTAGGATGGGACTGGGACCCCTGCTCCTGTAGTATCACTTTTCCCTGGGCACCATGATGCAACTCAATTCCCTTGAGTCTAAGCGTTACAGAGGTTGTGCTGGCCAGGCACTGTTTGCAGTGTGTTTAGCTATTTAGAGTGTGTGTTTTATTACAACCAACATCAACTGAATCAAGTGCCCAGATCCTGCACAGCGAGAGGACCTCAACCATGAGCTCCATGAGACCCAGCCACTGGGGTGGAGATTAGAGCACGCACTTCATTTGGAATCAATTGGAGGGCTCTGAAGCTGTGCTAGTTGAAGTATGACTCTCAGCAATGAGGCTGTAGCCTGTGGATGATGACTGTGCCAGCCTGCTTTCTTTTTGATTAGATTTCTCATGCATTTCTCTTGAAAAACAGCTGGACTCAATTTCTCAGCCTGTATACTATGTCTACTTTTAAATTTCACTCTCTTGCTAGGCTCCTTTGCAAACTGGGTCTCTGTGGCTAAAAGCTCTTCTCCAAGAAGACCCTGTCTATAGACCAACGGACAGAAGAAGAAGTAGACCAAGCCCTCTTCATTCTGAGGAATTCATTTTTCACTTAGACACCAAACACATGCCCACACCACATCACATTTAATTCAGCTCTGAAGAAACAGAAACTAATCAATGCTGGCATTCCAGTTGTCTAATTGCAGGCTCACCTAAGAGGATCTCTGTGAGTTCAAGACCAACCTGGTCTACAAAGGGAGTTCTAAGACAGCCAGGGAGGTTACACAGAAAAACCCTGTCTGGAAAACAAAACAAAGATAGTAGAAATATTAATCCTTTCTACATCTACCATATATTAAAAAAAATTGATCATGATAAGAAGCAAAAAAGAATAGGATATTGAAAGTTTAATACAAGCCTGAATAAAGAGGATACCAATAGACGTTATGAAGTGGAAGGGAGAAATCTCATGAAATCTCAACCCTAGACAAAGAATTATAAGCAACTAAGGAACACTGAGAAAACAAGAACTAGTCTTCCCCAGGGAAGAGCATACAAATTGAAGAGCATGCCAAATCAAATGGTCTGCCCTGAAAACATACATGCAATTAACATAATACAGACCTAGCAAGTTTTACTTATGTATTTAGGAATATATATTTATACGTACATACACACATGCATGTCATGAATTTGAAAGAGGGGAGATGCATGGAAAGAGTTGGAGTGAGGAAGGGGTAAATGACATAATAAATTGTAAAATCAAAGAATAAAAAATGTATAATTAAAGTAAGTTGAATACAGCCAGAAATGGTAGTGCACACCTAGGCAGAGGTAAACATATCTCTGTGAGTTCCAAAAAGGCCTGCTGTATGTAGCAAGTCCCCAGCCAGCCAGGGCTATTAAGAGAGATCCTGTCTCTAACGCAAAAACGTTTAATACGAACCCATCAGGCTGGAAAAAATTCAAAGAGCATTTTCTATAGAACTTTTAAGAGATGATCAACACCTGTTTCTTTTATGTATGAGAAAATGAGGCTCCAAGATATGACACTCATTCAAAAGCAGGGCAGTAGCTAGAATTTTTTCTTCCTGATGCACATTGTCTCAAAGCGTAATTTTTGTTCTCAACACTGAAATGCCTATAAAAAGACATCATCCCAACAACCATTGAAAACAAACATCTTTATTTGAATAAACACAAAGTTAAGAAGTAGACCTTGCTTTTTTATATATAAAATTTTCTTTTAATTTGCCCCCTTAAAAATTCTCCTCATAAGGAAACATTCTGAATTTAGAAATTATACTTTTTGTTTCCAGTGTGATGGGAATTGGTTAAATTGCTGACTTTTTTTAATGTGGGGGCTGGGGATTTGAACTCAGATCCTAATGCTTGTGTAGAAAGTACTCTTACCACTGAGCCATCTCCCCAGCAGCACTGGCCAGGCTGCAAAGATGTCTGAGCCGTGGCCACCAATATGCCAGACTGTTATCAGCACTTTCTGCTAAAGTTGGCACATAGTGGGGCACAGAAAATTATCTAGTTGCGAAAGACAACGTTCACTTACTAGGCTTTCCCTTGTCAGCCTCCCTATCCAACCTCTTGTCTATTTAGTCTCAGGCCTCCCTTACCCGTACCCGAGTCTCAATCTTAGATCCCATCCATCACTAACCTAATGATTCCAGGCTTCCTAATGCTCAAAGGTCAATGTTTGCTCAAAGGCAAAAGTCCATGGGAGGAGTCAAGCTTATTTAAAGACCTGCCTTGAAGAATGTGGTGCCCCCTCAAACCACTGCACTGGGGGTGCTCAGGGACAAATGGAGCCTTTAGAACTGGTTCTTAACCTGCCTAATGCTGTGACCCTTTAATACAGTTCCTCGTCTTACGGTGACCCCAACCATAACAGTATTTTCACTGCTACTTTGTAACTATAATACTGCTACTGTTATGAATCATAATTCAAATATCTGTGTTTCCCTGTTGTTTTAGATGATTCCAGTCATTCTACCCCCATCTCTCCCCCGACCCGCTCCCCTGTGCAACCCACAGGCTGAGAACAGCTGTTTTACAAGGAGGTGCACTTGCTACATTTTTCATCATTCATCATTGCAACCAAATTCCTGACAATAAATCACTTGGAGGAAGGATTATTTATTTTGACTCATGGGTTGTGAGGAAAGCTGGAATGCAGAGCTATTCACTGGCTGGTCACACTGAGTCTTTAGTCAGGAGTCGGAAAGAGATGGATGCTTGCACTCAGCCGCTTTCCCTCTTTTTGTGCCTGTGGGTGCCACCCACATTCATAGTAGCTCATCCCTTCTCCTTCAAGCCTTTGGAAACTACTGTTCTCCCTCTGGGTGTGTCTCCAGGGTGATTCTAAATCCAGTCATGTTGACAGTGAAGATTAACATTCACCAGAGGGAAACCCAGAGCAGCGCAGGAAGGCTGCATGCAGAGTAGGGTCACTGTCATCCAGAAAACGTGTCACCTCTTTTTGGACCCGGCCTCCCAGGATAGCTCTAGTCCTTTAGTTCTTTTTAGAGTTCCATTCATGGCACTAAAGACTAGGAGGGAAGTCACAAAGGCCATCCAATATTCTGGTTTCTGTAGACCTAGAGAAAGCTTTAGCAGTACATATCTTAGTCATTTAGTTGAGACTTCTCTTTAGAATTAAAACTACTTGGCAAACAAAAAGGTGGGGATATAAAAACTGCAGGAAAGGGATAACCACCTTGCAGAAGGGCAAGGGACACTTGGTCTTAGCCGAAAGGCTAAGAAGCAATTCCGAAGGGGGAAGTAAATACACAATGACAATTCCAGAGACGGGGCTTCACTTTGCGCCCTTGAATAAAAGGGTGAGTTTGCTCCACTCTCTCCTCCTTTATTTCTACAATTACTTGTAGAAATCATTACCCACAGGTTGTAATCTCACCTCCCTTCTGACCTACAGTACCTTGCTACAGCCACTGTACCACAAACTGTGCAGCTTAAACAAGAATGTACTACCTCACAGTCTCAAGCTGAAGTTACAGTTCAGGAGGTCAGAAGAACAGCGCCCAGGCCAAGGACACTGAAGTGTGTCTGTCCCATGCTTCTTTCCTGCAGTCTGGTACTCACTCAGAAGGCTTAGTCATTCCTAAAATTGTAAGATAGAGCTCCAGTGTCCATATGCATTATTCCTACTTGCATACCTTGGTGTCTAAGTGCCAGGATGTAGCTACTCAGGTTCAATCTTAACTAGTTACATCTACAGTGGCCTGATTTCATTGAATTGGGAAGCAAGGTGGGGCTCAGTCTAAAACACTACCACGGTCTTTTGCATAGAATGCAATTTAAAGGTTGTTTTTTTTTTTTTAAAGTATGTATGTGTGTATGTATATGTGTGTGTATATATATATATATATATATATATATATATATATATTCTATTTTGATCATGGTTTCCCTCCCCAAACTCCTCTCAGATCCTACCCCAATTTTATACTCACCCAATTTTATATTCTCAGTCTTTAAAATAAAATGAAAATCAAAACAAGCAAAAAACAATAAGACAAAAAGAATGCCAAAGCAAACAAACAGAAAGCCAGCAATAAAAACAAAACACAAACAAGCAAAACAGCATGGATTTTTTTTTTTTTTTGTGTGTGTGTGTGTGTGTGTGTGTGTATGTTGGACAACTGCTCCTGGCCATCCAGCCTGCCCTGGGGTGTGGTTGATAGGCCAGTGACACTCCACTGGAGAAAACTGATTTTCCCTCTTCCAGAAGGTATCAGTTATAAATAGCTTTTTGGTTAGCAATAGGACTTTGTGCCCACTTCCTTTTCTCCCTGCTGGGATTTTGCATGGCTTGACCTTGTGCAGGTCTTGTGTTTGCTGTCACAGTCTCTGTGAGTTCTTATGTCTATCAGTCCTGTAGTAGGTGGAAGCACTGTTTCCTTGGAATCATCTGTGACCTTTGGCTCTTAAAACTTTCTGCATCCTCTTCCAAATAGACCCCTGAGCCTTGGGGTGTAGAGTTATTGAAGGCATCCCCATTAGGACTTGGTGCAGAGGAAGAGGAGGTCGAAGGAGGCAAGAGCTGGAGCATAGTTAGAAGTGCTGAGAAATGTCTTTGGGACATGGCATGTCTGTGGCACTCCTGAATCCACAGCAGCTGTGCTTTCTTGCACAATATGTGCACAAAGTTAAGGTGGTCAAAGTTTCAGCATGGATGTGGAGGGAATCATGGGCCCCTAACTGAGCAATTATTGACAGCTGACAGTAGCTGAGGAGAAAGAGCCTTTTGGAGGGAGGTTGGGGTCATGGCCACTGGTTCGTCGTCCATGCTCAAGAGGAAGGCTCCACGACCATGGGCTGTGTTAATGAGACATAGTGAGGTATTATTTTTTAGAAAAATAGAGGACACGAAGTTGGAAGGGGAATGTGCAGAGGGGCTTTTGGGTTTAAAGGACGTAGGGAATGTTCTGATCATAGAACACTGTATATATGTACGAAACGCTCAAAGAACAAATAAGGTATTTTCTTAAACAAGTGCAGGAGATCAGTACTGTTAGCTTGGCAAATGAATTGTAGCATATAATAATCTATTTTATGCCCTTTAACTTTCTATTAGAAAAAAATTTGAAAGGCACAAAAATAGTCCCCGACAAAATAAGGAACCTACATGGTCTCTCTCTCTCTCTCTCTCTCTCTCTCTCTCTCTCTCTCTTTAGTTTCAATAATTATCAACTCATGGTCAATCTTGTTTCATTCAACAATTCATTTTATGTGTATAGCTATTTGACATTAAAAATACTTCCATCTACATTGCTTTCTTTGATTCTTATGACAACGATAAAAAGTAGGTTATGCTACATTACATGAAAATCCTAACAAAGTACTATTTTAATGTTCATGACTATTTTTAAGAGACTAATGGGAAGTCGAATTTTAAATGCCACTATGGCTTTAACAACATTTTATTGGGTTTTTACGCACTTGGTTAGTAAACAGAAAGTGAAGTATAGCTTTCATATTCAAATCAAAACTATTTTATAAATAATTATTAGGGTCAGGGCTAAAGAGATGGCTCTGTGTCATTCTGAAGAACAGAGTACATACTGTTCTTCCAGAGGACCAGCGGTTGGTTCCCAGCCCCCCATGTCAGGTAGCTCACAACCACTTGTAACTCCAGAACCAAGGGACCCAGCAACCTTTCTAGTCTCTGGTGGGCATTTGTGTCCAAATGCACATACCCACTCGTACATATAGTTCAAAATAAGGAAAATAAATCCTTACAGAAAAGTACTGGGTGATGTCACGTTCTAGTTCTCTAAAAGATCAGGTACTGCGTGACCTCTATCTGAAGCTATTCTATATAAATGAGACCATGGTGTGACTGAGAGATGGCTCAGTGTTTAAGAATACTTGGTATTCTTCAGAGAAGCCAGACTTGTTTCCCAGCACCCACATAGTAAATCACAACCATCCCTAACTTCTGACCTGCAGGCACACAGTACATTGAGATACACACATGCAAGCTAAACACTCATACACAAGAAGAAAAAAATCTAAAAAAACAAGAGAGATTTTACCTGAACCAACTACATTTCGTTTATGGCAGCAGATATCCAAGATTTTAAGAAAGCATTCTAATTTCAAACAATTCTGGGCTAAAACGATATTTGTAGAGAATTAAGATGCATGGGAAAAAAATGCGTGAGCCATTTAAGATGCAGTCTGCCATGTTTCTGACGGTTGTCAATAAAACTGGTGGTGTCTCCGACTTTTGGGGCTAGAATTACTTGACGTAATTCTTTCACATCTGATATTTGAACGCGTTCTGTGCATGTGACCACTGGTTAACTCGGTGCCAATGCTCTCCTATTAGATCGTCACTCACACATGAATTAGTTCTGCATCTTTCTAACTGATTTGCATAACCACACTACCATCACTTAGATATTTTAGAATACTTACTTGCGTTAAGGACTTCTTTTCCTTGATCTCTTCTTTCTTGCTCGACTGAGAATACCAAGGATGTCCCCAGTGCTCACTTGAAGGTTGATTTAGTCACACTAGCAAAACCCCAGGCTCGAATGTCAAAAGGGATCAGTTTAACACGGTGTGCTTATCAAGCTGCAATCTGTGTGCTGCAGGAGTCGTAGTTGCTGACTCCTCGTCACAGCGAAGGCAAATGTTTAGTCATTATACGTGCTTTCTGTTGACTCCCCAGATGGGATTTTTTTTTTTCACCTTTGTGTATTTGAGAACAAGTGAATGCAGAAATGCCATCAATCCAAGGCTTCATTAGTACAGGAGAGGCAACGCTCACTTTGCTACACAAATAATTAGAGAGATTAAATGGAAACAAACACTGAGAGGATGTGCAGAGGCTCTGAAGTTGGGTAATTATTTTAATTACTCTAGTGACTTCCACCAACCTTCATTATCAACTGCAGATCAAATTTCAATTGTTTTATGTAAGAATATCATGAGCATGAGCCATGAGGAAAGGCACAGCCACCACCCAATGACAACACTTCATGGGCACAGCACTTTCCTTAAGCCCCTGTCTATAGCGGGCTCCACTCCAGCACCTGATCAATGCTATGCATTTTAAATATGATACATTTTCACGCTAGAAAGTCTTCAAGTCTAGGGTTTCCGTTCTTCCGAAGGACTTCTTAATAACTTTATGTCTTTATCCAGATTTGATCATGAATGATTTAGGGCCATATTTTGAGTTGCTGATGTAAAACAACATGGCATATTCAGTCATTTGAAATAGATGTCACTTGGAATCATGCTGTCTTTCTTTATTGCATATGCTTTCTTTGGGGTAAACCGATTTCTGCTTTCCACATCTGCGTATACCAGCTCAGGGAGGGACCACAGCACACCACCTGGAATCTCTTCCCTACATGTGGGGCCAACGATAGCCAGTATTGGTCAGAAAATACTTTTGTTCTATACTTGTGACAATTTTGATTCCCAGAGAGTTCCCAGGTAATGCCAATTCTTCTAGAAAATTATCTTGTACCTAGTTTTATCTTCTCCCTGGGGTATTGTCTAACCTCTCTTAGTCCTTTCAAAACACCATAGAGTATATTAATTATTACCCCACAATCCAGATAAGAAAACTGAGCCTGAGTAGAGGGGTCATGGAGTTTGGAGGGGGTACCATGAGGGAGAGGGATGAATAATAACAAAGTATAATAATATGCTTTACAAAGACCTGAGGAAACACATTACTTGGTATACATATTACTGACTTTTCTGTTGCTATGATAAACGATCACAGCCAAAGAGACTTATAGAAGAGTTTATTGGGGCTTATATTTCCAGAGGTCATGGCTGGGGAGCAGTGGAAGGAGAGCATTCCAGGAACAGGAAGCTGAGTACTCACAACTCTGCAAGGAGCCAAGCAGAGAAAGAAAATTAGACCTTTCCTCTTAAACCCAACCCCAAAACACATCTGCTCCAGCAAGGCCACACCTCCTAAGCCTTCCCAAACAGCTCCAACAACTGGAGAACAACATGGACCTAGAAGAGGCTTTCTCATTCAAAACGCTATGATATGTTAGCCCATGAAACTCTTTTTAAAAGTTTAAAAAGTTAAACAGACTTTCAGAGGCTCACTGATGCTCTCAATGAGTAGAAAGTGGCCTGACCGGCAACCAAAGCCAGGAACCAAGACAATCCCCCAGGGAGGAGATAAAACTGAACACAAGATGAGGAGTGTGCCGAGTAGTTTTTTGCCAACTTGACAAGCTTAAGTTACCTGAGATGAGGGACCTCAATTAAGAAAATGCCTTCAGAAGATCAGACTGCAGGCAAACCTGGGGGACATTTTCTTATTTAGTGATTGGTGGTGGGGAGGGCACAGCCCACTGTGGGTGGTGACACCCCTGGGTTCTATAAGAAAGCAGGAAGAGCAAGCCAGGATGAGCAAGCCAGTGAGCAGCACTCCTCCATGGCCTCTGCCTCCAGGTTCCTGTTCCATTCTGTCACGGCTTCCTCCAGTGACAAACAGCAACAGAGAGGTAAAGGCAAATAAACCGTTTCCTCCCCAGCTTGTTCTTTGATCATGGTGTTTTACCACAGCGATAGTTCTAAGACAAAAACAGTGGGAATGGATAGAATATGCCTTAGGTATTGTTTGATATCACTGAATTCTCTATGCTAGGTAACATCCCAAGTTAGATTCCAGGTTTGGTTGTTAAAGTGTCCTGTCTCTGACTAGGCCTGTTCCAGGGGGAAAAACACAATTCAGATCAGGTTTCATGGTGTAGCAGGACTGACAAAGACATCCCTACTATCAAAGGCTGGCTGTGCTTTCACGGTGACTCACTAACCACTGAGTTTTACTCTTGCTACCAGAGGCATCTTTCTTCAAACAAGTTTAAAATATACAACAGAATAAAGGCTTTGGTAATAGCTTTGGTAAAAGGGCAGTGAGGAGATTGTACATATTTGTGTGTTACCCTCAAGTTTAAGAAAAAGCTTGTGCTGGCTTCCTTCCCTTCCCTCTCCCTCAGGAGCCCAGCGTGCACAGCATACCCTGAGGTAGAGTATATATGGGTATGGAGTCTAGTGGAGTTGTTTTTTGTCTTTTGTGCTCTGCACAACTTTGGGTTCTGGGTGACATGGGGAAGGTACAGCTGAAGGCTAGGATTTCCTTGGATTGTGGGGGAAGGGAAAATGTTTAGCTTTCAGCATCTAAGTGTAAGGCCCCTTAGAACTTAACACAACTGACTCGATGGCGGAAGTACCACTCAGGCTGTAAAACTCAGCAAGTAGACAGCACCACCTGCCAAAACTGAAACAAAGGCCTAATCCATCAAAGTCCATCTAGTCCTGGGAAAGCCTCAACAGGCTTGCTTGCTCTTTAGCTTCTGTAGCCCCACTTCTGGCTAACTGCCCTTTGCTAACTGAAGTATATCCACCCAGAACATGGATCTTGTGCATAAAAGCTCCCCCTGAGAAAGGCTGGGCGCTGGTCGACGGCCTGCTAATAAAGACCTTCTGTTGGCTTAAACCCTCGTCCGGAGCAGTCTTCTCTGGTGAATAAACCACAGCAGAAGATGGGAGTTCTGAAAATCCACAGCCACGCAGTGTCAGACACTGAGCCCAAAGCGAAGGGTAGGACTCTGTGAAGGTGGAGCATCTACCCTAGCGCTCTGCTTGCTCCTCAGGAACGTAGTCAGAAGACTGAGAAGGTCAGATTGTGGAGGAAATCGGCTCAGAAATAATTTATTGGTGGTGGTGATGGTAGGAGGCGCCTCCCTGAGACTCCCTGGGGTATCCCTGGCAGCATGGCCCCTTCATCAGAACAGCCTGGGGTTCAGCTACTCGTATGAGAGTGTCTTCCAGGTACACTGCCATCACTCTGTTCACCATCCTCTGACTGGCTTGATTTGATGGCATCACCTTAGGTTTAGGAAGACCAGACACTAGCAGCCAGGCTGCGCTGAGAAGGTATGCGGCGAAGAGGCGGCGGGTTCTATCCAGGATGCCCACGTCCCATTCCGCTCCATCAGTTACCACTGACCTCGGGAGATGCCTCTAACCTCCATCTCCACCCCTCCACCCAGAACATGAAGGTTGACTACACGTCCAAGGCTTTCTTGAAAAGGATCACAGGGAGGGCCGAGGAGCATAATTCCTGTGACTGCCAACTGGGAAGGCTCCAACCTGAACAGAAATAAGTTAAACACATTCAGCCGGAGTTTTCAGAAATTTCTTCCCAGGGAGAACCAACTGCGGCCAGGCAGCGCCAGCTCAAACTGAGTCATTGGAACGGGCTGGGCACCTATGCGTGGCACCCCTCCAACCCCGTGGGCTTCTGTCGATTTCTGCCTTTCAAGAGAAAGTGGTTTTCGTCGCCGGGGTTCTGTCCACCAACCCCACAAGCTGCGAGCCTCGCCCCATCTGCCTCCCTCCTCCCTCTTCCCTATTTTAGATCTCCGGAGTTGTCCGCGCTCGAATGGGGCTCCTTGGCTGATCTCCAAAGACCCCTGCAGCATTTCAGAGAGCCGAGCCCCCGAGGCGACCTGAGAACAGCATCCCCAAGCCGCAGGGACCGCTCTCCCTCCCTCCGCCTCGGGCGCCTGGTGCTGGCTCCTCGCGGGGAGCACGGCGGCGAGAGCCGCGGCCCTTCCCGCCTCCGCCCCGCAGCCCCTCTCTGCCAGTAGCAGCGCCGCTGTCTTCCCACAGGAGCCCTGGGAGGACGCCGGAGTCTGCAGCGCCCCCGCCCCCTCGCTTTTCCTCTCTCTCCCTAGCTTCGGGAGCTCGCTGCCTGGAGCCGGCGGAGGTTCCGAGAAGGAGAGAAACGAGTGGAGCGCAGGTTTCCGCCGCGGAGCGTCAACCGTGCTGGGGGCGGGGGGCGCAGCATCCTCGGTGTCCACCCGGGGACCGCAGCTGCGCTCGGCGGGACATGTGACGGACGGAGGAGAGCCGCCCCCCCCACCCCCTAGCATCGTCAGCCGCCGCCTCCCCAAGGGTCCCAGAGCGCTCGCTCGCGGAGACCGGCAGCCCGTTCGGACGGGAGCGGCGAGGCGAGCCGGCTGGCGGCTTCCAGGCTGGCACTCCGCAAAGAGCGCAGCGGTGGGGACCACCGCCTGGCTCGCGCTCGTTCGCTTGCTCGCTCTCTCGACACAACTCCGGGACCGGCAGCGCGCGGCTGGAGCGCGTCCAGACTCCCGCCGACTTCGGCCAGAGTGAGCAGCAGCCCCAGCCCGGACGCCCGCACCCCACGGAGTTCAAGCTCGCCCTGACCTCTGCGCCAAAGACCCCCGCACGCCCGGGTCCCCGCAACGCCCCGAGCCGGATGGGGAGCGCGCCTGCCGCTGCAAGCTGACAGCCGCCGCCGTCCGAGCTGTGCACACCAAGGCCCCCCAACCCGGAGGCTGGTCCTTGCCCGGGGTGGCGTCCGAGAGGCTGGGGGAGCGCGCACCATGAAGTCGGCGCTGTGCAGCCGCTTCTTCATCCTCCTGCCCTGGATCCTGATCGTCATCATCATGCTGGACGTGGATCCCCGGAAGCCCGCGCCTCAACTCACTTCACGCCCCTACTTCTCCCCACACACACTGGGCTGCGGGGGCTCCCGGGCTCCTCTCCGACGGAGCCACCCGGGCCGCGACGCTCCCGGGAAGCGCAACGAGTCCCGGCCCCGGCTGCCCCCGGAGCCCCGGCTGCCCACCATCTATGCCATCACGCCCACCTACAGCCGCCCGGTGCAGAAAGCCGAGCTGACCCGCCTGGCCAACACCTTCCGCCAGGTGGCGCAGCTGCACTGGATCCTGGTGGAGGACCGGGCCACGCGCAGCGAGCTGGTGAGCAGCTTCCTGGCTCGGGCCGGGCTGCCCAACACACACCTGCACGTGCCCACGCCGCGGCGCTACAAGCGACCGTGGCTGCCGCGCGCCACCGAGCAGCGCAACGCGGGCCTCGCCTGGCTGCGCCAGAGGCACCAGCACCAGAGCGCGCAGCCCGGCGTGCTCTTCTTCGCCGACGACGACAACACCTACAGTCTGGAGCTCTTCCAGGAGGTAGTGACCCCCGACCCCGAGGGTGGGGGACCGGGGGGCGGTGGGGGCGCCGAGGGCCGCACCCACTTTGCGCTTTCGGGTGCGCTTTGGAGTTCTCGGGCGTCCGCGCACGCGTCCCGAACTCGGCGTGGGGCAGCTGCGGACAGGCGGTCCCTCCCTCCCCCCTCCGGCGTCCCCCTCTGGCTGTAGTTGGTGGAGGAGTGTTGGCGGGGGAGGGCCCACTTGTGAGGTCCAGAGTGGAAATAGTCGGCCCCGGGCTTTCTTTCCACGTCCGAGACTGGGCTCAGTAAATAGCACGGGTGATTGATTTGCTCAACTGGGTGAAGGCCAAGCCCAGTGTAGGGACCAGTCTCTGCTGGTGAGAAATTGGTTCCCCGTGCAAACACCGACATGTATGAGGACGGGTCCCCCTTTCATCTTTTCCTATCCCGTTAGCAAATGAGTTCGAATTACGCCCCAGGCATCACCCAGATGGCCTGCCTGACACCCGCCCCCCCCCTCCCCGGAGTGCTGCCCGGCTGGCCCCTTGCTCCTGAAGTGCTCACTGTTTCCTGGAAGGCCACCAGCATGCAGCAACAGGCTTAGCGCAGGTGGCCTTGAGGCTGCTCTGTGATAGTGTTTTATCTTTTTTTTTTTCTTCTTCCCTGCACTTAGTTACAGCTGAATGTGATCTTGATTTCTTTGCCCCGTGGGACTGTAGTTCTCCACCTAAAATTCCTCGGCATCCGGCTTCCTAAAGACTCCCCCCAGCAACTCCATCCCCTGTCCCCAGGAAACTGGACGTTCGGGAAGTACTGTGTGAGCAGGGTACTGAATCCATAGAACAACTGTGCGTAGCAATCAGATCCCCTGAGTGTCCCCACCTCCACGCTTTCCCCTAATGTCAGGTTGCTTTCTTAGCCTCGGGACAGTGACTGTACCCTTCCTGCTCAATTTTTCTTTATGTGCTTTTCAAAAAAATCGCTTTAAAAGTTAATTGCCACCTTGGTTTCTACCCTCTCCATGGATAAAAGAGGCAGTAATTGTTCTCCATTCTCTCGTTCCATGGGACTTGCTTTTCATGTCTCCCCAGAGAAATAAGCTTGGTTTAGTGTTTAACATGGCTTTTATTATACCCGTGATTAGAGTTACCAAGTGATTGTTTTAAAGTTGGGCCTTTATTTTAAAGCTGAGTTGTTTCCTTGCTCGTTTCTCTAAAAGGAGGGCTTGTGTTTTGTAGCAAAGATCTTTTACTCTAAATCCTTGTTTATTTTTAAGCCAGGTCTTTTTTTTTTTTTTTTTCCTTTTTTTCAGTTCTAAAGTTACTTTACCTATGACCTGTGGTCTTGTTTAAAAAAAAAAAATAGAGCACATTGCCGTTAATTAACATTTGAGGGGGCTAAGCTGGGGAGGGGGAAGGGTTGCTTTCATCCCAGTGGTCAGCTCGTTGGCATGAGGTGTTGGAGGAGAGGAAAAGTTGGCACATGCAGGCAGGGAAACAATTCAGATACAGTCTCCCTTTGAGACTTCCCCTGCTCAAAGGAGGGCTTGTGTGGAGGGTGCTAAAGAGCAGAAGGAAAATCGGTGGCTTTTCCCCCCATTGGCCTGTGGAGGGGGCTGGGGTGTAATAAGAGGAAGGGGAAAGAATAGGGGAAAATTGTATTGGCAAAGAGAAAATCATTAAAAAAAAAAAAAAGAAGAAAAAGAAGAAGAAGAAGCAAGGGAAACTTCTAAGGCAGTAACATTCCAAACACCTGGAAATAGTGTACTACACAGAATAAATATTCTCAGACCGTGTGTAGCTTTTTACAGAGAGACACAAAATTCGTGTATTGTCGATTTTCAGTTAGATGCAGGTCACACTGTTATCTTCTAAACCTCTCTCAGAGAGCAGTTTATGGCAGTTATCTCTCTCCAGCATTCTCGTTCCTCCTTCTGTGTGTGTGTGTGTGTGTGTGTGTGTGTGTGTGTGTATTTACAGATTGGGCTTTTCTTTGTTATTAATGTGTGTTACATATTTTATTTTCCTTATTACGATCTTGACATACACTCAATGAACTTGATTAGTGGGCTCTATGCATCCTCTTGTATATTTTCTAGAAGCTGACATTTAGCTTCCTTTAAGCTCTTGGTTTTGTTAGTGGGATGACTTACTCTGCACCCCTTCTGGAATTAATGATTCTAGGTGGACTAGTCTAGACACTGTTCCCTTGGTGAAAAGAGAGAAACCCATAAACTATGTAACACTGGGGAAAGAGGAAGGCAGGCTACAGAGCTGAGGCCTGTATCTCAGCCCCTTCTCATTCTTAAGTAATTCACGGTATGTAAGGAAAGGCTATCTCAAGTCAGTCTTCATCTTTGTTCATGGAGCTTCTAATTTCCACAGCTGATGCAAAAAAAAAAAAAAAAGACAAGATAAAAGGAGGAAAATGAACCAGGTACAAATTAGCTCACTAAGGATTGGCTGCAAATGAAGGCAAGAAAAAGGATGAAAGGCCTCCAAATTAAATTAAAGATGCAACAGACAACCCGTATTCAATTATTCCTTCCCAGGAACTGGAGTAGCTTTTTTTTTTTTTCCTCCCGTATGGCTAACTAATTTTCATCTTCTCTCTTCAACTGAGCCATGATGCCAGGGAAGGAATATTTGCACTGAACGATCCTCAGTGAACAGCCAAATCCATCTGCAAATGAAGCTGCTTGTGAGTCACAGCCTGGACGCCCTGTACCCAGGGAGGAAGTAGGAGGGTCTTTGCAGGCTTCCAACACCTCAGCTACTCTAGTTCTCCCAGTGGGCATCCTTGGGCTTTGCAGGGTAATCCTGCCTGCCTGTCGACATTGATCGAGCTTCCTGGGAAAGCTTATTTGCAAAGGATTTAGGCTGCTTTAATAAAAGCCACAAGGACAAGTAAATGGGACCTTGTATCTGGTCCTGTTTTCAATAGCACTATTGACCAGATGTCTGCTCTTCAAGGCTTTCCCAAGCTTAATGTGATGATTTTCGGCTGAAGGTAGTTTCACCTTTGGAAATCAATTGAATTGAAAGGTTTTTGTGGGGTTTATTTGGGGGGGAGGTGTTGTTTTGTTTTGTTTTTTTTAAAATAGCACTTTCCAAACAAAGAAAACAAAAACTTTAACCTTAATGAGATAAGGCAAGAAGACGAAACCAGCTAAGAGAGTCACTTAATGAGACTATATGAGTTACTTAATGAGACGGCGTGGAAGGCATTTGTAAAGAGCAGGGGACCGAAAGGTGAAGAGACCCCTTGTTGGGATTTCTTTCCGGGTGCTGTTCTGTTTGTGGGCTGGGCACACACAGCCATGGCGTTTAATTCTGTGGTCTTCTGCTTTTGCAGAGCACCCCCATGCTCCACCTTCTGCTGGAGTCATAGCCCAAAGAGACAGGTAGGTTTACAAGGCGTGGCAGCCCCTCCCAATGGGCACCCAGAGCATCCTGATTGTCTCTCTTTTACCCTGACCTAGCTGCCTAACTTAGGGGAACTCTAAAAAAGCCGAGAAGCTTCTCATAGCTTAGCCTAGAGCGACGACCCAGAGCAGACTCTTATAAATCGTGTCTTCCCTTCTGAGTGTATGGTAATAGGCCACAGGACTGATAAAACATGATTTTGGTTTTTTTTTTTTTTATTTCTTAGTGACTGTAAAACTGCAGCCAGTTTTCTGAGTGTTAGATCTATAGCTTTTCTTTATGCTTTCTGGGTGTTTATTACTTGAATTATGGTTCTGCTTTGATAGTTTTCCTCAGGGACCAGTGGCTTCTATTTGGATGTTTTAATGGGCCAGAAATAACAATTTGGGTTTAAAAGACATTGCTGACCTGCCTCTTCCCATTGTGTTTTCCTCTCTTTCTTCTCTCAGCCTACTTTTCACTGATGAGCCTCTCATGAATAGGCATGAAGACATGCTCAGAGTATCATTTGGCGTGACGGATGTGTGTCTTTGAAATATTTAGGTTGTTGTTTGCTGTGTCCTGGAAGCTAGAGTAGGTGGCTACATTTTTTTCTGCTTGCCTCTAAATTACAAGCTGGTAGATTTTCTTTTGTGTGAGCAGTAATAAAATAGTAATTGCTTTTAAGACATGCTGAAAAAGCAAACAGAGCAAAAGTCGGCGGCCTCGTTTAACCGCTGCAGGTGGCGTTCGAGGTGTGTGAGGGCATGTGTCGGGGACTCAGTGCTGCTGAGCTACAGCGATTGGAACCTTTCGGCCTCTAGGATGTTTTGTGGACTGGTAAGGGAGCACATTAGTATATGTTCGATTCACAGGGCTATTGAAGCATGAAATTTAGGTTTTGTATGGTTCTCAGAGTCTCTCCTAAAACACAGGTAAAAATGTTACAACTGTCCATAGAATGCTTTTTCAATTTGCAGAACCAAAACAGTAATTGTTTTGTTTTGTTTTGTTTTTTCAGGTGCATTTGCTATTCTTTTGTATGGTTTTAGATAAATGTCAAAAATATTCTCCAAGCCAGTGGTTCTCAACCTTCCTGATGCTGTGACCCCTTAGAACAGTTCTTCATGTTGTGATGACCCCAACCATTGAATTATTTATGTTGCTACTTCATAACTATAAGTTATGCTACTATTATGAATCATAATGTAAATATCTATGTTTTCTGGTGGCCTTGGGTGACCTCTGTGAAAGGGTTGTTTGACCCCCAAAAGGCCTGCAACCCACAGCTTGAGAGCCACTCCTCTAGACCATTATACAAAACCGCAACCAACAAAACTGAGAGTGGTGGAGCCCGGTCTCAACGAATACAGCTATAATAAAACTCCGCTGCCTAAGGCTCAGGGATCATTGCTGAAGATGGAGACAGAAAGATTGTAAGAGCCAGAGGGGGAAAAAAGCTTATTGTGAAGTTGTTTCTCCTAGAAATGTCAGAAGGTGCACCCGTGATCAACTTTTAAGAAATGGTCTCTCCAGGCAATGGTGGCACATGCCTTTAGTCCCAGCACTTGGGAGGCAGAGGCAGGTGGATCTCTGAGGTTGAGCCTCAGAGCAAGTTCTGTAGAGCACATTCTATAGAGCAAGTTCCAGGACTGCCAGGGCCATAGAAAGAAACCCTGTCTCGAAAAACCAAGAATAAAAAATAATTGCAATGTTTTCCCACCCCATAGGAAAGAGCCAACTCCTGTCACTCCTAATGATACTGTACTATGCTTGCAGACAGGAGCCTAGCATAACTGTCTTCTGAGAGGCTTTGTCCAGCAGCTGGTGGAAACAGATACAGAAACCCACAGCCAAACAATAGGCTAAGCTCAGGGAGTTATGTGGAAGACTGAGAGGAAGGATAAGAGGGAAGCCAGAGAGGTCAAGGACTCCACAAGAAGACCTACAGAGGAAACTAACTGGACCCAATGGGGCTCACAGAGACTAAACCACCAACCAAAGAGCTGGGCTAGACATAGACCCCCTACACATATGTAACAGATGTGCAGCTTGATCAACATGTGGGTCCCCTAACAATAGGAGTAGGAGCTGTCTCTGACTCTGTTGCCTGCCTCTGAATCCCTTTCACCTAGCTGGGTCACCTTGTCAGGTCTCAGTGGGAAAGGATGCACTTAATCCTGCTGCAACTTGAGGTGCCAGGGTTGGTTGGTACTCCTTGTGGGCCTCCCTTCTCTGAGAAGAAGGAGAGGGGAGAGAGGGAGGAGGGGGCCAAAGGCTGGGACTAGGAGCAGAGAAGGGAGGAAGCTGGGATCAGGCTGGAAAGTGATTAAATAATAAATACATACATACATGCGTACATACATACATACCATAAAAGGATTCTGGGAATAACAAAGATTTTCCAGATCACTGGAAAAGTACAATGCAGAAAAAAAGAAAAATCAGTCTCTCCTTCCATCATCTGGGCTTCAGAAATCAAAGTCTGGTTATCGGCTTTGACAATAAGCCCTGGTACTCATTGACCCCATCCTCTGAGTTTTACTTATAGTAACTCAGGCTTACCGTGCTATCTACTAGCACTCCTACCTCTGTATTTAGAGAGGAATGCAGTCTTCTGATGAGCAAAGGGAATTTAAACTAATGAAATTTGACTATGGCTTAGCATTTTCTGCCAGTTGTTACAAACAGTACTCTCATTTTAAATAGATGTACCCAATGTAACTTGAAAAGGTCATATAGCTGGTAGATACAGAGATAGAATTTTAATCCAAGTACCTTGGTCTAGCCTGAACAACTGGCTACCCAGAAGCTCCCATTTAACAAGTGCCATTGTGTAAAGCATGACATGAAAGTCGCCTGAGGCGCTGGCTGTCTCTGCCATGCTTGGTCTTCAATTTTGTCTTTTGAATTATACGGATATGCAGTATCGGGAATTAAATTCTGGCCCTTGTTCATGCAAACTATAACTCCTTTCCCACTATGCTCCTCTTTTTCACTGTTTAACTATTTTAAGATCTTTTTAAAAGATTTATTTGTGTATGAATGTTCTCTCTGCATTTTAAAAGAGGGAATCAGATCTCAGTATAGACTGTTGGGAGCCAAGATGTGGTTGCTGGGAACTGAACTCAGGACCTGTGGAAGAGAAGAAAGTGCTCTGAACCACTGAGCCATCTTTCCAGCTCCTGTTTAACTATTTTAAATTGGTAAGAATTGTAGACGTGCGTGCAACATGATGTCTTGATATAGCATATACTTCATTGAAAGACTATAGGTGACTATGGTCACCTCACGTATTCTTTGTAGGGACAATGTTTAACATACTCTGAAATTTAAAAATGCGTGATATTATTATCTGTATCTAGTATGCTATGCTATACATGCTCTGAATTTTCCCAACTAACTGAAATTTTACATACTTTAGCTAACAAATCCCTAGCCCCTCCCACCCTCCCCACTTAATCTTAGAATGATTTCATATTCTTTCTCATGGTCTCTAACTTGGAGACCATTTGATTTGGGGGATTTTTTTTTTAAGTAAAAAAAAATGCTAAGTTTGCATGTAAACTATATACTCTTAATTTTTTAAATTATCTCTTCCTGTGAATAGTTGCAGATCTCCATAGCTGGGGCGATCACTCAGTTGGTAAACCGATTGTCTTAGTACATAGACCTGAGGTGGATCCCCACTATCCATGTTTAAAAAATAAAAACAGGGGAGTTAGTCTGATGGGGAAAGGATAGGAGCTCCACAAGGACCAAATATATCTGGGCACAGGGTCTTTTCTGAGACTGACATTCAACCAAGGACCATGTATGGATATAACCTAGAACCTCTGCTCAGATGTAGCCTGTGGTAGCTCAGTAACTAATTGGTTTACCAAAGTGAGGGGAACAAGGACTATTTCTAACAGGAACTCAATGACTGGCTCTTTGGCCTCCCCACCTCCCCAAGGGAGGAGCAGTCCTGTTAGGCCACAGAGGAGGGCTTTGCAGCCAGTCCTGAAGATACCTGATAAAACAGGATCAGATGAATGGGGAGGAGGTCCCCCCCATCAGTGGACTTGGAAAGGGTCATGGTAGAGATGAGGGAGGGAAGGAGGGAGCGGGACACAGCTGGGATACAGAGTTAATAAAATGTAATTGATAAGAAAAAATAAAATTAAAAAAATAAAAAGAAAAAAAAACAAAAAAAAACCCAAACAAATAAAGAAAGAAAGAAAGAAAGAAAGAAAGAAAGAAAGAAAGAAAGAAAGAAAGAAAGAAAGAAAGAAAAACACTGGGTGTGGGTATGGTGTGCTTGCAATCCCAGATCCGGGAGCTCACTGGCCGGCCAGCCTCGCCTAGTGATGAGCTCCAGGCTGCTGTGAGATAGTGTCTCCAAAAACAACAAACAGACAAAAAACAATTTGGATGATACCAGCCCATGCATCACACACACACACACACTTTCTAAAGAGAAACATTGAGCTGTGTACATACCAGTAAGTTGATCTCTTCACCTTCTGTCTTATCAGAATAGAAAGCATTGGATGCAGTGTGTTTTAGGGCACAGGGCTGGGTGACAATTGACTTGTTTCAAGCAGCACAGTGGTTCCCTGCTGGGACAGGAGAGGAAGTGGGGTCTGAGCTGGATCTGTGGATAGCAGATACCTGCTGCTGTCCCCTCTCTTGGAGGCACACAGATGTTCTTATAGGAACTTCCAGTGCACAGCCAGCAGCATGCTGGCCTCATGTGGCCTGCTGATGGCCCCTCTTTCAGACCCACCTACTTGCTGGTAGGATCGTTCATGTTCTTCTGGAATCCGGACTATCCGTGGATTAAAAACAAAATTAATAAATCACTGGTTGAACCATCTTGTATGCTTGAAAAAAGAAAGGAAAAGAAAGAAATGAGCAAAGAAAGAAGAAAAGAAATAAAGAAACAAAGACAGGAAGGAAGGTAAGAAGAAAGAAAAGAAGGAAAAAAGAAAGGAAGGAAAGAAGGGAGGAAGAAAAGAAGAGAAATCAGAACCTAAGAGATGGCTTTTCTGAGAGGAAATCATATGCTCCACCAATGTCAGATTGTTTGGTCCTTTCCCACAAACAACAAACTCCGTAGTTTTCTTTCTTTCTTTCTTTTTAAACATCAATCTCCTCCATTAATAGAAAAAGAACTTTAAGTACTATGTGTAGTCCATTTGAACTGAAAACTATTATTGTCCCTTCAGCTCTAATTGCAGGGACACATCCAGAGAACTGAGTTGTTATGCAGTTCTGTCATTGTGCACATGTCATGGAGAGAACTAACACGGGCCTATATGTTGCAGACCATGCGACCTCTTGTTGTAAGTCAAGGACACAGTGAGCATTAGCTCATCCAGCACGAGGCAGTATATGCTCCTGTCTTCTTTTACGTGTTCTTCATCCTAACATAACAATAAAACAGTAAATGCACAAGCCAGTAGTGTATCCTCTTACTACCATTGATGGTGGTGCAGAATTGCCTGTGCTCTTACAGTGCTGTTCTGTACTGTATAGTCCTGGCTGTGTGGTAGGTTCATTTATACCATGTTACCACAGGCACATGAGGAAAGGGCTGTAAGACCACACTTGCTGGCTGCTGATGGGCAACAGGGATTTTCAGCTCTGTTATCGGGACTCTGTCACAAACAGGGTCTGTGACTGACCAAATTGTGTCTTCATCTCTCTCATGAAAACTGGAAGTGTTAACTGCTGGCCATTCTCCATGTACTGAGGCTTTGTATCTAAGCAGGCTATGTCTTAGCAGTAATAATGTAGCACCCTGCAGATTCTCCTAGGTAACTGACCGTAAACATCATCACAACCAGAGGATTTTTGAATAGAAGTTAGTTTTTCCTCTCTACAGTGTAACACATATGAATTTAGTATCTACTGTAACACTAGGCACTATACCCAAGGAAGGCTCTCTGAGTGTGTGTCTGGACTAAATGTGCTACCCTGTGTGTGTGCTTGGAGAAATGCATGCATCCTTATGCAATTGTCAGTGTGGTGGTTGAGGGAGAGATACTCTGAGAACTGAAGGACAAAGGACCTTGTAGGCGATGACACAGGAAGAAAGAGCTGCCTAGGGTTAGATTTGGGAATCTGCAAAAATAAGATGTGGAATATTCAGAGACCTGGAAGATGCCCCGGTAACATGCAGGGCTGTCGTGAGGAGAGGTCAGGTGGAGGATTGGGAGCCCTGCTTCCCTCTCCTACATGTCCAGGAGGGGTCCTTCTCTTTGGGATAAAATTTAGCATCTCTGCCCACACCTAGCCTGCAGAGAAGTCGTCAGCTGTCAATGTTTACAAGTGATATTTAAATCATGCTCATTATATTCTTTTTCCTAGAAACTGCCATGATTTTTGTGTATATCTGTGAACTTGAAAATGTACACAGAGTGCAGAGGGCACACTTTGCTCTTCATTTAGCTTCTGTTTTGCATCTTGTTTCAGAAATACCCACTAGGAAAATGAACTCTTCCAACAAGAGCTTGTATAAGATAGGGAGTAAATTGATGAATAAATCAATTAAATAAATATTATCATATACATACTTTTAATATAGGATCTCGGTATGTAGCCCAGGCTGACCTTGAATTCTGTCTTCCCACCTGTTCTCCCTAGTGCTGGGATCACTGGCATAAGCCTCTACACCTAGCTGATAGGCAAGTGTTTGTGCATCTAATAGTATCAAGAAAGGTACTCCCAACAGTACCTTAAATAATATGATAATGTATTGTGGCTGCTTCTCCAGCTGGAATACAAAGGTAGGGGTTTTCTTTTATTTACTTCTGTAACTCCAGTACTAGCGTGTGGCAAATGCTCATTAAATATTTACGGAATGAATTATAGGAGACTTAGACACTGGAAGAATTTATTACTACAGAAGAAACTTGGTGCCAGAAAACAGCCCTGCACCCAAAATGGCATTCAGATAATAGTTCGGGTGTCTGCATTAAGACTGAATCAACCCCCTTTAAATAGTAACTTAACTTCCGTGCTATGAAAGGAGAGGGTCTATGCCTTCTGCTGGGAAGGCATCCATATTAAGAGTCATGAAGGTAGAAGCTAAGAGCCAGCTGAGTGTTGACCCTCCATGACTGCAAGGCTGGGTGCAGGTAGGGAGCGCAGATAGGCTTTTCAGAACGCACAGCCCCTGGCTCAAGCACAGGTTCACCAGTTGGAAGTCGAATTATGTCAGTGAGGGCGCCACCTCGTGACTGCTACGAGTGATGAGCACACAGGCTGTAGCCGTTAGTGAGCCACTGACGCTGATGCCAGAAAACTGACTGTGTCTGTGCTTTAGATGTTTCCAGTCTCCTGGTGCCTGAACTGTGCCTCTAGATGCCTTGTGAGAGAGGAGACAGGCGTACTTGGCTTCCCAAATTAGTCTATACCCCAGTGGCACTGCCTTAGCCAGTCTCGTAATTACACCCTTGGGTGGCACCAGAATAAGTAGTAAAATGAGGCTTGTCTGCGTAGTATCCTGGTAGAAAATGAGATGTGGGAGGTCTCTTAGTTGCTGTGATCGAATAGCACGCCTGAAATCGACTTGGAGAGGAAAGGAGCTATTCTCTCTTAACATCCTGTACAGTCCCATCAGCCAAGTAAATCAGGGCAGCGGCTCGGGGTAGGAGCCTGGAGATAAGAACTGATACAGAGACCATGGAGGAGCGCTGCCTTTTGGCTAGTTCCCCATGGCTTGCTCGTCCTGCTTTCTGACCCACCCCAACACTCCTGGCTCAGAGTTGGTACACCTACAATGGGCTGGGCTGGGCCCTCCCACGTGAATCACCAATCAAGTAAATGCACCACAGGCTTGCCCGCAGGCAAGTCTGCTGGGAGCATTTTCTCAGTTGAGGCTCCTTCTTCCAAAATGACTCCAGCTTGGGTCGAGTTGACGTGAAACTAGCTAGCACAGACAAGAAGGGGATATTTGGGTTGAGAAGTGATGGGTGTTCTTGGTTGGGTGAAGAGGGCTATTCGGTGGAGTGAGAGCCAAGACACTGGTAGGCTCAGCTTCCTTTGGTTTCTTTGTAGCCCGGGTACCCGGCATAGACCCAGGGCATATTCACCAAATGATAGACTGCTTATGTTCAGCCTAGGTGAGAATTAAAGAGTACCGTCTTATAAAGAAAAGAGCAGCTTCATGGGGAGGAAGGAGGTTTATAACTCTCCTGATTGGAAGCAGCTATTAGGTGTTTAAGGCCATTTTCCGGGATGCTGAGTGTTCCCTTTCTAGCCCTTGTGGAGAGAAGCCCAGTTTGCTGGCTTTGCCTGGAACCTATGCCATTAAGGCCTTACCTAGGATCCTGAACTTCTGGCCTCCCACAGAGCTTACAGGAAAGCTGGGTTGGATAGTAACTTGCTTCCCTTTTCTAAATGTTACCTTCTCTCCCACAGGAATGAAGACAGTGGGGGGGGCAGTGGGGATTGAGGGGGGGGGGCTTGTCCACAGGTCTGCTGGTAGCCTCCAGGCCTGTGAACCCAAGGGACTGCCTCTCTCTTTCAGTCATTCCTATGTCCTTAAAAGTCTCTGTGGCAAGAATGTGGCCATTGGTGAAGCCTTCAATGCTTTCTGCTTGAAATTAATTCCAAAAGAATTTGTAAAATTATGTACCTTCTGGCAAGTCTTAAAAATCATTTAAAATAGTTGTTAAAGATTTCTAGTATAATATACCGGCATTTGTTCATGAAGCTTGTATTTTTACAATAGAGTCTTCAACACTATTGTGGCGTAATAGCCCAAACATTCATTTAGTAAACACAGCTTTAATACAATTTTACCTTTTTTTTTTTGGTGTGGTGCTAAGGGTTGAATCTAGCATAATGTTATGTTCCTTTTAGTCAGCCCCCTTGACATTAAGAAGTCACATGGAAAATTGATTTCTAGAGTATTTCCAGCTCTCCACCAAAGATCTCATGGTGATACCCGTGCAGTGATGTGTTGATGCCTACATCTCCTTCACCTGGTTGAATGAATAATTAGAAACTTCTGGTGCCCCTAAAGGATTTATTACCCATTCATTAGAGACATCGACTTTCTTAATAAAGACAGCATTATTGCTAATTACTTTTGTCTGGTGCCTGAGAGGTTGTTATCACAAGAGACAGCGAGTTTAGTAGAGTTCAGGATGGGTGAGAACATTGTCCTATAGTGAAGTTAAGGCTGGGGGGAGGGACACAGAACCTACCCAAATCCAGAGGGTCAGCCTGAAGGAAACACTCGGAGGCATGCCAAGGTCTGGGAGTTTGTGCCCTCTGGTGCCTGTATCATCATCCATGGGCTGTCTTCGTACATACTCAAGGACTCTATTCCTTCTCCAGAAATCAGGGACCCCAGGGAGCTGTGGAGAGGATGCAGCAGCCAAGACATCACATAACCACCTCAATACTGTAGCCGAAGCAATCCTGACTCTCAGTGGCTCCGGGGTGCTGCCCCACGGGAGCTGGAAATGAGCGTTTCAGTCCACTCCATCTGTGGACCTGTTGTTCTAAATAAACTTGGCACTGAGAGATGGAAATGCCAGTGTCGTTTTTAAAGGTCAGATGACAGTTTGGGGATATTTTGGTTACTCTGCTGAGTTCTCCAGCTGCCTCTGCCCAGACTGCAAGAGTGTTCAGGAAGTTTCTGCCTTCCCAGGGGTTTTAGTCTTGCCTCACAGGGGAACCATGTAGCACAAGCCATCAGAGCCAGGCTGAAACCCTGTCCAAGCTGTTCATTATTTTCTACTCTCGTTAGCAAAAATCCCTTTTCATTTCATCTGTGTACTTTTTCCCTCTACTGTTTTCTGCTGCTGGACAGAGCTCAGCGCAGGTTCTGTGATTTTTCACCTCTGCTGTTTTACGGTTTAAGAAGCAAAACATGTTAACATGCTACATTAATCTGCTTGTTTCTTACATGCATGTGTGGATCCTGGCTTCTAACTTTATATGCAGCATTTCCATGTGAGTGAAGGGTGACCCATGAGAGAGGGAAGAAAGATTCTTTAAGGGAGAGAAGTTATATGCAATGTGAAAGCAGAAGGAAGAATTACTGGGTGTGTGGAAGAGTTTAAGTGGGGAGGGGAACAAGAAGGGGGGATGTCAATCAAAACTAATGATGTATGGAAGAGCCTTGAGGAAATCTATTACTCAGGAAGTTGATCAAGATATTTTAAATAACAATAACAAAAGTGTGAACAAAGTACCACCCGGGTGCATAAAACTTCTCAAAGAAGTCATAGGTTATTAAACAAACATCCTGGTGACAGGAATAGGATACCAGCAAATAAGTTGCTGGTCATAGAGGCTGCTGATATTCCCCCAAAACAGGAAAGGAAATTGCCACTCCTGTTGGTTGCCACTGGAATGAGGTGATAACCTATTGCTGAGGACATTATATGCCTATGCCTTCGGAAAAAAAGAGAAATCAAACTCAAACAGGAATGAAGCTTTCTCCTGCTGGCTAGGGACAGAGTGCTAGGGGGTGCTGGGTAGGTTTGGGAGGGTCTAGGAGGGTGGGGCAGCTCATCATCAGCATTCTCATGCAGCTATGAACCCTGTGTGCAGTAATACCAACCAGCCAGGCAAGAGGTGGCTCCTGGTACAATAGTGACATGGCTGTCATAGGGTGAGCACCATTTTCTGATAGGATTTGATGCTCAACCCACAAGGGGAAATTTACTTCTGATGCTGTAAACCTGGTTCAAGCTCGTGGCTGGGGAGTCCTTGAAGGGAAGTTACTGCTACGGCTGCTTTTGGTAAGTGGACATAATGTTCCTGCCAACCTGCTCTCCATCCACATAACTGTGTTCCTGCCCAGAGATGAGTGATGTTGTTGCTTTGGTCAAAGGCGTTTCTTTCTGCAGTGGCCAGCAGTGAGTGCAGAGACTCATAGCTGGTCTCAGCACTGAGATAAATGACTTTCAAAGGCCCAGCCACAAATGGGACATCCATATCCTTCTTCCCCACCAAGACTTAGGGAACACTGTGGAGAAGGAGTGAATGTAAGAGCCAGAGGAAGGAAGAGGTGGGGTGTGGAATGCTGGCTTTTGGGTATGGCACAGCTGTTGCACTCATATTCAAAGCAGCCGTGAGTACCTACACAAAGGATTATTGGCACACTGTCATGAAAGGATGTTGTATCTTTTTCCCTCTAAACATGAAGGGCAACAGGGAGGAAAAAAAAATGAGGGTCTTTTTGTTGTGGTGGTGGTGGTTATAATGGTTCATATATATGTATATATATATACACACACACCTTGGTAACATTCTAATATGTTAAGTAAATGTCTTCCTTTTTATAAATAGGGTTTTTTTGGTTGTGTTGTTTGTCTGCTTGTTTAGTTGGTTGGTTAGTTGGTTGGCTGGTTTTGTTTAGTTTTGTTTTGGTTTTTTGGTTAATGTTTGTTTGTTTGCTTTGAGACAAGGCTTCTCTTTGTAGCCCCAGCTGTCCTGGAAATCCCTTTGTAGATAGACCAAGATGTCCTCAAACTCAGAGATCTGCCTGCCTCTGCATCCTAAATGCTAGGGTTAAAGGCATCATCACCACCCACATTCTAATCTGTTAAAATGTGTATCTATAATTACATGATTAACCAGTGTCCTCTCATATACTGTCTCTCGGAGTTGGACTTTTCTGAGTACTTTCTGCAGGTGGAGTCATACAATATTTAGACTTCTGTTTCAGTTAGCATGTGTCCTCCTTGTTCATTCACTTGGCAGCATCTGTTGGGGTTTTATTCCTTTTCAAAGTTCTGGTGCACACTGTTCATCACTTCATTCGCTGAAAGACACTGGGGTGCTTTTCACGTTTTTGCTATTGTGAAATGTGCTTTCAGCATTTTGCTAATACTATAGAATATTGGTCTGATTATTGGTTTGTAAATACCTGCTGGAGTCTAGTTCTAAATAGTTTGGAGAACAAACACAGAATTAGAGATGTTAACTAAAGCTTGCAACAGTTCTACATATAATTTTTTTGTTTTTGTTTTCTGGTAAAAATACTATTTTGTCTTTTGTTTATTTTTGAGATTGTAATTTAATTAATAGGTTTCTTCTATCCCTTTCCTCCCTCCGGACCCTCCAGTATACCTTCTCCACTCTCTTTCAAATTCACGAGCTCTTCTTTCATTTACTGTTATTGTGTTTGTACACACATATACATTCCTTAATGCAGCCTGTTGGGTCCATATAATGTAACTTGTTTATATGTTTCCAGGGCTGAACATTTTGCCAATGAGACAACCAATCAGAGTGCTCCTTCCTGGGGAGGACGACCTCTTTGACTCCCAGCTTTACTCTGTCTCTAACTCCCTTTAGGAATTTTATGACAAATATTGAACTGTATTAAAGGCCTTTTCCAGATGTATTAAGATAATATGATCTCTGGCACTGGCTACTGATAATTGATATGTTGTTTATAATTTAATTATGTATATTGAACCATCCCTGCATCAACTTGATGCATCTCTGCATTAAGTTGAGTGAAATCAACTTAATTGTGGTACATAACCTATACAGGCTTTATCTGGTTTTAGTATCAGAATAAAGCTGGTTTATTCAGTAAGTTTCTTAGCACTCCTTTTTTTATGTCTGATTGAACAGTTTGAGGAGGATTAATGGTATTTCTTCTTTAAAGGCCTGGTAGAATTCAGTGGATTGCTCTGGACCTTCACTTTTCTTGGCTAAAGACTGTTTAATATCATTGCTCATTATGTATCTACATTGAGCGATCTTGATTTAATTTTGATAGGTCATATGTGGCTGGGAACATGTATACACACTATATACATATATATGTTGTCAATATACACATATATGTGTGTGTGTGTATTGTGTACATATATTTCTAGTTTTTCAGTGTTTCGAATGAAGTTTTCAAATATTCTCTAATGTTTCTCTATATTTCACTTGTATCTATTGTATTTTTCTTCCACTTATCTGCGTGCTTGCATCCTCTCTGAAATCATCAATCATTTTGACTCCTGAGCTTTTGAATTCTATTTCTGGCATTTCAAACATTAAGTATCTTTGGTTTCAGTTACTGAGGAGTCATTATCTTTTGGAGTAATCATGTTACATTGTCTTTTCATGTTGTCTATATTTCTGTGTTGCAATAGGTTCATGTGTCAGATTGAATGTTTCTTCTAGTTTTATATGGTAATCTTCTGCTAGTGGGCCTCCTATTCTTGAAGGCTCAACCTTCGTCAATACTCAGAGAGGGAAAAAAATCATAAGAGCACACCACCAAACCCAACCAGATATAGAAATACAGAAAGCTATTAAAATCAGAGAAGACGGTTTTATCATCAATGACCTTAGAAATAAAACGAAATAATAATGTTACATATGAAAGTGTAATTTAGGGTAAAATGAAAATAATTACTGACTGCAATAAATGAATGGTGCAGGGAAAGAGATAAAAGGAAAGAAGACAGACACAGAGTTAAATATTAAAAATTAAATTAAGAGGCGACTCCAAGGTGGTGCACTGATAGCTCACTGGGTCTGATCAGTAGGGCAGCAGTGACTGCAGAGAGACCAATAGGTGGAACTGGCCCCACACACTTTGTTCCCCAGGTGAGAGGAAACCCCAAGGCGAGGGAAACAATTGGGTCCAACCTCAGGTCACCAAGCTAACCCTCGGAAAATTTTCCAAGTTCCTGCAGGTGCTCAGTATCCAGCACCTTGCCACATATCTTCTCAGTCCTACCCCAGGGCACCCAGCTAATTCCCAGAAAAGTTCCTGGGTTCCCACGGGCTTGGGGTATCTAACCCCTAGTACACCCCTATGTGCTGTGCTCACCAGCCACTGAATACCTTCTGGGTTCTGAGATACAGAGCTCCATCCTCAGACTCTTGGGAGCCACAGTATCAGCCCCAGATGCTGCTCCAAAGCTCAGCTATTTCCCTAGTGAGACTGACCAAACATCTGGGCTCTCTGCTTCTTCAATAGGGCTGCACCCAGCAAACACAGTATCTGAGCAGCTGCAGCTTGTAAACTCAGTAAGAAAGCCAGTGGCAGGGCAGCTGTCACAAGGACTTTCCCTAGTGATAGGAGAGGCTCTGGGCTTCCAAGTAGCCCAGTTAGCCCACCAGATCATACACCTGAAGAAAGATGCAGCAATTCCCTGAGAACCATTGGCCATTTGGAGACCATACCCAACAATCTGAGGAGGGCTCCTGTGGGAACAACCAGCTTCCTGCCCAGGGGAGTTCCCACACCACCCCTTCCCCCCACCCCCCAGGACTTCAGAAGGCACCAGAAACTATCAGCCAAGTCCTGAGACAGCCAGATGGGTAAAGGCCAACATAAAAACACAATCAACAAAAGCCCAAACAATATGGCATCTCCAGAACCCAGTTATCCAAGGGCAAGCAGCCCTGGATACCCTAACACAAGTGAAACTCAAGACCTTAAATCTATACTTATGAAGATGATAAGGGAGGGAATGAATAAAATCTGTAAAGAGCTACAGGAAGATACAGTCAAACAGATTGTGGCGTTTAGAGAGGAAATAATTAAATCACTGAAAGAAATTAAAGAAATAGAGGAAAGTTCAAACAAACAGGTAAAGGAAATCAACAAAACGGTTCAAGATCTGAAGCTAAAAATGGAAACATTAAAGAAAACACAAACTGAAGAAATCCTGGAGAAGGAGAACTTAGGCACAAAAGCAGGAAACAGAGGTAAGCATCTCCAACAGAATATAAGATATGAAAGAAAGAATCTCAGGCACAGAAGATACAATGGAAGAAATTAATGCATCTATCAAAGAAAATGTTAAATCTAAAAAATTCCTGACACAAACACCCAAGAAATCAAGGACAAAATGAAAAGATGAAACCCAAGAATGATAGTAATAGAATTAAAAGAGAGAGCGAGAGAGAGTCCCATCTCCAAGGCCCAGAAAACATTTTCAACAAAATCATAGAAGAAAATTTCCCCAATTTAAAGGTGAGGCCTATAAGCATACAAGAGATCTACAGAACACCTAGTAGATTAGACCAGAAAAGAAAATCCTCCTGGCACCTAATAATCAAAACACTATAAATCTACAGAACAAAGAATAGTAAAAGCTGCAAGGGAAAGGGCCAAGTAACAAACCCATCAGAATCACACCTGGCTTCTAAACAGAGACTATAAAAGCCAGAAGGGCCTGGATAGATATCATGCAGACTCTAAGAGAACTCAAAGAAAATGATAAATGTAAAAGAGTCCTGTCAGCCCATACTACTACACCCAGCAAAATTTTCAATCATCATAGCTGGAGAAAACAAGATATTCCATGAAAAAGAAAAATTTCAACATTACCTACCCACAAATCCAGCCCTATAGAAGATATTAGAAGGAAAAATACAACCCAAGAAGGCTAACTATACACAAGAAAACACAGGAAATAAAGAACTTCACTACAACAAAACTGAAAGTAGCCAAGCACACAAACACACTACCAGAACCAACATCAAAATAAAAGGAACAGTCACTGGACATTAATCTCTCTCAACATCAGTGGACTCAATTCTCTAATAAAAAGACACAGATTAACAGAATAGATGCATAAACAGAACCCAACATTCTACTGCATACAAAAAAACACCTCAGCCACAAAGATAGACATTACCTGAGAATAAAGGGCTGGAAGATGGTTTTCCAAGCAATGGACCCATGAAGCAAGCACAAGTAGCCATTCTAATACCTAAGAAAATAGATTTTCAATCAAAATTAATCAAAGAGATGAGGATCACTTCATACTCATCAAAGGAAAATGCCACCAAGAAGACATCTAGGTTCTGAACATCTATGCCCCAAATATAAGGGTACCCACATTTACAAAAGAAATAATAATAAAGCTTAAACTACACATAGATCCCCACACATTAATAAGGGGAGACTTTAATACCCCTCTCTCACCAAAGGACAGGTCAACAAAATGGAAACTAAACAAAGAAACAATGACATATTTCAATGTCATGAATCAAATGGACCTAACAGACTTCTACAGAACTTTTTGCCCAAACACAAAAAAATATACCTTCTTCTAAGCACCTCATGGAACCTTCTCTAAAATAGACCATATAGTCAGTCACAAAGCAAGCCTCAATGGATAAAAGAAAATTGAAATAATCCCTTATATCCTAGCAGACCACATGGACTAAAGCTGGACTTCAAAAACAACAGAAATAGCAAAAAGCCTACACACACATGGAAACTGAACAACTCTCCACTCAACCACAGCTAGGTCAGGGAAGAAATAAAGAAAGAAATTAAAGACTTCCTAGAATTCAATGAAAATTAAGGCACAACATACCCAAACTTATGGGACACAATAAAAGCAGTGCTAAGAGGAAAGTTTATAGCACTAAGTGCCTTCATAAAGAAATTCAAGATATCTTGTACAAGCAACATAATGGCTCACCTGAAAGCCTTATAAAAAAGGAGGAGGAGGAGGAGGAGAAGAAGAAGAAGAAGAAGAAGAAGAAGAAGAAGAAGAAGAAGAAGAAGAAGAAGAAGAAGACGACGACGAAGACATACCCAAGAGGAGTAAACAGCTGAAATATATAAAAATCCAGGCTGAAATCACTAAACTAGAAACAAAGAGAACAATTCAAAGAATCAACAAAACCAAGAGCTGGTTCTTTGAGAAAATCAATAAGATAGACAAACTAACTAAAAGGCAACGAGACACTATCCAAATCAACAGAATCAGAAATGGAAAGGGGTCATAACAACAGACACTGAGGAAATCAAAACAATCATTATGTCTTACTTCAAAAGCCTATACTCCACAAAATTTGTAAATCTAAATGAAATGAACAAATTTTTGAATAGATTCCACTTACCAAAGTTAAATCACGATCAGGTAAATAAATTAAATAGTCCTATATCCCCTAAGGAAATAGAAGCAGTCATCAAAAGTTTCCCATCTAAAAAAGAAAAAGAAAAAAAGCCCTTGACCAGATGGTTTCAGCATAGAATTCTAAAGAAGAGCTAATACCTTCAAAGAAGAGCTAATACCAATACTCTTCAAACTATTCTGCAAAATAGAAACAGAAGGAATATTACCAAACTCATTCTAAGAGGTTACAGTCACCTTGATACCTAAACCTCATGAAGACCCAACAAAGAAAGAATTTTCAACCAATTTCCCTTATGAACAATGATGCCAAAATACTCAATAAAATATTCACAAACCTAATCGAAGAATACATCAAAGATTTCACCCACTATGACCAAGTAGGCTTCATCCCAGGCATGCAGGGTGGTTCAATATACAGAAATCCATTGATGTAAACCACCATATAAACAAACTGAAAGAAAGAAAGAAAGAAAAAAAAACCCATGATCATCTCCTTAGATGCCAAAACAGCATTTGGTAAAAATCCAACACCCTTTCATATTTAAAGTCTTGGAGAGATCAGGGATACAAGGCACATACTTAAACATAGTAAAGGCAATATACAGCAAGCCTATAGCCAACATCAAACTCAATGAGGAGATACTTAACTCAATTCCACTGAAATCAGGGACAAGACAAGGCTGCCCACTCTCTTCTATATCTTCAACATAGTACTTGAAATGCTAGAAAGAGCAATAAATAAGACAACTAAAGGAGATCAAGGAGATACAAATTGGAAAGGAAGAAGTAAAAGTATCAGTATTCGCACATGATATGGTAATATACATGACTGACCCCAAAAATTCTACCAGGGAACTCCTACAGCTGATAAACACCTTCAGCAAAGTGGCTGGGTACAAAATTAACAAAAAAAAAAAAAAAATCAGTAGTCCTTCTGTATACAAAATACAAAGGGCTGAGAAAGAAATTAGTGAAACAACATCCTTCACAATAGTCACAAATACCATAAAGTACTTTGGTGTAACTCTAACCAAGCAAGTGAAAGGCTTGTATGAAAAAACTTCAGGTCTCTGAAGAAAGAAATAGAAGAAGATATCAGAAGATGGAAAGATCTCCCATGCTCATAGCTCAGTAGGATTATCATAGTAAAAATAGCCATCCTATCAAAAGCAATCTACAGATCCAATGCAATTGCCATCAAAATACCAACACAATTCTTTACAGACTTTGAAAGAAAAAATTTTAACTTCATATGGAAGAACAAAAAAATCCAGATTAGCTGGAACAATCCTGTACAATAAAAGATCTTCTGGAGGTATCTCCATCCTTGATCTCAAGCTATACTATAGAGCAACAGTAATAAAAACTTCATGACACTGGTATAGGAACAGACTGATGGGTCAATGGAATCAAATTGAAGACACAGAAATAAACCCATACACCTACAGACACCTGGTTTTTTACAAAGATGCCAAAACCATACAATGGAAGAAAGACAGCATTTTAACAAATGGTGCTGGTCTAACTGGTTGTCCACATGCAGAAAAATACAAATAGACCCATATCAATCGCCTTTTACAAAAGTGAAGTCCAAGTGGATCAAAGACCTCAACATAAAACCGGACGCACTAAATCTGTTGAAAAAGAAAGTGGAGAAGAGCCTTGACCTCATTGGCTCAGGAGACAACTTCCTGAACAGAATATCAACAGCTCAGGCTCTACGATCAATAATTAATAAATGGGACCTCCTGAAACTGAAAAGCTTCTCTAAAGAAAAGGATACTGTCAACGGAACAAAACGACAGCCTAAGGCTGGAAAAAACTAAACCAAAACAAACAAACAAACAAACAAAAAAAAACTTCACCAATCCTACATCCGACAGAGGTCTAATATGAAGAATATATAAAGAACTCAAGAAAGTAAACACCAACAAACCAAACCAATTTAAAAATGGGGTACAAAGCTCAACAGAGGACTATTCAGTGGTGGAAAAACACTTAAATAAATGCTCAACAGGGGCTGGAGAGATGGCTCAGAAGTTAAGAGCACTGGCTGTTCTTCCAAAGGCTCTGAGTTAAATTCCAGCAACCACATGGTGGCTCATAACTATCTATAATGAGATATGATGCCCTCTTCTGGAGTGCAGGCAAAATACTATATAAATAATAAGTAAATCTTAAAAAAAAGAAATGCTCAACATCCTTAGTGATCAGGGAGATGCAAATCAAAAGGACTTTGAGATTCTATCTCACTCCCATCAAAATGGCTAAGATCAAAACTCAAGTGAAAACATGCTGGAGAGGATGTGGAGAAAGGGGAACCCTCCTCCATTGCTGGTGGAAGTACAAACTTGTGCAACCACTTTGGAAATCAAATCTGGTGCTTTCTCAGAAAAATGGAAGAGTGCCTCCTCAAGACCTAGCTATACCACTCCTGAGCTTATATCCAAAATATGCTCAAGTATACAACAAGGACATTTGCTCAACATATTTGTAGCAGCTTTATTTGTAATAGCCAGAATCTGGAAACAGCCTAGATGTCCCTCAATGGAAGAATGGATACAGAAATTGTGGCACATTTACACAATGGAATACTACTCAGGTATTAAAAACAAGGACATCATGAAATTTGCAGGCAAATGGATGGAACTAGAAAAGGTCATCCTGAGTGAGGTAATCCAGACCCAGAAAAACACCCATGGTATATACTCACTTATAAGTGGATATTAGCCATATAATATAGGATAACATACTAACATCCATAGACCTAAAGAAGCTAAACCAAAAGAAGGCCCCTAAGGAGGATGTTTAAATCTCATTCAGAATGGCAAACAGGATAGACATCAGAAGCTGTGGAAAAGAGGGAACAGGATGGGAGCTTACTATAGAGGGTCCTCTGAAAGGATTCACCCAACAGGAATCAAAGCAGATGCTTAGACTCATAGCCAAACTTTGGGCAGATTGTAGGGAGTCTTATGGGAAAATTGGGGGATACAAGGACCTGGAGGGCACAGGAGGTCTATGAGGAGACCAGCAAAGCCAAAATACTTGGGTCCATGGGTCCTGCAGAGACTGATGCAACAACCAAGGCTCATGCATGGAGAGGACCTAGACCCCTTGCTCAGATGTAACCCATAGGCAGCTCAGTCTCCATGTGGGTTCCTGAGTAGGAGGAGCAGGGGTGTCTCTGACATGAACTCAGTAGCCTGCTCTTTGGTCACTTCCCCCTTGTGACACAGCCTTTTATTTTTTAATTCTCTATTAATTACACTTTATTCACTTTGTATCCCCCTGGGGTTCCCTCCCTCCTCCCATCCCAATCCCTCCCTTCCTCCATCCTCTGCATGCATGCCCCTCCCCAAGTCCACTGATAGGGGAGGTCTTCTTTTCCTTCCTTCTGAGCCTAGTCAATTAGGTCTCATCAGGAGTGGCTGCATTGTCTTCTTCTGTGGCCTGGTAATGCTGCTTCACCCTCAGGGGGAGGTGATCAAAGAGCAGGCCAATCAGTTTATGTCAGAGACAGTCCCTGTTCCTATTACAATGGAACCCACTTGGATACTGAACTGCCCTGGGCCACATCTGTGCAGGGGTCTTAGGTTATCTCCATGCATGGTCCTTGGTTGGAGTATCAGTCTCAGGAAAGACCCCTGAGATTTTTTGGTTCTGTTGCTCTCCTTGTGGAGTTCCTGTCCTCTCCAGATCTTACTGTTCCCCACTTCTCTCATAAGATTCCCTGAACCCTGCCCAAAGATTGCCCATAAGTCTCAGCATCTACATTGATAGTCTGCAGGGCAGAGCCTTTCAGAGGCACTCTGTGTCAGGCCCCTGACTTGTTCCCTCTTTTCTCCTTCTTCTGATGTCCATCCTCTTTGTCTTTCTGGATAGGGATTGAGCATTTTAGCAAGAGTCTTCCCTCTTGATTAGTTTCTTTGGGTGTACAGATTTTAGTAGGTTTATCCTATATTACATGTCTATATGAGTGAGTATACACCATGTGTGTCTTTCTGGTTTCTGGGACAGCTCACTCAGGATGATCTTTTCCAGATCCCACCATTTACCTGCAAATTTCATGATTTCCTTGTTTTTCATTGCTGAATAATACTCCATTGTGTAGATGTACCACAATTTCTGTATCCATTCCTCCACTGAGGGGCATCTGGGCTGTTTCCAGGTTCTGGCTATTACAAATAAGGCTGCTACAAACATGGTTAAGCAAGTGTGACACAGCCTTATTAGGGTACAGAAGAAGAGGATTCAGACAGTCCTGATGAAATTTGATGAGCTAGGATCAGATGGCAGGGGAGGAGGACTCCCCTTTCAGTGGACTAGGGGAAGGGGATGGGGGAAGAGGAAGGGAGCGTGGGTCCAGGTGGAGATGAGGGAGGGGCCACATTCAGGATATAAAATGAATAAATTATAAAAAAAATCAATATTAAAAAATTAAATTGAGAAAGATTTGAAACTGAGAGAGCCAACAGCAGACAGTAACATAAGTATAATTGTGGGACAAATACAAAATACATGAAGAAATGGTTAGAGATGAGTAATAAAAGACAAAGAAGAAAGATTTTTTTAAAACCTGAAATAAATTAAAAACCACACTGAGCATACAATAAAACAAACAGAAAGGTTAAGAAAGCAATCCAGTGGCAGAGTAAGGATTCATTCTTTCTGGGCCCTCTGATACCGAAGCTTGCCGGGCAGAGGGGATGATGGAGTTTCCTGCTTTTCCTACTGCTGAGGCTGGTGCTGATGTGGCACCCATCAGGGATCAGTTGTCTCCTGAGGCTACATTCACCTTAAGAGCCTCCTTCTTGTGCACCAATATCCTCTGCGGGCCAGGCAGGTTCTCACCGGCTCTGGAGACTTCCCAGTGTGTGAATCCAGTGTTTGGCTTCACTGCCAATGTGACTGGTTTTGGAGTTGCCTAGGAGACATACGTCTGGGCATGTCATTGAGGTTTCTTCAGGTACGCTTAACTGAGGAGTGAGCTGTGACAGTGTTGCCACTAGCCTCACGGCCACGGCTTCGCCCCTTTCAATGGACTGCACTCTCCAAAAGTGAGTCAAAAGGACCCCTTCCTCCATTATGTTGCTTTTAGTCAGATATTTGGTCATGGTGATGAGACCCGTGCCAATAGAACTAGTTTATATGTAAGCCAGATGTGTCACGCAAGTGTGTTTACAGGTAGGAGAGGAAAGAGCCGCTGCTCTGACCAGCGTTGAACTCTCTGTGGTATGGAGATGGCATGACGGTGGGGTACAATGTTTTAACTGGGTTTCAGAAATTTCAGTCCTGCTGAAAATGGTGTGGCAGAGAGGCATCTCCAGATGCTGTAGCCAGCTGAGCAGCCCTCGGTCTCCTCCGGTGATGCAGTTCTCTTCACACCACAAAAGGCAGAGCCACCAAATGTAGTGGAAGTTTTGGTTTCCTGAAAAGCTCAGTTATGTTATGGAGATATGTTTTTGTTTTAATCCCAAGCTTGGATATAGGGCTGCTTCTAGTTTGTCTGCAGCTGTCAGCTATGATTGCCTCGTGCAGGCTCGGAGAGGGTCGTGGTCTTTTCCAGCTGCAGATAGTTTGATTCTGAAGACTCTGAGAGGGTATAAATGTCAGCGCACTGGGAGGAAAATGAGTTCAAAGAGAAAGAAATCTGCTGCTGTTTTGTCCTGCTCCTGCATTTGCTGGTTTGCTGGTTGGCTGGACTACTGGACTACCGACTACGGAGATTGGAATTGCCCCAAGGAACTAAGTCTAGAGAGGTCTATATCCACTCTCCCTTCTAACCTTCTTTCTCTCCTGGCTAGTGTTGGGGGTTACAAGGGAGGTAGAGGTATAAGAACCCAAACAAAATAGCTGAAAGTACACCTAGAACCAACCACCATGCTGTTCCCAGCCAGAGTCTCCTTCAGCCTGTTCTCAACATGTCCCACCCTCTCCCTCTCCACAGTCAACTTGTGGGGCCGTCTCCCACCCAGAGACTATGGCAGGTTGTCCCCAGGTTCTCTGACTTGTGACTTGTCCTTGTTTTTAGTATTCCAGGGAAGTTCAGTTTCAAATAATAGACTCCCTGTCACGATGGCCCCAGGCTAGATCTCCCTGAGATATGACACATGATGAAAGATATTTCTTCTCTAATAGTGACTTGAATGTAGGAGGCATTATGGTCACTCTGAATCCCTCATCTGGGTTTAGGGTTTGTGGGATCCGAGGCTTTTTCCTGTGTCTTAGACTCTTTATATTGGGGCCTCCTGGCTTGCTGTGTAGCTGTGGCATTGGCTTCCTTTCCTTCACCAGGGAAGGGCTCTTCAGCTTGTCCCGTCACATCTTCTGTGAGTTCTCATGCTTTTCATCCTTCTCCTTAGGGAATAGTCTTAGTTACTCTGTCTTTTTTGATGTGCCGTCACCCTGTATCCATGTGCCATAATGCTGTGTCTCCTTATGTCTCTCTTCAAAATAGTTTCTCATTTCTCCTAAGCTACTCATACAGTTTTTCTTCATTTTACTGGGTAATTCAAAGTTTGTTAACGTCTTTTTTTTTCCTAGTTTTTCAAGACAGGGTTTCTCTGTGTAGCCTTGTCTGTCCTGGACCCACTTTGTAAACCAGACTATCCTCGAACTCACAGAAATCCTCCTGCCTCTGCCTCCCTGGCAGCTGGGATTGCAGGCATGCACCACTGTGCCCGGCAAACTTCGTTAACTTCTAAACCCTCACTGAGTCTTCTTTTGCTTTGCAGTTGATCTGTGGCACGAAAGCATTACATGCTTACACTCAGTTGAAGTGTATTAACATGTGAGTTATATTCCAGCACACAGGTGATAAGGCTCTTTGATCTGTGTGCACGTAGAAGAACATACACTGTGTATCTTTAGATTCAACTTTCTGTATATGTCAGTGAGGCTGAGTGAGGCTCAGAAGTTCTGTTATCCCCATGGGCTTGTTTACTCTATCAAGACAAAATGAATAGTCTATTGGTATTAATTCTTTCTCCTTTTACGGCCCCAGTTTGTGCTTTCAGGTTCTTTGAATCTGTGTTCTTGGTACATATACATTCAGACTCAGTACTTTTTGCCTGATGAATCGACCTTCTATTTCATTATAAAATATCCCTAGTTTTCTTGTAATCTCGGCTTTGAAAACTCCTTTGTTGATGTATTGTATTAATATAGCCATAATAGCTTTCACGTGCTTGCCTGTCTGGTCTTTCGTTTCTCATCCCTTTGCTTCTGCCCCACCTCTGTTTTTATACTTAGACGTGTCAGCTGTAAATAGTGTATAGTTAGCTCTTGTTTCTTTATCCATTTTGCTTTTCTAATTCTCTTCTCCCAATTAAGAGGGTAATAATCTGTAAACAAACACTTATTTCAATAAACCCTGCTGTGAAGCTCAAACTGAGTAAACAGCCCCAGTATTTTCTGGATGATAATTGGACTTTCTGCCTTAGGGTTTTTTTTCAACATCCATTTATGTGTGTGTGTGTGTGTGTGTGTGTTGCCCAAATACAGATGGGTCATTCATTCTAGCATTGCAAAGTAACTTTTTAATTTTAATTTATTGTTTTATAATTTATTGACTTTATATCCTGATTGTAGCCCCCTTCCTCATCTCCTCCCAGTCCCACCCTCCTTCCCTCTTCCCCCTCCCCCTCCCCAAGTCCTCAGAAAGGGGGAGCCCTCCTCCCCTACCATCTGAACCCAGCTTATGAGCAAAGTAACTTTAGAAAAGGGATTTATTCAGGGCATGGTGGCACGTGCCTATAATCCCAGCACTCAGGGAGGCAGAGGCAGGCAGATCTCTGTAAATTCTGTGCCAGCCAGCCTGGTCTACAAAGTATGTTCAGGATGGCCAAGGCTACACAGAGAAACCCTGTCTCAAAAGAAAAAGAAAGAAAGAAAGAAAAAGAAAAAAGAAAGGCTTTACTTTTTATTTATGTATGTATGTGTGCTGGGCATGTGTGAATGAGTATAGGTGACCACAGACACCAGAAGAGGGTGTCGGATCCCCTGGAGAAGGAGTTCCAGGTAGTCGTGACCCTCCCGATGTCACAAACTCGGACACAACTTGAGTTTGGGACACAAACTCGGGTCTTCTGGAAGAGCAGTACTCACAAACCATGGGGCCATCTCTCTGGCCCTGGAAGTAACTTTTTACTAAAGCCCTTTCTATGCCTACTTACTGCTTTAGAAAGCACCCTACCAACCTAAGCCTTAGAGACGCCATCACCTTAGAGACCCTTCCTGTCTTTGTTCTCTTACTCACTTTCCATATAATCTGAGAACATTTTCTACCAGGAAAACCTGAGGAAGTATTTTTCTTTCCTTTTAATTTTAAGTCCAGAAACAAAGAGTGTCATTCTTCCTAGTTCTACCTGCTTTTACTCTGTCATAAGCAAGCACCCTTCCTCGTTCCATTTCCTTCCTTTTTTCCTTATCCTTGGGTCTCTGTTCTGATTTATACACATCCTTATAAAATATACAGTGCTTTATATGCAGCACTTTAAAGGCACATAATGCCATAATGGGCTTTTCCTATTTTTTCCCCACGCCATCCCCTGTTTTGAAAGTCTACTTATATGGCCCTCAAGAGTGCTGCTGCTAGCAGTGAAAGTTCTTTTTTTTTTTTTTTTTCAAATTGGACCTCTCATGAATGCTCTATTTATTTGGGAAATTAGAATTTGCCACAAGGTGCCTCTCTGTATTCAATACCACGGCACCTTAGTGGTTTACTAATCTGTGAGGGAAAAAAAAAATTAAATTCCAGTCCTGCTATTCCAGGAGCCTGCTTAGTCAATGGCCACTGGAATGGAAAGCTGCCTCTTCCTTGTGCATCAGGTACGTGTGAATGACCTTGAGCTCCCAGAACGACTTCCCTGAGGACTGTGTCCACCACCCCTGCCCCTTGTCCATGTAGCTACTCATCTTTTTTAGATGACTTAGGTTATAGGTTAGTTGTTCTTTTTTTTATAACTTCATGGCACATATTCCCCATTGCAATAGTCTAAAGCTTTTATGGCCTAGTCCCCAACCAATAGCCCAGAATAGCTCTGTTCAGGAAGCTGTTGTCAGCAAGCATCCTTTTGAGCTTCAGTATGAAGAATGCTATATATTTTTGAGACTTCTGGTCCAGAAAAATAACAGACATGACAAATAGGAAGTCTTGGGCTACACATTATAAAAACCCCCAATTTGAGTCCCCTTGAACTACAGGCATTTGTTGCCACTACATCCACAGAATAGTTGGTGTTTAGCACCTGCCATAGACAAACCCAGGGACTTGGTACAGTCAAAGCTTGTCACTTGGTCCCACTTTTGTTTGTTTGAACAAAGAGAGGCAGATGCCCCAGTTCCTCTACCTTGTCACTACATCATTTGTAGCCTATGCTTTGTAAAGCTGCCCTAGCCTAGGAAAGGGAGGACGGATCATTAGCAATATCAGCATCAATCAGGCTATTGCTAAAGACCAGACTTGGAACCCATTTATGACTTCATATATACATGTTCAACTCATCCAGCACTTTCCTATTCGACACTAAGAACCAGAGTAGTACTGTGAGGAAGAGGAGATGGGATGAGGAGGAAGCCATGTGGCAAGAAGTCTTATTTGGGTCGTGGACTCTTCCCATCTCTCTCACTCTGCCATCTTCACCATGTTAGCTGTATCCTCGGGCTGATATACTCCTCGTATGGCAGACAACTGCAGCAGTCCCATCCATCACATCAGCCAGATGTGGCAATGTGCCAGACAAAAAAAGACAATCCTAAGGGATGAGGGGACTACCTCCAAAGCCCTTTACAGATGCCATGACCAAAACCCAGACTAATCATTGACCAATCCCTAGTGATCTCTAGGTCTGGCATTGGGAGAGAGGCTTCCTTTCCTCGGTCACATAAAAGACAGCCCAGTCTCCATCCGAATCAAGCTGAAATCCAGACAATAAGAAATGTCCATCAAGCAAGGTCTCCTACAGTCTCTGCCACAGCTAAACACTGTATCGGTGCCATTTAGTTTCCATAATAAGTCTGTGATTTTTTTCCTTCATGTGCTTCTTGCGCTGTTCTCAGTAAGTCTGTGTCTAGCATTGCACATTTGCTCTTGCTGTGAAAGCCACTTTCCATTACATTTGCGTGCCTGTGGGAAAGCTATTGATTTTCCAGTCGCCTCTGTTCAATTTTCTTTTATCTGTGTGTCTGTGTAAACTGCCTTAAATCCCTCTTTGAGCTATATTAGATGTTAATTAAATACTGGAAAAGAAACCCAGAGGTGGAATGATCTTAAATGGGAAAAGGTAGGACTGGAAGATAAGAGGGCGAAGAATATTGTTTCATTTCTGTGAAAGGAGCAGGGCATCCCATTGCCTGAGGATAAAATGGGATTCTGAGTTTTCTCAAAATTTGTTTCGAGAGAGTACTTTAGGTGGGCAGAGAGGAGATGCATGATTAATACACAGCATTTAAGGATATTTGAGTTCCATAGAGAGCTCTTCCCTCCTTTTTCTCTGAGAAGAATGCAAGATGTGTGGTTGATTTTATGTGAAGAAGTTAAGTAGAAATACACTGAGAATCTCCTCACACAATTACACTCCTATGCAGATGAGTGGAAGTCTCTGGGTCAGTGTTAATTCAAAGAGGATAGATCTAGGATGGCCAGAATGCCTGATCTTGTGGTGAAATGTGCTGTTTCTTATGTTCGGATGAAAGCAACAACCACATGGATGCCTCTGTCCCTCTCTGCCCTCCTCACACAGCCCCACAGGGATTATTTCTAAAAGGAAATGCATTGTTTTGCTTTCAAACTAGTGCTATTAATTTCTAACTTTTGAGGAGTCACTTGGTTGTTTTGTATCTGCAAAGTGCCTAGAACATAAAAGTGCCTGTAGGTTAATGAGGGAAGCCATCTGACCCTTCTATGAAACCCTGTTGCATGACTATCCCTGGGAATGGTGCGTGAACACACATCTGTTCCCTCTAAATAACCAGTAAGAGTTCACCAGTAACAGACGAAAGAAACAATTCTAGCAAAGTCCAACTCTGAAAACCAGTGAGTTTGTTGGGGTCACTTACAGGAACTGAAAAGCCCACTCCAACATGTGTGACAACTCGCAGAGTCTACAACCTGGGGCTCTTTGCATGACTTGAGGCAGCTTCATGGGTCAGAGAACCTCTTTTCTTCCCAGGAGTCTTTACTGCTTTTATAATTTGGAAGCAGAAGGTCTTTGTGAGTCTTAAAAAATTCAGGGACTTCCTGAGACTTGTGAGCTGTTTACTCCCTGATGTAATGGGCCTATTCTAAGCTACAATGTTTCACACTGGACCTTCTCAAGCTAGCCAAGGTGGAAATGCTTCAGTTTGGAGGATATTGCTCTACAAAAAGAAAAAAAAAAAAGGGAAGAGAAAAAAAAAAAGCAAACAGATCTGCATGCCAGTAGAGTGCCATATGCATTTGGACAAACATTGCTGTTGCATGCTGAACACACTCCCAGTGCTAACAGGCTCTCTGCCATGAGAGAACTAGGAGTGTGTAGCATAGTTAAATGGAACAACGGTTCAGAATGTTAGAACATGATAGACTTGCTAGTTTGTAGAAGTTTTCTGAAACACTGAATATTATTTAACTATGTGAAGTGTTTTGAAGTCCACTTAAATATGAAAATAGTGACAGGTAATAGTTATATGAATATTTTTAGTAAACACCAAACTTTACAGCAGCATAGGAGGTCACCGCAGGGAATCATGAAATGGATAAAGTTCACTTACATCATTTTATTTTTTAAAGAGGAAATGAATGTTGCCAACTGTTGTGGCACATGTTGGGAAGCAGGGGGATTACTGAAAGCCAGCCTGGTCTATGTAGTAAATTCTAGGCCAGCCAGGGCTACACATTTCAGGAAGACCTTATCCAAGAGGGAGGGGGGATGCTGAACGAGGAGAAATGGAAGAGGATGACATGGAGGAAGAGAGAGACAGAGACAGAATGAGAGAGGAGAAGAATATGAAGACTTTCACACCTGGGAGAAGTACTGGGGTTCTCCCAAGGAGTCTCTTTCTCATCTCCCCCGCCTCAATATTGACACGACAAGTCTCCTACCACACATCATAAGTGCGTGCTCAATCCTCTACAGCACTTGCTACTTTCCTCGAAACTCTGAGGCAAATAGAAATTTAAAGACATCATGAATTGAACCTTCATAAATGCACACACACACACACCTGCATTTGGCCATTTACTCTCCACAGGAGCCATCTGTGTCCATGTAGCTGCTGCATCCAGTGAGGCCCCGCCTGCTTCCAGGCAGCTTCTCATTCATTGGGCAAGATCAGGGTCAGGGGCATGGCTGCCAAATCGCTCATTTCGGAAGCGCATCTTCTTCTGCCTGCGTCATTTGTTCACTAACCCATACAGAGATACTTTGAGACCATGGGAATATTTTGCTTCCTGGCCATTTTTCCCCAGCTGCAGCCTTCTGTCTTGTGGCCATTGGCTATACTCTGCCCCCACCTACCCCTCATGTGCTTTAGTCCATTTGTGTCATTTCTGTTGATGCTCAGGAACAGGAATGTTCCAGAGAACATTGTGTGTGAGAGCTTCGTAGACCAGCTCTGTCTTCAGTGACCTTGTCTGTTTTAATCTTTGACCACTTTCTTGAGCATTAAACAAGACATTCCAGGCCCATCTTGAGCTCTGCCTGTGCCATATACCCACCCCACCAAAAACACACAGACACACACAGTCAAACATACAAAATAAATAAAAATGTGAAAAGCAACCCCCACACACACACTTATTTTGCTTTTGTTTTAATCAAGGTGCCACGTGCCTGAAATAAAGCATAGTCGTTTTAAATGTATTTCTTCCTGGATTGTAACAAATCCATGAGCCTCTGAAACCCACCATCTGACCTTTCGCAGCCTTGCCTGCTTAGAACTTCCTAAATCCTTTTTCTCAAGATGTGTAAGTATGCAACAGGCATCATTTGCCTCATTTTGTTCATACATTATATGTCTGAGATTGATCCATCTGTTGCTGAGGTAGAGGTGTGTGTGTGTGTGTGTTCGAGAGAGAGAGAGAGTGAGAGAGTGAGAGAGAGAGAATTGGTTTTACCTGTTTGCAAACTGACAAGCATTTGGGCTGCTTCCCAATTGGGGCTTCTGTGAATAGACCTGTTGTGGCCCCTCTATTACAAGGTTTGTGCAGACACGTGCTTTTCATACTTTTCTTCCTAGACGTGTGTCAGAGTGTGCTTTTCAAGTCTTCTCACCTTAGTCCTCCTTATGGGTAAGTAAGTAAAGGTTCTACTGTGGTTTCAACTTGTACTTCCAAGATAACGGAAGGCAAGAAGCATGGAGTTTGCTGGCAGCTGGTCTTTCATATGCATATTCAAGCCTGTTTCCTGTTTTTAAAATGAATTTGTTTGTTCCCTTTAAGCTGTTGGAACTTGTTCCGTAGCCCAGACTCACTTTGAACTTTCTATATGTTTCATTTCTTGCCTCAGACACCTGACTGCTGTGATTAGAGATGTGTGCCACAACATTCGGCTGTTTGCCTTCCAAGGAGAAAGAATGAGTTGCAGGACCACTGTGATGGTTCAGTAGCAATGGGCTTGCTGTGTTAGTCTTATGACCTGAACTCCATCCTTGGGTCCCACACAAAGGTAGAAGGAGAGGGATGACTCCACAGATTTGCCCTCTGGCTTCCATAAGTCACCCATAGAGCGCGCATACAGTTGTGTGCATTAATGTGCAGAAACACATTAATAATGGTGATTACTAAATACATTTTAAAAAAAACATTGAACTACAGGTGTTGGGATTCAGACCCAGGACAAGTGGCTGAGGCACCTATTTAACCAAAGTGCACCTGGCCTCCAGATTCTCCCAGCATCCCTGGGATGCAGTCTTTACCTGTTACAGGGCATGGCTGGCATACTCCCCCCTCTACCCTGAACTTTCCAGCCCAGGATCTGGGCTTCCTCTCGCTCAGAGGCTCTTTACTATATGATCCAGACATTTTGGTTCCCACCTCCCTCTCTCTGCATGCCCCCCATTCCTCTCCACATTTTTCTTCTCTTTCTCTCTCTTTCTCTCTCTCTCTGGGCATGCTTTCTCTCTCTGCACCCTGAACCCCTGTTCTTGGGACCAGTGAATGTGCCCGCAAGCTGCTTCTAGTAAACCTGCCTTTATACTTTAATTTGGCTTGAATTGGCTCGCTTCATTGGTGGAGAATACCTATCAGTGATTATTGAGGTTGCTTGTATGTATGTGTACCATGTGTGTGCAGATTGACCATGGATGTAGATCCCCCTGGAACTGGAGTTACAGATGGCTGTGAGCTGCCCTGTGATTGTGGGATGCTGGGAACTGAACTCAGGTCCTGTACAAGGGCAGCTAGTGTTCTTAACTGCTGAGCCTTCTCTCCAGTCCCGCAAAGTTTTCCTTTGTCAACTAAAATAAATGAAAAAGAAAAAGAAAAAAGCCTCCACCCTTTTATTTCCATCTTCATAAAAATTGCCTCAAAAGGGGAACATAGACAAAAAGAAAAAAACAAAAGCTAATATTTATACAGTTTATAAACCCATGACAGAAAGTATAGGAGAATACTCATGAGATCTCATGACCTGCAAACATCCTTGAGAAGAATGGTTCTCAACCTTCCTAATGCTTTGACCCTTCAATCCAGTCTCTGAGTTCATAACTGTAACTTACTACTATTATAAATCACAGTGCATCTACAGGATATCTGATGTGCAACCTGCAAAGGGATCATGTGTTAGTATGTATATAAATATGGTACCATGAACACAACTATTATTATATGAAAGAGTTTATTTGGGGGAAGGGAAGCAGAAGAAAGTCAGGGCCTGAGTGAGCCATGAGGGGAGAGAGAGAGAGAGAAGGCATGGGGGCACCCCAAAAGAGAAACAAAAGCAGAGAGAGCAAGAGAGGAGAGCAAGAGCAGAGAGAGAGTGAGTGGGAGTAGCAGACCAGTTATATCTGAAGCACTTGGCCCAGGTGAGGTCATAGGACACAGGCACTGACATAGGATGTTGTCAGGACTCTAAAGGCCCCTAAGGGCAGGCCAGTTGAATTGCCTGCACAATATAACATCATGACCTATAGCTTGAGAAGTGCTGCCTTAGATAATACAAAACAATCTGATGCCTAAAATTTCTGTAAATTAGATTTCACCAAAATAAAAATTTGCTATTTCCTGAAAGATTTTGTTAAAAATAACTAAAAGCTTCAAAAGCAATTCAAAGATCGAAGAGACATGTGTGACAAAACCCCACTGTTTGGAACATACAAAATCCTATTAATAGGTATTCTACACAGACGAAATGAACCAATTCAAGCCAAATTAAAATATAAAGGCAGGGTTATTGGGGGCAGCTCTTGGGTGGGTTCACAGGTCCCAAGGAACAGGGCTAGAGAAGTTGCCATGCAACTGGGAAGCTAGAGAAAAGGGGAAGGTTGAAGGAAAGAGTATGCACGCCCAGAGAGAGGACAGAGAGAGAAGAACTAAAGTGTCTGGATTATATAGTGAAGAGCCTCTCTGGGAGAGGAAGCCCAGACCCTGGCCTGGGAAGTTCAGGGTAGAGGATGGGGTAAGCCAGACATTCCCTGTAATGGGTAGGGACCGAGGGATGCCAGGAGAACCTGAAGGCCAGTTCTGCTTTGCTATGTCAAATAGACACCTCAGCCACTTGTCCTGGGCTTGAAACCCAACACTCATAGATATAAAATAAATCTAAAGTGAGATTTTATTTTAAGAAGAAAACTTTGGTATCTTTTTGCTATATAACATGTTCTGATACGTGTATATCTCATGGATGGCTAGATCAAGGGAATTAACTCACATATTAATGCATATCCATTACTGTGGTAACATTTAAAGTCGTGCTCTTGGCAATTTTAAACATGTGTGTTTTTTATCAGCTGTAGTCACTATAATGAACAATTGGTCACTTGGCATTATTTCTACTCTCTAACTAAATTACCTGTTCTTAGACCAAAATCTCTACAGTCCCCTTCTGTCCCGGCCCCTGGTTGCCACCCTTCTTTACTCCCCTGCTTCTAATGTGCTTTAATTTTTTTTTTAATTCTACATAGAAGTGAGAGTATGTGCTGTTTTCCTTCTGTGCCCAATTTTATGCACTTAACATGGCTCTCCAGTGTCGACAGTGTCACAAATGATGGGATTTTTTGTTTTGTTTTGTTTTATGTATCCCTTTGTTTATCCTATATATAGTCTTCTTTGCCAGTCATCCATTGTTGAACACCTAAGTTGGTTTCATGTCTTGGCTATTGTGATTAATACTTCAAGAAACATGAAAATTCTCTTTGTGTTTTGGAAATGTTATGTTTCTGCCTAGCTGAGAGCCGTGCATATGGTAAGCAAGCATTCTCCTCCGTGCTCATCTCCAATCCTGTGAATTTTCTTAACCACACCAATTTCCCATCCCAGGGATGTACACATAGCGGTATGATTGCTGGGTAGCAGCAGTTCTGATTTTGCTTTTCTGAGGCCTCTCTGCACTGTTTTCCATAATGGCTGTGCTGATTTACATTCCTATTAACTGCCAGCAAGTATTTTTTTTCCTTTTCTCTGTGTCTAGTTTTTTTTTTTTTTTTTTTCTAACACAGATGTCCATTTGTTCGGGCATAGATATTGAAAACACTGTCCTTTTCCCTGCTTTCCCTGATGGTGTTTCAAAAGTCAATGGATCATAAGTGAGCAGAACTTTTTCTAAATTCTTCACTCTCTGTTGGTTTACATTAATTCCGCATCATTGTGATTACTGTGACTTTATAGTAAGTAGAGACCAGCAGCCCCTCCCATGTTATCCAAACCAGGTTCTTGCACCATAAGAAATTAGTATAATTAAGATCTCTTCATTCATAAGCAGTTCTCCTTGTTTTAAAACTCAAAGGACTGAAATTTCAACATATATTTTCATTTATTAATGTTGCTAACCATGTCCCCTTCCCATATATTTCTCATGGTTCATGATCTAGTTAATTTCTGCTGCTATCTTTTTTTTCTACATATCCTATACATATTAAACGCATAAGAACAACCCTCATTTCCACATACCCAACATGTTACCTTTCTGCTTTCTTCAAACATATCCCATTTAGTCTATTTTCCCATTTTAAAGAGAGTCATGTCTCTTTCAGTGGCATAGAAGGGCAGTAAATGTGGACAAAGACTCAGCATCGGGGCTGTGATGAAGAGTGGCAATGGAGAGGAGCCGAGGCTAACAAGAAGGAACATCAGCATTCCGTGTCACTGCTGCCACGTGAAAGGCTAGCCAAACACTCACAAGCCTGGAATTTTAAATGTTAATACATCTCAATTTACCTTTTTCCCCGTTTCCCAGGACCCTTGTGCCAGGGTCCTGTTATGCAGTTGAGAGTCCTCATGACATCAGGCAAAAATATCTCAATTTAAAAGAAATAGGCCAAGTCAAGCTTTTCTGTAGGGTCATATATGGCTGCATGCCCCAACTTGCAAAGCCAGTTTGTACAAGCATAGGAAGTGAATGAAAAACTTGACTCTGGAAGATGTAGGAAGTCATACCTGATGAGTAAAGAAGCAATTCCTTAGACACTTATAAAGTGGATGTTTAAAAATTATAAAGACTTTTAAAAACATATGTATCTGTATTCTTTGATAATTTCATACAGGTATATGGTACATTTTGATCATATTTACCCCATTTACCTTTTCTTATTCCCCTCCTATCCTTACTGAACTCGTTCTCAAAATATCTCACACATTCATGCCTTTGTGTGCATGTATGTGTGTGTGTGTGTGTGTGTGTGTGTGTGTCTCCTACTGAGTTTAACTTGGGTTTCATGCATGTGCATAGGTAGAGCATGGACAACTTACCAGTAGCTACACCACTGAAGAAAATGGCTTCCTTTCCCCCAGCAACCATTGGCCATCAATATCTCCAAGAGGAGATGGAGCCTCATGAGCCTCCCTTAATTCTGTGGGCCCAGCCCTGTGCAGATCTTGTATAGGTAGTTATAGCTGATGTGAGTTTATCAATAGAACAGCCATGTCATGCCATGGCACTTTACACCTTCCTCTGGCTCTTATGTTCTTTTAGCCCCTTTTCCAAGATGTTCCCTGAGCCTCGGAGGAGAAGGTATGGATGCCCCACTTAGGACTGAGTTTTTATTAGCCACTGATTCTCAGAGTTTGGCCAGTTTTGAGTCTCTACACTACCCACTGCTTACTACAAAAAACAAAACAAACAAACAAACAAAAAAAATACTTCTCTGGCCAGCACTGGAAGCAGTAGAAGCAGTAGAACTCAATGGGTACAGCAGCATTGACAACATGCCTATTTAGCAATACAGCAGTAGTTAGATTCCCCACAAAGGCCTATGTCCTCAACAGCCTTAAGCTTTTGACCAGATAGAGAGAATTCCAGGCATGAATTCCCTCCTGTGAAATGGAGGGAGCTGAAATTCAGCCAGAAAGTGGCTGGTTGGCCCATAACAGTCAGGCTGCCCTCATACCAGTGGGGGTGTCTTACCTGGCACCTTCCAGCACTCTGAAAGCTTCCAGCAGAGAGCAAGCAGCCAGGCCAGTTCCCGCCTGGCCTCTCTATGTGCTGCAACAAGTGTGTGGTGTCTTCAGCAACAGGGTCCTACCATTTAGGACCTGATTGGCAGTGGTAATCACTTATGTTGTTTGGGGACCTGTGAGGCCGCCCTGACCATCAACTCATAGAGCGGCTTCCCATGGGATTGTTGTTTAATTAACCTTTAACTTCTGAGAGTAGCATTCACCATTCAGAGTCTCTTTGTTCAAACTCTATTTTAATTAGCTTAAAAAAACAAAGTAGATTTCCATATGGCTTTTAAAACATCTTAAGTTTCGGTTGATACTCCCCCTCCCCACTTTTCCCCATCTCTCCCACATTCACCCCCCTCTGCTTTAATATCACTATTCCTGCCTCGTGAGGCTCTTTCCCCTCTTTCATCTCTCTCTTTTCTAGCATTCCGGCCTCTGTAGACACTCCAAGTTAAACACACAGATCTTAAAATCCACAGCTGGGATCCACATATGAGCAAAACCATGTGGTATTACATCCAAAACAGATTTTCATTTAAAAAAAATAGATACTACAGTGTTTCCATGTGCTCTGTACTCAGCTTCCCCATTCCTCACGTTAGTGATGTACCTACAGTACATTTAACAAGCCAGTACTAACTATAGGCTGTCCTTCGTTAAAATATCCCAAGGCACTTTTCTGTTCTAGAATCCCTCCCACGATTCCTCCTTGTGTTTAGTTACCCTGTCTGCTTTAGCTCCACTTGGCCGTGACACTAATTTTCACAGTTTTGAATAAGGTTCAGCATCTTGCTGGATACCATTCAATTGGGACAATTAGACTGAGGTGTGGTGTCTAGAGAATCAAATCTCAGAGTAGAGTCCCATTGCCCTGACATGTCAAGAGCACAAAACTGTGCCCTTGATTGTTCCGTTGTTCCACTATTAGCCATTAGGTTTCAATTAATGTGGGTTCACTTAGGTTTTTATTTGGTTGATCGTTGAATGTTCCCCTCACCTTCTGGCATTGCAAGCTGCGATGGGCTCTTCTAATGTAGTTTCCACCACAGGCAGGTCTAGAACCAGCTGTGTTCTGGGAATTCGTGGTTCTTCCCATAACAGAATAGCGTTAGAAATACCCCACCTATAAAAACCAGTCTCACCGTATTCCTATACAGGGCACGTAAGATCAGTGTGGTTTATCAGTGGTGATGTTAACCTTAATCGTCTAGCCAAGACAGGTTATTTGGAGTTCTTCATGCAAGATATGACTAGTCCTCAATTAATAATGTGGACTCGTGGTTGTTTGTTGTACAGCTTGGGTTGTGATCAATTCCGCTGTTCAAATTATTCCAGCTTTGGCAGGTGAGATTTTTAGTTGACTCCTGTATACCTCTTCTATGTGTCCACCCACAGGTGGGAAATTTAGGGTTTTGTTTCATTTTGTTTTGAGCACTTCCCTGCTTTCTGGACTTACAAGATACCTCAGAAATGTCTTGTGTGTTTCTTACCTGGGCCTAAAATCAGCTATTCACTTAAGTGAGTCTGCTTCCTTTTATTGGAAGATGGTACAAGAAAAAGATCTGTGTTTGAGTTCTGCTCATCATTCGTTACCAGCATATCACTGCCTGTAAACCCTCAGCTTATGCCACAAGGAGATATGTGCATACTAATCTATGTAGTTATACATTTGTCTACATAATCTGCATACACTGTACTGTATTTGATGTAGATGTATTTGCCTGTCACCATCTTTGTGTAACCACACCTATCTGCACCAAATTTCACATGCTCAAAATGATGTCCGCTGCGTTTTTCCACTACCATAAGGAACATTGGAGCCTCCGCTTGCCAATCTTTAAATCATCACTCCAGGAACTGAAGTCTCTAAATGTCTTTTTCAGAATTCCCGGAACATCCATAGTGAGAAGTGCTGTCCATGCTTTAGGCTCAGCTTTTGCTGATGTCTCTGAGGAAGCCACAATAGCCCATGGATCGGGTCAGACAGTCTATAATATTCTATTCTAACATTGTTTTCTTCATAACCTAAGCCAGAAAAAAAAATACATGACTAATTTTCCAATGAGTTGTATAATTGTTTTTTTTTTTTTCTCTCTCTGAGGCTTTTTGAGGTGAAAACCTTGCCTCCCTTGCTCAGAGCTTAGCACACACCATGCACATACATGGAAAATACTAAGGATGTGTTAAAGATCTAGACTCGGTCTTCTGCCTAGTGAGTCAGGAGAAAGGCTGAAAATGCCATCTTAAGGGCATTTCCACTTTCTGGCATTTTTTTTTTAGATCCTCAAAATAATTTGCTTATGCATCTCCAAAGTTCACAGTGTGGAAATGGCATTATATGGAAATTAAAAATAGGCAAAAAAAAAAAAAAAAAAGAAAGAAAAAACACCCCACAAGATTTATAAAGTCATCCAGAGGACAGGACGCCATGTGGAATGAATAACACTGAGATGAACAGTAACTAGTCGAAGTGTGACTGTCCCCAAGGTGCCTGTTCTAGCCATTGCTCTGGGAGGGAACAAAAAAGCTGCAGAAAGACAGACGGATGGCTCACGATACAAGACCTGGATATGGTGTGAGCAGCCGACATCATGGAGTGCATGGGTGGTACCTCCCTCTTTCCCTAGAGGAGATGCCGATACAATAAACATGTGTCATTGATCCAGGTGCAGTAGTACACACCTGTAATTCCAGCTCTCTGGGAGGCAGGGGTAGAGACAGGTGGATCTTTGTGAGTTCAAGGCCAGCCTGGTCTACAGAGTGGGTCCAGGACAGTCAAGGCTACACAGAGAAACCCTGTCCCGAAGGGGGGAGAAAAGTGTCACTGACCTTTTTTGTTTTGTTTTGTTTAGAGACCATTTGCCTGGAATTTGTTTTAGATTAGACTAGATTAGATGCCTGTTGGCAGAAAGGGGGTAGATCTGGATGGGAGGTGGGAGGAAGTGGGAGAAGTAGAGGGAGTAGGAACTGTAATCAAAATATATTGTATACAAAAATTATTGTCAGTAAAAGAAAAAAATCAGAAATTAAATACATAAAAATGTTAAGTCCAAAAATCACTGCACAGAGACCACCACTCACATATGCAATTGGCAAGAGTGATTTATTTTTCAAGAACTTGCATGCAAGGGTCAAACTATTTTACAAAATGGTGACCCTAGATGAAGGCACATTGGTCTTTTCAGAGGAAACTAGAGGAATTCTAGCAAGGGGTAGGTAATCTAAAACCTCATTGATGGGTGCCAGGGAAGACACAAGGGTCTCGTCATTGGCTTGCATCCAGGTCATGGTCAGTGGGCTTGCATTCCTGTGCCATGCATGTTTAACTACAGGATGAGATAAGACTGCCCAGCACAGATGCTCCATCCTGAGACAAGATATTTTCCCATTCTTGTGGTTTATCTCCAGGCTGCTCTTGTTCTTAGAATTGGTGAGCTACAGCCTAATTCCTGGGACTGATGACTTTTCTTTTAAAGTCAGGTCTGGTCCTAACATGGAGACAAAATGGAGTTTGTGTCATCCTCTCAAAAAATATTCTAAGAGGGTCACCATGTTCATGTAACTTTTCTTATATTAAATTGTTACAATTGCTTGGGGAACAAAACGTGATGAAATGCTAATTGTATCTAGTGTGTCCTTTGTAAACATAGAGTGTGTTGGAATTACTTGGACGTAAATTTAACTGTTTTCCATTGCTATTCAAGCCCTGCCTACCCTGTCCATTTAATTGAAACTGTGGCAGGGGAATTATCTGAAAGAATATTACATCGGTATTGAGTAAATGGGAAGACAGTACCTTTGGGGTCCAGACCTGTTCATACTATTGAAACTCCTTCCCCTTTGTGCTTCTAGCTTTGTTTTTATTTTAGATTGGAACTCAAACCAGGAGCCAGAAGTTGTGAATATTACATAAATGCTATTTTGCATTAGGACGGTAGCAAAGCTTTAAAACATGGAGGACATTTCAGTTATTAGGGGATGCTCATACTTGCAGTAGTAACATTTTCCCTCTCCGGAGCCAAGCTGCAGGCAAGGAATCCTTAAGGAACGTAGGTTGAGTGAAAGGACACAGAACAAAGGTTAGATCCTGAGGGGAATGAAGAAGCCCTGCAAATAGCAGTGCTATTTTCCTTTAAAATGCCTCTGCTTTTTAGAGGACAGAGATCCTGTATGGAAGGACTGAGTATCTGATTCCGTGACAATGCCTTCCCCACTGAATCTCAATGTGCTGCTACAATGCGAGGGTTTCTGGACCCATTCAACATTTTAATTATTTAAATGACAATCTCAATGTAAAAAATTAGCATACTTGCCAACATCATCCTGCAGCATTACTTGGCTTCCTGTGGTGCTGCCCATCACCTCAGCATCATGCCCTCTGCAAAAATGAAACACTGACTGATGTTAGCTCTGAACTAGTCCTAGGTTAGTCTTTATTCTGTGGCTGAATCCTGCATGTCTCTTATGACCTGGTTTAAATGAAAGGCCTGCACAAAGACAGCTTAAATTCTATGGCTATGCTTAACCTTTCCCTTTCCTAATCATTCTCTCTCTGTCTTTCTCTCCTTCCTCTCTCTTCCTTTCTTACTGTCTCTCTCTCTCTCTCTCTCTCTCTCTCTCTCTCTCTCTCTGTGTGTGTGTGTGTGTGTGTGTGTGTGTGTGTGTGTGTATACAGTGGTACCCATGTGGAAGTCAGAGGACAGCTCTTAGGAGTCTGCTCTCTCCTGCCACCTTGTGATATCTCTGGACCAAACTCAGGTGATCAGGCCTGCACACACACTCCTTAAACTACTGAGCCTCCTCACCTGCACCTCAGAATATTTTTGCCTTCTGTTATTGTCCTTCCTTTTTAATAGTGACCACGTCTCTTCCAAATCCCCAGAACAATTTTTTTTGTCCACATTTAAATGAGCACATGGCGCATACAAGCTTGTCAAACATTGTCTGGGATATTGAATGCAGAGGACAACGCTACGTACTGTGAAGAGGACGGAGAGGAGCTAAAGTGATGACTTGGTATTAAGAGCGCATATGGCTCTTACAGAGCACCCAAGTTCAGTCGCCAGCACTCATATGGGCTGCACTCAGTGGCCTGAAGGTTCAGTTCCAGAGAACCTCACTCCCTCTTGTGGCCTTCACAGGCAGCTGCACTTACATTTGTGTACTGCACACATACACATACACACAGGGAGAGACAGAGACAGAGAAACAGAGAGACAAAAATTTAAAAGACAGAAATCTGTGGTGGGTTTGCTCACTAATGTTTCACAGATTTGAAAGTTTTATACTCTCAGAGTGGAAGAGAATGATAGGAGATTAAATACCCGCCCAACACAAGGTACTATTTTTGGTGTCTTAAAGATATAAACCATTTTGCTAATGAAAATAACACATGTGTACCAAATTGAAGTTGGGTTCTCTGTGTGTTTGAAAGACAAGGATATTCATTAACTGTGTGAAGTACATAAGAAGGAAGAACTTGAATGTATAGTGAATCAGGGCGAGGCTTAGGTTGTGAAAACTTTAGTAAATGTCTCCTTTGTTTGTTTTTTGGCAAGGTTCAGAGGTAATTCAGTTCTATCAGGACAGCTGCATACATTTACAGCAAATAGATGTCCACAAACAACAGGAGAAAGGGGAAAACTTAATCTGCCATATTGAATCAGCCATGCAGACACTCGGACTTGTATCAAAGTGAGCGGAAAGTGGACCCTCCCTATGTATGCGGCGACTCCTGCCGCAGTTAGAACTCAGTGATATGAGCTAGCACAAGGTAATTGTAAGTGATTTAGTATGAAAGTAACAGAAGCTATAAAAATAGTCATTTCGCATCTGAGGGAGAACAATGCAATAAGACTTCCCTTGCCTGGGATGCTTCACGCCCTTAAATCGCTTTAGAACAAGGTGGGTTGTTAATGAATAGAATTGGAACACTGGGCTGATGGGAGATCTAATTACTTCACTCTCATGGCATGACTCGCATTCCAATTGCATCCGAGAAACTCTCCTGGTAAATCTTTTTTCTCCTTTTCATAAAAATGTTTCTCACTTTGTAATCTGTTTTACTGTCACTTTTTGTAATTTTTAAAAAATTAGCATACATTAATAATGAGTTTTGTAATGATGTTGTCAGTTGTGTATGGCTCTGTACTCTAACTCCTAGTCATATCTCATTATTCTCCCTCATTTGTAACACCCTTCCATGGGTGCCCCTATGGTCCACACATAGACTTTGTTCTTTTATGTCCTGTCATTAATATATGTACACATATATACATATATGTACATACCTATATGCATATATTTTGGGGGCATCTTGTTATTTATCTATATTATGTAACTTCCCTGCTTTACATCAAATTCATGACAAAGGGAGCTTAAGAGAATAAGGGTCTGTTGTAATTTACAGTCCCAGGGCACCATAGAACAAAGTGGGGAAATCAAGGCAAGCAAGAGCTCAAGGCAGCTGATCACATGGCATCTGCTATCAGGGAGGAGAGGGAGATGGACGCTTGGCTCAGCTAATTTTCTCCATTCTTATGTAGCACTGCCCTACAGCACAAGGGATGGTGCTGCCTGCATTCGAGTGGGTGGTCCCACTTCAAGAACTCTTGCCAAAGTAACCCTGCAGACATGTTTGAAGGATAACATGATCAAGAAAACACCTCACATGCTTGTCTCCTCGGTGGGCCTAGAGCAGAGGCTCCCAACCTTCCTGTGACCCTCTAACACAGTTCCTCATGTTGTGGTGACCCCCAACCATAAAAGTATTTCAGTGCTCCTTCATAATTATAATTTTGCTACTGTTACGAATCATGGTGTAAATATCTGTCGTGCAGGATATCTGATATGTAACCCCTGTGAAAGGTTTGTTCAACCCCCAAAGGTGTCTCAACCTATGGGTTGAGGACCACTGTTCTAAATCCTGTCAGATGGATGATCAGTTAGTTTTGGCAAATATCGTCCTCATAGTTTGTTATCCCTTGACATGCTGTGGATCCCCTCCTGAGCACATCTTCTAACTCCAGCTTTCTCACCATCTACACGGAGACGATTGTTCTCTATACGTGTGTTTTTGCTATATTTCTCCAGAGTTCACCTCGGAGAAAAAAAAAAAAAAAAACAAAACATGATATTTGTAATTCTGAATCCGGCTTATTGAACTTGGCACGATGGTCTCCAGTTTCACCCATTTTCCTGTGAATGACATATAAGTTGTGTTCTTGGTGACAGAATAGAACTCCACTGTGTCTGTCTATCTCACATTTCTTTATTCGTTCATCTGTTGATACACATCTGGACTGACTGCATATCTCGGCATTGTGAGCAGCATCACTAAAGTAGACGTGGTTGGCAAGAATACGCATGGTCTGTGGGTACCAGTATTTGCCTGGGGCCTGTAGAGCCAGGTCATGGGTGGATATATTTTAATGTTTTGAAAGGATCTTCATCCTGATTTCTCCTGTGTCTCAATTAATTTAAACCCTCACCAACAGTATGTGAGGGTTTGATTTATCCCCCCACATTGTTGCTGCCATTTCCCCCTCGTTTGTAGTCATTGTAACTGTTAGTTTGGATCTTATCCTGTAAACCGTGCTGGCCTGAAACTCACAGAGATGAACCTGCATCTGCCTCCCGAAGGCTGGGATTGAAGGCCTGTGCCAGCACGCATGGATCTCAGTTTCATTCTGGTTTCTCATTTCCCTCCTAGCTATGGATGTTAAACATTTTTCTCGTGGATTAATTGTTTCTGCTTTTGAGAGTCACCAGTTCCATTCATTTTTCCTCTTATCGACTGGATGGTTTGTTTTGATGTTTAATTTTTTTTAGGCCTTTACAGATATTAATCCTTTGACAGATGTCGGTTGACAAAGGGTTTTCTCTCATTCTGGAGGCTATTTCTTTGTCCTGCTGGAAGTGGCTTTCCACTGCAGAAGCTTTTAATTTCATGTGATCCCATTTGTCAGCTCTTGCTATTATTTCCTGAGTGGCTGGCATCTTTTTCAGAAACTCTTTGCCTATGCCTGTATTCTGAAGTGTTTCCCCTATGTCTTAAACTAAGAGTTCCAGTGTTTCGGTTTTTTTGTATTAATCTCTTTGACTTGTTTTAATTTTGATGCCGCTGAAAGATATGGACCTAGTTGTCATTCTTCTGCATGAGGATATCCAGCACCAATTCTTTCTCTAATTGATTTTTATTCTTTTTCAGTTATGTGTGTGCATGAAGAGATGGGGGTGGTATGTGCAAAGGTGTAGGGTCTTCCTGGAGGCAGAGTTCCATGCAGTTCTGGTTTTACTCTTAACCACTGAGACATTTCTCTAACCCCATTTCTTGAAGAAACTGCCTCATTATCTTGATGCGCTTTATGTCTTTTTCAAATATTGGTGGCTGAGGCTTGGTGAAATTACCTCTGGGTACTCTTGTCCATTGGCCCACATGCCTTATTTTGGTGCCAATACTTTGCCATCTTTGCCTCTCTGTATTATAATTTGAGGTCTGGTTTTACGATACCAGCCACATTTTTTTCTCCTGCTTAGGATTATTTTCACTATTTAATGTCTTCGGCGCTTCCACATAAATTTTAAGTATTTTCCCCCTTTATTTCTATGAATAATGCCAACATTTTGATAGAAATTGTGTTGAGTATGTAGATTGCTTTCCATTAGTACAGCCATTTTCATAATACTGACTCTCTCAGTCCTCAGGCCTTAAAAGTCTTTCTCCCTTCTACAGTTTTCTCTAATTTCTTCCTTCAGAATCTTAAAGTTTTTGTTATAGAGGTTTCACCACCTAGATTTTTTTTTTTTTTTTAGGCTATTGTGAATGTGCTTGTATTCTGATTTCTTTCTCAGCAAGTTCATTATTACTGTATAAAAAAGCTGCTGGCTTTCATATGTTGATTTCTGTGCTGAATAGTTTTATGTCAACTTGACTCAAGCTAATGTCATCTGAGAAGAAGGACTTTCAAATAAGAATGTCTCCAGAAGATCCACCCGGCTGGGCCTTATGCAAGCCTGTAGAGCATTTCTTAATTAGTGATTAGTAGGGGAGGGCCAGCCCATTGTGTGTGGGCCATCCCGGGGCTGAGAATCTCGGTTCTTCAAGACAGCAGGCCTAGGGAGCAAGCCAGTTAATAGCCCCTCCTGAAGCATAGGACCTAGTGTTCAATAGCTTCCTGAACTGGCTGGTTTCATGTGTCAACTTAACACAAGCTAGAGACATCACAGAGAAAATAGCCTCAGCTGAGAAAATGCTTCCATGAGATCCAGATGTAAGGCATTTTCTCAATTAGTGATCAATAGGGCCCAGCCTATTGTGGGTGGTGCCATCCCCCTGCTGGTGGTCCTGGGTTCTATAAGAAAGCAGGCTGAGCAAGCCCCCAGAAGCAAGTGTTCCTCCGTGGCCTCTGCATCAACTACTGCATCCATGTTCCAGCCCTGCTTGAGTTCCCGTCCCAACTTCTTCCTTCAATGATGAACAGCAATACGGAAGAGTAAGCCAAATAAACCCTTTCCTCCCCACCTTGTTTTTTGTTCATGGTGTTTTGTCGAAGAAACAGAAACCCTAACTAAGAGATAGTTCCTGTGTTAGGTATGCCCCTGTGAGTTAGGTAAGTGCTGTATTTGGTAGGTCCTTGTGTTATATAGACTTCTGTGTTAGGTAGGTTTCTGATTTAGGCAGTTCCTTTGTTAGGTACTTCCCTGTGTTATGTAGGCCCCTGAGTGTTATGTATGTTCCTGTGTGTTAGGTAAGTTTTTGTGTGTTAGGTGTGTCACTTTGACACAAGGAAGATTCATCAGAGAGAAAACAGCCTCAGTTGAGGAAATGCCTCCCTTTGGTCCAACTGTAAGGCATTTTCTCAACTAGTGATCGGGGGGGGGGGGGGGAGGGCCCAGCCTATTGTGGATGGTGCCATCCCTGGGCTGGTGGTCCCAGGTTCTATAAGAAAGCAGGCTGAGCGTTGATACACCATGAGATATGCTGCTGCTGGCCATGGGAAGCAAGCCAGCACCAGCACCTCTCCACGGTGTATCAGTTCCTGCCTCAGCTTCCTGCCCTTTCTGGGTTGCTGTCCCGACTTCCTTTGATGATGAGCAGTGGTATGGAAGTGTGAGCTGAGTAAACCCTTTTCTCCCCAAGTCATTTTGGTCATGGTGTTTCAAAACAGCAATAGTAACCCTAACTAAAACAATTTTGAGTCTTGACACTTGGCTAAAAGTATTAGATCTCTTAAAAGGAGAGGTTTGTTTGTTTTTGTATGGTGTTTAACATCTCTTAAGCATACGATCATGCCTTCTACAAATAGAAATACTGATTCTTTCTTTTCCTGTGTGTATGCCTTCACTTCCTTTCCTTGCCCTAGTGTTCTAGAAGTTAAAGCATTAATCAATATTTATTGATTAAAAGGGGAAAAGTAGATATCTTCGTCTTGTTTTTTTTTTATTTTAGAGGAAATACTTGGAGCTTTTAGTATAATATTGTATATTATTGCTATAAGTTTTTCATTTATTAAGGTATTCTTCTATTAATATGTCTTCTGAAATTTTATCATGAAGATATGTTGAAATTTATCAAAGGTCTGGAGAGTGAGTAATGAATTGCTCCAAGAGTGACTTTACTTTCTTGGGAGACACTGTTTCAATCTAGTTGTTCATTACACAGCTGTTTACATCTTATTGATTTTTTAAGTTTCTATAGATCAGATCATGTAGGGCTATTAATTTATCTGTTCCTTTTAGTTTTTCCTTTTTTTTTTTTTTGGAATATGTTTTTAAAGTATTCCCTAATGATACTCTGAATCTCACTGGTGTCCATTCTTATGTTTCTTTTCAAAATCTAGTAATCATTTGGGTCTTCCCTTGGCTGATGTTTGACAATTTTATTTATATTTTCAGAGAGCTCTTTCAGTGATCATTTTGTCCTTTTAGTCTCCATTTCATTAATTTCTACCCTAATGTAATATTTTTCCATTTACAAACTTGGTGTTTGGCTTATTCTTGCCTTTCTACAATGATAAGGTGAAGCATTACATTATCTGTCTGTGTTGTTGCAGTTTGTTATGTAAACATTTATAGTTGTAAGCTTTCTCTTTTGAAATCTCTCTGCTTTATCCCAAAGGCTGTAATTGTTTGTATTTCATTCTAAGAAGCTTTCATTGCCTCCCTGATTTCTCAACAATCAGGAGTATATTGTTTGACCTCCATGTATTGTTATAGCATTACTTGCTATTTATTTCTAGTTTTCTTCCATTGTCATCTAATAATATGAAAGAAATCAGTTTAATTTTTGTGCATTTGTTAAGACTGACTTTTATGGTTTGACTGTGAAATGTGCCAGAACACTTTGGTGTCCCTAGCTGACAGCACTGTTTGGGAAAGGAAATTTTTAGAACCTTTAGGAGACGGAGCCTCATTGCTGTGAGCTACTGGGAACTACCTTGAGGTTTGATGACCTAGCCTTACTTCCTGCTCACCTCTGCTTCCCAAGTGTGGACACAACATGGCTGACCATCCTCCATGCCTTCCCTGCCTGGTGTCATCTACTTGTAGGGTGATGGTGGACTGTAACTCTCTGGATCTGTAAGCCAAAATAAAAGTAAACCCTTTCTCTCTTCAGTCACGTTTGTCAGGATATTTTATCACAGAAATGATAAAGTAACTGAGATCATGTTATGGCCTAAACTGGGTTGTTTAGAGTATTCGGTAGATGTCTCCAAGGTCCATTTGATTTACAGCACAATGAACTCCAAAGTCAGTTGCTTTCTGAATGATCTATCTGGTGATAGTTATTGAATCCCTGATTATTGTCACATCTGGACTCATCCAACCTTTATGTGTGATAGTGCTTGTGTTGCAGAATTAGATGTCAGCGGTTGGTACATACATTTGTAACTGTTACATCTTTTATGGATTATTCTTTCATTATCTCCTCTGACAAATTTTTCCTTCAGGTCTGCTTTGTTTAGTTCTCACCTTCCAGCTTGTCTTTAGTTTCCCTTTTCTTGGAAAACAATTTTCCAACCTTGCGCTCTCAGTTCATCATTATCTATGATACATTTGTTGGTTTTGGTGTTGTCTGTCTGTTTCCAACCAGTTAATCTTCATCTTTTAAGGGGAAAAGTTAAATGCATTTACCTTAGGCTGCTTTTGGGCAGGACTTACTGATTCTTGTAATAATGTCTTTTAAATTGGTGCAAAAACAGTTCTTTCACTTTCCCTTATCCATCACAAAGTTTTTCTGATCTGCTGAAATGATGATTAATTCCTCCCAGGTTTTCATTTGTTGCTTTCTTGTTCTAATGAAATTTATTCTATCTTGGGTGTTTGTTAGTGTCTTCCTCCTCTCTGTGTATAATTTCTTTAAGTTTATTCTGCAGTGTGTTACCACCTTAGTTTTTTGTTTGTTTTTGTGCTTATCTTTGGTCTTTCCTTCCTCATCACTATTAAAAGGCAACTTGCTGGGTATAATAAGCATAGTTGTCAGGGCTGTTTGCTTTCAAGGCTTGAAGTATCTCATTGCGCTTCTCTAGCAGTTAGAGTATCTACCTAGAGGTAAGAGGAACTTGCCTTTGAGGTGAGCTGTCATTTTTCTCTTACAAATTTTAACATTGTTTCTTTGCTCTGTAATCTTTTTTATTTTATCTAGACAAGTCTCTCTATGTTGCCCTGGTTGGTCTGGCACTCTTAAAACAGGCTTGCCTTGAACCCACAAAAAATCTGCCTGCCTCCGTCTCCCAGCCAAGGTCTATGTCTACAGAAATGAAAGTTTGGGGAGAGTCTTCTGAATGATACCACTGACTGAATCATGAAAGTTTCCTGGGGGACCAAATGAGTGACTTTAGAAAAGAGGGAGTTATTTGTTAACTAGATCCTCTTTTGAGGCAAATGAGAAGCATTTGATAATTACAGGTTGGTAATTCAAAGAAGTGGTATTTGGGCATTAATGCATAGTTTTTCTCTCTGTGTCTCTGTCTCTCTCTCCTTCCCTCCTTCTGTCTTTTCCTCTCTCCCTTTTTCTCTCTTGTTTTCCAGGTTTTTGTTGTTGTTGTTTTGTTTTTCCAAGACAGGGTCTATGTAGCTCTGGCTGGGCTGAAACTCAGTATGTAGACCTGCCTCTGCCTCCCAAGTGCTGGGACTAAAGGCATGCACTTTGGTCCCTTATTCCTATAAGGGGCTTATCCTTATTTCTCGTAAGCCTTGGGCCATCTGTATAAACACTGAGCCCAAAGCCAGTAATACTAGGAAAGCAAAATGACAGCGAACTCGGGTAGAAGATTCTGTTGGGAAACCTTAAATTTTTTAATCCGTAGTAACTTCAGACCTTCCACGTGGATCTCTACATATTAACAAAGTTTGCGTCTCTTCCCCCTTCTGTAGATGCGGACCACCCGCAAGGTTTCTGTCTGGCCCGTTGGCCTCGTTGGCGGGCGACGCTACGAACGTCCATTGGTGAAAAATGGCAAAGTTGTTGGCTGGTACACCGGGTGGAGAGAAGACAGGCCTTTTGCCATCGACATGGCAGGTAAGTAGTACACATGGGGCATTTGTTCCTGTGGAATGGGGCTTAGGATGATGCACCTAGAAGAGACCAATTTGCAGAAAACCCTGGATGAACCTCATCCATCAGAAAAAAAATTTTTTTGAATATTCAGCACAAGTTCTTTGATAGTTTCAAGTTGAAGCTGATTTTGGAAGTGGCCAGAAAAATCACCCTTCTCTTATTCTTTTTATCTAACAAGCATTCAAGTATCGGTGTTGGGTTGGGCATGGGAGATTTAGAGGTGACAAAATCATGGCTCTTACCTTTCTGTAGTCTATTATAGAAAACCTTTCGGTACCTCTACTGAGAGGGCTGACTGATGTTTTCAAATATATCATGGTTATTGGTAAAGTTAGTAATGAATTAAACTTGACAAATCACGTTAATATTTTTTTAATTTTTATTAATTACACTTCATTCACTTTGTATCTCCCCATAAGCCCCTCCTTCCTTCCCTTCCCATCCCACCCTCCCTCCCCCCTCTTCATGCATGCCCCTCCCCAAGTCCACTGATAGGGGAAGTCCTCCTCTCCCTCCCTCTAATCCCAGTCCACCAGATCTCATCAGGAGTGGCTGCACTGTCATCTTCTGTGGCCTGGTAAGGCTGCTCCCCCCCTCAGGGGGAGGTGATCAAAGAGCAGGCCAATCAGATTATGTCAGAGGCAGTCCCTCTTCACATTACTATGTAACCCCTTGGACACTAAACTGCCATGGGCTACATCTGTGCAGGGGTTCTAGGTTATCTCCATGCATGGTACTTGGTTGGAGTATGAGTCTCTGGGAAGACCCCTGTGTTCAAATTTCTGGTTCTGTTGCTCTCCCTGTGGAGTTCCTGTCCTCTCTAGATCTTACTATTTCCCACTTCTTACATAAGATTCCATGCACTCTGCCCAACAGTTGGCCATAAGTCTCAGCATCTCATGTTAATATTTTTTAAAAAAAATTTTATTCACTTTGTATCCCAGCTGTAGCCCCCTCCTTTCCTCAATTCCTCCCATCCCTCTTCCCCAGTTCACTGATAGGGGAGGTCCTCTCCCTCCATGTGATCTGACCCCAGCCTATCAGGTCTCATTAGGACTGGCTGAATTGTCTTCCTCTGTGGCCTGGTAAGGCTGCTTCCCCCTCAAGGAGGTGATCAAAGAGCCAGCCACTGAGTTCATGTCAGAAAAAGCCCTTGTTCCCCTTACTGTCGAACCCACTTGGACACTGAGCTGCTATGGGCTACACCTGTGCAGGGGTTCTGGGTTAGATCCATGCATGGTCCTTGGTTGGAATATCAGTCTCAGAAATGACTCCTGGGCCCCAATTTTTTGGTTCTGTTGCTCTCCTTGTGGAGCTCCTGTCCCCTCCAGGTCTTTCTATCTCCCCCTTCTTTCATAAGATTCCCTGCACTCTGCCCAAAGTTTGGCTATAAGTTTCAGCATCTGCAATAATACCCTGTGGGTAGAGTCTTTCAGAGGCCCTCTGTGGTAGGCTCCTGTCTTGTTCCTTGTTTTCACCCTCTTCTGAAATCTATCCCATTTGCCTTGCTGAATGAGAATTTAATATCTTCCCCAAGGTCCTCCTCCTTGCCTAGCTTCTTGAGATGTACAAATTTTAGTATGATTATCCTATATTATATGCCTAATATCCACTTATAAGTGAGTATATACTCTGTGTTTCTTTCTTCTTCTGAGATACCTCACTCAAGATGATCTTTTCTAGTTGCCACCATTTGCTTGCAAATTTCATGTTTTCCTTGCTTTTAATTGCTCAGTAGTATTTCATTGTGTAAATGTACCACTATTACTGTATTCATTCCTCAATTGTGGGACATCTGGGTTGTTTCCAGCTTCTGGCTATTACGAATAAAGCTGCTAGGAACATGATTGAGCAAATGTCCTTGTTGTGTACTAGAGCCTCTTTTGGATATATTCCTAGGAGTGGTATAGCTGGATCTTGAGGTAGCACTACTCCTACTTGTCTGAAAAAGCACCAGATTGATTTCCAAAGTGGTTTTACAAGTTTACATTCCCACCAGCAATGGAGGAAGGTTTGCCTTACTCTACATCCTCTCCAGTATGTGTTGTCACTTGAGCTTTTTATCTTAGCCCTTCTGATGGGTGTGAGGTGAAATCTCAGGGTCATTTTGATTTGCATTTCATGAATGACTAAGGACGTTGAGCATTTCTTTACATGTTTCTCTGCTGTTCTATATTCCTCTATTGAGAATTCTCTGTTTAGCTCTGAACCCATTTTTTAATTGGATTACTTGATTTGTTGTTGTTTAACTTCTTGAGTTCTTTATACATTCCGGATATTAGCCCTCTGTCAGATATAGGGGTTAGTGAAGATCCTTTTCCAGTCTGTAGGCTGTTGTTTTGTTCTGTTAACAGTATCCTTTGCTTTACAGAAGCTTTTCAGTTTCATGAGGTCCCATTTATTGATTGTTGATCTTAGAGCCTGTGCAGTTGGTGTTCTGTTCAGGAAGTGTTATCTCCTGTGCCAGTGAGGTCAAGGCTCTTCCCAACTTTTTCTTCTAACAGATCTAGTGTGTCTAGTTTTATGTTGAGATCTTTGATCCATTTGCAGGGTGATAAATATGGATCTATTTGCATTTTTCTATGTGTAGATATCTGGTTAGACCAGCACCATTTGCTGAAGATGCTATCTTTTTTCCATTGTATGATTTTGGCATCTTTGTCAAAAATCAGGTTTCCATAAGTGTGTGGGTTTATTTCTGGGTCTTCTATTCAATTCTATTGATCCACCAGTCTGTTTCTATGCTAGTACCACAATTTTTATTATTGTTGCTCTATAGTACAGCTTAAGATCAGGGATGGAAATACCTCCAGAAGATCTTTTATTGTAGAGGATTGTTTTAGGGATTCTGGTTTTCTTGTTATTCCATATAAATAACAAGTTGAGAATTTTTCTTTCCAGGTCTGTAAAGAATTGTGTTGGTAATTTGATGGGAATTGCATTGACTCTGTAGATTGCTTTTGGTAAGATGGCCATTTTTACTATGTTAACCCTGCCAAGCCATGAGCATGTGAGATCTTTCTATCTTCTGATCTCTTCTTCTATTTCTTTCTTCAGAGACTTAAAGTTTTTTTCATACAAGTCTTTGAATTGCTTGGTTAGGGTTACACCAAGGTACTTTATGTCCTTTGTGGCTGTTTTGAAGGGTGTTTTCTTCCCTAATTTCTTTCTCAGCCCATTTGTCTTTTGGATACAGGAGGACTACTGATTTTTTTTTTTTTAGTTTGTATCCAGCCATATTGCTGAAGGTGTTTATCAGCTGTAGGAGTTCCCTGGTAGAATTTTTGCGGTCACTCATGTATACTATCAGATCATCCGCAAATAGTGATACCTGACTTTTTCCTTTCTGATTTAAATCCCTTTTATCTTCTTTAATTGTCTTAATGCTCTAGAAGAACTTCCAGAACTATGTTGAAGAGATATGGAGAGAGTGGTCAGCCTTGCCTTGTCCTTGATTTCAGTAGAATTGATATAAGTTTCTCTCCATTTAGTTTGATGTTGGGTATAGGCTTAATGTGTATTGTTTTTACTATGTTTAGGTATGTGCCTTGTATCCCTGATCTCTCCAGGACTTTAAACATGAATGAGTGTTGTATTTAATCAAATGCTTTTTCAGCATCTAAGGAGATTATCGTGTTTTTTTTTTCTTTCAGTTTGTTTAAATAGTAGATTGTGTTGACAGATTTCCATATATTGAACCACCCCTGCATACCTGGAATGATGCCTTCTTGGTCATAGTGGATGATATCTTTGATGTGTTCTTGGATTCAGTTTCCGAGTATTTTGTTGAGTATATTGCATCAATGTTCATAAGGGAAATTCTCTTTCTTTGTTGGGTCTTTGTGAGGGTTAGGTATCAAGGTGACTGTGGCTTCATAGAATGAGTTTGGTAATGTTCCTTCTGTTTTTATGTTTGTGGAATAGTTTGAAGAGTATTGATGTTAGCTCTTCTTTGAAGATCTGGTAGAATTCTGAGCTGAAACCATCTGGCCCTGAGCTCTTTTTGGATGGGAGACTTTTGATGATTGCTTCTATTTCCTTGGGACTATTTAATTTATTTACTTGATCTTGATTCACCTTTGGTAAGTGGAATAAATAAAGAAAATTGCCCATTTCATTTAGATTTTCAAATTTTGGGGTGTATAGGCTTTGAAGTAAGATCTAATGATTGATTGGATTTCCTCAGTGTCTGTTGTTATGTCAGCCTATTCATTTCTGATTTTGTTGATATGGATAGTGTCTCTCTGCCTTTTAGTTTGGCTAACAGTTTGTCTATTTTGTTGATTTTCTCAAAGAATCAGCTCTTGGTTTCATTGACTTTTTGGATTGTTTTGTTTCTAATTTATTGATTTTAGCCCTGAGTTTGATTATTTCCAGCTGTCTACTCCTCTTGGGAGTGTCTGCTTCTTTTTTTCTAGGGATTTCAGGTAAGCTATTAAGTTATTTGTATGAGATGTTTTGAATTTCTTCTTGAAGGCAGTGCTATGAACTTTCCTCTTAGCACTGCTTTCCTTGTGTCCCATAAATCTCTGTTGAGAAGTCAGGTGTGATTCTGGTGGTTTTGCCGTTATATGTTACTTGGCCTTTTTCCCTTGCAGTATTTTAGTTCCTTTCAGTATTTTTTCTTTGTTCTGTATACTTACCATTTTATTATGTGGCAGGAGGATATTCTTTTCTGGTCTAATTTATTAGGTGTTCTGTAGGCCTCTTATATGCTTATAGGACTCTTTTTAAATTGGGGAAATTTTCTTCTATGATTTTGTTGAAAATATTTTCTGGGTCTTGGAGATGGGAATCTTCTTTTTCCTCTATTCCTATTATTCTTAACTCTTGTCTTTTCATGTTGTCTTGGATTTCTTAGATGGTTTGTGTCAGAAATTTTTTAGATTTAACATTTTCTTTGACATTGATTTCTTCCATACTATCTTATACACCTAAGATTATTTTTCTTTCTTTTTTTTTAAGATTATTTTTATTATGTATACAATGTTCTGTCTGCATGTACACCCACACACCAGAAGAGGACATAGATCTCATTATAGATGGTTGTGAGCCACCATGTGGTTGCTGGAAATTGAACTTCTGGAAGAGCAGCCAGTGCTCTTAACCTCGGAGCCATCTCTCCAGCCCCAGATTCTTTCTTTCATCTCTTGTAATCTGTTAGTTATGCTTACCTCTGTAGTTCCTGTTTTAATCTCTAAGTTCTTTCTCTGCATGATTTCCTTCATTTGTGCTTTTCCAGTTCTATCTTCAGATCATGAACCATTTTGTTGATTTCCTTCACCTGTTTGCTTGAACATTCCTCTCTTTTATTTCAGTGATTTAATCATTTCCTCTCTGAACTGCCACAAACTGTTTAGCTGCATCTTCCTGTATTTCTTTACAGATGGCCCTAATCTGTTTGGCTTTATCTTCCTTTATTTCATTTTGTTTCCTCCATTATTCTTTTCATAAGCATAGATGTAAAGGTCGTCTTCTTGAATTTCACTTATGATAAGGTGTCCAGGGCTACTTGGCCCTGGATAACTGGGTTCTGGGGATGCCATATTGCTTTGGCTTTTGTTGGTTATGCTTTTTCAATAGCCTCTGCCCATCTGGCTGTCTCAGGTGTAGACTGTTAGTTTCCGGTGCCTGCTGGAATCCTGGGGTGGGTAGAATCCCCTTGGCAGGAAGATGGTTGTTCCTGAAGCGGCCCTCCTCAGCTTTTTTGGTATGGTCACTGAATGGCTCATGTGTCTCCAGAATTGCAACAGCTCACCTCAGGTGTATGGACCTGTGTGGTAACTGTGGTCATCGGTAGTCAGGAGGGGTGCTCTCCTCTCACCAGGAGAAGTCCTGGAGACAGCTGCCCTGCCACTGTTTTTCTTGCTCTGAATTCAGTGAGCTGCTGCTTCTACTTTTACACTGTGTTTGCTGGGCGCAGCCTTTTTGAAGAACCAGAGAGCCCCACGGTTTGGTCAGTTTACCTAGGGAGATAGGTTACACCTTGGGGACTGATCCTGTGGATCCCAGGTTTTTGTAGGTTTGAAGTTGGAGCTCTGTGTGCCAGTACCCAAGTGGTAATCAGTGCCAGGAGCCTGTGGGAACCCAAGGATTTTTTCCAAGGATTAGCTGGGAGTCCTGAGATCGGACCTGATGTTTCCCTCACCATGGGATTTCCTCCTGACAGGGAAACCCAGTCTATGGTGTTTTGGGGTCCACAGTTCTGTCTGGGATTGTGAGTCTGGCAGTCAGGTGGGTCTCTGGGCTGGCGGCTAAGTGCCTGCCAGAGCCCGGGACCTTTTCCAGGGATTGTCTGGACCTGAGGTCAGTCCTGATTGTTCTCTTCACTGTTTTCTCTGGACTGGAAAACCCAGTCTCTGGTGTTGTGGCACCCACAGTTCAGTCTGGGATGGTGAGCAGAGCACGCAAGCGTGTGGCTCTGGGCTGGCGACCAAGCGCCTGCTGGGACCTGTGAAGTCTTCTGGGGTTTAGCTGGGTGGCCTGAGAAAGGACCCAATTGCTTCCCACACCGTGGGGTTTCCTCTAACCTGGGAAACACAATCAGACCTAGAGTTCAGTCTGTTGGTCGCTGTGTAGTCAGTGCTGTCCTGCTCTTCTGACATAGTGTCCTCTTTGTGCCGCCATCTTGGATCTCCTCCCCCATCATGTTAATATTTACTGATAAAATTTAGTCATATATTAGTGGTTTATTGATATATTAGATAGCTGAAGCATAATATTGGGTTCTGGTTTCCTACACATGCATTACCTTTTGTATAGAACTATGTTTTAAAGTTTTTATTTCCTGACCAACCAAGTGAATTGAATTAGAGCTGTGGTAGACCACAAGTTTTCAAATACTGCTTTATCATGAAGGGACCCATTTTCTGTGGGTTATAGAAAGTGGTGCTCTTGATTACTGTGCAAGGATGGGGCTTGAAACATGAGGGCTAGAGGGAAGATGATCGCTGCCATCCGTCACTGACAAGATGGAGAGAAAGGTTTCAGGATTGACCACATCCATCACTTGCACTGTTTTGTCAGCCTGGGCTCTCCCAGTTCTTTCAGTACACATTTTCCAACTACAGTCAGAGCCTCTGCTCAAAATTATGATGGCATGAGTACTGTGTGCTAAACTGGTCTTGCCATCTTTACTCTTATGCTGTAATTTTTGAGGGAATAAGACTGTAAAGAAGAATACTAGAAGTTGAGGATAAAACTCTCACAAATAACTGTATGGTGCATCTGTCACAATGCATCATGGGAAAAGGCAAATTATTTTTGGTCCAGATTTTACATGCTACAAAAGAACCTAAACTTAAGGATATCTGTTGTGGTCTCTGGCATTTTGGCTAATCTACATCCCTTGTCCCTGCCTCATGGTGCAGATCCACTCTCCATGGGTTTTTGTCCTTAAAGTCCCAGAGCTATGCTGACACTTCAGCTAAAGCATTTACCTGGAACTGCTGACAGGCACATGAGCTGTGCTTGTAAGAACCTGTGGTTTTCCTCATGCTTGGGGGCTGTCTCCCACCAGCCCACAAAGTCAGGAGGGGCACAAGATGAGAAACGGGGCCTGGAAAGTCTGGCAAGCCCTGTACAGGGATCACACAACCCAAGGTCCACTGCAGAGAGGTAGTTCAACTTTAATCCCAGAGAACAAAGACGATACACCCCTTGGGGAGTAGGTGGGAGCTTCGGGGATAGCTGCGCATAATTGGTTGGAACTAGGCACTTGACAGATGCTTGACTCCTATCATAGGAGCAGAAATACAATACTGAATTATCCTAAAGGCGCAGGGAGGGGGGAGCTATCAGGGAGCTGTGTCAAAGGCCATATATCAAACGTGGTTAGGGGTGTCTGTGTCTCAAGACACTCTCCAGATGAAGTCAGGCAGAGAGCAAGAGGCCCTGCTGAGGGTCCTACACCTTAACCACTGGGCTCAGAAGGGCTGTTCAGACTGCGTGGACGGCAACCTCAAACAGCAGGGCCATTCCAACAAGAGCCCAAGGATTCTTTTTGTTTAATAAAAACTTTTTGAGTTTGTTTTTTCGATAAAAACTTTGAGAACTTCATCTACATTGTTCTCAACCTTTTTTTTTTTGCCCTGCTAGCTTCTCCAATGCCCCCCAGCCCATGACCTCTTTATTACTGTTACATGTACATACATATGTGTATATGTACAGACATGTTTGTACAACCTACTGAGTCAATTTACCATTGCTCATATGTACATGTGTCCTGGGCTGAGCACTTGGGATTGGACACCTACACAGAAGCTTGTCCCTAGAGGAAACTAATTCCCCCTCTCTCAGCATCCATTGGCTGCCTGTAGCTCTTCCTCTTGGGGCGGGGCCACGTGGAATTCTTCTGTTCACATTTGCATGTCGACTGGTGTTATTATGTCTGCCTTGTTCAGACAACTATACTGTTGAGAGTTCACAAGTCCATTTCTCCTGTCATGTCCAGGGGACGCTTAACAGCAAGCACCCCCTTCTTCTGCGATTTTCTCTCAGGTGTAGGGTTGCACTGCAGCTATATCATTTGGGCTTGGGTATCCCACGGTCAGTTATCTGATCCTGGGGATTCATAAAGGAGGCCTGTCCCATCCAGTCTCATCCATCACTCTGAAAATGCAAGTTGGGAAAGTTGAACATCATTTTTTGCCTATGCTGTAAGCTAGAGCAGAAAATGCGGAAAAGACACAAAGGGTCCTTCTGGTTTTCTGGGCCGCAGTGTCCTCCTGTGGTGGGAGAGGCAGCTGCATGGGAGAACCACTGATTGCCTGCTCCAAGAGTCACACCTCAGTAAGCACGGGGAGAGGCTAAGCGCTGGACATCCAGGTGAGGATCCCTGACTGAGGGAGACAGGAGACAGGAGAATAAAGGGCCAGCTAACAGACCTTCAGTCCTGAACTTCCCTGCGCTTGTTTCAGGGCCATTACCCAGACAGCTTTCAGGCCGCATGCACAGGGTCAAGGTGAGAGCAGCTTGGATAATTGCTGGGATATGTGTCCAAACTGATAATTCTGAAATTCAAGGAAGACCTATGGGTTTGTGCCCTGGGGGCTTGTTGCAAGCCCCCTGAGGTATCTCACTGCTAAGTTTTATAGAAATCTCTTCCCTGTGAGAGACTTTTCTGCCCATTTCAGTACATTTTCAAATCACAATAAAACATGCATATTCTAACAGAGTACGATCTAGTTGTTTTCTTGGTATTTTTTACCATGTTGCCGTCAAGAAAATGTCATTTGCCCCATGAATTTTTGCATCTTAGTTTTCAATAAGTTATTGATATTTCTGGAGTCCCAGAAATGCCAGTGATCTGTCTGCCCTCATTCTGAGGCTTCAAAATGCTCGTTTTGATTTAAAGTTCTCTTGTGACATCTCCATAGGAATCGGGAGCTGAGCTCTCAGGCCCTTAGGTCCATATGTCCTTCCTCATTTTCACATTAGCGTGGAGAAGAAAGGAGAAGGAGATGGAGGGAAAAGGAGAGGGAGCGAGAAAACAAATGAATGAGTGAATGAATGACTATGAGAATGAATCAATGAATGTGTGTGAATGAGGATCTCTGGAGTGAGAGGAGGAAGCCAGAGGCTTCGACTGCAGGGCCTTATGTCCAAGGGCTCTGTGGCACTTGAATGTGAGAACTGCATGTATTGGAGTTCAGGCCTCTCTAGTGTTTATCAAGCTGATGAAGACATGAAACACACAGCAGCTGTGAACTGCGTGGCTTTGAGGTTTTGAGCGTGCTAAGACGCAGTCCTCAGGGCGCAGCCACAGTGCCCACCACTGACGTTCCTATGAATATCAGATGTGAGACAGAGAGGCTTCTGCCTCGCATCCTGTGTATAGCACCCAGACTTTCTTTTTGTTGTCATTGGGCTTCCCTGATGCCGAAAAATCAGACAGCACAGGACACTGCTCTGGGGGCGCATGTTAATGACAGGAGCGAGAATTGGATTTGTTCCTCCTTAAGTTAACATCCCTCTGAGCTGGAGAGAAGGCGTTGCAGGCAGCCCTGCCAGGGCTTGCTGTTGGCTCCGGGCGTCCACTGCTCTGCCAAGCCAAGAGGAGACCCTGGAGTGTTCGTACAGGGCTGTGCCTCGGGCTTCTGTTCCCAGAATAACTCCGGCATCTGACAAGTGACTCAAAGAGGCAGTCCACGCAGCGTTTTCAGCCCTGCTTTGTGGGCAGGGAATTACTTTCAAGTGACAGTCTCATTCCGGCCGCTTCCACAGAGATGTCAGTAACAAACATCGCTTGAAAGAGCTGAGCTGAAGGTAATTTAAAGCCTAGCCAGGGGTCCAGATTTGCTTAAAATCAGGACTTAATGCCTAGATCCTTGCATAGAATTCTTTTTTATTCACGTGCTTGTTGTTTATATTTCTTTTTGTATGTTAAAATGTTTTCAGAAAATATATTTTGATCATGTTCATGTTGAAATCTTAATGCTTACATATACAGTAGATATTAATTCCAGGAGGCCATAAGCAGAGCATTGTGCCCAGTCAATAATGACACACATAATCCCTGGGTGAGTGTCTGGCATGCAGTGGACACTCTATTCTCGTAAAAAATAAATAAATAAATAAAATAAATAAAGAAAAGAAGATCGAACTGAGAATGCCATGGTTCTGGCTCTAATCAGCTAAAGTCGGTGCATATTCCCATAAATTTGAGGATTTCAGATGGATACAAGCCATGCTGTGGGGATTCTCAGGCCAAGTATGGCTTCTGAGTCTGTTCTGTTCATACACAAAAACAGAGGTCCATTAGGTGATCTCCCAGGTCCGCTTTTTGTGTTAGCTGTTTCATGGCTGACACAAATGAAATGTGATCACAGTATTTCTCTCTCACATGTGGCCTGCCAGGAATGTCTTCCTCGATGCCTGCAGTTCTCCGAATTCCCTTCCTGGAGTCCAGGGGTCCATGAGCATGTGGAAGCCACGAGGAAGAGGGAGAATAGAGCTGCCTGGGATTCTATCCTGGGAAATGGATAGAATGATAGGGCCACGGTGGAAAAACCAGAAAGATGACTGCACTGAACCTGCGGGGAATTCCTAGCCCCTGACCCTGAGCCGGCAGGGAGGGTAGAGATCATGATGATAGCACGTTTAGGGTTAAGCTTAGTGTACACAGCACTCCTGATGGGTCAATTCCGGACAGATTTGGCAGAAGCGGTGGCTCTCGATAGTCACCTTACCCTTCCAGCCCAGAGCAAATAGGGTCTGTTCTCAGAGGGGTACATTTTGGGATGTGAGTCACTCTTAGGTGAAAGGCGACTGAGGTCAGATTGCGGATGGGTTAGTGGAGAATCCGAAGTGTCTCAAATAGGTGACTCACGTAATTAGAGATTTGTCTGCAGGCACCGTGGAATGGTGGCCGCAGCTGGGGGCTCCTCAGCTATCTGGGCAGAGGGAGATGTGTCCACGGTGGGAGGCAGGAGGTGAAAGGTGGCCTTAAATGTCACAGCCATCAGGGGCATAACTCTCAAAGAGCCACTTCATGTCATGTCCATAAATCAGCAGACATTTAGATCGTAACGCCTTTTCTGTGGTGGGAAGCGGTGTTAACTAGCATGTTAAACTGAAGCGTGATTTCATTTTAACTGATGTGGTTTGTATTATCCTTTGAGTTGTAACTTTGTTTTGTTTGAGGTGGGTTTTCTCTGTGTAGCCTTCGCTGTCCTGGAACTTGCTCTGTAGACCAGGCCTCAAACTCATAGAGATCCAACTTCCTCTGCTGGGCTTAAAGGTGTACACCACCACCATCTGGCTTGAATTATGATTTATATTTACGAAATATGGTAATCTTGGTTAGTTACAACTGCCTGTTAGCCAGAATACCAATGTGTAAGATCAGGAGTGTCCACAGTAGTGTGTGTCGGGGGTTGCCAATTACCTAAAATGCTGAAAAGTTTTATGTAAATAACACCGTCGCCTGAGAGGCGGGAGCCTCAACTGAGAAAATGCCTCTGTAGTGTCAGGCTGTATGCAGTCCTGGGCATTTTCTTAATTGATTCCTGGGGGTGGGCCCAGACCGTTGTGGGTGGAGCCATCCCTGGGCAGGTGGTCCTGGGTTCTGTAAGAAAGCAGCCTGAGCAAGCTGTGATGAGCAAGCCAGTAAGCAGCACCCCTCCGTGGCCTCTGCATCAGCTCCTGCCTCCAGGTTCCTGCCTCGCTTGAGTTCCTATCCTGACTTCCTTCACTAATGAACAGCAAAATGGAAGTGTAAGTCCAATAAACCCTTTTCTCCCCAGTTTGCCTTTTGGTCATGGTGTTTAGTCACAGCAATAGAAGCTCTGACTAAGATCCCCGAGGATGCATTGTGGATATGCTGTCCTGATGGAGGGTTGTGGAGTCTGGAATGACTGGCGATGAAGAAGTCAGCCATAGTGCCTGCCCAGGCTTCGTGCACCACCGCGTAACCCTTTACTGTCTGTGGCCCAGGCTCTACCCCAGAGCAGGAGCAGACACAATTCTTCAGGAATGCCAACTGCATTCCTGCTGGCCCATTGCTCCCAGGCATTCACAGGCCAACTTTGCCTCCACGGGCAGAACCCTGCCTGCCTGCCACCCTCTGTCCTACCAGCCTTGCCCCCTCTGCTGGATCTTGGGGTCCTTCCTATTTCCTTTAGTCCCATCCCCACAGCCCGACTTCACCTCCCAGCCCCGTTGATGCTGCCACCTCAGTGCTGATGCTCTCCTCAGTCCCACCCTGTTCGTCCATCTGAACCCTGCATCCATCCAGCTTCCCAGAGAGCCTTTACGGTGGCCCTACATTAAGCTAGCAGAGTCCCCATGGTAACCTGCCTACGGCTATGCTGCTCAGCTCCTGTACGCCACCACCTGGTGACAGCTGCTCTCTGTGACTGAAACTCCTCCGTTGCCTTCCCATGGGTAGGCATCACTATGCATCTGGGTGCTCACGATCAGGGAAGTCTCTCTGGTACAGCTGTGAGGGGGCAGGGTAAGGCAGTGGGGGGGGGGGCGATCCACAAGACAATGGGCAGGGAGCAGATTCCAGAGTGCCAGCTGCTCTGTTTATATAGTAGAGTACCCCTTGAGGCATCAATATAATAAGTCGTTTGTTCAGAACTAAGAATACAGAAAACCTATGTTTTCCTTAGGTCTTTTGAAATCCAGCCAACTCAATAATTACGTTACTTGCTGAGCATTTAGCAGGCAGTCTAAGGTCCTTTTTTCCCACTTGACTCACTCAACATCTTTCTAGTTCCATCTTCCTCATTTCAACATACAGACCTAATACTAGATGTGATCAGTAACTTGTTTGGGGATTAAGTGATTAAGAGCTGGGAATCACTTATGCCTTTGTGGCTACAGAGGCTGGCTTCCCGCTTGCTTCAAATCCCACCTCTCTACTTACAGCCACGGGACCCCTGTCTTTGCTTTCCGAGCCTCCATTTTCTTTCTCTGCTCTGAAATTCTTCTTAAGACGTAGCATACGAGTGCCCAGCAGA